>NC_090651.1:117415750-118615750 GCF_040937935.1 Hyperolius riggenbachi | reverse complement strand
GTTAATGCGCCTGTAACGCTCCCCCAACGCACAGCAGTGTAACATAAGTGGGCTGTTCACACAGCCCACGTTGCGTTACATGTAACGCTGCACGTTCTCCCGAAAGTGCGGCTGTTATAGCGGGGAACTCCGCTTTGATGGATTTATCCAGGTGTTCCAAATTAATGTTAACCTGTTTCTAAGCATGCATTAGAAACCTGGAATCATAGAGACACAGACACCATATCTCCTAGATTCATAATTAACAAGTCCTTTATTGGCACGTAATCCTTGATATATATAGATTACATGACGTACAAATAATGTTTATTAAATTTGGGATGGGTTATTGGTTAGTAGAGGTGTGCATAATTATTAGAAGGTGTGTTATGGGTGTACATATTTAACATAATTAACTATGATGCAATCTACAGCTCTGTCCTGTAATGTATGCTCTGGGTGAAGCTGTCCTTGCAGCCTTCCTCTAAACAGCGTCTATGCTGACCTTCACCGCTGACTTACATCACTTGAACAGAGCTGGAACATTCCAGGAACAGAACTGAACAGCACATTGTAGCAAGTTAGACATCAGAATACACAGCATAAAGCTATGGCGTTAGAGCGGCTTAAGCCGCGTTAGACTGTCTGCACATGCGCAGTCATGTTGGGGAGGAGCGGAGAGCGGCCAGGCACATGGCTAATTAATATTCACTGCACGTTGTGACGTGCAGTGTTTACTTCCTGGAGCGGCCCTTCTGTGCAGTGATTGGCCGGCGGAACCACGTGATGCCGCATGCGCACAAGAGTACGCATCACGGACGCCAGAGTGAGCTGCACAACGCGGCTCACTCTGACGTCCACATAGAAGAGCACCAGGCGTCGCGTTAGGTGCACGTTATGCGACCTTAACATGGCACCTAACGCAACGTCTTAGTGTGCAAGTAGCCTTAAAGTAAACCAGAGATGATAAAATGCACAAGAACCGATACTTACCTGGGTCTTCCTCCAACCCCATAAACACGTGAGTCCCTCACCGTTCAGCCGTGATCAGCCCCGGTAATTGCTTCAGTTGCGTCAGTCTGGGTCTTCTGCACATGCGCGGGCGGACCGTGCATGCACAGGAGACCAAGACTGGACCAAAGCAATTACCACTCCGTTTCTTCTTCAGGCATTTACGTTTCAAAAGCTTGCAAGAAACCATGTACAGTTTAGTCATTAAAGGTATTACCTGAATCAACGTCTCCTGGTTGGATGTCTGCATTTCTGCTCCTCGAACACCGGACCATACGTTAAATATATACCATATATATATATATATATATATATATATATATATATATATATATATATATATATATATATATATATATATATATATATGCAGTAGGGTATTGTACCGTGTTAGCCATCAGTAAAAGCAAGAAGTTTTAAATCAGGATGATACCATTTATTGGCTAACTACAAATGAATAAGAATAAACAAGCTTTCGGCCTTGCAACCTTCGTCAGGTTTACATCCTGTTAGTTTGCAAGCTGGTGGTACAGACAGCTTATATACATGCAACATCAAAAGGGAAAACAGATATTTTTTTCAAGCATAAATACGTCATTAAGATGCCTTAATACAAACAGACCATCTAAATGGGGTAAGATAACCTTATCTTACCCCATTTAGATGGTCTGTTTGTATTAACCCCCTTGGCGGTATGAAAAATACCGCCAGGGGGCAGCGCAGCAGTTTTTTTTTAATTGTTTTTTTTTTAAATCATGTAGCGAGCCGAGGGCTCGCTACATGATAGCCGCTGCTCAGCGGCATCCCCCCAGCCCCGCCGATCGCCTCCGGCGATAGGCGATCAGGAAATCCCGTTCAAAGGGACGTCATTGGGAGACCCGATCCACCCCTTGGCGCTGCCTGGCACTGATTGGCCAGGCATCGCAGGGGTCTGGGGGGGGGGCGCGCGCCGCACCGGATAGCGGCGATCGGGCGTGCGGCGGCGGTGATCGGGGTGCTGGCGCAGCTAGCAAAGTGCTAGCTGCGTCCAGCAAAAAAAAAATTATGTAAATCGGCCCAGCAGGGCCTGAGCGGCACCCTCCGGCGGCTTACCCCGTGTCACACACGGGGTTACCGCTAAGGAGGTTAAAGGGAAGGTTTAGGGAGGGTGGGTAAAAAATAAAAATCAAATTCCACTTACCTGGGGCTTCCTCCAGCCCGTGGCAGGCAGGAGGTGCCCTCGCCGCCGCTCCGCAGGCTCCCGGTGGTCTCCGGTGGCGCGCCCGACCTGGCCAGGCCGGCTGCCAGGTCGGGCTCTTCTGCGCTCCAAGGCCCGGAACTTCTGCGTCCCACGCCGGCGCTCTGACGTCATCGGACGTCCTCCGGGCTCTACTGCGCATGCGCAGAACTACTGCGCATGCGCAGTAGAGCACGGAGGACGTCCGATGACGTCAGAGCGCCGGCGTGGGACGCAGAAGTTCCGGGCCTTGGAGCGCAGAAGAGCCCGACCTGGCAGCCGGCCTGGCCAGGTCGGGCGCGCCACCGGAGACCACCGGGAGCCTGCGGAGCGGCGGCGAGGGCACCTCCTGCCTGCCACGGGCTGGAGGAAGCCCCAGGTAAGTGGAATTTGATTTTTATTTTTTACCCACCCTCCCTGAACCTTCCCTTTAAGGCATCTTATTGACGTATTTATGCTTGAAAAAAATATCTGTTTTCCCTTTTGATGTTGCATGTATATAAGCTGTTTGTACCACCAGCTTGCAAACTAACAGGATGTAAACCTGACGAAGACTGCAAGGCCGAAAGCTTGTTTATTCTTATTCATTTGTAGTTAGCCAATAAATGGTATCATCCTGATTTAAAACTTCTTGATATATATATGCAGTAGATTAGCTCAATTCTAAGCTGTATTAAATCTGGATGTAAACTGAAGAAATAGCATCTCATTGAATATCTCTGCTCCCCATCCCCCTTGTTAAGGGCAACAAACAGACATTTTTTTAGGCATACTCCATGCAGCTATTGTTGTTCAAGTGGTGACTAATGCTCATGGCCTAAAGATGGGCTTTCACTACAGATACTTCCCATCTTACAAAGATGTGAGTCATGGATAGTGGTGCTCAGCAGAGCTCGAATATTCGAGTAGCTCGAATATTCGAGCTCTTTTCCATATTCGAGCTCCGAATAGCTGCAGCTATTCGAATGGGCTATTCGAGTAAACGCGAATAGCCCATTCACTATTCGAGCTATTCGAGCAAACGGCGCTATTCGAGCTCGAATACCGAGCTCGAATAGCGTCATAGCCCAGATTGATGTCCTTAGAGCCAATCAGAGGGCTCCCAGGCCCTCTGACGGCAGCCAATCACAGAGGGGGACCCTGGCCAGCCCCTACCCTATAAATAGCGGCCGCCATGTTCAGTTTCTCCGTCCTTGCCTGAGACTTGCATAGAGAGAGAGTTGCTCCTTTGTGCTTTGGCTTAGCAAGAGCTCTATTGTGGTCATTTACCTAGCGTTTTTGCTCACATACACCTCCTATACACACCTATATTGTTGTTAGTTAGATAGACATTGTATTTTAGTTAGTAGCTTTTGTGTTACATAGAGAGAGACTCAGACAGCTGCTGCAGGCTTACAGCTTTAGGCCTCAGGGCCTTGCCTGTGTGGGCAGCTGTCCTCCTGTCCATACACAATAGATTAGGTATTGCACACCTATAATAAAGATAATATTTGCACAAATAGCTCAAATTACAGCGGGGTGCTGTGTTAAGAAATAAACATCCATTGATACACTAGAAACACGCACACCAAGCCAATTCAAATGCTTAGAAAAGTGTATTGATAATCAATATGAGAGAAATATCATTAACTGGTCTGAAACCTCAGTACCAATGAAAAGTGCATACAAAAATGTTTACATACAGTACATAAGATACATATGGTGCATAGAGTAGCCCATTATTAGCTAGGGAAATATGCAAGTAGCAAACATGTGACTATATAAGAACACAGTCCAATGTATATCATCAGCTTATAACATATAGCATAAATGGGTACTAGAGAGGATCAAATCCCCTATGATAGAGTCCAGGAACAGAGTCCCAATCTTAAGATGCGCATAAAACAGTTCCACAAACAGTGTGAGATGAGGTGCTGTCACCCTCAACTTGTTTACCCAGACGTCGGCGTTTCGGAATTGGATTCCTTCCTCAATGGGTGCGCAGCGGAATAAGCAACAGCAGCAGAGCGGGTGAGAGGCAGCGTCCTCTCACCCGCTCTGCTGCTGTTGCTTATTCCGCTGCGCACCCATTGAGGAAGGAATCCAATTCCGAAACGCCGACGTCTGGGTAAACAAGTTGAGGGTGACAGCACCTCATCTCACACTGTTTGTGGAACTGTTTTATGCGCATCTTAAGATTGGGACTCTGTTCCTGGACTCTATCATAGGGGATTTGATCCTCTCTAGTACCCATTTATGCTATATGTTATAAGCTGATGATATACATTGGACTGTGTTCTTATATAGTCACATGTTTGCTACTTGCATATTTCCCTAGCTAATAATGGGCTACTCTATGCACCATATGTATCTTATGTACTGTATGTAAACATTTTTGTATGCACTTTTCATTGGTACTGAGGTTTCAGACCAGTTAATGATATTTCTCTCATATTGATTATCAATACACTTTTCTAAGCATTTGAATTGGCTTGGTGTGCGTGTTTCTAGTGTATCAACAGCTGTCCTCCTGTCCTCTGTTAGTTTATTTCTCATTAGTATTTAGACAGTATTAGACAGTATTAGATAGTATTAGACAGTATTTCTGCGGTCCTTTACTACTTAGTGATTGTATTTTGTATTGTAGTTATATACTGTAACTGTACTAGGACACTCACTGACTGTCACTGTTCATAGGCTAGCTCCTGCGTGTGCTTGCACTCACTGTCTGTGTACACACACTCTATTTCCTTCTGAATAGTTATATACTGTAACTGTACTAGGACACTCACTGTCACTGTTCATAGGCTACTAGCTCCTGCGTGTGTGTGTGCACTCACTGTCTGTGTACTGTACACACACTCTATTTCCTTCTGAATAGTTATATACTGTAACTGTACTAGGACACTCACTGACTGTCACTGTTCATAGGCTAGCTCCTGCGTGTGCTTGCACTCACTGTCTGTGTACACACACTCTATTTCCTTCTGAATAGTTATATACTGTAACTGTACTAGGACACTCACTGTCACTGTTCATAGGCTACTAGCTCCTGCGTGTGTGTGTGCACTCACTGTCTGTGTACTGTACACACACTCTATTTCCTTCTGAATAGTTATATACTGTAACTGTACTAGGACACTCACTGACTGTCACTGTTCATAGGCTAGCTCCTGCGTGTGCTTGCACTCACTGTCTGTGTACACACACTCTATTTCCTTCTGAATAGTTATATACTGTAACTGTACTAGGACACTCACTGTCACTGTTCATAGGCTACTAGCTCCTGCGTGTGTGTGTGCACTCACTGTTTGTGTACTGTACACACACTCTATTTCCTTCTGAATAGTTATATACTGTAACTGTACTAGGACACTCACTGACTGTCACTGTTCATAGGCTAGCTCCTGCGTGTGCTTGCACTCACTGTCTGTGTACACACACTCTATTTCCTTCTGAATAGTTATATACTGTAACTGTACTAGGACACTCACTGTCACTGTTCATAGGCTACTAGCTCCTGCGTGTGCGTGCACTCACTCACTGTCTGTGTACTGTACACACACTCTATTTCCTTCTGAATAGTTATATACTGTAACTGTACTAGGACACTCATTGACTGTCACTGTTCATAGGCTAGCTCCTGCGTGTGCGTGCACTCACTGTCTGTGTACTGTACACACACTCTATTTCCTTCTGAATAGTTATATACTGTAACTGTACTAGGACACTCACTGTCACTGTTCATAGGCTACTAGCTCCTGCGTGTGTGTGTGCACTCACTGTCTGTGTACTGTACACACACTCTATTTCCTTCTGATTACTGATTGATTATTGTAAATTCTACTTCCTGACAGTTACTACTTACTTACTGTAGTAGGGGCACTCACTCAGTCACTGTTCATAGGCTAGCTCCTGCACGTGTGTGCGCGTGCGTGCACTCACTGTCTGTAGTGTACACACACTCTATTTCCTTGTGATTACTACTGATTATTGTAACTTCTAGTTGTACTTCCTGACTGTTACTACTTACTTACTGTACTAGGGACACTCACTCACTCTCTGTTCATAGGCCAGCTCCTGCGCGTGTTTGCGCGTGCGTGCACGCACTGTCTGTAGTGTACACACACTCTATTTCCTTGTGATTACTACTGATTATTGTAACTGCTAGTTGTACTTCCTGACTGTTACTACTTACTTACTGTACTAGGGAGTCGGGACACTCACTCAGTCACCTCACCCACCAACCCACTCCATTAAAGTACCCCACTTTTCACCCGCCCTTTTCAAAAACTTTTGTGTTTACGCCCAAAACATCGAAGATGTCTGGAAGTGGCAGCCAGCGCGGTTTGGGCAAGGGGAAGGGCAGCAAGGGAATCAGGAGGAGAGGGAGCAGCATTGTGGCAAGCCACCATGCACAGTTCCGCAGCAGCAGCAGCAGCGTCAGTGGCTAACATTCCTCCCAGCAGGAGCATCTGCAACTCACGCTGCAGAGACACAGCAGCAGCAGCAGCGTGTAGCACCTGCTCCGATTTTCCTCCAGCCGGGTCGGAAACATCCCATTGAGGAAAAGGATGCAGACACTGTGGTGCAACTGATGACGGAGGATGAGCAGCCCGCCATCAGCTCTGCATCCGAGGCCTCCACCCTCACCACCACCACCACCACCCCTGTTCGCAGCAGCCGCCCAGCAGGGCCTGGGGAGGAGGCCAGTTCACCGTCAGTCGCCGACCTGTCACTCAGCACTCTTTTGACCCCAGGCATGATGCGTCAATTGTCTGCTGTTGTTGGCGATTTGGAGGAGGAGATGCTGATGGGCACTTTGGGGGATGAGGGATTGGACAGCAAGACTGTGGCGACAGTCAAGCAGCCCATCCATGCATCAGGAGAGGAGTTTGGGGGGTCATCATCCCAGCAGGACATGTTTCAGGAGGGGGAGGCTGATGATGACACGGTGACAGACAGAGACTGGGTGCCACCACCTCCAGGGGATGTCGTCCTCAGCAGCTCTGAGGAGGAGGAGGAGGATGCGCTTGTGGGCCTTGCAAGGAGGCGCATCATTGCAAGCATTGGCAGCAGTAGGCAGGTCCCACAGCCTGCTGGTGTCTCAGGCTCAGCAGCAGCAGCAGCAGCATCTGCCAGTACCACCACCAGCCGCACCCAAGCCCCCCCCCCCCAACCACCACAGGGAGACAGGCAGCAGCGGTTCCATGCCGTAGGGGGTCGTTTTTGTCACCAATCTGGCGTTTTTTCACCATGCCCACAGTGTACAGCAAGTACGCCACTTGCAACCACTGTCAGCGGAAGTTGAGCAGAGGTGCAGACCCCTTAAAGTTCAGCACCAGCTCGCTCATCAACCACCTTGCTGCGAAACATTTCCACCAGCATGAGGAGTTCCAGAGGCTGAAGGCATCTGGTGCTGGCAGTGGCACCACACCCATCACTGCACAGCCTTCAGCAGCAGCAGCAGCAGCAACAGCAGCCACCCGCCCTCCTGCTCCTCCAGCAGCACCAGCAGGAGTGCGGAAACGCACTGCTCCTCCCCCCTCTGCAACTCCTGCCGCCGACACTGAGGCCTGTTCTGGCAGCCAGTCCTCAGTGGCCTCCTCTGCTGTGTCTGCTGATTCCCGTGCCAGCAAAAGGGCACGCCAGAGCCTTTTGAGCGAGTCCTTCCAGGGGGTGGTTAGGGCTCTGCCTCCCAGCAGCCGTCGCGTGCGGCAGCTGAACGGCTTGCTGGCACGGGCCATGTGCTCCCAACTCCTGCCGTACACGCTTGTGCAGGAGGGGAGCGACATGCGTGCGCTGCTTGCTTGTGCAGCCCCAGACTGGCAGCTCCCCAGCAGACACTTCTTCGCCCGCAAGGCCATTCCTGCACTGCACCGCTTTGTGATGGCCAATGTGGAGCGAGGGCTGGAGCACGCGGTTGGTGAAAGGGTCCACGTCACCATGGACTCCTGGAGCAGCCGCTTCGGGACAGGCCGCTACCTGTCTTTCACTGTCCACTGGGTCAGCTTGGTGGAAGGGGGTGAGGATGGGAGAGCAGCAGCGGGCACAGCAGCAGCAACACAGTGGGTGGTGCCCCCCCGCAGGGTCAGGGGAACTGCAGCAGGTTCCTCCGATCCTCTGCCATCCTCCGGCACACCTGGCCAAACCCCCCGCCTCAGCAGCAGCGTGAAGGCCCGCCACTGCCAAGCGCTGCTGCACTTGGTCATCCTTGGGAAGACCAAGCTGACGGCAACCCATGTGTTGGCCAAACTCCAGGAGCAGGAGAGGATTTGGCTGACCCCCAGAGGCCTCAGAGTCGGAGAGGTGGTGGCCGACAATGGGGCCAATCTGGTTGCCGCAATAGACAGGGGAAACCTGACCCACATCCCCTGTCTTGCCCACGTGCTGAACCTGGTGGTGCAAAAGTTCTTGCGCACCTACCAGGGGATGGGCGAACTGCTGGAAACGGCAAGGAACGTTGTGCGTCACTTCCGGCGCTCGGCTGCAGCCTGTGCGAGCCTGGAAGACGTGCAAAAGGAGCTGGAGCTGCCACGCCATCGGCTGATCCTTGACGTTCCGACTCGCTGGAACTCCACCCTGGCGATGTTGGAGCGTCTGGTTGAACAGAAGCACGCTGTCAACCAGTACCTTGCCCTGGCCACTGTTTCCGCCGCTCGGAGAAGGGACAAGACCAGCAACATCCCATCCATCGTCCCCGATGATGACTGGAGGCACATGCAGCAGGTGTGCTTAGTGCTGGCTCCCTTTCTGCAGGCCACTAACATGGTGAGCAGGGACCATGCTATGGTCTGCGAGTGGGTGCCCCTGGTTTGTCTGCTGAACAGGGCCCTCGATGCTTTGCTGGAACAGGGAGCGGCAGCCTTGGACCAGCAGGAGCGGCAAGCCGCTGCACAGTCCACCTCTGAGGGGGAGGAGGAGGAGGACTTGGTGGAGGTCCCTGACCTTGCTGCTGATGAGGGGGATCAGCACAGCGCAGCTGAGTTGGTGCGGGGGTGGAGAGAGGATGAGGCGGCAGAGGAGGAGGATGAGGAGGACAGCACTGCCGTCGATGTGCCAGCACACGTGGCCCGCCTCTTCCCAATGGCAGCGCACATGCTGGCGTGCCTGCGCAAGGACCCCAGGGTGATCCAGATGAAGCAGAGGGAGGACATCTGGATCAGCATGATGTTAGACCCACGCCTCAAGGGGAGGTTGAGCCAGTTCCTGCCGCCTGCAGGAGGAGACCCAGCGCAACAAATAAGGAGCTTGCAGCAGGCCCTTGTTGAGCGCTTGGAGGAAGCCTTCCCCCAGCCTTCCACCCCCACTGTCCAGCAGCCAGCACAGAGGCAGCAGCAGGTGCCTGCATCCAGCAGCAAGCGCCCCACAGACCTGCTGTCTCTCAGCCACGAGCTCTACAGGACTGTAGAGGCTCCGGCAGCAGTGACTAGAGAGGAGGTGCATGATGCAGCAGCATCCTCCTACGGTCACAGCCAGCGCCTGACCCGCATGGTGGCTGACTACATGGGGTCCTACAGCGGGCTTGACAGCGATGCCCCTGTTGATCCCATGGAGTATTGGGTCAAGCGCCTGGAGATCTGGAGCGAGCTGGCGCAGTACGCCCTGGAAGTGCTGTCCTGCCCCCCTTCCAGCGTGCTGTCCGAGCGCTGCTTCAGTGCAGCTGGTGGCGTGGTCACCGAGAAACGCTCACGTCTGTCTCACAAGTCTGTGGACAGACTGACGTTTCTCAAGATGAACCAGGCGTGGGTGGAAGGCGAGTTCCTGGCCCCTGTTGTCGGCGAGAACCATCGTTAATGTGCCTTACCACCCTTTACCACCTCCTGGCTCCTGCTCACTAAGCCAGCCTGGTTCAGTTTGACTATTACGTCGCCTGCAGCCACACATTTTACACCTACAGTGGGCTGCTGTGTACTGCCCTTCTGCTGTCTGTCTGTGTTTTCCACTGCCAGGGTACACAGAATTACCTTCTGCTGCCACTCTGCCACCAGCTATTACGTCAAACAATAGCTATATATCTGTGTAATTGGTTGTACAAACAAAACCAAAAAACCATTAAAAAAAAAAGGTTTAATTTTTCTGAGGTGCCCGGGTTGAAAACTGTGTTGTCCCAGTTGTGTATTGGACACGATGTGGGCTGCACGACCGCTGTCTGGGACCTCCTGTTGTGTTTATTTACAGCCCTGGTATCACCGCTAGGTACCAGGGCTATTATGTCACGCTGCCTGCCTGCTGCCACACTCACACTACTCCTCCATTCCTCCTGCTGCTGCTGTCTGTCTGTGTTTCCCACTGCCAGGGTACACAGAATTACCTTCTGCTGCCACACTGCCACCAGCTATTACGTCAAACAATAGCTGCTCACATTACTCCTCCATTCCTCCTGCTGCTGCTGCTGTCGGTCTGTGTTTCCCACTGCCAGGGTACACAGAATTACATTCTGCTGCCACTCTGCCACCAGCTATTACGTCAAACAATAGCTATATATCTGTGTAATTGGTTGTACAAACAAAACCAAAAAACCATTAAAAAAAAAAAAAGTTTAATTTTTCTGAGGTGCCCGGGTTGAAAACTGTGTTGTCCCAGTTATGTATTGGACACGATGTGGGCTGCACGACCGCTGTCTGGGACCTCCTGTTGTGTTTATTTACAGCCCTGGTATCACCGCTAGGTACCAGAGCTATTATGTCACGCTGCCTGCCTGCTGCCACACTCACACTACTCCTCCATTCCTCCTGCTGCTGCTGTCTGTCTGTGTTTCCCACTGCCAGGGTACACAGAATTACCTTCTGCTGCCACACTGCCACCAGCTATTACGTCAAACAATAGCTGCTCACATTACTCCTCCATTCCTCCTGCTACTGCTGCTGTCGGTCTGTGTTTCCCACTGCCAGGGTACACAGAATTACATTCTGCTGCCACTCTGCCACCAGCTATTACGTCAAACAATAGCTATATATCTGTGTAATTGGTTGTACAAACAAAACCAAAAAACCATTAAAAAAAAAAAAAAGGTTTAATTTTTCTGAGGTGCCCGGGTTGAAAACTGTGTTGTCCCAGTTGTGTATTGGACACAATGTGGGCTGCACGACCGCTGTCTGGGACCTCCTGTTGTGTTTATTTACAGCCCTGGTATCACCGCTAGGTACCAGGGCTATTATGTCACGCTGCCTGCCTGCTGCCACACTCACACTACTCCTCCATTCCTCCTGCTGCTGCTGTCTGTCTGTGTTTGCCACTGCCAGGGTACACAGAATTACCTTCTGCTGCCACACTGCCACCAGCTATTACGTCAAACAATAGCTGCTCACATTACTCCTCCATTCCTCCTGCTGCTGCTGCTGTCGGTCTGTGTTTCCCACTGCCAGGGTACACAGAATTACATTCTGCTGCCACTCTGCCACCAGCTATTACGTCAAACAATAGCTATATATCTGTGTAATTGGTTGTACAAACAAAACCAAAAAACCATTAAAAAAAAAAAAGGTTTAATTTTTCTGAGGTGCCCGGGTTGAAAACTGTGTTGTCCCAGTTGTGTATTGGACACAATGTGGGCTGCACGACCGCTGTCTGGGACCTCCTGTTGTGTTTATTTACAGCCCTGGTATCACCGCTAGGTACCAGGGCTATTATGTCACGCTGCCTGCCTGCTGCCACACTCACACTACTCCTCCATTCCTTCTGCTGCTGCTGTCTGTCTGTGTTTCCCACTGCCAGGGTACACAGAATTACCTTCTGCTGCCACACTGCCACCAGCTATTACGTCAAACAATAGCTGCTCACATTACTCCTCCATTCCTCCTGCTGCTGCTGCTGTCGGTCTGTGTTTCCCACTGCCAGGGTACACAGAATTACATTCTGCTGCCACTCTGCTACCAGCGATTACGTCAAACAATAGCTATATATCTGTGTAATTGGTTGTACAAACAAAACCAAAAAACCATTAAAAAAAAAAAAAAAGGTTTAATTTTTCTGAGGTGCCCGGGTTGAAAACTGTGTTGTCCCAGTTGTGTATTGGACACGATGTTGGCTGCACGACCGCTGTCTGGGACCTCCTGTTGTGTTTATTTACAGCCCTGGTATCACCGCTAGGTACCAGGGCTATTATGTCACGCTGCCTGCCTGCTGCCACACTCACACTACTCCTCCATTCCTCCTGCTGCTGTTGTCTGTCTGTGTTTCCCACTGCCAGGGTACACAGAATTACCTTCTGCTGCCACACTGCCACCAGCTATTACGTCAAACAATAGCTGCTCACATTACTCCTCCATTCCTCCTGCTACTGCTGCTGTCGGTCTGTGTTTCCCACTGCCAGGGTACACAGAATTACATTCTGCTGCCACTCTGCCACCAGCTATTACGTCAAACAATAGCTATATATCTGTGTAATTGGTTGTACAAACAAAACCAAAAAACCATTAAAAAAAAAAAAAGGTTTAATTTTTCTGAGGTGCCCGGGTTGAAAACTGTGTTGTCCCAGTTGTGTATTGGACACGATGTGGGCTGCACGACCGCTGTCTGGGACCTCCTGTTGTGTTTATTTACAGCCCTGGTATCACCGCTAGGTACCAGGGCTATTATGTCACGCTGCCTACCTCATTGACTGCCTGCTGCCACACACTCATCCTCCTCCTCCTGCTGCTGAATTTACCTCCTGCTGTCTGTGTGTTTCCACTGCCAGGGAGCACATACAATGGCGCTTCCAACATGCGTGCGCCACCAGCTATTTGTTACGCTCAAAAATAGCTGCATTTCTGTAAAAAAAAAAAATTGAAAAGAGAAATAAGTGAAGAAGAAGACAATATAGAAGAAGATGAAGAAGATGAAGATGAAGAAGAAGATGAAGAAGAAGAAGATGAAGAAGAAGATGAAGAAGAAGAAGAAGAAGGAGAAGAAGAAGAAGATGAAGAAGAAGAAAATGAAGAAGAAGATGAAGAAGAAGAAGATGAAGAAGAAGAAGAAGAAGAAGAAGAAGAAGAAGATGAAGAAGATGAAGAAGATGAAGAAGAAGATGAAGAAGATGAAGAAGATGAAGAAGAAGAAGATGAAGAAGATGAAGAAGAAGAAGATGAAGAAGATGAAGAAGAAGAAGAAGAAGATGAAGAAGAAGAAGAAGAAGGAGAAGAAGAAGAAGATGAAGAAGAAGAAAATGAAGAAGAAGATGAAGAAGAAGAAGATGAAGAAGAAGAAGAAGAAGGAGAAGAAGAAGAAGATGAAGAAGATGAAGAAGAAGATGAAGAAGATGAAGAAGATGAAGAAGAAGAAGATGAAGAAGATGAAGAAGAAGAAGAAGAAGAAGATGAAGAAGATGAAGAAGAAGAAGAAGAAGATGAAGAAGAAGAAGGAGAAGAAGAAGAAGATGAAGAAGAAGAAGAAGAAGATGAAGATGAAGAAGATGAAGAAGAAGATGAAGAAGATGAAGAAGATGAAGAAGAAGATGAAGAATTTACCTCCTGCTGTCTGTGTGTTTCCACTGCCAGGGAGCACATACAATGGCGCTTCCAACATGCGTGCGCCACCAGCTATTTGTTACGCTCAAAAATAGCTGCATTTCTGTAAAAAAAAAAATTGAAAAGAGAAATAAGTGAAGAAGAAGACAATATAGAAGAAGATGAAGAAGATGAAGATGAAGAAGATGAAGAAGAAGAAGATGAAGAAGAAGATGAAGAAGAAGAAGAAGAAGGAGAAGAAGAAGAAGATGAAGAAGAAGAAAATGAAGAAGAAGATGAAGAAGATGAAGAAGAAGAAGAAGATGATGATGAAGAAGATGAAGAAGATGATGATGAAGAAGATGAAGAAGAAGAAGAAGAAGAAGAAGACAATATAGAAGAAGAAGATATAGAAGAAGAAGATATAGAAGAAGAAGATATAGAAGAAGAAGAAGATAGAAGATAAAGAAGAAGAAGAAGAAGTATATACAGTACTGAACAAAATTCTGGACACAACTTCTCTTTTCACCTTTTTTTTTTTAAAGGAACATCCCCACATAATCACTTGCTGTTGTTACTTGGAAAAAAAGATGTTTCTTGCATCATTCACCCTCAAAACAAGTGTTGGAAGCTATTTAAGGCCAATTCGAATAGTCAGCTCGAATAATGAGCTCGAATACCGACTCGAATAGTGAGCTCGAAGTCCGAGGTCGAATCGAATAGTAAAAATTATTCGACTCGAATATTCGACTGACCTCGAATAATTTACTATTCGAATTCGACCAAACTCGAATTTTAAAAAGGGGTATTTGAGCACCAGTGGTCATGGATGTCTCATACATACAAAGAAAGTGGTCCTCATGTACAAAATGTACTGTTCTGTTTATTATTTCGTTATGGTACCTGTTGTAAGCTGTTTAAAGCAGCTTGAAAACAACCAAGAAATATTGTTTGTACTTTGTCCAAATACATCCTGGACATTTTTTTTTTAGATTTCCATTAGACTTAGGCCGTTTTCACTGGATTTTGGCCATGCGGTGCATGCACTTCGCACCGCAGAAATGAGGCTTCATATGACTGTGCCACAGTACAGCGACAGAGTCATATGCATAGGCCCCGGCTAGTGACATACTCTCTGCTGGGCTGGAAGTACATCACTGGGATTCCCGTCGGTCCGCACATGCACACTGCCTGCATCGCCCATTGACTTGCATTACTGCATGATGCGTGCAGTAGGCTCCACCACAGTGGCTCCCCTCCGTGAATCCCTCCACTGGCTTTCTATCCAGTCCAGAATCAGATTCAAGATACCTACAAATCTGTCCACAAAACCAGTCCAACCTACATTTCTGATCTTACTCAGAGGTATACACCTAGCCTCTCACTACGCTCCTCCAATGAACTTCGCCCCCCTCCCGCCCCCCCCCCTCCCGCATCACTCAGTCCCCTGCACGCCTCCAGGACTTGTCAAGAGCTGCTCCAACACTATGGAACTCCCTACTTCCACCCATTAGGGCAGCCCCCTCCTTCAACATCTTCAAGAAGGCCCTAAAAACTCACCTTTTCACTTTGGCCTACCCCCCCTCACAAGTTCTCTAAACCCACAGCTGAACTCTGGTCCCCTACCTGTGGTGTCCCTACCTCTCCCTCTAGATTGTAAGCCTTTGGGCAGGGTCCTCCTCCTTTTGTGTCCTACCTGATCATGCACCTCCATTACTGTGAACCCATGCTATGCATTTGAATTAACCTGACTTGCCTAATCTCCATGCTCCATCCAGTGACTGACTAAGCATTACCTTGTACTCATACTGTGCTGTGTGATCTGGTTTTTCTTGTATTCCTGTATTGTCATTTTGCTGTATGTCACCCCTAAATATTGTCTTTAACCTAAACTAATGTCCAGCACTGCGTAATATGTTGGCGCTTTATAAATAAATAAATAACTAAATATCATGGATCACGCAGTATCACGCTGCAGCTTTTGCATTGGCATGGTGGTGATTTGGATGCTTTCGGTGTGTAAAATGTGCAATACTTAGGCTTTCCGAACCTAGTTCTGTATACTCCGCTATATACATTTCCAGTACCTCATGTTCACTTACAGTAATAACCTGACTGTACTATATCTTTAGTGTAAGTGTCCTGGCTTGGAGTCATCAGCCATATGCAAATAGCCAAACCAAATGTTGATAGCAGCTGCATAATTTTAAGTGCCATTACATTTGGAACTAAGTTGATAGTTAAGTGAAAGTTTAAAGGTTTTGGTCAATAAGATGATAATAATTTTGGAGTTTAAGCAAATGTTATGTTAATTCCATGCAAATATAAGCATCTTAAAATCACACCAATCAAATGCCATAGTTTCTTAGGGTGGTACATTTTGCTAAGAATTATTTTTTTCTAAATCCATTTTAACAGGAAGATTAACAAAGAAATGGAAAAAAAATCATTATTTCTCAGTTTAAAATTAATACATGCTACCATAATTAAAACTATTTTATTATTTGTATTTTATTTGCCCATTTGTCCCGGTTATTACACTGTTTAAATTATGTCCCTATCACAATTTATGGCGCTGATATTTTATTTAGAAATAAAGGTGTATTCCCTGATATCTCCATGTCGGCATACAGATGGGCAGTTCTCCGCCTCCAACTGCCAGATAGGACCTCATTTGAATAAAAGCTACCACACCCCTTAGACCATATTCCTTTTTTTGTCCTCACCGCCGGATAGGATGGTTACTGACAATTTTTCCCTTACCTCCGCACCATTTTTTTGCGGTTCCGATCAGGTTCTTACCTCCCCTGATCGCAGTTCTGATCCTCAGGCAGCTAAATGCTCCAAAGAGGTCAGAAGCCTGCTCTTTTATGTTCTCCAGGCAGCCTACCTATAGCATCTAAATGATATCTCAGTGTGGCAATGGACTAATAGTACCTTATCTTCCAGCAGTGACTGTGCAAGAAGGTCTCGCTCCATTCTCCCAGACAGGTATGTGTGGAGTTATGAAATGTCTGTTATACTGTTTCACTGGCCGGCAACTCGTTAGACAGTATGTCCACGCTGTCTCACATCCTCAGTGATTGGCTGCCGCTACATAGTTTGCCTTGAGGAGAATGTCATTTCGAGAGTTTAAGCCGCTTCCGCATTGACTGGCACAGAGGGACGCATACAGTCCGCGTGATTGGCTAGCGGCTGGTCGCGTCATCGCGGAAGTCCGTACGCTTGCCCTTACTTATGGGTCGGCGGCCATCTTTACTAAGGGCGCAGATAAGACGTCATAAAAGACGTCCAGGAAGTAGATCCTGCGTTACTGCCGATCGGGAGACAGTGTGTTTGCGCGCAGGCAACGCCAGGAGCTCTCAGCCTTATTTTTATCCAGACCACCAAAGGTATTTGTTTCTTACTACTGACTCAACATGTATCTGATGTTTTCTACACTTCATAGTTTGCCTTATTACGAACACAGTTATGTGTGACTAAGGTTCTGATAGCCTGTATTTACTTTACAGCTGCTATCCGATATGGGAAAGTCCAGAAGAGAACATAAAAAGGATTCTAGGTAAGGGGGGGTGAGTATTAAATGAGGTAATTTTTTGTTAGATCTGAAGATCATACACTCATTTGATCTTTCTGATCTTTTTCCTAGCCATAAACATTCTTCCTCCAGAAAGGATGAGGATCACCATCACCATACAACTACTAATACCCATTCAAGACATCCATCTTCCTCTAAACAGGATAAAATAGCTATATCAACCTACAAACAGGATGACAAACACCCTAGATCACAAGTGAAAAAGACCCCAGATAAGCAAAAATCTGACTCCCCTAGAAAAAGCGTCTCTAAAACTAATAGACCCGCAGAACACCAGTGTTGGTTATGCGGGGAGGACAGATTACCAGACAAAATGGTATGCAGCAACTGCTACGAGGATATTTCAGGAGAATCACAGGATTTTTCTACAGCTGTGAGACAAATAGTAAAAGACACAATGTCAGAAATGTGTACACAGCAGGCGGATCAGCCCGCCACTGTTATACATAAAGTTACTTAAAACACTGAAGAAGATATAGATTCAGAAGAGTCTGAGGAGCTAGACTACTCTTTTGATTTCTCCTTGATCCCTTCCTTTATTTCTCATGTTAAGGAGGCGATTGAGTGGGAAGATCCAGAAGAGGGGGATAAACCTAAGAAAAAAAGATATTATAAGCAATTAGACAAAAATCACGCATCTTTTCCTTTTATGGAGGAAATTAAAGAAATCATAACAGAAGAGTGGAATAAGACAGTAAAAAAAGTATCAACTAAAAACAGACTGCGTAAACTATATCCGTTACCTGAGACAGACGGTAGCTTACTCGAGACCAGCCCAGTGGTTGATGCAGCAGTAATGCGATTAGCGAGGAACTCGACTCTTCCTTTAGACGACTCATCTTCCTTCAGAGATGTCTTAGATCGCCAAATTGATGTAGACCTTAAAAGAGCTTACTTATCGTCAGGAGATGCAGCTAGGCCAGCAGTAGCATTTACGTCAGTGGCCAAGGCAATAAAATCATGGGTTTTTGAAGTAGAAAACGCAATTATGAGAGATGCTAGCAAAGAGTCTATTTCCCATACGCTTAATCAGTTAAAAATGGCGTCAGAATTTGCAGGAGAAGTATCCCTAGATGTAGTCAAGGCCTCTAGTAGGTCGATGGTCTTCTCAGTTATGTCAAGAAGAGCTCTGTGGCTTAAAGCATGGGCAGCTGACCCCTCATCCAAGACTACCTGGACAAGGATACCATATGATGGTAAACACTTGTTTGGGTCCACACTAGACACGGCAATATCAATGGTAACAGGAGGCAAATCCGGCCTATTGCCCCAAGATCGCAAATTTCAAAGACAGCGTTATAATCAGCAGAACAGGCAATCATTCCAGAGATTCAGAGAGGCCCGTTCCTATAAACCGGGGAAAACCTACAATAAAAATTGGAAAAGATCCCAGCCGTCCTTTTTTAGGTCCAACAAATCGAAAGGTATGGCACCTGCAGAAAGCAACACTAAGTCCTTTTGAAATGAGGCCCGTCCAGACGGAACAGGTGGGTGCCAGGTTGTCCCGCTATGCGTCAGTCTGGGCGGAGAACGTAACAGACCCATGGATTTTACATATAATAAACAAAGGTCACAAATGGTCGTTCAAAAAGCCTCCCCGTCTGCCACACATATTAAAAACCTCGATTCCCAACAATCTGCAAAAACGCAGCATCCTCTTGGAATATGTAGACACATTAATAAAGCAAGGAGCAGTAATCCCAGTACCGGAAGACCAACAGTACAGGGGTTTCTATTCCCCTCTGTTTATGGTCCGGAAGAAAACAGGGGACTGGAGACCGGTCATAGACCTAAAAGCTTTAAACAGCCATATAAAACTTCCAAAATTCAAAATGGAGTCTTTACAAACAGTAGCGAGGGCAGTCAGGATTGGAGATTGGATGTGTTCAATCGACTTAAAGGACGCATACTTTCATGTCCCAATCCTTCCAGAATTCCAAAAATATCTGCGTTTCGTGATTGGACACGTCCATCTTCAATTCTGCTGCCTTCCGTTTGGCCTTTCCACATCTCCTCGGACGTTCTCGAAGGTCCTTCTGACAGTGGTGTCTCTCCTAAGAACTCAGGAAATCAGAATCTTACATTACTTAGACGACATCTTAATTCTAGCCAATTCAAAGGAGCGTCTAATATTTCACAGAGATATTGTCTTAAAAACTTTGACCAAGTTCGGCTGGATAATAAATATCAAAAAAAGTCAATTATCACCAACACAGCAAATGGTATTTTTGGGAGCACTGTTCTCAACACGGCAGGGTACCATAGCGTTACCCCAAGACAAAGCGGAACTTCTTATACAGAATCTCTCACAGATTCAACTAAACGCAGTATTGCCTGCCAGACAATGCATGAAAATCCTAGGCCAGATGTCTGCGACAATTCCAATGGTACGCTGGGCACACTGGAATCTGAGGCCATTCCAAATAAACTTTCTAGACCAATGGAAATGGAAAACATTAGATCAACCGATAGAGATTACCCGGTCAGTTTGGAAATCCCTAAAATGGTGGATAAATCCACACAATCTGAACAATTGTTGCTCTCTTGTGTTGCCGGAATGGGAAGTCATAACATCCGATGCGAGTGCAGTAGGATGGGGTGCAACCTGGAGAGATCTGGCAGTACAAGACAAATGGACTTTTTCCACAGACAAGATTGTATCAAATATTCTAGAAGTCAGAGCTGCCCACCAAGCACTTATTTCTTTTCTACCAAAGATTATAGGTTCCTCAGTCATGCTACGGATGGACAACAAAGCCGCAGTGTCCTATGTGAAAAGGCAAGGAGGCACCCGAAGCAAATCACTCCTCAAAGAGATTCAACCTATAATCTCGCTGGCTCAACTCCATCTAGCGGATCTCACTGCAGTTTATCTTCCGGGATCAGACAATGTTCTGGCGGACGATCTTTCGAGAAACTTCATAGATCGACACGAATGGTCACTAAATCCAAACATATTCAAAATGCTGGTGAAAAAGTGGGGCATAATGCACATAAATCTATTTGCATCCGCAGAGAACTCCCAACTTCCTCTTTTTTATTCGAGGTATCCCTGTCGGAAAGCTCTAGCGGTGGATGCGCTAGCCCACCAATGGACATTCAGGAAAGGGTATGCATTCCCACCAGTTCCATTGATCTTCCGGTTTCTCCAGAAACTAGCGATATCGAAGGTGGAGGTAATAGCAGTGATCCCTTTCTGGCCAAAGAGGCCTTGGTTTACTCTCCTACAATCTCTCCTAATAGATCACCCGTTTCAGTTATCAGTGAGCCGGGATCTACTAATTCAGCGCCAATACACACACCCGCAACCAGAGAAGTTAAACTTAATGGCTTGGAGGTTAAAGGGGAGAGACTGATAAATCAAGGGTGTCCGGAAAAGGTGTTATCTACATTACTCTCAGCAAGAAAATCTACGACAACCACTATTTATAATAGGACGTGGGACAGATTCACTTCTTTTGCAGAGACGGCTATGTTTGACCCTTTAGTACCTTCAGTGTTCAATGTGCTTTCATTCCTACAGCAGGGATTAGATATGGGTCTGGCCTACAACACTTTAAAGTCTCAAGTGTCAGCAATTTCAGCGGTATTAGGGGTCTCATGGGCAGAAAACCCACTAGTAAAGCAATTTTTCAGGGCCACACTAAAATTACGCCCCCCTATAAAACCCAAGTTTCCACAATGGGATCTTCCCATAGTATTAGACTATCTTTCTTCTTCAACGTTTATACCGTCTGAAAAGTGTTCAATATATAATCTAACTCTAAAACTCACCTTCCTGATAGCAATTACATCCGGAAGAAGGGTTTCCGAGATCCAAGCCTTGAGCCACAAAGAACCATTCTTATATATCTTTGAAGACCGCATCGTTCTGCATCCAGTGGAAACCTTTGTCCCCAAAGTTGCCTCAACCTTTCACTACAACCAAGAATGGACTCTGCCAGCATTCCAAAATCCAGAGAATCCACACTCGCCACATCCGTTGGATCCTGTCTCAACAATTAAATCTTATCTACAAGCCACAGACTCATTCAGAAAATCAGACAGACTTCTGGTTATTCCCCAGGGAGTAAATAAGGGGAATCCTGCCTCTTCAAGAATTATTTCGTCCTGGATCGTCAAAACGATTCAGCAGGCATACAAGTCAAAAAATATGAAACCACCTCAAGAGATCGTAGCCCACTCCACCAGAGGAATATCTGCTTCATGGGCTTCACTAGGGAAAGTTTCATTAGAAAATATATGTAAAGCAGCAAATTGGGCCTCTGGCCACACTTTCATAAAATTCTATAAGATTGAACCAGCTGCACTGTCTGCAAGTGTATTTGGAAAGAATGTTATTTCCTTGGCTTCAGGTTCTAATGTATGAATATCTAATTAAATTTTGGTTTATGCACCTGCTTCCCGCCCATTTTGTTTTACTTTTCTAGTTAGTGCCCATCTGTATGCCGACATGGAGATATCAGGGAACAGGAAAATTGTATACTCACCTACTGTAATTTTCCTTTCCTGATATACTCCATGTCGGCATACAGCCCCACCCTAGCAGGCGGTTCGGCCTCAAATGGGGAATATGGTCTAAGGGGTGTGGTAGCTTTTATTCAAATGAGGTCCTATCTGGCAGTTGGAGGCGGAGAACTGCCCATCTGTATGCCGACATGGAGTATATCAGGAAAGGAAAATTACAGTAGGTGAGTATACAATTTTCCTGTTTTTTCAATTTGCGTCCATCACTATTTACAAGCTTATAATTTAAAAAAAAATAATAAGATACTCTCTTGACATGTATATTTAAAAAGTTCAGACCCTTAGGCAACTATTTATGTTGTTGTTTTTTTTAATTGTAATTTTTTTAATTTATTTTTTGTATTAAAAATATGTATTTGGGTACATTTTGGTGTGGGAGGGAAACAGGTAATTTTAAATGGAAAATAATGTAATTTAATGTAAAAAAATGTACGTGGGTGTAGTTTACTATTTGGCCACAAGATTGCCACAGTCAAAAAAGTTCTGGAGCGTACGATTACGCTACCAGGAAGTATAAGGAGGCTGTAATTTTTTTTTTTTGCAGAAATACCACGCTCCCTGATTAGAAAGCGTTGTTTTTTCTGCGGGAGTGTTAGATCGGTAAATGAGAGTTATATTCCCATTCACTGATCGGGGGGGGGGGGGGGGGGGGTGCAACGGCAGGCAGTGGGAGCCCGCGCGACCGGGCGCCTCAGGCTGCGGCAGCTGCACAGTCTATCTGGACAGATATATCCGTCCAGATAGACTTAAGTGGTTCAACAGAATTGTTAATTGGCTTGGTAACTATTTTAACCTTTCCATATATTAGAATAGGTTTGAGTCCTATGTTGAAAAATGGCAGCTCTGCATAGCAGGCTGTTATTGATGCTCTCTCTATCACTTACTACACATTGTCCTCTTGTAATGTGTGGCTCAATATTCCACCAGAGTCTTACAGTCAGACCCACACAGATCATGATTCTGCTATTGGGATGCAATTTTCCCTCATTACTGTAATTACTTAAAATGTTTGGCTTTTTAAGCGTATTCTAAAGCTTGTTATTGAATCCTGTTATAATTACTAACGCCAGAGGTACATTTTTTGAATAGCTTTACATCCACAAAAACGCATTTTCTAATAGACTTGTTAGTGACTGTGCTGCAGCAGATTGCTCTAAATTAACAATCTCATGCAAATTAGGTAAGGGGGAACTAATATAAATTGGGTTAATTACTATAGCTCAAGTTTAGCTCAACAGCTCTTAATTCTAACTTTCAAAGGCTACACAAACCAATTTTGTGCTCTTAGAATATAATGAGGAGTCTTTACTGTGTAATCAGTTCTCCCAGTGTTTCCAGTGGCTGCCTAATACGCCGCGCCTTTGAAGTCTGCAAAGATCTAACATAATTGAAGAAATGTCGAACTGCTTGACTTGATGGAGGGGAGAATAAAAAAAATAAAAGAATGAAACATTAATCAAACGAGCGCATCTCAATTAAGCCAATTAAAATTATCACAGACAGCACTGTATATAGCAATAGGTAGCTTTAGCAGTTGAATACATTATAAACTTTCACCTGGCCTATCCGTGATATAAATACCCTTGTGAAGGTTTGAAGGATTTTTGCCCTGAAGAGCAGATGAAATATATTTCAAATTAAGTGTTCTCTTTCTAATGTGACATGTTCCATTGCCAAGGCTGTGACATGCTGTAATCTATAGAGCTTCATTATGCAGGGATGCACCACTAGGGGGCTTCTATTAGTATCCAGCATTGACAGCACCTTCATAGAGTGTACTTGCTTTAGATTCAGCATTTCAGCATTGTCATTACCATTAACTAGAGATGGCCCAAATGGTTTGCCGGTGAACGGTTCCCGGCGAACTTTCGGGGTTCGCGATCGCGGAGAACCACAAACTTTTGCAGAAGTTCGGTTTGCCCCCATAATGCACCATTAGGGTCAAATTTGACCCTCTACATCACAGTCAGCAGGCACATTGTAGCCAATCAGGCTATACTCCCTCCTGGAGCCACTCCCCCCCAATAAAAGGCAGGCATCGCCGGCCATTTTACTCACTCGTGTGCCTGCAGTAAATAGAGAAGGGACAGCTACTACTGCTGCTGCAGACTCTCATAGGGAAAGATTAGTTAGGCTCTTGTAGGCTTGTTATCTGGCTCCTTGCTGATTCTTATTGCTAAAATAGCACCCCACAACAGCTCTTTTGAGAGCTAATCTTGTTCTTGTGATCTATTTTTTTTTCTGTGTGTCCCACTGACACTTGTGTTGCATAGACAGCCTTGATAAGTCATACTGTGTGTGTGCCACTGCCAGGCCCAGCACATTCAGTGACTTCCTGTGTGTGTGACAGGTGCACATTGTAATACCCATCACTGCATATACCTACCTACCTGTTGTTCACAGTGCACCCACCCACCTACCTATGTGATTTGAGCGCATGCAGTGTCACTGTGCCTCTCCACTACCTGTCTGTGTGTGACAGGTGCACATTGTAATACCCATCACTGCATATACCTACCTGTTGTTCACTTCAGTGCACCCACCCACTTATGTGAGCGCACGCAGTGTCACTGTGCTTGTCCGCTACCTGTCTATGTGTGACAGATGCACATTGTAATACCCATTACTGCATATACCTACCTGTTGTTCACAGTGCACCCACCTACCTACGCGAGCTGAGCGCACGCAGTGTCACTGTGCCTGTCCGGTACCTTTCTGTGTGTGACAGGCGCACATTGAAATACCCATCACTGCATATACCTACCTGTTGTGTTCAGTTCACCCACCTCATCACTGCATATACCAACCTGTTGTGTTCAGTGCACCCACCTACCTACGTGAGTTCACGCAGCGTGATATACCTCTCCGTGCATACCTGTTAACTGCACCTGTGTGACTGCACATTGTATTAGCCAAGTCAGTGCATACCTTTCACTTCATCCCCCCCGATATGGACACAGCGGACAAAACAGGCAGAGGCAGACCCAGAGGAAGACCACCCGGCAGGTCTGTGCGAGGACGTGTTGATGTGATTTCGTGCGGCCCTGGCCCAAAGTACAGTGCTCAGAAGAAGGCACGTCTTATCAACTCCCAAGATTGTCAGGACGTGGTTGACTAATTAACACAGAACACCTCATCTTCCGCAGCCACCAGCGCTACTACAAGCACAACATCCGTTGCATTTGACACTTCGCAGGAGTTAATTGGTGGGGAATTAACTGATTCACAGCCATTACAACCAGATGAAGGCGCTAAGCAAGTTACACCACCTCATATGTCTGAGTTAGGCGGCGACACTATGGACGTAAAGTGTGAGGAGGAGGATGATGAAGTACCTGCTGTTGGTGCAGTTTTGGAGGTGTCTGAGACAAGCGAAGCTGGGCAGGATGATTATGATGATTATGATGATACGGATCCCACATCGGTTCCTAATAGACAGGATGACCAAGGGGACAGTTCAGAGGGGGAGTCAGAGAGGAGTAGGAGGAGACGAGTTCCTGATAGAAGCAGGGGGAGCTCGTCGTCAGAAACAGCTGGTGGCAGTGTCCGGTGCCATGGATCGCCACCTACGTACAGCCAGCCAAAATGCCCTTCAACGTCGGCTGCTGATGCCACCATAGTGCCATCACCCCAGGGGGGCTCAGCGGTTTGGAAATGTTTTAATGTGTTTGCCTCAGATCAGAGCAATGCCATCTGTTCTCTCTGCCTCCAAAAATTGAGCTGTGGAAAGGCCAACACTCACGTAGGGACAAGTGCATTACGAAGGCACATGGAGAAAAGGCACAAACGGCAATGGGAAGAGCACCTGAGCAAAAGCAGCACACAAAAGAAAAGCCACCCTCCTCCTCCTCTTCCTCCTTCAGGTGCAGCATCTTCAGCCGCTTTCTCCCTTGCACCTTCACAGCCACCCTCCTCCACTCCGCCTCTGCTCTTGAGCGCTTCCTGCTCCTCTGCCCACAGCAGCCAGGTGTCCGTGAAGGAAATCTTTGAGAGGAAGAAGCCAATTTCTGCCTGTCACCCCCTTGCATCTGACAGCTGGTGTGGCAGAACTGTTAGCTCGCCAGCTGTTACCATAGAAGCTGGTGGACTCTGAGACCTTCCGTAAATTTGTGGCCATTGGGACACCGCAGTGGAAGATACCAGTCTGCAATTATTTTTCTAAAAAACCGGGTCATACCCACTTATTTCTCCTATCTCACTATTTTCTGATATATTTTTCTAAGGCGGTACCCAAACTGTACCGTGAAGTTGAGAGGCAAGTGGTGTCATCTCTGGCACACAGCGTTGGGTCAAGGGTCCACCTGACCACGGATGCCTAGTCTGCCAAGCACGGTCAGGGCAGGTACATTACTTACACAGCCCATTGGGTCAACCTGGTGACCGATGGCAAGCAGAGAGTACGTGGCTGTGCAGCAGACCAACTTGTGACACCTCCACGGCTTGCAGGCAGGCCTTCTGCCACCTCCTCTCCTCCTGCTACATCCTCTTCGCTGTCGTCCTCCTCCTCCTCCTTGGCTGAGTGGCACTTCAACTCTACTGGTGCTGCGATTTCCTCTCCAGCTACACAGCCCCATCTCCCCTGGGGGCATATGCTGCATGCCAGGTACGACGGTGTCACGCCATATTAGACATGTCTTGCCTCAAAGCGGAGAGTCACACTGGACTAGCTCTCCTGGCTGCTCTTAACAAACAGGTGGATCAGTGGCTGACCCCACACCAGCTGGAGAGCGGCAAAGTGGTGTGTGACAACGGCAGCAATCTCATTTCCGCGTTGAATTTGGGAAAGCTGACACATGTACCCTGCATGGCACATGTGCTGAATCTAGTCATTCAAAGATTTGTGTCAAAGTACCCAGGCTTAGAGGACGTCCTGAAGCAGGCCAGGAAGTTGTGTGGGCATTTCAGGCAGTCTTACACGGCCATGGCACGCTTTGCGGACATTCAGCGGAGAAACAACTTGCCGGTGAGACGCTTGATATGTGATAGCCCGACTCACTGGAATTCGACGCTGGTCAAGTTCCCTCGCCTGCTAGAACAGGAGAAAGCCATCACCCAGTACCTGTACAATTACTGTAGAAGGACACAATCTGGGGAGATGGGGATGTTCTGGCCCCCCAAAATGCATGCAGGCTCATGCGGCCGTTTGAGGAGGTGACCAGCCTGGTGAGTCACAGTGAAGGCACCATCAACGACTTGATCCAGTATGCTTATTTCCTGGAGCATGCCGTGCGTAGAGTAGTGTATCAAGCTGTGGAGGAGCGTGAAGAGGAACAGTTATGGCAGGAACAGTTGTGGGAGCAATTTACATCAGAATCAGATGTTTCCTCAACACCTGTGGCAGCACAGAGGGGGGAGGAGGAGAAAGAGTCGTGTGGGGAAGAGGAGTCAGACTCGGATGATGAGGAAGGTTTTTCTTTGGAAGAGGAGGAGGCGGTGGCAGAAGAACAACCGCAGCAGGCGTCGCAGGGGGCTTGTGCTGCTCGACGTTCCTGTGGTATTGTTCGTGGCTGGGGGAAGGAGGAGGACTTAACTGATGTCACTGAGGAAAAGCAAGAGGAGATGGAAAGTACGTCTGCATCCAACTTTGTGCAGATGTTGTCTTTCATGCTGTCCAGCCTGTTGAGGGACCCCTGTATAAAAAACCTCAAGGGGAATGAGCTGTACTACGCTATTAGACCCTCGGTATAGGCACAAAGTGCCGGACATGTTATCAACTCACCAGAAGGCAGAAAGGATGAAGCACATGCAGAACAAGCTGGCAACTATGCTTTACAATGCGTTTAAGGGTGATGTCACAACACAATGCAATAAAGGTACCACTGTCAGTAATCCTTCTCCCATGTCCACGCAGGCAAGGACAGGACACTCCAGCGATCTCATGGTGATGTTGGACATGTGGACATTCTTTAGTCCAACGCCTCACCTTAGCACTTCCAGAGCCACCCTCCATCAATGCCTGGACCGGCAGGTAGCCGACTACCTGGCCTGAAGTGTGGATGTAGACACTGTGAGCAGCGATGAACCCTTTGACTACTGGGTGACATTCTTTAGTCCAACGCCTCACCTTAGCACTTCCAGAGCCACCCTCCATCAACGCCTGGACCGGCAGGTAGCCGACTACCTGGCCTGAAGTGTGGATGTAGACACTGTGAGCAGCGATGAACCCTTTGACTACTGGGTGCACAGGCTTGACCTGTGGCCAGAGCTGTCCCAATTTGCCATCCAACTTCTGTCTTGCACTGCCTCAAGCGTCCTGTCAGAAAGGACCTTCAGCGCAGCTGGAGGCATTGTCACTGAGAAGAGAAGTCGCCAGTCACAAAGTGTTTAGTACCTCACCTTTATCAAAATGAATGAGGCATGGATCCCAGAGGGCTACTGCCCGCCCGAAGACTAAGTCAGTCCCCACACACAGCATCTCTGCCTGCACGCCGTGTGACTGGCTGCCTGCTCCAAGACTAAGTCGCTCTCCACACAGCATCTCTGCCTGCAGGCCGCTTGCCTTCTCCGCCACCACCAACAGGGTCCAGGACTCCATCTGGATTCCTGAATTTTTAAGGCCGCTGCTAGCAGCGGCCGCTATACAGATTTTTCTGGTGCGTGTACATGCCTGCCTAATTTTTTTGGCTGCACTGCAGCTGCAACAACAAAACAAAAGGCATGTACATGTGCCCATTTCCCTTCGTGATCATTACCTTGCCTCTGTGAAGGGGCTTGCGTATCACAATGAAGCAATGACCGCCGGCTATATGAGTGTCTCAGGGGGTGCACACCAAAGATAATAAGGTCGTTGCTTCATTGTGGACAGACCAAATTTGATCAGCTGGACAATCACTGTTGTTCTATCATTGAGCTACCACCGCTCGGCGACCATATGGGCTTGAAAACCGCCACGGCCTGCACTCTAATTACACTCCCTGATTGATGTATACACATGCAAGATGTTTTAAAGCACTTTAGGCCTGCAATTTAGCATTCAATGTGATTTCTGCCCTTTGCTGCTTTGCGTCCAATACGGATTTTTCCCAGGGACTTTTGGCGTGTATCCCACTCCGCCATGCCCCCCTTGAAACATCTTTTCCATCACTTCTGTGGCCAGCATACATTTTTCTAGCTTTCAAAGTTCGCCTCCCAATTGAAGTCTATTGCAGTTCGCGAAAGTTCACGCGAACCGAAATTTTGCAGGAGGTTCGGGAACCCGGTTCGCGAACTGAAAATCGGAGGTTTGGGCCATCTCTACTATTAACGTGCAGTGGACTGCTTTAGTGATATGGGTACTACAGATTAATTACACAATACAAGGGAGCGAGCCTGGCACCATTTCGTCAGAGGCCTTGTGCAGAGTACCTCTGATGAAGCTGCATTTGCCATGAAGCGGCTGGCAGGCTGCTGTTTGTACCTACTCTCACTGCTGTCCAACACATGACTGTTTTGTGCATTAAAAGGACAACTGACCTGAATGAACTACTTTCTTTTTGAACAATGCACATTGCCTGGCTGCCCTGCTGATCATCTGCCTCTAAACCTGTAGGCCGGTTTCACACTGCAAACCGGCGTTAGCGGTGCAGTGTGCCTGTCGCACCGCACCACCAAAAACAGGCCTTCGGGGAATACCGCATTAGTACACGGAATTCCTCATCTGGCTCCTGGCCAAGCAGGAAGTGACACACTTGCGGTCACTTTCTGCTTCAGGATATGTGGAAGTGCACGGACGCATATTGTAAAAAATCGGAAAGTGTTTAAAAATCACCGTGTCACCATAGACTAACATGACTTCTGGGCCGACGCAGATCGCCACAAGTCACCTTAAAAGCTGCGCGGCAATGTAGTTCTGGACCAGGGTCAGATCGAGGACTGGCGGACTACCCCGCGACGCAGGTAATATGAATGAAACCATCGACTTGCAATAGGCAAGCTTAAAGCTGCGTTAAATTTACGCAACGCAACGTCCCAGTGTGAAAGGGCTCTTAGTCATAGACACTGAACAAACATGCAGATCAAACGTTTGGCTGCATTTGCCACATGCTTGTTTCAGGTGTGAGATTCAAACACTATTGATGCATGAAAGATCAGCAGGATGCAAGGCAACTAGAAGGAAATAAATATGGCAGCCTCCATAGCCCTCCCAGGTCAGTTGTACTCAAGGGTGTAGCTATATCCATAACAGCCATAGCAGCTACTATGGGGCTGTGAAGCAGAGGGGACCAAGGTGGTACTTGATGCATTCACCAGTAACTTTCTTGCGTTCCTCCTCCCTATGATTTTGTATAAGTGCCCATGGACTATATGCAGTGTAGATCACATGAGAATTTAAATCACCCAATTAACTCATATCCATAGGGTAGGGGCGTGTGGCATTGCTCAAGAATGCCTACATCTTATGGCCCCATGAAAGTTTTGCTATGGGGCTCCATAATCTCTAGTGACGCCACTAGCTGTACTTTAACCTACAGATGAGGAAATAACGATTGCACATTCCAAAATTAAGATTCCTATGTGCTCTTTGCTCTGGATTCTTCCTTCTAGTTTGCACAGGTACTGCTGCACAAGACTTAGTTGGGCACCCCGTCTGGGAAACATTCAGTGCCAGCATCTTTCGTTTCCTATTGTAGATGAATTACATAGCAGCTCTAACAGCTCTGACCATTTGAAAGTCCTTAGCAGCGGGTGAGATGTGGCTATTCATTCTCCCTTGTTTGTTTTTTTTCTTAGTACTTGTCACTTTTTAGAATCATAATCAATTTTTATTTGGTTAAATAAGTTTATGCTTATCAGGAGGAATTAGACTTGGCAGCTGCTTAAGGGACACAGACGAAACAATACAAGGACAGACAGTGTAGATATTACAAGTCAAGGACAGTATTGAAGTTGAAGTGACAGTAAACAGGGTAAAAAGTGTTCATTTTCAGGTCTGTGCTGTGATGCTTGGCGGTCCTAGCAGCTCTAGTGTGGTTCCACTTCCACATTAAAGAAAACCTGTAACATCAAAAAGTTCCTCTGGAGGGTACTCACTTTGGGAGGGGGAAGCCTTAGGGTCCCAATGAGGCTTCCCACGCCGTCCTCCATCCCTCGGGGGTCTCGCTGCAGCCCTCCGAACAGCGGCGATGTAAATATTTACCTTCCCGGCCACCGTCGGGTCTGCTCTACTGCGCAAGGGCAAGTCTCCGGACGCCTGCGCAGTAGAGCGGACCCGACTGAGATTGGGTATTTCCGTCTACTTTGGAGCCGAAAGCCGCAACAGCGCCCCCGCTGGAACCTGAAAAAGGTAAATATTGAACAAGCTGACAGATTTGTCGGGCCGCTGTTCGGAGGGCTGCAGCGAGACCCCCGTGGGACAGAGGACGGCGTGGGAAGCCTCATTGGGATCCTGAAGCTTTCCCCTCCCGAGGTGAGTACCCCCCAGGGGATCTTTTTAAAGTGTTACAGTGTCTCTTTAAGCATGACTACTGCCTGAGGGAAGAAGCTATTTCCATAAGGAAACCAATTTTAGAGCATGTTAGATTTGTTACAAAACAAAAAAATATATTCCGGTAGTTGTAAACCTTACCAGCTGTCACCATATACACCACAGAAATAGCTATATTGTAAAAATGTTGTTAAAAAGTTAAATGGTCTCACAGAAACTAGGAAATGCCTGCTTCCTCATGTTCAGGTAACATTCATATTACTTTAGACATGCAGCAAAATGTACCTGAGTACACCTGAGAACTTTCTGTGGTCATCATTGCTGAATGCTTGAAGCTACAAGTGAAGAAACAGTGTTTATCTATGAAGTTTGTAAAAGGTTAAAGCAGACCTGTAATTAGTGAAAGACAGTAAAGTCTCCGTTATCTGGAATTCAGGCAACCGGAAGTCTCGACTAACTGGCATGCGTGAAGTGGATAATGGGGCAATACTTCTACAATTGGCAGAGCTTTGCGCCACAGAAGCAATTTACCGATCCTATGGCTGCCATCATGTCATGCCATGTCATGTGACCCACAGAGGATGCCAGAAAGCCTCTGAGAGCTACAGGAAGTGTAGAAGATGTAGGGTAGAGGTTTGAGCTATTTTCAGCCGGTTGCTCAAGCAACCGTTAAGCACACATATCAGGCAATCCTGCTTGAGGTGGATATTAGGGGTTTTGATGTATGTAGGCTTCCCCTGCAGCCAGTGTTGGACTGGGAGGTGGTAAAGCTGAGGAAATCTACTTGCTGGCCAAGCATCAGTAATCATGTGTTGCTGCTCACAGTGAAGACTTGCTGCATGTTTCTATTGGGAGTGATAACTGAGGGTTTCTGCTGCTTGGCCAGCAGGTGGATTTCCTCAGTTTTTCCAGCTCCCAGTCCGACACTGCCTGCAGCTCTCCTTCTAAAAATGCTAATTGGCCAGAGGCTGTAGAAGCCTCCCATGCTGTCCTCTGGTCCCCGGTCATAGAGCTGTTACCTCATCAGGAACGAGCACGGCCATACTGCACCTGTGTAAGTACGGCTCCATGCTACTTGCGCACTCGTGGCCTTGCTTGCACAGTCATCCTGTGTTTAAACCAATTTATACAAAGGCAGATTTTAAAGTTTTAAACAATAATAATGCTAATAATAATAGTAAACTATTATAACATATATTTTATTTCTTAACTATGGACATCTGTCAGATGATGACTTTCCAGGTCAACCAACCTGGCCGCTTAGAAACAAACCCGGTATATACTTTATCTTCCTGCTCGCCATATACGCCAAGTCCTTATAATTACTAATAATTTGTAACAAGTGTTAATTGATAAACAGTTCCCTGCGGTAGCTTAATTAAAGCTGTACAATTGCTGGGCGATTTACAGCTGGGATTGATCTCAATTAGTCAACAAAATCTGTGTAGTCTGTTCAAAGAGGAATAAGGAAATTTAGTCTAGCGAGGCTTTGGGGATTTCGTCTTTGCAGCCTGTACGGCTCCAGTTTTGAAACAAGCGAAATAAAATTACAAGTATACCAGTTTTGTTTGCTACAGCGATTACTCGACTCCATATCACGACTTCTTTTACAGTCTTCACATTGTAGCCTTTCATTTGCGGTGTCTTTTTTTTTATTGTCAAGTCGCAGAACAATAGCGTACATCTCTTTTATTCTATTTTTTTTTTTCGTTTTTGTTTATTGCAGTCAGGATGAAGCAAAATGAAATTTCATGAGGCAGTGTAGGTTTTTAAAGATAACATTTTGAAAGCCTTAAAGCAGAGGAATGCAAAACAGTCGGTAAATGACACTTTTGATCTTCCAATGATCTGTTTAAAACCTGTCAGTACGCATCCCTAATTAGAAAATAGCACAAGAGAGACGGCGGGTGCTGGGGCTGGAAACTAGGAAGCATACTGATCAAGACGATCGTCAGGCGTGCTAAAGAACAATTCGTCAGCCTTTTATCAATTAGACAGATAGTAAGGAAGAAGAGTACGGATTACCCAATTGCCCAAGAGGAACAGAAAGTGTCATTTGTGTTAAAATGAGATCACAGACTGGATATAAACAGCTGCCAAAGCAGTCGTTAAGTTGTTTGCAAATAAATAATGGATTTTTTGTAGCAACTGAAAATACTGTTATAAACAAGTGAGAAGGCTATTTTCTCGGTAAGTATGAATTTAGGTTTTTTTTTCATGGAGCTGGTAAATAATTACAGTACAGGATGCTTTATATATACCTACAAACAGAACTCAGTCGTCTGAAAGATTGTTTCGTGGATGCCATGCACTATTGTTTGTCTCTGAGATGTCCATGTTCAGAGTGGTCTTCTAGGAGGTGATTCTTCCTAAGAAGGAAGGAAAGTGATGTAGCTAAGTAGTTAACAACCACAGTGCTTTTTGGACCCCCATTAGCTCTCTAAATAATACAACTGAAATTAAGCACCAAAACCTGCCAAAGACAGTGGTAGTGTCAAAGTGGTTTACAGCTTGTTTAGGTGCCCATAGGTCTAGCGATGATGGGCAGATCGAATCTGATTAGAGAGGGGTCTGTCGCCTGCCCATACACCACAGGCCGATCCTCGATCGACTTCATTCTGTAGACAATCAGGAATTAGCATTGTGACGCAGCTTCCACGCCGACCCAATGTAAAATGCCTCCCCCGTGCTCCATCCACAATCCTTATACACCACCCCACATGGTTGCCGACGTATACAAGCGCAATTGTGTGATGTCACGCAGGTCAGGACAGATAAAGTATACTGCACCAGGGAAGCACATTTTACATTGGAGGTACAGCACTGGGGATTTTGCTGCCCTTCCCGATATTGCTCACCGTTACTGCTGTACACCCAAATGACCATGACGGCCTGACATCTTGCAGTATGTCTGATCGATACATGCAACCAAATTCTGCCCAAAATTGGTCGCATCGTCGATTGGACACTTTCTTGGCTGCTCCGATTTTCATCCAATTTGACAATAATCATCTAATCGGATGGTCGATCAGCTGCCAAATCGATAGATGTATGGCCACCTTTAATGATTACCACTACTACAAATACAGTAAAGGGGTGATCATTACCAGTATGGAACCAACAAAGAGCTAATACAGTGTTTGTAAGAGGGTTCCTGGTGGGCCCCACATGGTCTGGTCACACATTTGCATCCCCTTTTGCTAACGCCACAGAGTAAACCACAGAAAATATAAGGAAACAGATAGGACACTGAATTTCTGCTGCACCCAAAGTTCTAAAATCATCACCTAATGACCGAAACAACCAGATTGTCATCTGTCATCACGTCTAGCAGTGGAGAGAGTTTTCAGCTTTTTGGAAGTCACCACTGCAGAGGACCTGGCCTGGGGTGACAACACTGAATTTGTAATTGGCAAAGTACAACAATGCCTCTACTTTTTGAGAACGTTGAGGAGCACTAACCTTTCACAGAAGCTGCTGGTTAATTTCTACCAATGCACTATAGAAAGTGTCTTGACCAACTGCATGACAGCCAGCCTGGTACAACCTGGTACAACAGCCAGCTGTTAAAACAGCAGAGGTCATTATCAGCACTGAACTACCATCACTTAAACTCTTGTATAAGGATCAACTCACACCACACAATCTTGGCTGTTCAGTCTTACCACTTTTATGTAGCATCTATCTGTTGGCCTTTATACTGCATAAATTTGGTAACTCTGTACAAGCAAGATGATAAAGTGTGTGCTGAGCTTAAGCTTAAGGGACAAGTTATAAAATCTGAATTTTCACTTACCTGGGGCCTCTTCCAGCCCACCGTAGCCCGCAAGGTCCTCCTGGCTTCTTCCCTGGTCCCAGTCCCGACTCCGGTTACACAATGACTTCGGTCTGAAGCCATCAGGTCTGCTTCCCGCTGCGGAAGATCACATCATCACGCCCATCACGCCGGCCGGCTACGGCGTGAGAGTCCTGCGCATGCACGGTTCTCTAAGATTGATGATATTGATGTCGCGTAGCTAGTGGGGAGCAGACCTGAGGACTTCAAGCCGAAGTTATCGTGTAACCGGAGCCAGGACCCGGGAAGGAGCCAGGAAGATGCCGGGGGACCTTGCGGCCTACGGTGGGCTGGAGGAAGCCCCAAGTAAGTTAAATTCTGTTTTTTACCCTGTTCAGAGTGCCTTTAAGAGAAGGGCTAAAAACATTATCAAGGACAACACTCACCCCGGAAACGCCTTGACATTTTAGGTCAATCCACATACAAACAAACAGACTGAAAAACAGTTTTTTCCCATCTGCCATAAACTTGTTAAACTTTGCAACGTCTCTGAAATAATTAACATGAACAGTTAGTGAAAGTTGTCCAGAGACAAAAAAATATATGTGAAAAAAATGGTGCTAGTGTGCCAAAAAAATCTATATATAAAGGATACGAATATCCTGTGCCAAAAAAATATATATGTAAAGGATATGAATATCACAAGAGTCAAACTATATGTGCATAATGACCAAAAAAAAGAGGGACAAAAGGTGAAAAAGTGGAAAACCAGTCTGCTATTGTTGCTGGACAAAAAAGAAAAAACTTTTTTTTATATATGTATGTACAGTATATGTGTACATATACAGCCGTGTATGGTCAGTGTAGCAGGCAATGAGTAAAGTGACATAGTGCAAATTCATGCCAATTTAAACTGCAAAACTGATCAAGAGCATGACACATACATAAGTGCATTTAGTGCAAAACAATTCATACAAGGTGTCCTATACAAATAAAGTGCATCCAGTGCCGAGGCTTACCAAATAGGATAGCGGCAGGGGGGCAGGGAAATGCCTTACGCACTCGCAATGGGCTGCTGCTTCAATCATAGTCAAAAACGTAAGCTAGGGTCATACACGTCAGATCAGATAACTACGGTACAAAAGGTGGAGACAAAGTCTAGGTCGATATCAGGCTAAGGTCATACACAGAATATCAGATGGCTGCGGTACAATAATCTGAGACAAAGGCTAGGTCGTTAACAGGCAGGGGGCATACACAGGTGATCAGTTGCCTGAGGTACAATAGGACTAGGCGAAAGAGTGGTCAGTAAGGCTGAGATCAAAACTAAAGTCAGTCAGGCAGTCGCATTAATATACAATGAGTAGTAAAGTCGCATTGAAATACAATAACAATTATATCACAGAGTGACAAAGTGCCCAGCAGACCAGCGTACTGATTGCTATCAAGGGCAAGGACTGAATGTGAGATGAGAGTTTAAATACATTCAGAGCCTGACCAAGGCCGGCCCCAACCCACAACAACCAATCAGTGTCAGGCTCTAATCAAAGTGTCAGCTGACACTAAACTCTCCTGCGTCTCAATGAATGGGACGGGCGCCTGCTAGCAGACGCCCGTCTAGTGACGTCAAGAGGGAGTACCCGAGTGTCCTGGTTACCATGGACGTCGGGGGCGGAGCAAGAGGAAGAGCGTTGCAGTGAAAAGGAAGTGCCAGGGCGCGTGTGCGAGGCCGCCAAGGACAGGACACCGCGGGAGCCAGCAGTTCCTTACAACATGATTTTCTGTCACCTTGCTTTCTTTTTTTCTTGTTATGTGATTCCTCCTTGCAAGATAAATGAGTAGAACTGATCATCCCTACTGCTAGTGTTAGATGCCCCCTCAGTCTTCCTATCACCTTGCACAATTTTAGTAACATACCCTAATGACTATTTCCTGATTGAGAGTTGACACTTTGATTGTCACAAACTTATACAAGCAGCAAAACAGTTTCAGTATGTGGATTCGCCAGGAACTCACTACTGGATCAGGCGTGTTTTACTCTACTACATGCAGCAGATCACAGGATGCATTTCACACCTCTGGGGTTTCAATAGATATACAGTATATGCAAATTGAAAGAGTATGTGCAATGTTTTGTATACTTTTGTAACAGATGCAAGGAGAGATTAGATCTGCACCAACACCATTCAATGTGCTATAAGTCTGTAAATTAATCAAAGAAGCTTTGCACAATAAGGCAACAAGCACAACCTGGAAAAGAGGCGCCCTGGTATAAATAAAAGCGTCTAAAACAGCTTAAAAACGATGTAGGATGTAAGGTAGCTTACCTCAAATGACGAAATCTCTGTAATTAATACAAAAGATTTCTATTTGCACAGGTAACACGTTTTGCGGGTCTGAGCCTGCTTCCTCAGGCCAATAGCAGTGCCAAATAGTAAAAATCAGCAGAGCTTAGGGAGCCTCTCATCTCTACCATAGTTCCAATAAGGCAACAAGAACAGCACCACTGAACCAATGTTAGTGCAATCTTTATAAATCACACATAATCCATAATGTGATGAGAATCCATAGTAAAAACACTTAAAAATGCCATGTACGGTACCCATTTTTGAATAACACGATCAATGATTCACACACATGATTATAACACTGTGGTTATATTATTGCACAGTGGATAATTGATGATGGCATTAGTATAATATAATAATCCCCAAGATGATTCCCTATTGGACCCACCAGGAAGAAACCTGAGTTTCAGAAAGTGCTTGTAATGAATAACGAAGATGCCGGTCTAGTGACAGGGCGGCTATCTCCGCGTTCAGACCGGCGGTTTCCGCGCAACAACACATGTCTGGCTTGTCTGGACCTTCTAGCGCACACAGATGGAGAGCTACGCGTGCGCACGCCAGGCGACAGGACATTTATACCAGCAGAAGGGGAATCAGCTGATCAGGCCGATCAGCTGATCCCAGCTGGACTCTGGATTGGCTGAGTGGCTCAGGCGGAGCTGCACAGCGCTGCAAGTATATATAGATCTTGCTTGTCAGTTGCTGGTTGTCTGCCGTTGCGAAAACTTACGTGTGAGCACTCAGACCTCAGTCAGATCTTACAGTGTGTTAGAACCAGCAGGAGCTGGGAATTCACACTTAGCCAGATTACCTTTGTATTTACTCTGTTATACTCTAGACCAGTTCCAGGGTGTTGAGACCAAGGACCTCACACCCAAGCTTAGGATTGCTGTGTCATTACTCTGTTATACTCTAGACCAGTTCCAGGGTGTTGAGACCAAGGACCTCACACCCAAGCTTAGGATTGCTGTGTCATTACTCTCTTATACTTTAGATCAGTTCCAGGGTGTTGAGACCAAGGACCTCACACCCAAGTTTAGGATTGCTGTGTCATTACTCTGTTATACTCTAGACCAGTTCCAGGGTGTTGAGACCAAGGACCTCACACCCAAGCTTAGGATTGCTGTGTCATTACTCTGTTATACTTTAGATCAGTTCCAGGGTGTTGAGACCAAGAACCTTACACCCAAGCTTAGGATTACTGTGTCATTACTCTGTTATACTTTAGACCAGTTCCCGGGTGTCGAGACCAAGGACCTCACACTTCAGATTAGAATTGTGTTTATGTATATCTGTTATGACCTTCTGCTTTGCTGACCTCTCTCTTGCTTTCTGATTCGGTACCTCTGCCCATCTGTCTACCAGTTACTGACCCTGCTTCTATCCGGTTACCGTATCAGTCTTCTGTCTTTGTACCTTATATGCTCATGTGTTGCCGACCTGGCCTGTCTGACCTTCCTGGCTGTCACTCGTCCCTCGAGTGATTAGTCTGTCTGTACTTCCTTGACACTAATCCACCAGGTGTCAGTTAGCTGCAGGGACCGCCTGTACCTCAGAGAGGCCTTCCTGCAGTTCAGTCAGTGGTCTCTTCCCATTAGGAGTCCATTGGCTGCAGCACAGTCTGATTCCCAATCCATCAGGGAATCCTTGGCTGCAGTACAGTCTGATTCCTATTCCATCAGGGAATCACTGGCTGCTGCTCTATATCATCTCTAGAGATAGCCCCTGCTCGATCATAGGTCACCTGCTCCTCAGGTGTCCACTGGCTGCAGTAGTGTCTGTATCTCCCGCTCCATGGGAGATAGCCTTCTACTGTTGCACCCAAACACTTACACATTATTAGGTGTCCAGAGGTTAGTCATACTTGTATTATTGGTGATTCTGCAGATCATCAATAATCAGATGCTGCAGATCACCAATAATCAGATTCTTTCTGTGTGCTGACACCAATCGTTACAGTGCTCTATTATTAGTGCATAACCTATTACGTAATGAGGACGTTAGAGTAGATGAGGCACTGGTAGTGGCCAACAGGTATATACTCAAGAAAGTGCTACTGTAATTTTTTTTGATTAAAGTGTGCCTGAGATGAAATAGGTACAAGCATTTATACTTACCTGGGTCTTCCTCCAGCCCCCTGGGCTTCGTCGCCGTCTTCCTGGGCCACTCTGTTCTCCCACAGTGTGGCCCAGTAAATTCTCCAACTGGCTCAGTCCCATTTCACTGCACATGTGAGGTTCAGTAAGTCTTGCAACTGCCCCGGCGCAGAATGATCCTAGCCGTGGGAGTGCAACCAAGGATGGGGCAGCCAGGGCCAGAGCTGACTGTGGGAGAATGGAGCAGCCATGGGAGCCCACAACCTACAAGGACCTGGAGGAAGCCCCAGATAAGTATAAATGCTGGTCTTTGTTTCCTTTCAGGTTTCCTGATTATGCACTAATAATAGAGCTCTTTGTAAAACCAATGTAAACAGTACCATTATAATATAATAGCGCTGCATTATCAATGGGATTATATTGTCCTACGCTACTCACCATTGTGAATGTAATGTAAATCTTTATCCTATCGTACCATAAATAGCTCACCTGTTCTGTATTTGATTGTTTTGTACAAATAATGTTGTGCCTTTGGCATCATAGCTCATAGCTCCCTCCCTTGCGCATTAAACATTTATTTCACAACATCATGGGTGCTAATTTTACAATTCTACAAAAGCTAAAGTAAGGACACATTCTTGAACAGCAAAGGTGTGAATCTCAGTTCCTCAAATACATGCATTCCCCAGTCCTTCATCTGAAAGCCTACCAAGCTGTAATTAACTAGAGAAAGTCAGTTTTTATATTATACAACTATTATACAACTTATCTTGCGAAAAACCCTGCTGACCCCTTCTCACAGGATCCTTCTCCGAAATTTGTACCCTTCTTTTTAGATAAAGCCTCTCAGAGCTAAATAATGAAAATGACATAATACCATGGTATAAGTTCAAGGAAATTGGTGAAAAGATATCTCAAACATCCTCCTAAATGCCCGTACACACCTGTAACTGATGTTGGCAGATGGGGATCAGGACCTGATCCCTTAAGCGATATTGCTGGGCCAAAACTGTAGAGATGTGAAGTCAGCTGTATAGCTGACAATGGGCTTAATTCACTAAGATAAATAGCACGCCTTATCAAAGTTAACATGCCTTATCAAAGTTAACATGCCTTATCAGAGTAGCATAGCAAATTTCTGCCTGCTAATTGGCAATGATGAGAGCTCCACTCGTCCCGCCCTGAGCCCCTGTGAGTTCGTATTGCTTGCTATGCTACTCTGTTAAGATGTGTTAACTTTGATAAGGCATGCTATTTGTCTTAGCAAATCAAGCCCATTGTGTTCTGTTGCTATGCGGGGGGTGGAAGGCTGAAGAAGGGACCCTTCCATCAGACATTGATTTTAACGCATTAGAAGGCAATGTATTTATTTTAGCACATTTATTGTATTTCTTATTTGTTGCATTTTCCTGCTTCTAATTAGTACTGCTGTAATGTGTATTTATTGCCACTTGTTACTAGGGGGCAGTGTCTGACAATAACAGAGGACTTCTGCTTTCACTTTCTATATCCTCTACTTTGCAGAGAGAGATCAAAGCATTGTAAAGAATTTACAGCACAACGAGTTCTGCTGAGGTCAAGAGCAGTGCACTTATCTCAAACGAGATAACTCTATTGAAGCTGCTGATGGGTTAGACAAACGACAGGATTACCTATTCACCATGAGACATTTATTTTGGTTATTCAAAAAGCGTTTTTTTAACTAAATGACATATATTTAAGGGATTTGTCGTGCAACCCTTTTTTTCCACCGTGGACATTTGTTAAGAGTTTTGGCCTGCAAACAGTTTTTTTCTGATGGGACTGTACTTCCAAGAATATTGGTGTGGGACCATTATTCCTAGGATATTGGAATTGGATCAATAATACAAGTTAAGGGGCATTTTAACTACTTGTTGAGTGATCCACGCCAATTGGTGTGAAGTCCTGGGGGCGGAGATTGCAGGGGATCATGCACGCTGATGCGAGCGCATCCCCGCTTGATTGATGGAGCAGAGCTCAACAGTCTGACAGCGGCGATCGCCGTACAGCACTGCGATCTATAGCAGCGCTGTACTGGGGACAGCGGTGACACTCTGCTGTCCCCCTGGGAGGCTCAGAGAGCGATCAGCTCTCATAGGCTGCTGATGACTGTGAAAGCTGATCGCTGTGATTGGCTGACGGGGGAGGGAGGGAGGGGGGGAGGGAGGGGAGATATAAAAAAATAAGCAAAAAATAGTAAAATTTTTAATAAATATATAAAATAGTAAAATTTATAATAAATATATAAACAAACAACATAGCAGTCAACAGAGCCCACCAACAGAAACCAGTGGGCCCGTGGTCCTTAAGAGGTTAAACCGACTGCTTTTCAATTCGACTTTTGGATCATACGCTATTTGCACATGCTTTGCTGATCCAAAGGGCACTGCCAATTTCATGGAAATCCCGGTGCTCTTTTTCCACTACTTTGTAGTGCATGCTGCATTGGTCCTGCTTTAGCATTTGCGTTAAAGTAAAAAAGAAAATCACATACCAAAAAGTTTTAGCAAATCTTTTTATCTAACAAATTGTTGGAAAAACACAATGTCAACAAGAAAATAAACAATTGATTGAAAATAGCATCAAAAATGCATGGGAAAATCATTTTTAAGCTTCACTGCACAAATATGATGAACAATGAAAGTAGTTTAGCACTATAATGGGAAGGTTAAAAGCAGTCCTCAGTGCCTAAAATAATATGCTGAATTTGCGAATATAGTACAGTATAATACTAGTAGTAGTAAGTACATAAGCCCCACTGCACAATGCATTGCTGCTGACGATGAATAGTGAAATTGGTACTATAATGGGCAGATTAGCAACAGTGCTGCTTAATCTCTGTTCTAATATGCTGCTACTGCAAGTGAAGATATCCTCAACAGCAACATACCAGGTAATTAAGGTGTCCATTAGGGCAGTGTTCCCCAACCCTGTATGTAAGGCCTTGTTTCCATCTGTCCGCTTCTATCCGCTTTTTTTCAGCACATCAATGTTACCGATTGATACTTGTTGCTGAAAAGCGGACAGAGGCGGACAGAAGCGCATAGATGGAAACGAGGCTTAAGGCCCACCAACAGTGCATGTTTTGTGGAAACCCACAGAGGTAGTTAATCAGCTCTGCTGAGACAATAATTACCTCAACTGTGTATGTTTGTGGTTTCCAGCAAAACATGTACTGTTGGTGGGCCTTGAGGACAGGGTTGGGGAACTGTGCATTAGGGCATCTGCCACCACTGGCATGGTTCCCAAAGCTTCTGAGTTGTCACTGGGTGCTTATTGCTGGTTGCTTTGGTGCAGAGCATTATAAGATAGCTAATCAGTTTTTTTTCCCCAAACACCTCCTTTGTTTGGGTTCTGAATGTTTCAAATTGAATAACCGATTGTTCACTTTATCCCAGGTCTAAGCAACAATGCTGCTTATAGAGATGTCTTGATAAGAAAAAAGTGCTTCCATGAATATGCACACATAAAACCAAGCCTTGCATTATGACCAGACAGGTAAGATTATGGGCCTGATTCACAAAGCTTTTCTGTTAAATTATCTCACTTTATTTATTAACTCACAGTTTATCGCTCCTTAAATGACTTAACTCATGATTTACCTCTCCTTATCTAACTTAACTCATGGTTTAGCTCTCCTTATTTGACATAACTTATGGTTTAGCTCTCCTTATTTGACATAACTCATGGTTTAGCTCTCCTTATTTGTCATAACTCATGGTTTAGCTCTCCTTATTTGACATAACTCATGGTTTAGCTCTTCTTATTTGACATAACTTATGGTTTAGCTCTCTTTATTTGACATAACGTATGGTCTATCTCTTCTTATTTGACATAACTTATGGTTTAGCTCTCTTTATTTGACATAACTTATGGTTTAGCTCTCCTTATTTGACATAACTCATGGTTTAGTTCTCCTTATTTGACATAACTCATGGTTTAGCTCTCTTTATTTGACATAACTCATGGTTTAGCTCTCTTTATTTGACATAACTCATGGTTTAGCTATCTTTATTTGACATAACTTATGGTTTAGCTCTCCTTATCTATTTATCTCATGAATTATCTCTCCTTATTTGTTTATTTCATGCATTAGCACTCCTTACAGTTAAGGGGGAAAATAAGTAACCTTTGTGAATCAACCCTATAATCTTTTTTGGCTGGCTAGTAGTTATCCAGGGATCTCTTCTTATATCGTGGCTTGTGAATTGGCCTCCTTGTGTGTTCCTCTTCTTCTACTTGTAACATGATTAAGCAGCTATCAATTTTTTTTTCTGCAATAAAACCTGAAAAATGAAATTGAAACTGTTAAAATACACCATACATGTTTCTATTATTTTGGTATTAATGTTACATGGGTTAACTTTGTTGAGATTATACCTTTGTAATAAGAGAAGCTATGATCTGTATGTTAACATGTGCTTATCATTTTGAGTACGCAATTGTTAATGGCTGTTTTCTCAATAAAACTTAGTAAAAGAAAAATACACCATACAAGTGCAGGAGTTTGGCATACCCTTTTTGAAGGAGGGGGCAGGGACCATGTTTTACTAGTTCCTTTTTGTTATGGTCTCCAATAGCCATGTAATTATAATGTCCGTGTTTTCAACATCCTTAGCATAAAGCCCTGAATATCAGTATGCAGCAAGTCAGGCAAGGGCGGAATCACATGAAAGTGTGGCACTTTGTTCTAACCCATCATCATTCTACATAAATCATCACAGACAATGAGCATTATACAAAAGCCATGATAATAAACGGAATTCCTCTGCTAGATGCACAAGTCATAATAAACAAGCCTGATTGTCAATGATGATTTACTAACCATTAGGATCACAGCCAAATAAGCACGGATGACTGACCTCTGAGGGCATATCGTTGTGGAAAACTTGTCTTGATTAATGTGCCAAGGATCTTCAGATGGTGATGAATGTATAAAGTAGCAAAATGAGAAGGGAAGCTAGTACGGTGTCATAGGGAGTACAGAAATCATGGGCAATACTACAAGCTATTTATTTTTCACACTTTCAAACTCAGGGAGAGTATATGACCGTCAATGTGAGTTTATGTCTTTGTTTTTTATCAGCTAAAAGTACATGAGAATCAGTGTACAATACTGTAAATGATGCATGATGTACATTAATGGGTAGCAAAGTGCAAGTTCGGTGATATGCATATACAGTATATATCAGACAACCCAGTATAATCAGTAATGCCTTTTTTCAGTATAATGTTATAAGTAGGGTTGCCACCCGGCCAGAATATGGCAGACACAGCCGGTTAATTGACTAAAAAGCTGGTACCGGTAATTACTTTTCATCGGCATGTAATTTGCCGGAATATCCCTGCACACACACAGGTCACACACACACAGAAGCGTCCTAAGAAAATTCTAGCCAATAGCAGCAGCTGCAGCTTCTCACTAGCCAATTGCTGTGGCTGCTGCTTGTGGCTTCCAATGGGGAGTGGAGGGAGGGGCACAATTTAAAAACGAAGCACCGCATGAGCTCCCTCCGTTTTCCAGCAAAGCAGAGTGAGTGGCTCTTGTGCATCAGCCTCCTCAGTGACACGGACCCTGTGCAGTTGGAAGGAGGGGGGGCAGAGGAGACCCCGGAGGATCGTTATCAGCAAGGTCCGTTAGTGACCACCTTGAGTGTCAGGGCACTAGATAAAAAATTGAGGGGATAAGGAGCAGCACCTGATGAAATATAAGGAGGGAGGGAGGCTATGCTGTTATCTATTAATGTGACCACTTTTTTTTGCAGATTATTGTGCTATTTTAGAAAAAAAGGTCATAACAATCTTCTCCCACTTTTTGGCCACACCCCCGAGCCGGTATTTTTTTGCCCAAAAGGTGGCAACCCTAGTTATAAGCAGTTCTGTTAGTGTTTCTCTGCAGACACTTTATTCTTTGAGGTTCTATTTATGTGCTGTGAGAGTTGCAGAAGTAAAGTTAAAAAATAGGTTGAGTAGTTTATGTTTATTCGTCTTTCTATTTGTGCTAACAATAGTTCTTTGAACGATACAACAATCTAACATAGATGTAAAGTCCATCTTCTCCTCCCAAAAACGAGGTCTTTATGTCTTGCTAAAAAGCCTTAACTTTCTTGCTCTTTACACTACCTTTCTTTTGTGACATGGTTATGGCTCTTGGCTTTTATCTGTTTGCCGGGGACATGCCTAATCATTAGTTCTATCTCAGCCACAAGGTAGATTACAGCAGACAGACTCTTCCATTAACCTGAGAACACAGAGCAATAGGTAGGAAAGGGCTTCACATTGATATAATATTGATATTGACTGTTATTTGACTGATATTGACATTGTTATTTGGATGTCTACTCTGCACCTTGGTAGTATTACTGTAGCCATAGATGGCAGCCATGGCGACAGGGATAAGGCTCTTGCTCTCTTTTCTTACCCTTTCCTGCCCAGCTACCTTGTTTTGGTCTCCCCCTGCTTCCTCCCTCCAGTGGGCCAATGTGCAGCCTCCAGGCTCTTCGGAATCCAGTGCCCCAGTACTCTGGATCTGGCACTCTGAGACTGGCGGATAACCACATGGGCAGCCCCAGCTGATCACCCATGTGACCCACAGTGCACCTGATGGAGCCTCCTGCCTCTCCTGTTTCATCTTACCCCTTCTACTTTTGGTCCATCATTCTCTTCTCTTCTCCTACCGAGTCAACCTGACTGGGGAAGCAGCCAATGCCTCTATGATGCAGCTTTGAAGCTGCAGATGGCAGCCTTAACCACATGGCTCTGCCGTACTCCCCTCCTCTGCATGCTCAGGCCTCTGTCTCATCCCCTCTTTCACTCTGCTGTGCCCCTTCTCTTCCCTTAAACAACCCCCATTGCCTGTTATACATTTTCATACTGCTGTACCTACTTGTCCGCTGTATTATTGTACTAAATGCCTACTAATGTTTTTCATAAATACTGTACTTACTCTGTTAAATTTGTACCATCACCAAACCTATTTGTTGTGCCAAAATATAATTCCGGGTATGACCCCCGCTTTTACTTGGCAAATCAATCTGATTGCTACTCTGATTACAGTCAGCTAATAGCTGGCTAAACAGTCCTGTATGGTGGGAATGTAATATAGCGAAGAAGCGGAAGAAGAAAAGAACAGATAAGCATAAGAGAGACATGTATACTGCCAAAGATAGAAGATAAGAAACACAACGGGGGGCGGGCAGTTGACAGCTTCATAGCATGTAAATAATGCCTTTCTGTGGTTGTTTCTGTGGATAGGTTCCAACCAAGCAGCGCTCCAATCCTAGTGTCCTTATGTCCACACAATAAGAAAATGGATCACTCTTGTCTCCCCTTGGTATAATAGTGTATTAGTCCTCCTATGATCTGGGCGTGGAGACCTTAAAACCAAATCTTTTAAAAGACAAGAGCCAAAGCTTCCATAGTGTAAAACTGTAAATCTTTTAATTGCTAAAATCCACACTAAAATCTGCGTACCAGACATAAAAAAACAGAGCGCTTATCTGATGGTAACAGCATCCGCCGCAGTCGGATACCGACTTCTCAATTGCACTGTGCAATTGAGAACAGTGCAGGCATGAGTTCCAAACTATGCAAGCACAGAAAAAGCCAGCTCTCATCCATAAGTGCTTTCTTTCACTGCACAGATCACAACTCGCACCTGAAAAGTTCAAAATCACTCAATGCCTCTCGGAGGAACTTCTGGGAGGCTTCGGAGATTGGAGGACTGGGCACAGGGAACATCGGGGACCCCAGGGACAATGAGCAGCACAAGGACACTAAGGAATAGGTAATCTATCCAATGTACGCTTCAATCCATAGGTTTTTCTGCTTTTCAGGGGTACTTTAAGTGTGGTTTTACTATTGTTAAAATCAAATTGAGACGAAAGTTCACTTACACTTTAGCAAGTTTTAAAAACCATATCAAAGCAGTACAATTCTATCTGTTTTCCAACAAGGGATAAACAAGTGATACAAAAGGCATGATAATATGAAGCAACCATACATATTTATGCATCATTTTTGTTACACAGAAGGGAGCACGCCATTCTCAGTCTATTAGTTTGTGTTTATTTGCATTCAGTTCCGCACTGTTTTAAGCTTTTGCGCTATGAGCACTTTGCACTCCGTAAGTAGCATAAGAAAAATATGAAGTAGAACCAACCCAAAGAAGCCTGAAAAAGAATAACATTAACAGATTTCCCAGCTGGTATGTTTAACATGCAGGTCAAAAAATAATATGGGAATAAGATCCGCTATCACAGTTTAAATTTATTTTTATCCTTAAAGAAAATTACTTCTGAGCAAAGAATGACTTAAGAACTCCAACAATGCCTCGATTCATTTAAAAATTGTGCTAAACAAATCCTTTCCCTCAAATCATATTTGTACAACACACAATGATTATTAAATAAATTGACATTCAAACCTATTAAAGCCTAAACCCGTCTTTTATGGAGTTATTCAAAGCATTAAGTTAACATTTACCACGGCGTTTGTTCACACATGGTGGAGAGATCTAGATGTAATCCTTTATTTCATATTCAGATCTTGCTGGGTCAGTCCTGTAAAAAAAAGCTGCATTTTTTTTACTTACAGGAGAAATCCTCGCTGAAATCCACAATATAATAATTAAATGATGGTGGTGTGTTTTTTATCTCCTCGATGTTGACTTTGAGATGCCAATCCAGTGATCTTTTATTGAATATATGTACCCTTGCCCCGGAGGTCAGCTGTGTGTGTGATAAGGAGAGGTCACAGGTCATATCAAAGTATAGTCATACAAGCTTTATGTCTAATTCCCTAGTATCCAGTGTCCAACAAAGCTCATTGGATGTGTTGCAGCTTTGTTGTTTTATGCAGGTATGCTATTATATTTACTGTATATACCATGTCAACATACTGCCTTGAGGATTCCAAGCTTGTAGACCCAGAGAAAAAAAAATATAAGGTATCAATGAAAGGTCTGAATGTATTCATTTCACTGTTAATTATTGATTTGTAAAGCAATGTTTCTATTTATTATCTCTAGCTATGCAATGTTATTTATTTTTATAAGCAGTTTTCTTTGTTTAGTTTATTTACTACTATATTTTTATATTGTCTGCAAGGATATTCTATTTAGCTCCTGTGTTGAGGTTTAACATTGTTACATATCTATGTAAAGTGCTGTCACAGATAGGCAACCAAGGGGCATTTACTTAATCTAAAAACACTCTTAAAGCAAACCTAAAAATGAAAACTAAAAGTAAAAAAAAATGTACACATGTCATACTTACCTCCCACGTAGTCTACTTATTAATCTATTTCTCCTCTCCTGTGTCTTGTTTGTCCACTGTGATCAATGGAACTCTCTGTCCTCCATTTTGAAAATGGCCATGACCCCGTAACAGTTTCCATGTCAGCACTCCGTTAACCAGTAATATCGCTTGACTCATAGGGAAACATGGACATTGCCTTGCACATCAGTTGAAGTTATAATTGACAGCAACTGATATAGTAAAAAAAGGGCCCTGAGGCTTTCAGCTTCCTGATAGACAATTCTGACAAAAACCTGGAAGGTATTAATCTTTGTTAGATGAAAATTGGGAGTTTCTGAGAGGAAATGACGGCAAGGTAAGTATGTTTACTTCTTTTTGCAGGTACATCATATGTTTATTTTAAATAATTTTACTCAGCTCACTTTGAGGAGCACATAGACATTGCCTAGTTTGACTAATATTGTCAGGGAATGCTAAGAGTTAATATACTCATGGGTTTTCCTAAGACTCTGTACATATTTTGCCAGAAATTAGAAAAAATAGAACCAGCCATTGTTAATTTCAGTTTTAATTAAAGGAATGCATCACATGACTTCCAACCTGTTTTTGTACCATTGAGGCTCGTCTGATACAAATCCACCTGCCTCTCCTATACTTATGCACTCAGCCAGATGATGTGGTGGGTGAGTCAGAAGAGTTGAATCAATGGTGATGGCAAATTTAAACAAACCTTGGGCAGGGTTCATTTCATGTTTTTCTTGTAATTAATGTAGCCTAGCCTCATCATCAGTGCATAAACACAGGTTCGTGGGAATGTATCAGTTTATCCACAGTGGCTGAGGAGATCCCAGGTCACTACCTCTTCTCAGGGAGGACTGCGATGAGCATGGAAAACAGCTATGCAATCAAGTGAAAAAGAGGTGTTTTAAACACCAGGAATGAAGACATCTAACAACAAGGAGGAAGAAGCAGAAGATCATAAGGGAGATCCTGTAGAAAACCCATTAACACTCCCTAGCAACTTAAAGAAATAATGTAGTTTTACAAAACAGATTTAGCATCATCTTTATTTGATGAGAATGACAGTTGTCGTACCTGGAATTATTCGTGGTACACATGTTATTGGCAGAAGTGCAAAAGACAGACAGTGAATTGACAAGCAAAGGGGATATACAATGAGACATGCAGAAGAGATATGTATTAAAAGCATGAGAGAGATGCAGTGAGAAATCAAAAACATTGACGTGTGGGTGCGGTACTGCACAGGGGTGCCTAGATGTTGGAGAGGGCAGCTAGGGAGTTTTTCAGGGGAAGTGAAGGGCCAACTTAGCTGGGAGAGGGACTGGAATTCATCAGGAAGACTGCTTGGGGGAAGATGGTGCTCCTGTGCCAGGTGGTTGTGGCAGGAATGGTTCTGTAGTGGCGGCCCGATGGGAGAAGTTCAAAGTAGCTACTTTCAGGATGGACGGAATCGTGTGAGATCCTGGTAGCCCTCGTCTTCATTCTGCAAGTGTGGAGGAGGTCTAACTGTGGCAGGGGTGATATGATGTTGTTCTCCAAAGCATGGATTACACTTTGTAGTTTGTACGTGTCACTGGCAGATGCACCTGCATACCTCACTCTAATGGAGGAGCAGAGGATGGATTTGATGGTGGCGGTGTAAAAGCTTTTCAGCAGCTCTCATGGCATACAAATTTTTTTCATTCGGAGCAGGAAGAACAAGCTCTGAGTGACTTGATTTCTACTACAGGCAAATGTGGAAGTGCTTTCAGAAAGACCCCTGTACATATTCGCTGGGACGGGGTGCTTGTCTGATTACTCTATTATTGATGGACTGGATAGCATTTTAAAAGAAAATTTGAGATGAATGGAGGGAAATCATTTATACTTACCTGGGGCTTCCTCCAGCCCCCTACAGACCGCAGGCTCCCACCCTGTCTCTCTAGGCCTCTGCAGACATCAGCTAGCCATCCTGGTACTTCTGTGAGTCATGCTCCATTGTGCATGCATGGCCCGGCTGCATGTGCACCCGTCGTGCTCCTGTGTAGTAATACTGCACAGTACTGCACAGGCACAGAATGCACGCGGCGCAATCACGCATACGTGACATACAGTGGTGCGACCCACAGAAGTACCGGGACATCTAGGAGATGACTGCAGCAGCCGTAGAGAGGGAGACCACTGCGTGAAGGGGGCCGAAAAGAAGTTCCAGGTAAGTATAAATGTTTTTCCTCCTTTCGTCTTAAGTACACTTTACACCCTTTTCCTTTCTTTAGCAGGTAAAATGCAATACATACAAAATACATGCTGTCTACATGTAATCCAGTCATTTGTGTATCCAGTAGCTGTGCGGGTGGGCTATATTAGGTGGTGATGTAATGAAACATATAGGAATGTGTTCTGAAAGGCATTGTGCCTTTATGTGTTGTGCCTGTATACTAATACAGAAAATCCATAACATCATGTTGTGCAACAATGCTGAAAACTTTTAGATGTGCATGTGCCCACATTATTGTGGTGTGAATTGGACATGTTAGTTATTATCCAGGTAACCCTCTAAAGACAAACTCTGCTCATTGCTTTTTTCTGTACTGGCGACCATTTATCTAAGGTGGGTCTTCTGTGGCCTTCTAGCAGCTGCAGGACTTTTATCTCCTGGGCTTTGTCTTATTGCATTCCTTGTTCATTTCTCACTGCATTGCACCTGGTTACTATACGTCCTTTTCACTTAAAGAAGAGAGGAAAAATATTCTAAGATATATGTGTTTAAATGTGGACATTCCCATGAGAGGTCAGAGTCATAGCAATATAACTATAAATAGAGGACCCAGAGGATGCCATTTGAAGCACACTTTTGTTACATGAATTTTCCATTCATGGGTCCTGATAATGGCAAAGCCATTGTCCCGGACAGAGCAGACATCTAGGCAAAGACAAGGATACATAATCTGGTAGACAGCTCATCATTCTTGAAAGGGATCTCAATTAGCATATGACGGATACATTAATTTTGTGAATGATGTGCAAGAAACTGAGCACAGAGGGAAAAATATGGAGACACATTGATGTGATGGTCGTTTGTATGTCATCTGGTGTGTTCCTCATATGTTCAGATACAAAAAGCTACCCCACGGTACAAATACGGAAGATTAGAAACTGCATTATGACTATGCTACTCTCATATATATCCATGAACCGAAGGATGATGCCACTATTATTGTTGCTGTTGGCATTATTATTTTCAATTGTTTACAAAATGTCCACCAGAGATGGCCAATGAGATGCTAATATATATTTTTGCCTTGTATGTAACTTGGATTTTGGCCAATCAAATGTACTTCCTGACACGTTTTACTGGCCCATTTGCAAGATGCATTCTGTTTGTATTACATTTGTATGGAAGACAATTTTTTTTACCATTTCATTTACCATCTTTAGTGCCAACATAAAATGCAAATTTTAAATACAAATCTGACAGGAAAAGAACCCTATTCAGGCGAGCAGCTTATAATCTAAGGCCCGGCTTACATTGGCCTTAAAAACAGTTCGTTTAGTGGAGCTAAACAGACTGGATCCTAACAGAGGTGAATCTTTGTTAATCAATATCTGTTGATATTGCTCCGTTAGAACAGATACGTTTGGCTCATTCTGCCGAATTGCCCACAAGTTTGATTCTGCATTGATTTTTCCGCAATGACACGTCCATCCCATTGACCGTGCACTCACAGAATAGAGGGTCACAGATTGAAAACTGATGCTTTTTAAAAACGGATCCATTCCACAGACCAGTTTTTACACAGATCAGTTTTTCATCCATGCAAGTGTGAACAAAGAGTTGGGGAATACAGAACATAATAAATAGGGCGTTGGAGCTTTGCATTTGACTGAGGGATTGGGAGAGTCATAATTCAATAATGAAAAGGTAGAAGTGAGAAGAAGTTGGGTTGGCAGTTCAGAAGAAATGGGTCTGAGTCAGTCTGATAGCATGTTCTATAGAAAGGGTAAATGTCTAGAGAGTTCTTAAAAGTATTCAGCTCAGTGTAATATTCTACTGTCCAGGGGCTGCTCTCTATTAACAATGTTATTCTTTTATTTAAAATGTTGCCATAACCGATTGAAATCAAATCAATTGACCATGTAAAGAAAACGATTCCCATCCAATTTGAATCAAGGAATCAAATAGTAAAGTTGATGTGTGTTTGGGTAGAATTGATGTGTGTTTGGCTCAATTAGATATTGGATTAGACAAAAACGTCTAATTAAACAACATATTGTATTTTTTTTTGTTTGATATCAACATTATGGTTGACATCATGATCAAAATGCAGAACCCCAAATTTAGTTATTTGTGATGTCAACCGTATAAATGGAAAGTATCAATTGGACAGGATGGAAACTGTAGTTCAATTGAGCTTGGGGCAGGATCTGCGATGGATCATAGCATTGCACTGTATTGAATAGTGCAACACTGCAGTTCAATCGATTTTCAATAGATTCCCTGCTGGATTATATTAAAAATCAATGTACTGTGTATGGTATGAATTGGTTCCTCTTAAAAAGGAGTCAATTGTTTTGGAACAGTGGGTGGAAATCTATATGTGTAATGCCAGCTGTAAAGTAGCCATATATGCACATATTGAAACCCAATGTGGCAAACCAATCAATCCCTCTCTGAACAAAATCTGATCAGAAAAGGATCCCCCATACACTGCACATACATTTTCAATAAATATCACCAAGAAACCTATTGAAAATATTTAGAACCACAGCGTTGCACTGTTCAATACAATGTAAAACTAGGGGGCCATCAATCTATCCCAAATTTGATTAAAATTTTCCATCTGATCCAGTCATAATCTCAATCAGTTTATTTTCGGTAAAGTGCTCAAAATTATGACCGATGTGGCATGGTGTGCTATAGATTTTCTGGCAGATACCATCAAAGGGATAAAATGTGCTGGATAAAATCGGTGTTTGTATGGATTAATGTGCGGATAATACATCATAGATATGTGAGGCAATTCAAAGCTAAATAAGCAGTTAACACACAGCCAAGGGCAAAAGAGAGTAGTGTGATGGAACAAAGTGAGAAATGGGGACGTTGTTAAACCAGCAGGCTGCATGTACAGGAGCCCTGGTGTAATATATACAATGGAAATAATCTGTTAAAGTGTACCTGAGGCCAAGGAAGGAAAGGATTTTTATTTACCTGGGGCTTCCCCCAGCCTCCTGCAGTCCATCAGCTCCCTCACTGTCCTCCTGATCTTCTCCATTTTGCAGTTGACAGGCCCTGAAAGTCCACAACTCAGCTGAGTCATGGACTACTGTGCATGTGTGTTCCCAGCTGCTTGCATCACCCAATTGTGCGCCCATTTCCGGGATCATTCTGCCTATGCAGAGCTTGTTAAGACTGTTACTGCGCTTGTGCAGAACGCTCCCACCATGGGAATGAGATCGGGTTGTGCGCATGGCTGGGACTGCGCATGCACAGTAGTGTCCACAACGCATCTGAATTGTGGACCTCACTGGAGCACAACAGAGGGGACCAGAAGGATGGTGAGTCAACGGACTACATGGTACTTGAGGTAGCCCCAGGTGAGTAAAAATCATCTCCCCCCCACCTTTCATCTCAGGTAAATAATGCAGCTGAGTGTGCTGCATCAATTCAAGCGGACAAAATAAATAATGTATAACTGCCTATTTGATTAGGGGGTAACTTGAGGCTGGTTTTACATATTCATGATATCATACATTGATCCTTGAAAGTATACTGATCATTTTCACATCTTCTCCAGACATGTATTTAAAAATACCATCTTATAGGCCTCTGCTGCCAAAAATCACGTCTTGAAATTTTGCTCACATGACCAAAAGCAGGTTGCCAGTCCCTGGACTCATTACCTGGCATTTTTTTTCCTTTTTAAACATCAGCCAATCAAAGAAGTTCTACAGAAACAGAAACAAACTCTGCACGGATCTAAGAAAAAACTAGTTTTGCCTGGAGTGGCACTTTAACATTTGCCCTTTGTGGAATTTCACTTTTTTTATTTGAAAGATTTCATTGAAAATATTGCACAGAGGAAAAAAAAAATCTGCTGGGAATGGTTCTAAGCACACAGTGTTAAAGTAAAGAATAGCTGTCTATTCACACGCTCAATTTAGCCTGGATGTTTTGCAACACAATTAATTACAACATATTAGGCACATTGCAATTTATATATAAAATATGACAACCATCTGATGTTTAATAGAGTTTAATTATTCAAAAGCCTCCATTAAAACAAAAGGAGCCATAGGCCGAGTTTAAACAATAACTAATATTGACAGTGTTGCAGAGTGTGGCCCACGCTGGTGATTTAATGAAGCAGTGCCGTTAAATGTTTTTTGAATTTTAAAGCATCTTGCTGTCCCATTGTACAAGTTGTGCCTCTCAGCAAGACCTCTCCCTTCCTTCACCCTGGCTTTCATCTGACTTTGCTTAAAGTCTACATTGAAGCTGAGATTTTTTCCACCTGTCCCTGTCTTACTGTGACTGTGAAAGCTGATTGCCTTCTGGTGAAGGCCTTTTCCCCTTCCTCTACACCCAAGATCCATGTTCATTGCACATCAAACAATCGTACCATACCCTGATGGTTTAAATCTTTAAACAGAGAATAAGAGCCTAAGTACATCCAGCAAGGCCCCTTGCATTCTATACTCTTGTCACTGTATGTTCATGGCACAATTACCAGGAGAAGGGGGGCTGAACCGCGAATCAAGGACTGAGTGTCGTCTCTGAGGACTGCATGCTGATGCTCTGATCAGGACTCCAGCAAAATTCTGTTTGAAATGAGAATAGACTAATTTTCATCACACTCATTTCTCAGCTATCCCAAGTGGGCGAACGTGCCAAGGGTCATCATTAAAAAAAAAAAGCTGCCTTCAAAAGATCCGGGGTCTTTTTTTATGAAGAGCTCTCCATTGTTGTTACCGTTTAAGCAAGAAAAATATGATGTGCTCCTAATTGTTAGCAATCTTTCACAGAATAAAAAAAAAATATGGAAGATGAAGAACAATGTAAAAATTATAAGTCTTCCAGCATCAAAAGACGTGACTGTGGCCTTTCAAGTTGCTCACAATTTCCATTGTCAAAAAGTGAAAGTTCTTTCTTGAATGAAAAGGACTTTAATCATTTAATCATTGTGAATACTTTATTATTATCATTATTTGGGTGGAAGATTCTTAGGCTAAATAAATGTTTTACTAACAGTTTTTCAAAATAGCTATTAATAATATGTTTCCACTGTGCTGTAAAATGTCTATGATCAATGCTAGTTTTTCAGAAAAAATTATGTTTTAGATAGCGTGGAAAAGAGTTAGGAACGGTTTAGTTTAGGAGGTTGTTATAGCTGTCTGTGCCCCCATCTGGAAGAATTTCCATGACTTCCCCCTTCCTTCTAATAGAACACAGACAACAAGTATCATATTTTTTTCCCATGCAGAAAATAATTTTACTAGTCCAGTTTATTTATAAACATAGTTGACAGTCATAACAAATATTGGGACTAATATTGAAAGACAGATAAAAGAATATGGTCACGTATTTTGTAGTATATACAGGCGCTGATCCAAACTTTATCTCATGTGTATGTTCCACCAGCTGCTCAGGATAAACCACATCCACAATCGGTTCCAAGAAAAATGCATACAAATCCACAGCGCTTGGTACTCAAATCGGCATCTGCAGTAACCCCACAGTGCTCAAAAGCATATTTCCACAGTGACCATCACCAGAAATAAATTGAGAAAGGTCACTTCTCCATTCAAGAATCCAACGATCTCATATAAGTTGCCCAGTCTCCAGTTCCTGGAACTGGAGACTGGGCAACTTATATGAGATCGTTTTTTTTGGATTTTAAATGTGTACTGGGTTACACTATAAGCTTTTAACTACTAAGGGTCCCTGTCAAAAGGACCCTGGAAGTAAGTCATTGTATATGTGATGTAGATTCAGCTTCTAATAAATGTTTATGTGATTCTTGGATGGAGAAGTGACCTTTCTCAATTTATTTCTGGTGATGGTCACTGTGGAAATATGCTTTTGAGCACTGTGGGGTTACTGCAGATGCCGATTTGAGTACCAAGCGCTGTGGATTTGTATGCAGATAAAAGAATATATCAGAAAGGTTTAACACTGGGAGGTAGGTGCCTCGAAGGACGTGTAAAATGATTAAAAACCATTTAAAAGGCAACAAAAATTTACCTTACTTTTTGAATGAATTATTTTTGTATCTTTTATCAATCTTTATCTTGTAAGTTTTTCCCCTTTTAAACTGTTTTTAATCGTTTTACACATCTTTCGAGGTGCCTCTCTCCCATACCTCTGAACCCCCATGGAGGTTGATTTTGTAGTTTGGGAAATTGTTTGTATTTACATTTTACCATCTACTATCCCTTTTTTTTGGAGTGTGCCCTAACCACACCGAAGCAAGTCACCCTTCTCTTAGTGGTTGTTTCCATCACTTTCAAGAGATAATCCGTGGTTGACATTTTCAAACCCGGTTTTGTGACTACGCTATTTTTTTCTTTCCTTTCTGAATTACTTTACATACTACACCTTAACGGGCTCGTGGTGCTCTCCTGTTGGTTTTTTATCTCTCCCTGGGAGAATTACAGATATTCCAGAACCCCACATATCAGAAATTTTGATCAAGATTGCAATCAATAAACTTAAAGAAAAAACAAAAGGAAGAAGAAAGAAAAATGTAAAGTAGTAATACATTTTGTGCAATTTACCAAATAAAAATAAGACTTTTCCCATTTTCTAACTTTTTACAATGATCCAGCAGTGTCACCTGCAAGAAGCCAGTCATCTGCAAGAAGCCCGTCTTTACTGTGCCTGGAGGTGTGGCTTCCCATGCACTACTTTGAGTGCTGTGAGCGAGCCAATGAAGAGAGGAGAGCTGTCGGGAAAATGGACATCTGTGCATGTGAAAGAGAGCTACTGCGCATGGGGTGGCCATTCCTTTTGGGTCAAAGGCTTTGACTAGTGTACTAGCCAAGATCTGATAATGAAGTGTATAAAGGGGTAGCAGCGACAAACAGAGTGGGATAAAGGAAGGCATTACAAGTACAAGTAAGTAATGCAATTAACATTAGTCTTGGATGTCCTTTAAAGAGGCACTGTAATGACTTATAGTAGTAAATTATTCAGGATACCCACTGGTCATTTTCCTGGTTTAAGCATCAGGAACACTTCCTATAGTGATGTATTGCTGTATATTGGTATGTATGTCCCCAGGTGTACCCCATATAATAAATATGGTGCTATGCCACTGGTACAGTTAGGATCTATGACTTTACATATATTGACAATTAATTTCATCCACCATATGCCATAGTATGAATATCCTTCAGTATTATCATCATGCTTTTATTGATAATTTTTCATTATTGTATATATCTCGTTAAGATGGCTAAATTACTTTTTATTCCATCTACTAGGTCATCAAAAAATAAATGAAAGAGCACAGGACCCAATAGTGACCCTTGTGTGACTAGTACTAGCAGTTGAGTTTTGAGTACGATTTCCTTACCACAACTCTTTGCCTCCTTTCCCTTAGCCTATTCTCTGTCTACATACACACATTCACGCCTAGTTCTTGCATCCTCAGTCTCTGAAACAGGCTGCTGTAGTGCCAAAAAGCTTTCATAAAATCTATTATGTCTATTGCTTTCAGAATATCTTAATTTGCGATCACTACTTCGTATAATCTGAGCACGTTGGTCAGTTAAGGCTTCTCCTTAGTAACCACCCTGTTGATTATTTTAAATTTGATTAATCTGTGGTATATTAGTCTGGATCTAGCATCTCTTAGGATGCCCTTGTACAGCTTACACACAACTGATGTTTTTAAAGGACTGTAGTGTTCTGTTTCTTTTCCATCTTGAATCATAGGCAAACATGGGAATAATGGACAATAATGGGAAAGGATCATGTAGGACACTGACCTACTTGAACTGACCTACTTGAAAGAGAGCCACAAAAAATAATATAAATGTCATATCGATAACTGAACTGAAATCCCTTAATACTTGTGGATGGTGCCTCATCTATTCTGATTTTATTTATAATTGTTAGTACTCCTTTTTTTGTTTGGCAATTAATATTGAATGTGAAAGACTAGAGACAACCTAAAGTTGTATTATGAGCAAAATATTTATATTCCATAGTCAGTTTGGTTTTCCACACTCGAGTTCCCTGCCACGTCTTTGAAAGGTCCTACATTCTTAGCCTTCCTGATTTAAATGTATGCATTTGTAAAACTTTAAAAAAAATTTTGTTTTTAATTAATATCACTAGCAACATAGCTTCCAGTTTTGCCAGTTTGACTTCCATTATTCAGGTTTTTCCAAGTGATATTCCTAATGTTTTTAGGCAGACTTATTCCCTTTATAACTTAGTAGCTTAGTTGCCTTTCTTTTACACTTAATCCTGTCCAAGTTGATTTTAGTTATTCATAGTGGACTTTTGTATGTTTAGAAGTGTTGTTCCCATAAGGAATATACTCATTACAATACTCATCAGCTCGAAACTAATATTTATAACCCGCGCACAACTTGTCACTAGAATGTAATGCAAAATGTAAATTTACATATTCATATCAGCACTTTGACGATTTTATGCCTCTGGTTGTCTGTTTGTGTATTTTCTGCAGCTGTGACTCCTACTGTATTATGCATGAGGAAGCGGGATGTATGGCCCGTGTAACGCGTTGCATTGTTTTTTGGAGTTCCGAATAAATTGTTGACTGTCTGAATCGCAGTCCTTGCCTGTGTCTGTTTGGAGGGGGTAAGACCACCGCTGCCTCCTCTGTTTAACCAGTTGTTTTTTTAAGTTCATTTAATTAACTTTTATTCTTTTGGCGCCTCTGTATCTTGTACACTACATTGAGTCCACCCTGGGTGGAGGGTTGTTACTCTATTTTCCTGTCTACAGAGAGCGACTTTTTATTCCTGAGTGGGGTCAGGATTGTTCTCCCCACCTGCCTATACAGTGGTTGCCTATTGGTAACCCTGGTTTGTAAGTATAAATTTAACTTCTCATTTATTTTGTTGTCCCCAAGACGAATTACACTATTGGGGCTCTTGGTGTCCCTCTGCTTTATTACAATACTCATAATCAACTGGATTTTCCATCTAAGTGATTGCATTCAGGTGTTTGTCAATATCTGTGTCCATGACAGATGAGTGGATTATAATGGTAAACCTCTACTTACACCCAGCAGCTATTATTTAACCATCCAATCGATTTTAGAGAGAAAAGTACAACCAAATCCAAATAAACTCCTCCCTCTTCCCAATAATAATATGAAAGTCATTGATAGTAACATGCAAACATTTGTATTTATAAATGCACAAGCCTGTCTAAAAAGTTAAATTCCTTAACACTTAGGTTGTAGAGAATTACTATTTACTACCACACTACTTCTATAGTAACGCTTGATGAAATACATGCACATTTAACTACTTCCATACTCTTAATGCTTCCTTACCTCCATATTTAACCATTATAACCCAGACTCTCATGCTCTATATATTCTATTTTGTCTCACAGCTTTCCAGCTAAACAACATAGGTTGGCTAAAGCTCTTCTTCAACCTATTTACTAGACAGTACGGAAAACAGCACTGTCATCATTTTATTTGCCTCTCTTTAACCGGATCCGGACTGAATCAGTTGAAATCTATGGCCTACTTGTGGCTGTGTGGATCGGACAGGGCGTAGATTTCAAACATTGTCATTGCACGGTTCGCTGCTCCCGCCGATCTTGCCGCTGCCTACTACAGGCGCAGGTCACTTGCTCTGCCGTCTATATGATGGCAGAGCTGTGTGAGCCGGTCAGGAGCCAATTTCATTGGCTCCTGACCCTCTCATCACTGTAAGACAATCTCATTGGCTTACATTGATTGTCAGCATCAGGAGCCAATGAAAGCGGCTCCTGACCTGCTTGCACAACTCTGCCGTCATCGGGATGGCAGAGAGAGGCACCTGTGGTGGGGACAGATTGGCGTGACCGGCTGGAGCGGCGGATTATTGCGGCGGTTCATAGGTATTCGTAGGTAAGCGCCGCTTTACAATGCCAGCAGTCTCTGGTCCTTAAGGGAGCAGAGACTCCTGGTACGGAAGTAGTTAAGGAAGCTCACTCTGGCAAAACCTACACACTCATACTCACTTTCATGGCCAAAACTATCATACAAGTTATTTAAAGCTGACATTTTAGCCTACAGCGAGTGACAAATCCTCAGACATGCACTGCTCTTTTGGCTTCTATTTGACTGGCTAGCCCTTCAAGAAAGGGAAACCTGAGTTAGAACCCCACACTACACACATTGGCATGTATAGTTCAGGTGTCCTTTGAAGTATATTTTAAACTATGAAACAGAAAAGAAGAGGTAAACTTAACAACTGCTAAGTACAATGTGTGTGTGTGCGTGCGTGCCTGCGTGTGTGTGTGTGTGTGTATTTATGTTCTCAAAAATATTTAACTTTAACTCCCGACTTCCTTGCTGCATGTGATGTCTCGATAAAGCGATGAGGTCTTATAAGGTAAGCAGCAGTAGCGCACACTTGTGTGTAAAGAAGGGAATTCAAATTGTGGAGCAGAGCAGCATTTTCTATTGGCCCTGAGGGCAGCCTATTATGAGTAGAGATGAGCGTAATGACGTAATTTCGATTTCGCGAAATTTCGCGTAATTAGTGTAATTACGATTATGGCCGTAAGTACATAATCGTAATGAAGAAGGATTTCGCGAAATTTCGCGTAAGCGTAATTTTCGCGTAATTTTCGCATTACAGTGGGTATTACGAAATTAATGCGTATGGCCATGCTCCCAAGCGGAAAAGTTGACGCATGGATCAATGTTAGGTAGCCGCCGACTTTAAGGGTTAATAGCAAAGTCCCCTTAAATGCTAAGAGCCTCAAATTTGGAGAATATATTAAGGAGATCAGGAGGAATAAGAGGAAAAAAAATGTGCAAAAAGACCTTATAGTTTTTGAGAAAATCGATGTTAAAGTTTCAAAGTAAAAATGTATACATTTAAAAACCCGCCGACTTTAACGGTTAATAGCAAAGCCTGCTTAAAGTTTAGGAACACCAAATTCCTAGGGTATATTAAGGGGATCAGTGGGAATAAGAGGAAAAACATTTTTTTCAAAAAGACCTTATAGTTTTTGAGAAAATCGATTTTTAAGTTTCAAGGGCAAAAATGTCTTTTAAATGCGGAAAATGTCAGTTTTTTTTGCACAGGTAACAATAGTGTATTATTTTCATAGATTCCCCCAAGTGGGAAGAGTTTTACTTACTTCGTTCTGAGTGTGGGAAATATTAAAAAAAAACGACGTGGGGTCCCCCCTCCCAGACCTCTTTAACCCCTTGTCCCCCATGCAGGCTGGGATAGCCAGAATGCGGAGCACCGGCCGCGTGGGGCTCCGCACCCTGACTATACCAGCCCGCATGGTCCATGGATTGGGGGGTCTCGGAAGGGGAGGGGCAGCCAAGCTTTCCCCTCCCCCTCCGAGCCCTTGTCCAATCCAAGGACAAGGGGCTCTTCTCCACCTCCGATGGGCGGTGGAGGTGGAGGCCGCGATTTCCTGGGGGGGGGTTCATGGTGGAATCTGGGAGTCCCCTTTAAAAAGGGGTCCCCCAGATGTCCACCCCCCCTCCCAGGAGAAATGAGTATAGAGGTACTTGTACCCCTTACCCATTTCCTTTAAGAGTTAAAAGTAAATAAACACACAAACACTTAGAAAAAGTATTTTAATTGAACAAAAAACATAACCACGAAAAAAGTCCTTTAATATTCTTAATTAACCATTGATACTTACCTGTCCCTTTAAATAAATGATCCCACGCAATATCCTCAGAAATGTTCTATCAGTTACAATGTAACAAAGTTATTACAATGTAACAACTTTGTTACATTCTAACTGCGCCGCACCCGACCGCGTGGGGCTCCGCACCCTGACTATACCAGCCCGCATGGTCCATGGATTGGGGGGTCTCGGAAGGGGAGGGGCAGCCAAGCTTTTTGATTGCTCCCTCTGTCCATCCTGGGTTTTTCTGGCCGACTAAAAGTCTTATACACCAATTCTGGACAAGGCAGTTTCATCATCATGGCGCAGAGAATCACACGCAGCCAAGTTACATTGCTGCCTTCAACTTCTGATACTTGTATGCAGGATTTGCTACATATCCGCGATGATGGTGTTCACAATAACCCACCTGTGCAGACTGGTGTCCCCCAGACCTTGGCTCCCCGAGAAGTGCCCTCCGGGGATTCTGCCCCATGTGTTGCGGGTGTCCGGGCGGGAGTACCTGCATTAGCTACGGAGAATGCTGTCCGGAATTCCATGGAGGGAGTGACTGTGCAGCAGACACAGCGGAGCGTTCTAGGATTGGCTGAGCCGCTGCCTGATGGCCATTCAGAGTGACGGTCTGATCCTGCTTCCCCCAGTGGAGAGATACCTGCGACCGGATTGGCCATTGAGAATGCTGGTTCCGGATTGGACCCTACCCTCATGACGCAGATCATGCTGGATGATCGGATGTCCCAGCTGCTCACGCCGGAAATCTTGCGGCAACTGCAGGCTGCTTCTATGCAATTGAATATGCCTGGTTTGAACACTGGGCCACCTCTCTCTGGACCAGTGCACGCTCAGCACCTTCCTTCCATGCAGGGCATGACTGGTGGAGGCGGACTGCCACACAATACTTCACAGCATGTGAGTAACTTTAATTCCATTGCCTCCTCCACTGCCACTTGCTTTGCCCCCACTTACGGCTCCATATTTGGCCGTTCGAACCTGGACAACCCCCTCTCTTTATTTCTCTGGGACTCCATCTATGCCCCTGTACCCCCTCCATCCATCCACTATGGGATCGCTTAATAATAAGTACTCTAATGTTAACAATGCCAATTGTGATCCCCCTGGCCAAGCCGCTCTTCCCCACCACCCTTCAAATGGACATAGCCCCAACACTGGGGTTGTACAGACTCTTAAGACCCCCGCGGATGCGGGGCCCTCATCACCTATATCTAATCAAACACAGACCAGTGACTTTTCAAATCAGAAACTTTTGACCCAGTCTGATTTGGGCTGTGATTCCAGAAGGGCCAATAAGTTTGTCACGGTCTTTTCCAGAACACCTAAAGTCCTGGAGGATGAGGTGGATTTATCCCTCAAGTCTGCATTTACTTATTTGGAACATCAACTTAATAAAGAGACTAAGCTCTGGTGGGACCTCACCGCCCTTAAGCAATATGTGGCGGAGGGGATCATACCACGGGGGTCTTAGGATAAAAAAAAAAAATTCCTACTAATGTTTATTGTGATAGATTTTTGATAGAATGGAATGAGATTTTATCTGACTGTTCATTAAGATTGATGAAACTTATAGTAGTGTATGAGGAGCGTAGACTTGTCGACCTCAACCTTGAAATTTCGCGTACGCGGACTGAGATCGACAAATTCTACGATGCAGATTTATATGATGATCTAAATAATAAACTAAAGGAGAATATGGCTAAATTGGAGGCCAGTATTATGAATTTGAAAAGGTCTAAGTATTTGAGGGATGTGGGAGATTACCGAGAAGGTCTTGTTTATGAATGGGGTAGGTGGAACTCTTCGGGGAGGGGACGTCCAATTGGACCCTGTAATCCCAAACCGATCCTGAAGCGTTCCCCTAGAACCCCCACTAAACGTGTCAGCTTTAGCTCTCCGGACAACTCTGACGACCAGTCGGACTTGTCTGATGTGTCGGGACAGATAGGTCCTAATCGGGACGAGTTTTCTAGGTCACATCCTAACTTATCCCCTTTGGACCAGAATCCCCGTCCCAGACAACCCAAGAGATCCAAACGGAGATGGCACAGGTCTCGGCAGACTCCAGGGGGAGGACAGGGAGGAAGACACGGAGAGGGGGGCGGAAACACAGGAAAAAGATGGTGATCCAGCCCATGAATGTTATCAACATCTCTGATGCTATTTTATCACAGGAGGAGATTTCACTTCTTTCTAGGGGTCTAAATTTTGTCCCTGCTTGTAAATTTAGTCTTTTTGACACTTAAGGATGTCAATAATGTTGACTTAAGGATGTCAATAAATTTATTAGAACACTTTTACTCAAGAAATATTTTCTTACACAAACTACTTCCAACGCACTGCCCCACCGTACTTCGGTACCATTATCCTCTATACCTTTGTTTTTTGATACATGTACTTTAGCTACGGCACAACACTTAGCATCAGAGAATGTTGGTCTCATCAGTATAGAAGATGTAACCTTACCGCTCCCTCTCAATCGTGACTACTATCCAGTGTACTGTAGATCTTCACCGGTAGAAATCTTCCAGGATCTGGTAGAAAAAGATTTGAAACTCCTAGCAGATACCAGTAGAATTTACATAATCTAACCCCCTTGGAACGGCAGGCATTAGAGAACTTGAAGTCAAGATCTGACATCGTTATCAGGAATGCTGACAAGGGGGGGGGGGGGGGGGGGGCGGTCGTTGTGCTTAATGCCACCGACTACAAGGCGGAAGCTATGCGTCAGCTCCAGGATTTAAACACCTATATACATCTCCCCGGGGACCCTACTTTTGACTATAAGTTAGAGTTTGACCAATTGATCTCTATAGGGGAATCCATGGGGTTACTTAAAAAGAATATGGCTGAATACCTCAGGGTTCGGAATCCCGTTATCCCCATTTTCCATCACCTCCCCAAGGTGCACAAGCCTGCCACCCCACCTGAGGGTAGGCCCATCGTTTCTGGGATTGGGTCCCTTGGGGAGAGATTGGGGGAATAGCTGGATTCCCACCTACAGCCATTGGTTTTGAGACTTCCTGGCCTCATCAAAGACACGAAACATGTTCTGGCCAGTTTGGAGGATGTGCAATGGAGACCACATTACAAATGGGTAACCCTCGATGTGAGGGCTTTGTATTCCTCTATCCCACATGGTTTAGCAGGTGAGGCCCTTGAGTTCCATTTATCCAGCTATAGCTCCTTTTAAGCTTCACTCCAAGCCTATATTCTGGTAGTAACGGAGTTCCTTCTTTCACACAATTATTTTTCATTTGATGGGGGGTTCTATCTCCAGAAGTGCGGAGCTTCTATGGGGGCGAAATTTTCGCCCTCCCTCGCAAACCTCTACATGGGGTGGTGGGAGGAGCTCCGCATTTTTGGAGATTCGAACCCCTTTTTGGATTCCATCATCTGGTATGGTCGTTTTATTGACGACCTTTTGTTAATTTGGCAGGGCACGGAGGAAAATTTACAACAGTTTCTGTCATACCTTAATTCAAATCGTTTCAATCTTTCCTTTACCTGTATGTCCAATGATACGCAAATAGATTTTCTTGACATTACCCTTTTTGGTTCCGGTGAATCCGGTAGAATAGAAACTAGAACATATAGGAAGCCTTGTGCTGGGAATTCTTTATTACAAGCCACCAGCTGCCACCCGAGACACACCCTTAGAGGGGTCCCCGTTGGCGAGTATATCAGGGCAAGAAGGAATTGTTCCACAGATGAATTTACTGTTCAGGAATTTTCTGTCCTCAGATCACGGTTTAGATCTAGGGGCTACTCTGATGCTGACCTAGATAGGGCTCAAAGAATTGCTATCTCCAGAGACAGGGATAGGCTTTTGAGAAGTAGCCCTGAGATTGTACAGAATTCTAATGCTGCCCCCTTAAACTTTACAACCACGTATAGCCAACAATATAATCAAGTTATAGGGGTGATTAAGAAATATATCCCTGTACTATATGCTGATGACAAGCTACAAGAAATACTTGAGCCGGGGTGCAGATTTGCCTACAAAAGGGCTCCCTCCTTGTCGTCCACCCTCTCTCCCAGTCTGTTTCAATCCAATGCTGCACCCCAGCGGTCTACATGGCTGTCCCTTTTGGGGTCACACAGATGTGGACTCTCCTCTTGTAATTTTTGCATTCACCATCATTCTTCACGTAGTGTTTCCTCGGTTGCTAATCAAAAAACTTTTTCTATACGACAATTTATTAATTGCAGTACAAAATCTGTTGTCTATGTGGTCACATGTACTATCTGCAGCCTTCAATATGTGGGCTGCACTACGCGTTGCTTGAGACAAAGGATCTCTGAGCATTTTAATGCGGCCTCCTGGAAGACAGATAACATTAGCAATGTTGCGAGACATTACAGGGAGAAACATGGTTGCAATATGGAGGGCTTCTCGTTTCAGGGGATTGAGAGGGTTACTGCCCCCTTTAGATGATGTGATCTTTATAAGAAATTACGTACACGGGAGGCATTTTGGATCCTGCAGATGGGTACTAGGGAACCAAACGGTCTCAATGCTAGGTGGGATATTAATTTTATATACTGATATCGTTTTAACTTCTGATTCTTGTACATTTGCACTTTTGTATTTTTGTATTTTTGTATTTTTGTACTTTGTCTTTTTATTACTGTATTCTGTGTATGTAGGATTTTTGTGATGGTGGTTTCTCCATATATATACACCCTTGCAGGTTTCAGTCCTGCGTCTTTAAGTTCTCCTGGTCCCATGTGTGTATACACCTAGGGGCGGAGCCGTGGTAGTATATATGGACCACCTAGTTGTCAGTATGTTTAGGCTATGAGTAAGAATATGATCCGAAACATGTCAGCCATTTTACTGCCTTTGTGAATTGGATTAAATAAAAACCCTTGGATTCTACCTGCGGGTGTGCGGATTCTATTCCTCCTGTATCCTGATTTGCCGCATTGGCTTCCAGCACCTTGCTTTGGGTAACAGAGGTTGAGCGACCTTATCTACTACATATATATTATTTATCATCAGTGCATGGCATGGATTAATGTTGCTTAAACTTTTATTTTGCTTAACATTTTAGTAAGAGGGCTTTTTAGTCCTTTGTAGCCTCTTATACACTCCCAGGAGTTCTAGTTCACCATGGGTTTGCTGGGTAATCTGTAACTCTGGGTGTTTCAAGTACTATTCTATATGGCCACTGTGAGAAAACGCGGAAAAGCCGCCGCCAATACTCAAGGCGAGGCAGCTGAGTCCGCATTCAACATGGCAGCTGGCGCGCAGGCGGAGCGCGGAGAAACCGCCGCATGTTCTGACATTAGGGCGGCGGAGTCCGCGACTAATGCGGCAAGTTGCACGCATAGGCCTGTGCCTCTTAGTAATGCGGGATGCGGAGAAAACGCCGCACGCACGGACAGCGGTGCGGCGGATTCCGCATCTAATACAGCAGAAACATTACAACACATGACTGGTGTGGCTGGGACTGATAGTCCACATTGGTTTAGGAGGACGCGCGCGCGCGCGCAGAGAGGCAGGGCCTTTATGGCAGTCAATCAAATTCAGCTACCTTCATTGGTCCAGCACTTAGGGGAGGCGCTGGAGAGCGCTTGTGTATATATACTGGGTGCTGGTCATTTCTCTGGTGTCTGGCGTTGCGATCACTACGTGGTAGCACTCAGACCTTGTCAGTATCTGTGTTATTTAGACCAGTTTCCAAGGTGTTGATGGCCAAGGATCTCACACCTTAGTCTAGGAAATCTGTTGTTATTTGTAATATTCTCTAGTTCAGTTTCCAAGGTGTTGATGGCCAAGGAACTCACACCTTAGTCTAGGAATTCAGTATCATCTGTATTATTTGTCATATTCTAGACTAGTTCCTGGGTGTGAGAATCTTGGAGCTCACACTCAAGCTTAGGCATTGTTGATTATTTGTTATGACTTTCGGCTCTCCTGACCATTCTCCTGATCTCTGATTTTGTACTTTGTCTTTCTGTCATTCTGTTACCGAACTCAGCTAGTCTCTGGAATCTGCATCTGCCTCCTGACTCTGTACTGTATCTGTCCGTGTGGTTACGACCTGGCCTGTCCGACCTCGAGAACTATCTCTCCTGTTAAGAGATAGTTCACAGATCTGCTAGTGACACTGACCATTGGTGTCACTCACGTTCTGTACTTCCCACTGTCTCAGCCTGGCTCCGCCCCTTGGGGAGCATCAGACCTGTGGAAGGAATCTGATTCATATCAGTAGCTCTTACTGTTTAGCATCTATCTTACGGGTGCTTTCCTCAAAGTATCACTGTTGCACCAAACACTCTCATATATCAGGTGTCCAGAGGTTAGAAGATATATCTGATTATCGGTGATACTGCAGATCATCAATAATCGGGTATATTCTGCATTCTCGGTGATACTGCAGATCACAGGTAATCAGACCCTCTTTGTGTTACACCGATCGTTACAGAACGCCAGACCCAAAATGCAAATGGACACACACACTGACCGTCTGGGCGCACTTACCACTTCGGTGGATTCTATCAACCATGTGCTGGGTAATCACAAAGCTATGATTGACGCTTTGTCCAGTTCTCTACGTACCCTTCAGACGGCAGTGGATGAGGTGCGATCCCCCCCTAGCACAGATATACGTATGCCTGTACCTGAAAAATTTTCCGGTCACAGATCTGACTTTCGAAATTTTAGGAGTAGAGTGTTGTCATACTTTGAGTTAAGACCTAGATCTTCAGGAACCATGACCCAAAGGGTCACATTTATCAAAACTTTGTTATCAGGCGATTCCCAGACCTGGGCATACAATCTGCCCACTGGAGACATAGCTTTAACCTCTGTTGATGAATTTTTTAAGGCTATGGCAATAATTTACGATGATCCAGACATTGCCTCGACTTCTGAGCGGAAGCTCAAGTTATTGCGTCAAGGCAAGGGTCTGGTCGAGGAGTATGCGGCAGAATTTAGGAGATGGTCAGTTTCAGCCAGGTGGGACACCTATGCCCTTTTAGACTGTTTCCTATCAGGATTATCAGATGAGGTTTCAGATCTAATGTTAAGTCTGCCTGAACCTAAGACTATCGATGAGGCCATTTCATCGGCAATCAGGATTGATCGTAGGTTACGGTATCAGAGGCAGACCAGGGGTAGAGACAATGTTAAAATTTTGACCTACGCTACTCCCCCGGTGACTCCATCTCCACCCGTTTCTCCTCCTCCTCCCGAGCCAATGCAGATTGGTCGGTCAGAACTGTCTCAAATGGAGCGGAGATGCAGGATTTCTGAGCATTTGTGTCTTTATTGTGCAGAGGGGGGACATAGAGTACGAAACTGCCCTAAAAAGTCGGGAAACGCCATTGCCTAGGAGTAGTTGGGGGTGACACCCTAGGCATACAGCTCTCACCACTAGAGGATAAGCGGTTGCTCCTTCCTTGTATGATTACATGGGAGGATAAATCGGAAGTCTCTGAGGCCTTCATTGACTCAGGCTCAGCGGCTAATTTCATGGATTACAAATTTGCTAAGAAATTAGGTATTCCATTCACCCCGGTAAAACCACCTCTGCAGGTTACGGCAGTGGATGATTCCCCACTACAGCGTAACCACCCTCTGTCTCAGACACCAGAGGTGGAAGTCACTATAGGGGTGCTGCATAGAGAGAGATTGCAGTTTTTTGTGTTGCACATGACAACCTCCACAATCATCCTTGGTATGCCGTGGTTACACCTTCACTCTCCTCAGATAAACTGGGCTACCGGTCAGCTAGCCAGCTGGTCAGCCCACTGTTTTCGTCACTGTTTAGCGAAGGTGACATTAGGCCAAACCAGGATTCATGTGGAAGGTGTTCCAGAACAATATGCGGAGTTTTCGGACGTGTTTTGTCCCAAAGCTGCCGATAAATTACCTCCACATCGCCCTTTCGATTGCCCGATTGATCTCCGATCAGGGTGTATGCCTCCTAGAGGTCACCTCTACAATCTGTCGGGGCCAGAAAAGGTGGCCATGCAAGAATATATCCGTGAAAACTTAGCTAAGGGGTTCATTTGTCCTTCTCGGTCACCTGCCGGAGCGGGGTTTTTTTTTGTAAAGAAGAAGGACGGAGGCCTTCGGCCGTGCATTGACTATCGGGGACTGAATAAAATCACAGTTAAAAATCGCTATCCGTTACCCTTGATAGACGATTTGTTCACTCAAGTCACCAAGGCTAAGATTTTTTCAAAATTGGATTTACGAGGTGCATACAACCTGGTGTGGATCCGGGAGGGCGATGAATGGAAGACGGCCTTTAACACACCCAACGGGCATTACGAGTATCTGGTGATGCCCTTCGGGTTGTGCAATGCCCCGGCCGTCTTCCAGGAACTCATTAATGAAGTTTTCAGGGAGGTGTTGGGTAAATTCGTCCTAATATACCTGGATGATATATTGATCTTCTCAGACAACCTCTCTGAGCACAGGGCTCATGTCAGATTTGTGTTGCACAGGCTCAGACAGAACAGGCTTTACGCTAAATTGGAGAAATGCATTTTTGAGGTGACATCTGTCGCTTTTCTGGGATACATAATTTCCACCTCAGGCCTTTCTATGGATCCCGCCAAAGTCTCTGCTGTCTTGGAGTGGCCCCAACCAGTAGGTCTCAAATCCCTTCAGAGATTTCTAGGGTTTGCAAATTACTATAGAAGGTTTATAAAGGGGTACTCCACAGTCATAGCACCCCTCACCAGTCTCACTAAAAAAGGGGCAGATACCAACCATTGGTCCCCTGAAGCTCTGGCCGCTTTCTCCACTCTGAAGAAAATGTTTTGCTCTGCACCCATATTGAGACACGTGGACACCTCCTATCCATTTATTGTAGAGGTTGACGCCTCAGAGGTTGGAGTAGGGGCTGTGCTGTCTCAACGCTCTGGGCTGCAGGGGAGATTGCACCGGTGTGCCTATTTTTCTCGGAGGTTTTCTCCAGCAGAGAAAAACTACGATATAGGTAACAGGGAGCTTCTGGCCATTAAGTTGGCCTTTGAGGAATGGCGTCATTGGTTAGAAGGAGCTGAACATACGATTACAGTCTACACTGATCACAAAAATTTGGAATACATTGAGGGGGCTAAGAGATTGAGTCCCCGTCAGGCTCGGTGGTCATTGTTTTTCTCGAGATTTAGATTCGTAATTACGTACACTCCTGGTAGTAAAAACATTAAGGCAGATGCCTTGTCCAGATGTTTTGAGCCAGAGACAGCACAGCCCTCAGAACCTGAACCCATTGTTCCACAGAAGGTAGCATTGGGAGCTACAGAGACTTGGAAAGACTGGACGGAGACTTTAGGTCCCTTCCAGCAGGATGTCCCTGAGGGAAAGCCTGACGGGGTTATGTTTGTGCCACTGCCTTTATGTCTCCAGGTGTTACAGATGTTTCATTCACACAAGAATGCTGGACACCCAGGGGCCTCCAGAACACAAGACTTGATTGCTAGATGTGCTTGGTGGCCTTCTTTGGCAACAGATTGCAAGGAGTGTGGCAGAGAGTGTGCAGTGTGTGCTAAAAGTAAACCCTCCCGTCTGGCACCTGTGGGAACGTTGCAGCCTTTGCCCACCCCGAGTGAACCATGGACCCATCTGTCCATGGATTTTGTAGGGGAGCTTCCCAGGTCTGAAGGCATGTCGGTCATTTGGGTGGTAGTCGACCGTTTCAGTAAGATGGCCCATTTTGTGCCCTTAAACGGACTCCCCTCGGCCCAGGAGTTGGCCGATCTTTTCATCATTCATGTTTTCCGACTTCACGGCATTCCGTAAAACATCGTGTCAGATCGGGGAGTCCAATTTGTCTCTAGATTTTGGAGGGCATTTTGCCATCAAATGGGCATGGAACTGTCATTTTCGTCAGGCTACCACCCACAGACCAATGGTCAGACGGAGAGGGTTAATCAGTCATTGGAACAGTTTTTGAGGTGTTATGTTGCAGAAGCGCAAAATGATTGGGTCAAGTTCTTGCCATATGCGGAATTTGCGCACAATAATCTGAAAAGCGCTTCCTCTGGGTTCTCTCCATTTCAGGTGGTGACTGGAAAGCTGCCCAAGTTTTCCCCATTGCCAGTAGCCTCCACTCGTTCAAGACTATTTGGGGGATCGTGAAAAGCAATTTGGAAAAGGCTTTTCAAAGTCAGAAAGGTCAAGCTGACAAAAAACGATCCTTAGAGTGTAAGTTCCGACCAGGAGATCTGGTCTGGGTGTCCACTCGTCATTTGACCCTGAAACAACCCTCGGCCAAGTTAGGTCCCAGGTTTGTGGGCCCTTTTTCTGTGACAAGGAAGATCAACAATGTTACTTATGCCGTCGATCTTCCTGCTAGCATGCGTGGTGTAAGATCTTTTCATGTGTCTCTGCTTAAGCCAGCAGTCCACGTAGGTACCAATCCTCCCCCTCCGGTGATGATAGACGACCAACCTGAGTATGAAGTAGAGAAAATTTTAGACTCACGAGTAGTGCAGAATTCACTACAATATCTGGTTCATTGGAAGGGATATGGTATAGAGGAAAGAACATGGGTACCTGAGTGTCGCATGCATGTGCACAAATTGAGAAGGGAGTTCCACACTCGATATCCTGAGAAGCCTGGTAGGAGTTGTCCGGAGTCCACTCCTCAGGGGGGGGGGTGTTACTGTGAGAAAACGCAGAAAAGCCGCCGCCAATACTCAAGGCGAGGCGGCTGAGTCCGCGTTCAACATGGCAGCTGGCGCGCAGGCGGAGCACGAAGAAACTGCCGCATGTTCTGACATTAGGGCGGCGGAGTCCGCGTCTAATGCGGCAAGTTGCATGCATAGGCCTGTGCCTCTTAGTAATGCGGGATGCGGAGAAAACGCCGCACGCACGGAAAGCGGTGCGGCGGATTCCGCATCTAATACAGCAGAAACATTACAACACATGACTGGTGTGGCTGGGACTGATAGTCCACATTGGTTTAGCAGGACGCGCGCGCGCGCAGAGAGGCAGGGCCTTTATGGCAGTCAGAAGGGGGTCACCTGACCAAGCCGGTCAGCTGACAAATTCAGCTACCTTCATTGGTCCAGCACTTAGGGGAGGCGCTGGAGAGCGCTTGTGTATATATACTGGGTGCTGGTCATTTCTCTGGTGTCTGGCATTGCGATCACTACGTGGTAGCACTCAGACCTTGTCAGTATCTGTGTTATTTAGACCAGTTTCCAAGGTGTTGATGGCCAAGGATCTCACACCTTAGTCTAGGAAATCTGTTGTTATTTGTAATATTCTCTAGTTCAGTTTCCAAGGTGTTGATGGCCAAGGAACTCACACCTTAGTCTAGGAATTCAGTATCATCTGTATTATTTGTCATATTCTAGACTAGTTCCTGGAGTGTGAGAATCTTGGAGCTCACACTCAAGCTTAGGCATTGTTGATTATTTGTTATGACTTTCGGCTCTCCTGACCATTCTCCTGATCTCTGATTTTGTACTTTGTCTTTCTGTCATTTTGTTACCGAACTCGGCTAGTCTCTGGAATCTGCATCTGCCTCCTGACTCTGTACTGTATCTGTCCGTGTGGTTACAACCTGGCCTGTCGGACCTCGAGAACTATCTCTCCTGTTAAGAGATAGTTCACAGATCTGTTAGTGACACTGACCATTGGTGTCACTCACGTTCTGTCCTTCCCACTGTCTCAGCCTGGCTCCGCCCCTTGGGGAGCATCAGACCTGTGGAAGGAATCTGATCCATATCAGTAGCTCTTACTGTCTAGCATCCATCTTACGGGTGCTTTCCTCAAAGTATCACTATTGCACCAAACACTCTCATATCTCAGGTGTCCAGAGGTTAGAAGATATATCTGATTATCGGTGATACTGCAGATCATCAATAATCGGGTATATTCTGCATTCTCGGTGATACTGCAGATCACCGGTAATCAGACCCTCTCTGTGTTACACCGATCGTTATAGCCACATTAATCTATGCCATGCACTGATGAGGATCAACCAATCTGAAACAGTCTGTATGCATTGTGGATTATTGCAGCACTATACAAATTAACAAGCTGACACATCATTGCATTCCAGCGGTTCTGGAGGTGTGGTTAGCTTACAATGACAACAAAGGATGATTTGCATATTCAGCAGTGATGCATTGTGGGAGACCTCATATGCTCACTCCAACCTGAATTATCGCAAGTACCTTATGTTTTAAGAATGCAAACTTTTGTTTTAATTTATAAATGAAAAGTGTAAAATATAAGCAATTTAACCATTAAGTCACATCCTGTAAACTTACTCTTTAATTTAGTGGGATGTGTGGATGATAACATATTTACCAAAAGCATATTCTTTCATCTTCTTTTCAATTGAATCAGGCCCTGAGTTTTTCAATATCACAGAAGTGATCCCCCTTCCATCTATTTTCTGCATTTAGCTCCATTACACAGGGGACGAGGGACAGCAGGTGCCATTATCAGCAAATCCCTGCTGGGCCTCTGCATGAGCACATGGGAACAGTTTTTGTGACACTGTTACTGCTGAAAATATTATAGAACGTTGAATACTAGTGGTGGCACAGGGCCTTATCGGCAATTGGGGAATGGTAAGAATCTGCAAAACTCAGTTCAAGTTATTAAAGACAAATATTGACAAGGAGTTGCGGTAATATAATTCAGCCAGGGTCAAATAGCCAACGGTGTATCCTAAAATTTCATTATAATTACTTTTTCTGGAGAGAACAAAGTGTACAGTATGTATCAGAAAATATCAGTTGGACTGAAAATATTGCTGCTAAAGCATATGATCACAAAAATTATATAAAAATATTAATGACGCATATAATGTAGTAGGGACAACACTTTTTTTGCTTTTATATAGCAATATTATTATGAAAATAATATTGTTGCAGAAACATGGTAAAAAATGCTGATGCTACAATACTATATTACATAAGTATGTGCAGTAGAGTGAAAATAGTATTGTTGTGAAATCATTTAGCAAAACAAGCGCTAAAGTACTAAAGTTCAAATACCAATAATAAAATTGTTGGCAAGGCAGACAGACATGACTGTACTATTTCAAATACATTAAGCGTTTTTTTGACAAATAAATCTGGTAAAACAATAATACTGTTGAAGACCATTGCGAAAATAAAATATTGTCCTAAAGTTCTTGCTGGCAAAAATATTGGCCAAGGATATTGTGTTGAACGAAGTAGGCACCCAATGGTTGGTGCCAATTGTCACCGGTGTTGAGGGCAGTTATATAGTAATGAATGAACAAATAAAAGTGCTAGAAAGACAGATTTGTGTGAGTATGGATAAACATGGATAAGGGTCAGGAACTAATGGTGGTAATACAAACCTCTTGATGCTACCCAGTGTTCTGCTGCCACATCTTCCTAATGCGTGCAACAAATTACCAGATAGTCTTTTGACACTTCAGTGGGTTGAGGCTTAGGCACTATCCATATTTTGGTTCTGCTACACTGGAAGTGTGCCATTTAATGGGCAATTCTGCATCTACTCCCTCTCTGGTAATTAGTGGGCTGAAGCACAGACATAGAAGTCATGGGCAAGGAGCAACAGCATTGGCTGGTGAAAAGCCAATTGCCACAATATGAATAGCTAGTACCTTGGCTGAGCATAGATAGAGACCAGTGCCAAATTCAGTAATAGGGATAATGTAATGGTTTCATCCACTGCCCATATGAAACAAAAAAGTGCATGCTTTTCACCCTTCTCTTTTCACAACTAGGGTAATACAGGTGGCAGCCATTAGCAATTCCTCCTTTGACGGACACCTGCTACTCCACCAGTCTGCTGGATTCTGTCCCAGCAATATGAAAGGAAGGGAGCGGTTCCTCCAATAAATGTAAAATATTTTATATTTATCATCATGCAGCTGAAAAAAGGCTGCTATTTATTATTATAATTTAGAAAATAGATTTTATTTCTAAATTCTTGTATTTTTAATTTGGGTCCACTTTAAGGTTAGGCACCATTGGGGGGGGGTCTTAACGTTAGGTACCACCAGGGGGGTCTTAGATTTAGGCACCACCAGGGGTGTCTTAGGTTTAGGTATCACCAGGGGTGGTCTTAAGGTTAAGCACCACCAGGAGGGTCTTAGGGTTTGGCACCACCAGAGGGATCTTAAAGCAGGAGGATAAGTCATACTATGCCAGGGAAAAAAAACAACTTATATAAGTAGATAAATACTTGCTCTACTTACATAACAGATGTATTGTACTGTCCACAGTTTGATTTCAGGGAATTTTATATAGTAAATGATGAGAATTCTGTTCCTGGCAGTTTCCATGTCTTTTTTCCCACAGTCTGAGGCTAAACCACTGATGTAATTTCTTCTCTCGGTTCTCCTCCAATGTGCTGACTCCTTCTGGCTTGCATTCTAACCACGTGTAAGCACAAGCATCAGATTTCAGCCAAACCTGCTACAGTGCCTGTGCTCGGCCCAATCAGAGAGAAGCAGGAATGTGAGAGGGGAGATGACAAACTTCCCTGTCTCTCTGTCTCACAGAGATGGAAGAGAATAGAGATCAGCTGACTGAGATAAGATAACTACAGCATAGACAGTTCTGAACAGATTGAAAAGCATGCACTGCAGGGTGAGATTTCTGGCAGCATTAAAAACACATTGCAGTGTTTAAAGCGGACCTGAACTCAGAATGTTCTTTCTGCTCTAAAAGATATGCAACAGCATAATAATCTTTAAACAAAAAACATTTCTTTGCTACACCTGATGCAAATCCTAAATTAAATCTGCACTGTTTCTACTTCCTGATTCATGGAAACAGATTTATTGTTAACAGCCTGTGCTTTCAAATGGCCTTATCTGCCATCTCTGCCATCGGCAGTCATGTGACACAGGGGAAAGATAAGATTGTGATTAGACACAAATGAGGGGGAATTAAACAGGCTAAACTCTCTAAATACACACAGGGTGCATTTCTCTATGTATTTATTCAGTCCTGTGCAAGAGTTAAAGTGAACCTCCAGACTAAAAATCTGCTCAGCAGCACTGAAAAGTCTTGGTATTTCTTTAACAGTTTCACAGCATCAGAACTTTGATTTTATTACATAAGCCTTATTTTTAGCTGCACAAAAGCTAAGCTCCTTCCCATCAAAGAAAACTGCCCGGGCATTTTTCCCCTGATGCTGTGCAAACCATGATGGGATTTCCTATGTTGTTATTCATGTTGCCTAGCAACTGGGAGGGGTGATCAGGACACAGAACAGTTGGAACTGTGTCTCATGCTCCCTGTCACCTCCTTTCAACCAAAAAGATATCTGCCCTCATGAAATCAAACATTTGCCTGTTCTTTTAAAATAGGGTGGGTAAGAGATTATATTACCTATCTATTTTAATTAACATAACTAATGTAACTTAATGACAGTATGTATATTTAGGCTGAAGTTCCTCTTTAAGGTCCACTTTAAATGAAATTTGATTTTGTGGCTGACAATCCCACTTTAAACCACCACAAGGGGGATCTTAGGGTTAGGTACCACCAGGGAGATCTTAGGGCTAAGCATCGGTAGAAGGAGGGTTCTGTTTGAGAGTAAGGTTAGGTTAGGTTATAGTAAAATAAAGGTTAAGATTATCAATAGTTTACTAATTACTGATAATCTGCTAGTACAACCTGCAACCTTTATTGGTAAAAGCCACACCCATATGAATGCCTGCCAATCCTTCTCTATTGATTTACCCCGTACCAAATTTTCAATGGCTATTTCAAAAATTCTACATGTGCACGGACCTCTGCTCTAATGATAAAATTCATAGCATCTAACACCGAGCACCTAATCTAAACATGCTCTAAATAGGAAACATCCTCATATCCAAGCAGCATGTAATATGAGTTATAATTGTACAATTCTGTTACATATGCAGAGCCATAAAATCTGTTACTCACAATCACCAGCGGCTTGTACAATCTTCAGTGCTGTAAGTGGGGGAGTTGCATCAAAACATTTTATAATAAAAACTTTAAGTTTAGTTTGTTAGTAAGATTTGTACTTTCCATTTATAAGATGACTCCACTGAACTGTACCACGGTCTGGTACAAGTTTATCTGGGCTCGGATATTTGTTTTTTCTTCATTGAATCTCATTTCAGACTAGGCAGATGATTAGGTATTATTATCGCAACTTGAAGCCAGAAATTCAAACCCATCTTACATCTGTCTTGCATTAAATTTCTAGTTAATTGTACCTCCACAGGCTATTAAAACTGTGTTTGATTTCAGAGCACAGTGACCTTACCCTGTGTTGCTACATAATGACAATGAAGGCATGTTTCTATGCTGTTATCAAGGTGCTACCCAGCGTCTAATGAATATCACATAATAACGCTTGTCAGATTGCCGGCTGGTCTTTGCTGCATCTTCACAGGTTTCCATTAGGCTAACCAGCATCACTCTGGAAGTTTATTATTAATACAAAGCTATATTTTTTTCTTAGGTTTTCATTTTCAGCAGCTTTTCAATTTAAAACAATACCCTTCTTTTGTTCATGGAGATGTTGTTTAAAATGCTCAATGCTCCCACCTACCAACTTGACAATTAACTACTGCCATCCTAAGGGGCATTAAAGCAAACCTGAAGTGAAAAAACACTTATAATAATGAATTGTATGTGTAGTGTGGATAATGAATAGAACATTAGTAGCAAAGAAAAGAGTCTCATATTTTTATTTTCAGTTGTATAACTTTTTTTTTATAACAGTGCATCATTCTGTCATATTTGCAGTTTAGAAAGCACACTCTTTTAGGGCCTGTTTCCACTACACGCAGATTGGATTCAGAATGGATGCAGAAAAATTGACTCCAATGAATGCCTATGGGAAAATCTGCATCAGAAAAATCGCATTTAGTGGAAACAGGCCCATAGACACTGTGACGGGGAATGCCGCTCGCTAGCCTCATGAGTCCCCCAGTATAAAATGAATAGATTGCATGCCTAGATCGAACATGAAACTGTGTTTTACCGCATGCTGTAACCTCCAGGAATTTACATTTACTGACATGCATTAAGGTATTTACCACACAAAGTGGTAATTTACCTCACTGCTCGGTAATTTCAGCCTAGATGTATTATAATTATCCTAAATCTCCGTTAACTCAGCTGTTTTCAGTCTCACCAAATGCGGTAATGCTTAATGAATCGAGGCCTTCAAATTGCCTAAAGAGTTTGTTCAATGACAGAAATGTACAATTGTTATAGCCGAGATCTGGTGTCCACTGAGCCTAGAACTGAGTGTAAGGAGAGAATGTGATTTTTATTTTCACTTGTATTGATTTTGTTTGGATCTGTTATTGGCAGCAAGTTTCTTTGCTTTACTAACTTCTACAATTCTTGTACCTAATAATTGCAACTAAAGGCTTGCAAATAGATGGGGATGAGCATTATAGTCAGTTTCTTCTCTGAGGGCCCGTTTCCACTAGCGCGAATTCGCATGCAGACAACGCATGCGGATTCGCATAGGCAATACAAGTGGATGGGACTGTTTCCACTTGTCAGTTTTCATTTGCGTTTTTATGTGCAGGATTTTTCTGCACGGTAGACCCTGCAGAATTCGCCTGCGTGTGGAATGCAGGCGAATCGCAGGCAATGTATTTAATAGGGAAATCGCATGCGTTTTTTGCCGCGATTTCACGTGCGATTTCGCATTGAAAGTAATGTAAATTGACACAGGCAGTGACATGGTTAAAATCGCATATACCCTGCCTATGCGAAATCGCATGCGCAATCGCGGCAAAAAACGCATGCGGAATTAGCATGCGATTTTGTCAGCGGTGATATGCGGCGATTCCGCACCGCACTAGTGGAAACGGGCCCTGAACCTCTACTGTATTGTTTTGTAAGTTCACCCTTAGTACACTTAGGGCCCATTTACACTTAATCAGTTGGTATGCGTTAGTGTGCGTTAGTATGCGATAGTACGCGTTGGTACGCGGTTTTTCCATAGCAATGCATTGTGAAAAAGATTTCAGTTAAAACGCGTTAAGTGTGAAAGGTGCCATAGGAAAACATGGGCATTACTTTGGAAATCAGTTTTATTTCAGTTATAACTGAAAGCAACTGATTAAGTGTAAAAGGGCCCTTACCCAGTTTAGCACTTCTGAAATGTAGAACTGGGTCATTATCACTAGAGATGCTCATTCGTATTTTGAGGAATTGAAATTTCCGTGTGATCAGAAATGCCGATTTCTGATTGGAAAATGGAATTCGGACTTTTGTGGAAATTTGATTTACCACAACTAAGAAATGTTAGCCCAACCACAGAACTCGGAAGCATTTGGACCAATCAGAGAATGCAGAATTTTTCCAGGAAATTCGGATTCCTCGGATACTACCAAGCGTTGTGAATGGTCTAAAAAATCCATGGTATTCTGATTACGGTGGTAAAATTCTGAATTCTCTGATTCTCTGATTGGTCCAATACTTCTGAGTCAACTTGGGTGTTTTTTTGCCAGTCAGAGAATACAAAAAATGCCAAAAAAAAGACTCATTGGAAAATTTAAAAAATCGTAAATTGGCATTGGCGAAAATCGCAATTGAAAACCTGCATTTCTGCCCATCCCTAATTAAAAATCTGCAGCATGAGTGTAGCTCAACTTGGGTGAGCACTTTAAGAGGCATAAGCTAGTGCCATTGAGGAAATAAAACTGCATAGTAAGCATTAGAGAAATAAAAGATCATAAGCCTCCTGCACTCTATATGGTTAACAAGAATCTATATAAAAAATATGATGATGTAACTAATAGTGGCAGTGTCCATCTTCTTATACTACAGATAAGGAGATGGCTTAATCTTAACCTATTTTGGTTCCTGGACGTAGAAACTACGTCCAGGAACCATGCGCGCTCCTGTGGCCAATCGTACGCGTGCACGCGCGCTCCTGGCCCGCGGTTTGTTAGCCAGTCAATCAGTGAATCGGGCTATGGTGCCCGATCACTGATTCCTCTCCCCTGCTGAAAGAGCGACAGCTTCTCTCGGAAGCTGCGCCTTTTCTGGCTGTTACCTCCCCCATGCGTCGCTCTAAGCGTATGTTACGATTAGAATGACGTCATGTAAACAAACTCATGGCCGCCATCTTGTGGCCAAAAAGTAAAACTACAACTAAAAGTAAAAAAAAATAAAAAAATTAACACACATTTACATTATAAACATATTGTTTACATCCCACCCTCCCAAAACTACCCAAATAAAATGTTTAATATAAAAAAAAACATTAGAATATAAAAAAACAACAACATGTAAATATTTACCTAAGGGTCTAAACTTTTTAAATATCAATGTAAAGATGATATATTTCTATATTTTTTTTTATTTTAAACTTGTAAATAGTGATAGATGCAAAACGAAAAAAAATGCACTTTTATTTCCAAATAAAATATTGTCGCCATACATTGTGATAGGGACATAATTTTAACGATGTAATAACCAGGACATATGGGCAAATACAATACGTGAGTTTTAATTATGGAGGCATGTATTATTTTAAAACTATAATGGCTGAAAACTGAGAAATAATGATTTTTTCAGTTTTTTTTCTTATTCTTCCTGTTAAAATGCATTTACAGTAAAGTGGCTCTTAGCAAAATGTACCCCCCAAAGAAAGCCTAATTGGTGGTGGAAAAAACAAGATATAGATCAGTTCATTGTGATAAGTAGTGATATAGTTATAGGCTAATGAATGGGAGGTGAACATTTCTCAAGTGAAAACGACAGAACGCGAATGGGTTAAAGTTCATCATCACATAATGTAACTAATTCATCATCATAGACAGTTGGCTCTATTTATCTGAATATTCATATAACAAAACCACATAAATACAGTATGTATCAGTCCAGTGATCTTTATATCTAATGTTATGAGGATTAGAATATTTAATTGCTTCCCTACCACAGGTTATTTCCCCTTAAAAAAACTGAGCAATTTTCACTCCCCAATAACTTTTTTTTACTACTTTTGGCATGTCTTGCTAAGAATTATTATATTTTTATGCATTTTATAAACCGCTAAAATATTGAAAAAAGTAATTATTTCTCGTTTTTCAGCCATTATAGTTTGATAACGAAATGTGCTACTGCACATAAAACCCGTACATTTTATTTGCCCATTTGTTCTGGTTAATACAACATTTAAATCATGCCCCTAGTACAATGTATGGTGACAATAGTTTATTTGGAAAAAAGTGTATTTTTCCCTGTTGTATTTGTTTATACTATATCAATAATTACAAGCCCTTATTACAAGCGCTTACTTTAAAAAAAAAATAACAGATATATATTCCATGACATAAATATATAAAAAAAAGTTGATTCCCTAAGGTAACTTAACTATGTATTTATTTATTCTTTGAATCCTGTCACTTTGGCTCTTTTTTGAGTGTTTTTTATTTTGGTAACTAGGGGGGAGGGGGCTGAAGGGGTTAATAACCATAGAGGATGTATTTTGTAATGTATTTTAATTTTAGTTTTTGTCCACTAGATGTCCCCAAACTTTATCTTGTGTACTTGTGTAGAATAGTACACAGGAAGTATGTGTGTTTTTATTTCATTTCAATGAATGGCTGAAACTGCATTCATTCATTGATCATTCATTCACAGGCACACTTTTAGAACACGTTTTTATTCACTGTTCAGTGCTCCAAGGGATGCTGATGTGAACACACATACTGTAATTGCGCATGGTGCACAAAAACAAAGAAGTAAACGTATATGCACTTTCCTCTGGGGGTCGCATGGTGGTTTGGGGGCCCCAGCCGGTGAGAGGGTCCAGGGCTCCCAGCTGTCGTGTAAACCACTGTTTGTGATTTTAAATTTCCTTTTTGTAGCTTCCAGGATGCGGTTGACAGGTGAGTGGTTAGGGAGGGGACTGTGTGGGAGACCTGCCTGCACAAGGCATCCCTACTAGCGATGTAATCTACGATTACGTCCAACCGAAGCCTCCCACCTGAATGCTACCTAATTTATGCAATTCCTACTAGATTTGATACTGCAGGCAAAGGGTGTATAACAGTACACCTGATTGACTGACTACTGCCTGCTTACCAGATAAAGGAAGTAAATTGCTTTAGCTGGGAGTTTGCAGTAAGCATTCAGTTCAGAGGCAGTGTGGGTGAATTCCCTGGTGGTGAGAGTTCCAGGGCCCACCTGCACTTTCCTCTGGGGGTCGCATGGTGGTTTGGGGTCCCCGGCTGTCGCGTAAACCAGTGTTTGTGAAACATATATACGCCCCTGATCCTGAAGTGAAGTCTTCAGTGATGTATATACTGTATGTGAAACAAGGATCTGGAACCGTTTAATAAATAGACCACAGCTGTCTTTTCAAGACTATACTTAAAGTGAACCTTAAGTCTGAAAAAAATGAGTTTTACTCACCTGTAGTAGTAATGCACATTAATGTTGCATTATCATCATTGCAGTAGATACAGTGGAGCATACAGACAATGATGTATCTGTTAACGTCTGCATTTAGAGGTAATGCACTGCAGCATTGTGTTACCGTAACATAGCATTTACAAGGCAACATTAATAATGCACTGTAAATGTTGCATAGGCTTAAAGAGAACCTGTACTGAGTAAAAATATTTAAAATAAACACATGAGGTAACTTCAAATGAACATTACATAGTTACCTTGCCATCAGTTCCTATCAGAAGCTCACCATTTTCTTCTGACAATAATCCCTTCCAGTTCTGACAATATTTTGTCAGATCTGAAATATATCAGTTGCTGTCAGTAAAATATCAGTTGCTGTCAGTTATAGCTGAGAGGAAAACTGATGTACCAGGTAATGTCCATGTTTCCCTATGGCTCAAGTGGGCGATGTTACAGTTTAACTGTGTGCTGACCAGAAAGCTGTTATGGGTAATGGCCATTTTCAAAATGGAGGACGGAAAATTCCCTTGATCACAGTGAACAAACAGGACGTGGGAGAGGAGAAAGACACTGAGGAGTAGACTACATGGAAGGTAAGTATGACTTGTGTATGCTTATTTTGACTTTTAATTTTCAGTTCAGGTTTTCTTTAAGATTGCAGTGCGGTAACCTGCGTTATAATGACTGCAGGACAATAATGTCCCACTGTAAACATAGCCTTACGGGCAAATTCAAAGAGCCTTGAAAAATTTAAAAGAAAGGACTGTTTTTTATTTGCATTGTTAATATTTACCGTATGCTCTTACACTCATTTTAAGTTCTCTTTTTTGTTTTGTTTTTTAATAAAAATACACACATACACACATGGGCCCCTATTAAATTAACGTTTCTCTTGAGTTGTCTCCAGGAGATAATTCTTCATCCTATGTAATGAATCATTTTTCAGCACCTGGCAATTATAGAAGATCTAAAAAGTAAGTAAAGAAATAAATTCAAACGTATTTTGAGCATTTTCCTGTTTGCTGGAGCTTAAAAGACGTTTGATTGATAAGGTGTGAATACATCTCCTGTGAGAAAACTCAAGAGAAAAGTTATTTGTATAGGGGCCATGGTTTGATCAACCACCTTAAAGATACAGCAAGTCATACACAAATTCTATAAATATTTTTTATTCTATAATATAGACAGTGCATTAATCTATAACATTAGAATGTCAAACACCTGTTTTTACAGTGTTTATATATATGCAAGTTTTTACAATTTTAGCTGTTAGTAGAGGTGTAAACCCCACTATATTACCAATCTGCTGATCACAACATAACATGTGCCATAATATGAAAATAGAATTCAAAATGTTCCCTGTGAAAACCATGTTTTCATAATAATTTTCTTAAATTCACTTTTTTTTCTTAACTCAGTGTACTTTTTTCCCTTCATAAATCATCTTTTTGTTTTCTGCTTTGTAATAAGCCTTTCTAATTATTTTATTAGAAAATCCCTTTCTCTCAGCCGATCACTAAGGTCGTTTGCCTTTTTTTTTAGTATTCAGCTGCAACATCACCTAGGCCTTAAAGAGAAACTCCGACCAAGAATTGAACTTTATCCCAATCAGTAGCTGATACTCCCTTTTACATGAGAAATCTATTCCTTTTCACAAACAGACCATCAGGGGGCGCTGTATGGCTGATATTGTGGTGAAACCCCTCCCATAAGAAACTGAGGACCGGTACTCCTGGCAGTTTTCTGTCTGTGAACCTTGTTGCATTGTGGGAAATAGCTGTTTACAGCTGTTTCCAACTGCCAGAAAAGCATGCAGCAGCTACATCACCTGCCAACAGTACAGGGAGTGCAGAATTATTAGGCAAATGAGTATTTTGACCACATCATCCTCTTTATGCATGTTGTCTTACTCCAAGCTGTATAGGCTCGAAAGCCTACTACCAATTAAGCATATTAGGTGATGTGCATCTCTGTAATGAGAAGGGGTGTGGTCTAATGACATCAACACCCTATATCAGGTGTGCATAATTATTAGACAACTTCCTTTCCTTTGGCAAAATGGGTCAAAAGAAGGACTTGACAGGCTCAGAAAAGTCAAAAATAGTGAGATATTTTGCAGAGGGATGCAGCACTCTTAAAATTGCAAAGCTTCTGAAGCGTGATCATCAAACAATCAAGCGTTTCATTCAAAATAGTCAACAGGATCGCAAGAAGCGTGTGGAAAAACCAAGGTGCAAAATAACTGCCCATGAACTGAGAAAAGTCAAGCGTGCAGCTGCCAAGATGCCACTTGCCACCAGTTTGGCCATATTTCAGAGCTGCAACATTACTGGAGTGCCCAAAAGCATAAGGTGTGCAATACTCAGAGACATGGCCAAGGTAAGAAAGGCTGAAAGACGACCACCACTGAACAAGACACACAAACTGAAACGTCAAGACTGGGCCAAGAAATATCTCAAGACTGATTTTTCTAAGGTTTTATGGACTGATGAAATGAGAGTGAGTCTTGATGGGCCAGATGGATGGGCCCGTGGCTGGATTGGTAAAGGGCAGAGAGCTCCAGTCCGACTCAGATGCCAGCAAGGTGGAGGTGGAGTACTGGTTTGGGCTAGTATCATCAAAGATGAGCTTGTGGGGCCTTTTTGGGTTGAGGATGGTGTCAAGCTCAACTCCCAGTCCTACTGCCAGTTTCTGGAAGACACCTTCTTCAAGCAGTGGTAAAGGAAGAAGTCTGCATCCTTCAAGAAAAACATGATTTTCATGCAGGACAATGCTCCATCACACGCGTACAAGTACTCCACAGCGTGGCTGGCAAGAAAGGGTATAAAAGAAGAAAAACTAATGACATGGCCTCCTTGTTCACCTGATCTGAACCCCATTGAGAACCTGTGGTCCATCATAAAATGTGAGATTTACAAGGAGGGAAAACAGTACACCTCTCTGAACAGTGTATGGGATGCTGTGGTTGCTGCTGCACGCAATGTTGATGGTGAACAGATCAAAACACTGACAGAATCCATGGATGGCAGGTTTTTGAGTGTCCTTGCAAAGAAAGGTGGCTATATTGGTCACTGATTTGTTTTTGTGTTGTTTTTGAATGTCAGAAATGTATATGTGTGAATGTTGAGATGTTATATTGGTTTCACTGGTAAAAATAAATAATTGAAATGGCTAATATATATGTGTTTTTTGTTAAGTTGCCTAATAATTATGCATAGTAATAGTCACCTGCACACACAGATATCCCCCTAAAATAGCTAAAACTAAAAACAAACTAAAAACTACTTTCAAAAATATTCAGCTTTGATATTAATGAGTTTTTTGGGTTCATTGAGATCATGGTTGTTGTTTAATAATAAAATTATTCCTCAAAAATACAACTTGCCTAATAATTCTGCACTCCCTGTAAAAATGTCACCATGTAATAAATGCCAGAATGTAAATCAGGGATTTAAAAGATTTTACTATGGGCAAACACTGACTAAATCATTTATTGTAATGAGTGCAGCCGCGGCGGACTGCATTGCCACCACGACTGCCTCTGGGCCCCTGCCCGTCGCTCCGGTGTCTAGGACGCCGGGGACGGAACTGGCTTCTCCCTGTAGGGTCGCTGTCTCGCGCGGGCGCGCGCATAGACAGGACCTTTATGCGGCGACAGGGCTCGTCAGCTGACCTGCTGGTCAGCTGACGTCAGAGGAGACTCACGGCGGCGTGCCAGTGAGGGGACGTGCCAGTGAGGTCTCCTCTGCTTCTTAAGCCTTCGGGCTTCACTCCAGCGCTGTCTGTTGTCGCTAGTGTGACAGCGCTCAGACTCCTAAGTCTAGGATTCTTGTGTTATAGCTGTATTATACTCTAGATCAGTTCCAGGGGGGTTGAGACCATGGACCTCACCCCTAAGTCTAGGATTTCTGTGTCATAGCTGTATTATACTCTAGATCAGTTCCAGGGGGGTTGAGACCAAGGACCTCACCCCTAAGTCTAGGATTCCTGTGTCATAGCTGTGTTATACTTTAGACCAGTTCCAGGGGGGTTGAGACCAAGGACCTCACCCCTAAGTCTAGGATTCCTGTGTCATAGCTGTGTTATACTTTAGACCAGTTCCAGGGGGGTTGAGACCAAGGACCTCACCCCTAAGTCTAGGTTTCCTGTGTCATAGCTGTATTATACTTTAGATCAGTTCCAGGGGGGTTGAGACCGAGGACCTCACCCCTAAGTCTAGGATTCCTGTGTCGTAGCTGTATTATACTCTAGATCAGTTCCAGGGGGGTTGAGACCAAGGACTCACCCCTAAGTCTAGGATTCCTGTGTCATAGCTGTGTTATACTTTAGACCAGTTCCAGGGGGGTTGAGACCAAGGACCTCACCCCTAAGTCTAGGATTCCTGTGTCATAGCTGTATTATACTCTAGATCAGTTCCAGGGGGTTTGAGACCAAGGACCTCACCCCTAAGTCTAGGATTCCTGTGTCATAGCTGTGTTATACTTTAGACCAGTTCCAGGGCTTTGAGACCAAGGACCTCACCCCCAAGTTTAGGATTGTTGTCTCATTACTCTGTTATACTTTAGACCAGTTCCGGGGGGTTGAGACCAAGGACCTCACCCCCAAGTGTAGGATATTGCTACTCTGTTATTGCTATTTGTTTAGACTAGTTCCCGGGTGTTGACGCTAAGGAGTTCACACCCAGACTAGGTTATTGCTTCTCTATTGACCGCCTGTGTATGACTTTTAGCTTTTACTCTGACCCTGATCCTGCCTTCTGATTTTGTACTTTCGCCTATCTGCCTACCTGTTGCTGAATATCTGCCTGTTTACCGACTATTCTCTTGTCTCACGATTCTGTATTGATATTTACCTCTCTGTTGCCGAACCTTGCCTGCCTGACCACTCTACTCACCGGTGGGCCCTCGCCACTGGTGAAGTGTTAACTACGCCAGCTCCACTGGTGAAGCAGCTTTGCTAGGCTATAGTTCAGCCTTAATTACCTGTTCATTAGGTACCTGTCGTTTTAGTATTTCTGTATCTCGTAGGCTGCAGTGCGGTCCGAACCGTCTGCTCCTTGGGAGGTTCAGTCCCAGTTTCAGTATCCCCATCCTGCTGGGGTTGTACTTTGTTATATGGTCGGCCTGTGAGTCGTTGATACCTCACCAGCAGCTCTGGTGAGGTCTTTCCTTTATTGTTTCAGCTAGTGCCAACCTGCTTCTCGGTAGGGGCCTAGTCTGCTATCAGGTGAACGTCTGTTATTATCTGTCTGATTGGTTCCTGTCTCTTGCCAGCACCCCTGGCAGAGACCAACTATAATACTTCCGTATTCTCTGTCAGTACCCTTCCCAGCCCCACTGGGATGCCTTGTGTCTAATCTGTTCTGTTTGTATCCTGAGTGTTCCTTTGGTAAGGTCCTGTAAAATCATTAGAGTCACGGTTGCACTTAATACACACACACTCTGCTCTTGGTCTTGCTATACTGGCATTATTGGTGATTCCGCAGATCACCAATAATCAGACATCTGAGTTGTGGCATTAATCGTCACATTTATACATAATTATTGTAAAAATGAAGCACTTTTTTTATTATTTATTATTTTCACTAGAGCTCATCTTTAAATACAGTTTTAACTTGGGCTGGCATATGATGACTTTGTGCTTGCATGATGCGGTTTACTGCTGTTTCCTTTTATGTAAGAAGGTTAATAAATTTAGATCTACTTAATATATATGTTTAATTAAGAAAGTTCACAAATAACTTTTACTCATCCAATTCTCGATCCCAGTTCATGAACACATCAACAGTATAATACAGATTTAGATATGTAAGTGTCCAATTAGAGAGGTGCTGTAGTTAGTGTTGGGCGAACAGTGTTCGCCACTGTTCGGGTTCTGCAGAACATCACCCTGTTCGGGTGATGTTCGAGTTCGGCCGAACACCTGACGGTGCTCGGCCAAACCGTTCGGCCATATGGCCGAACTAAGAGCGCATGGCCGAACGTTCCCCGAACGTTCGGCTAGCGCTGTGATTGGCCGAACGGGTCACGTGGTTCGGACCCGAACGCGCTCTGATTGGCCGAACTGTCACGTGGTTCGGGTAAATAAATACCCGAACCACGTCATATCTCCGCCATTTGTCTGTGGGTTTAGCTTTGGGTAGGCAGGCAGGGTAGTTCGCGCTCCAGCCACGCTAGCCAGGGTCCCCCCCAGTCATTGTGTGTCGCTGCTGGGAATAGTAGTACACCGCTCGCTCAGCATTCTGTTTACTGCCACTCTGTGTACCTCGCTCAGCCACACTATATAGCATTCTGTTTACTGCCACTCTGTGTCTGCTGGGAATAGTAGTACACCGCTTGCACAGCCACACTATATAGCATTCTGTTTACTGCCACTCTGTGTACCTCGCTCAGCCACACTATATAGCATTCTGTTTACTGCCACTCTGTGTCTGCTGGGAATAGTGGTACACCGCTCGCTCAGCCACACTATATAGCATTCTGTTCACTGTTCTGTGTCTGCTTGGAATAGTGGTACACCGCTCGTTCAGCCACACTATATAGCATTCTGTGTACTGTTCTGTGTCTGCTGGGAACAGTAGTACACCGCTCGTTCAGCCACACTATATAGCATTCTGTGTACTGTTCTGTGTCTGCTGGGAACAGTAGTACACCGCTCGCTCAGCCACACTATATAGCATTCTGTTCACTGTTCTGTGTCTGCTGGGAATAGTGGTACACCGCTCGCTCAGCCACACTATATAGCATTCTGTTCACTGTTCTGTGTCTGCTGGGAATAGTGGTACACCGCTCGCTCAGCCACACTATATAGCATTCTGTTTACTGTTCTGTGTCTGCTGGGAATAGTGGTACACCGCTCGCTCATCCACACTATATAGCATTCTGTTCACTGTTCTGTGTCTGCTGGGAATAGTGGTACACCGCTCGCTCAGCCACACTATATAGCATTCTGTTCACTGTTCTGTGTCTGCTGGGAATAGTGGTACACCGCTCGCTCAGCCACACTATATAGCATTCTGTTTACTGCCACTCTGTGTACCTCGCTCAGCCACACTATATAGCATTGCGTACTCTGCCAGTCAGTGTGTATATTGCTGGGATCAGTAATACTCCACTCACCGTCAACCACTATATGAGCTCAACATGAGTTCCCCAGAGACCTCCGCTGTGAGCAGCACTCCCAACAACAGCAACAGCCAACGCCCCACGCAAGCTATAACATCCACCCCAGCAGCCAGTGGTCAGCAGCAGCCCTCCCCGGAGGAGAACGTTGTGTCCATCAGTCCGTCGCCAGAGCGATTAATGAGGGCTGCCATTGAGGAGATGATGGGGCCTGATGTGGAGGAGGAGGTCTGGCTCAGGCCAGCATCCCAAGTTAATGTTGAGGACGATGAGGGGTCTGTGTCTGGGGATGTTGGGGTGGCAGAGGTGGTGGGTGGGTCAGACTCAGGAGAAGAGTTGTATGATGAGGATGATGATCGGGACCATCTGTATGTGCCTCAGAGTCCGACCCCGGAAAACATGTTGTATCGTGTGTTTAGGTACTAAAATCTGCGTTCCCTCCCAGTAGTGTTGGGCGAACAGTGTTTGCCACTGTTCGGGTTCTGCAGAACATCACCCTGTTCGGGGTGACTATATAGCAGACTATATAGCATTGTGTTTAATGCCACTCTGTGTACACGGCTCAGCCACACTATATAGCATTGTGTTTACTTCCACTCTGTGTCTGCTGGGAACAGTAGTACACCGCTCACCCGCCACTGTATAGCATTGTGCTCTGTGTCACTGCTGACAATAGTGGTACACCGCTCACCCACCACTGTATAGCATTTCTGTACTGCCACTGTACTGCTGCCAGTCAGCGTGTACTTTAAGGATAAGTGAAATGAGGAAGAAATCCGGTGAAAGAGGGAGGGGCAAGGGAAGAGGTGTTTCCCCTGACGGTTCACGTACAGGCCACAGGGGAGCACCCAAGAAAACCCACTCAATACTGCCCATGTTGTCCAGGACAACAACCCTCACAGATCCAAAAGAACAGGACCAGATAATTACTTGGATGACCTCTCAAGCGTCCAGCAGTGGGTTAAGCAGCACCAGCACATCACGCACGAGGTCCGAGTCCTCAGCCAGTTAAAGTCTGGGCTTTCTTTGAAGACTGCACTGAGGATGTTACCATGGCGATTTGCAAGGTGTGCAAGACCCGCCTGAGCAGGGGGAAAAGTATTAACAACCTCTCCACCACCAGCATGAGCCGCCACATTCTATCCAAACATCCCACTCTGTGGGCAAACGCGGCAGGACAGGGTACCACCAGCAACACTGCCTCCCTTGGGTTCACCAGACTCACCACCAGACCCGCCTCAGCAGCAGCAGTAGCCCAGCCATTGCGTGGTTCACAACATTCACAAACATCAGACGATGCTGACACTGTCACTTTCCGGACTAGTGCTCTTGAGGTCTCCCAGTGTTCATCAAACACAACAACCAACAGCCCTTCGGTGTGCAGCGCTACGGTTGAGTTGTCTGTTTCTGAGATGTTTGAGCACAAGAGGAAATTGCCAGCAAATGACCCCCGGGCCGTGGCAGTAACAGCCAGCCAGCATAGCCAAGCTTCTGGCCTGCGAAATGCTGCCATATCGAGTGGTGGAGACAAACAGCTTCAAGGGCATGATGTCAGTGGCCATCCCACGTTACGTGGTTCCCAGCCGCTACCACTTTGCGCGCTCTGCAGTGCCTGAGTTGCATGAGCACGTGGTCAGCTAAATAACCCGAAGCTTGAAGAATGCCGTTGCCTGCAAGGTTCACCTCACCACTGACACCTGGACGAGTGCGTTCGGCCAGGGTCGATACATCTCCCTTACCGCGCACTGGGTGAACCTTGTGGAGCCTGGCAGCGATTCCTCACCTGCTACGGCGCGGGTGTTGCCCACGCCGCAAACAGCTGGATAACAACAGCAGCACCTACCTCTCTGACTCCTTCTCCTCCAACGCATCTCAAAGCTGTACCTCATCCGGAAATGCTAACCCAGCACCAGCAGCAGTAGGATCGTGGAAGCAGTGCAGCACAGCTGTTGGCATGCGTCAGCAAGCGTTGCTGAAGCTGATCTGCCTTGGGGATAAGCAGCACACAGGGGAGGAAATTTGGAGGGGAATAAAGGAACAGACGGATTTGTGGCTGGCACCGCTGGACCTGAAACCGGGCATGAAGCTAGACACCTGGCACGAACTGGCAATGTACGCAATAGAGGTGCTGGCTTGCCCGGCAGCCAGCGTTATGTCGGAACGCTGTTTCAGTGCTGCCGGAGGCATCATCACAGATCGGCGTATCCGCCTCTCCACAGAAAATGCAGACCGTCTGACTCAAATTAAAATGAATCAATCCTGGATTGGAAACGACTACGCAACACTCCTGGACCCCAACCAAGTAACATGACCGATGAACATCTGGGATGGTTTAGCGTTTCCGGTCCCTGTTTATTGAACCTCTCATCTGTATTACATTTATGACTGCATGGCGGCAAAAAGCATTGCTGCTATATCCGCACGCTTTTTGTCCTCATGCAAGGCCTGGGTTGTTGTGTCTCACAAAGCGTGGCCTTCTCCTCCTGCGCCTCCTCCTGTTCCATCACGTGTGCTGCTGCTGCTGCTGCTGCTGGGTTAGCGTTGCCGCGTGGTCCCTGTTTATTGAACCTCTTATCTTTATTACATTTATGACTACATGGCGGTACAAAGCATGCTATCCGCACGCTTTTTGTCCTCATGCAAGGCCTGGGTTGTTGTGTCTCACAAAGCGTGGCCTTCTCCTCCTGCGCCTCCTCCTGTTCCATCACGTGTGCTGCTGCTGGGTTAGCGTTGCCGCGTGGTCCCTGTTTATTGAACCACTTATCTTTATTACATTTATGACTGCATGGTGGTACAAAGCATGCTATCCGCACGCTTCTTGTCCTCATGCAAGGCCTGGGTTGTTGTGTCTCAAAGCGTGGCCTTCTCCTCCTGCGCCACCCTCCTCCTGTTCCATCACGTGTGCTGCTGCTGGGTTAGCATTACCGGTCCCTTTTCCTGGAACCTCTTATATGTATTACATTTATGACTGCATGCCGACAAAAAGCATGTTACCTGTGCAAAGAAAACAGACATTTCCCGCATTTAAAAGACAGTTTTCCCTTTGAAACTTTAAAATCGATTTTCTCAAAAACTATAAGCTCTTTTTGCTAAATTTTTTTTTCCTCTTGTACCCACTCCCAAGGTGCACATACCCTGTAAATTTGGGGTATGTAGCATATAAGGAGGCTTTACAAAGCACAAAAGTTCGGGTCCCCATTGACTTCCATTATGTTCGGAGTTCGGGTCGAACACCCGAACATCGCGGCCATGTTCGGCCTGTTCGGCCCGAACCCGAACATCTAGATGTTCGCCCAACACTAGCTGTAGTGACATAACGCAGTAAATTATTCAGGATACCCACATTTCCAGTCATTTTACTTGTTTCAGCATTAGAAACACTTCCTATATCTATATATTGCTTTATATTGGTATGTAACTCTGCCCTACCAGTAATGTTTAGCCTACAAACGCATTCTGGGATATAAGGTATATTTTGTACTTACTTCGGAACTTTCAGTAAAACAAACCCCACTGCTCAGAGATCACCTGACAGGACTTAAAGGAGTACTGTAGGGGGGTAGGGGGAAAAGGAGTTGAACTTCCCTGGGGCTTCTAATGGTCCCCCGAAGACGTCCTGTGCCCACGCAGCCACTCACTAATGTTCCTGTCCCCGCCTCTGGTTCACTTCTGGACTTTCAAACTTTAAAGTCAGAAAACCACTGTGACTGCACAGCCGTGTCCTCGCTCCCGCTGACATCACTAGGAGCGTACTGCGCAGGAGGAGACTGTACTGCTATGTATTTATTATCAGTAGTTTGTGGTATCATATTTGTTTTAATAGATTTTTCTCATCATATAGAACGATCTGGGATATTTTCTTCTTCTATTATGTATTTTGGCTTTATGCTAACAAAGCAATGCACCTCTATCTAGACTTTAGAGTCTCCCAGAACTACAATCTATGGATATCTGCTATTATTTTACATCCTTACCTCACACTGATATATAAAATATTATTATTTATTATTATCTAGTATTTATATGGAGCTGACACATCTTCCGCATTGCTGTACAGAGTATATTGTCTTGTTGCTAACTGTCCCTCAGAGGGACTCAAAATCTAACCCCTACCATAGTCATGTCTATGTATGTATCGTGTAGTGTATGTATCGTATTCTAGGGCCAATTTAGGGGGAAGCCAATTAACTTATCTGTATGTTTTTGGGATGTGGAAGGAAACTGGGGTGCCCGAAGTAAGCCCACGCAGACACCTGGAGAACATACAAACTCCGCGCCCAGGTTGGGACCCAGCACTGCGAGGCGAGAGTGCTAACCACTACTACGCCACCGTGCTGCTAGCTAAATACGTTCCTTAAAGTATACTGTAAGAAAAAAGTAAACGATTGATACTTACCTCAGTAGAGGGAAGCCTCCGCACAGTCCATAGGCTTCCTAATCCTCCTCTAACCCACCACCAATCCAGAACTGGAATTCTTTGAACAAATTCAGCAAGAGCTTGTTCAATATGTCCTCATGGCTGCTCCACCATGTGTACGAGCATGGCTGCACTGCCATGGCCTGCCATGAACTATGGTCCTGGCCTGAGGATTAGCACAAAGTCACTCATGCATGGCTTTTCCTTTCCTCTCCTGTACATGGATGGGAGCATGGCCAGCGGCTGTGAGATTGAGAAGGACATGGTAAAACTCTCAATTACCAAGAGGCTTCTCACAGCTTAGGTAAGTATTTAACTTTACCTTTTTCCAAACAGGTTTACTTTAAACCTTGTTCACTGTCCCATTATAAAATAAGAATTTATTATAAAATAAATAGTAGGTCAAAAGAAATACTTCATCTTACATTGTTGTGATGTTCTCACTTGTTCTGGCAAGGCTTAAGGACTAAGACTATGGCAACTGAAGTAGTTAGATACTTGTGTAACAATATCACCAATACTGGAAAAACAAGTTTTTTTCTTGTTCTTGTCCAGCACTGGCAGACAAAGGCAGTGGACCAAATTGGCATTCTGGCAACAGTGAGGGTCTTTTCTAATGGTGAATACTGGGGCAAAGGAATCCAATTATCATTCACACAACTGAACAGTTCTTAGCAGATTTACTGTACATGAACTAATACCTTTCCAGTACATTTAGTAATACAAAACATGGAGGAGGGCTTGAGCTCCTCCTCAGGCCGGTTTCACACTGCTAACCGGCATTAGCGGTGCGGTCCAGGGGCTGCATCACACCGGCAAAAACAGGCCATTGGGGATTACCCCGTTAGTACGCGGTTATCCCCTTCTCGCTGACAGCCAAACAGGTAGTGATGCTTGCTTATGCTTACTTCCTGTTTTGGAAATACAGAAGTGCACAGAAGTGTATTGTAAAAATATGCTTCTGCAAATGCGCAACGCGTAAAACTTGACTTCCGGTGCAACGCATGTCGCCGCAGAACCACGCGGTAACATAGGTTTGACTTGCGTCAGGGATGTGTCAAAAAACATCAAAAAATTAACCGCACCAGTGTGAAACCACCCTAAGGCTCCCTGCACCCTGCATGTGATTCAGATTTTTAATCGTTTTTTACATGCGATTCCAATGTTTAATCATTACAGCATGCTGAGTTTTTTCTGCGTTTTTCTGTTTATAGCATTCAGGGAAAATTGGAATTGCAAACTGAATCTAAATCGCAAATCGGATTTGCAGTGTGCAGGGAGCCTAAGTGTAATCTGGAATTTAGAAATTTAGAAATGTATGTACGATATGTTTTCACACAAATGTGAAGCTATTCTCATTTCCCTGGGGACTTTAGAATAGGTGGGAGACTTTTTAAACTCAAGCATTCATATAATCCTCTATAATAAAACTCCTGTGTCCGTGCGCTGTCCCTGTGTAGCGTTGTCCTTGCTGAACCGTTGTGCGCATGTGCGCACTGCGCAGCATGGACAATGCTACGCAGGGATAGCGTGGGACCAGGGAGCCGAGCGGGCAGCTGGTCAGCGGGCGGCCGGCCGGGTGTGCGGCGGGTCAGTAGGCGGCGGGTGCGCGTGCGCGTGTGGCGGCGGCGGGTGCGCGCAAGCGCGGTGACACTGCGGCGGAGAGTGGGAGGGAAGTGGAGGAGAGGGGAGGTGGGAGGGGAGTGGAGGAGAGGGGAGGTGGGAGGGGAGGAGAGGAGAGGGGAGGTGGGAGGGGAGTGGAGGAGAGGGGATTCGACACAAACCTAGAGCACGTTTTTAAACGGGCTTAGGTCACCTAGTTAATTATAAAAGCTTTGAAAATCAAACCTAATGCTATTAACCACGTCTGTTTTTTCTATGTTTATTGCATTATTTAACCTTTTGGGGACCGGCAGCCTAACCCCCCTTAAGGACCAGGGCATTATCCCTTGGGGGGGCCATTGGAAGGTCAGGCAACCGGATCCCCAGTATGGCTAGGTAGGTATGGTGTCCCCAGTGTAGGCAGGTATCCCCAGTGTGGCCAGCAGTCTTTACTCACCTCCCAGGCTCCAGCGATGAGCAGCTCTAGCCCCGTCCGCACTGGCCGGCATCCCTGCTCACACTGATTTTAATTTCCGGGTCGCGGCTTGATGACGTCATCAAGTCAGGACCCGACATTAGAGTCGGAGTGAGCAGGAAGGCTGGCCAGAGCGGAGGGGAGCGATGATTGCCGTGGGAACATCAGGAAGGTGAGTGGATCCTCTTCTACCCCTCCCACCGCCGCAAGCTCTAAAAGTGATCACTACAATCCGCCAGCGATCATAGTGATCATGTAATCAGAAGCCAACCGCGATGGCTCCTGATAACTGAGGGGAGATGTGAGCTGTCATATGACAGCTTAAAGAGACTCGGGCTGCCTCTGTTGTAATGAATACAAGTTATGCATGCCTCCTGCACGCCCCCTCCAGGCTCTGTGTGCTTTGTTTATTACTCACAGTCTACTCTCAGTTTCAGCTTGTCTGTGATGCAGTTTGTGAGGCGGAGGAGGGAGGGAGGGAGCTGCATGTCACATGGCTGAGAAACTGCGAGAATCCCAGACTGGAGTGCAGATAATTCACTATGTAATAAAAACACACACACACACATACATACACGCATATTAGTGTATGTGTGATGTGTACATATATATATATATATATATATATATATATATATATATATATATATATATATATATATATATATATATATATATATATACATACACATAGTGGGATGCAAAAGTTTAGGTAACCTTGTTAATCGTCATGATTTTCCTGTATAAATCGTTGGTTGTTACGATACAAAATGTCAGTTAAATATACCATACTAGCCGACCCACGGTGTAGCATATGCCGCACAAGGGGGTAGCAGGAAGGAAGGGGGTATTGGGCACAGCGGCGGGGAGGGGGGTCGGACCACTCCCTCACCTGGGTCCCCCATGTGCGCTCCCCCTCCAGCTTAAGTTTCGGAGGGGAGAGTGGTCAGACCCCCTCTCCCTCACCTGGGTCCCCCATGTGCAGTCCCCTCCAGCTTAAGTTTGCGGCAGGGAAGGGGGTCGGACCCCCCCTCTCTTACCTGGGTCCTCCATCTGCACTCCCCCTCTAGCTGAAGTTGAGCAGCAGCCATCGCTATTAGTTCCACTGTCGTCACTTCCTGCAATGTCACCCACTGTACTGCAGGAAGCAAGGACAGTGGAACGCACGCTGGAACGAGGTGAGTCATCCCCGCCCGCTGCTCCTTACTAATAGTGGCGGCTGTTGCTAAACTTAAGCTAGAGGGGGAATGCAAATGGGGACCCAGGGGAGGGAGGGGGAGGTCTGACCCCCCTCCTCGCCGCTGTGCCCAATACCCCCTTCGTGCTCGCTACCCCCTCCAGCTCGGCGGACACCCTCCAGCTCGGCGGCAAGTCTTGGACCACCCCTGGGGGCAGGGCGCTACTTCTTCTTCTTGCTTGGACCGGCCCCTTCTTCTTCTTGGACCGGTCCTGGGGGCAGGGCGATACTTCTTCTTCTTGCTCGAAGGTTGAGGCACGTAGCCTATTATATATATAGATAGGAGACACCCACAGTAATATTTGAGAAGTGAAATAAAGTTTATTGGATTTACAGAAAGTGTACAATAATTGTTTAAACAAAATTAGGCAGTTTCATAAATTTGGGCACCACAAAAAATAAATGAAATCAATATTTAGTAGATCCTCCTTTTGCAGAAATTACAGCCTCTAAATGCTTTCTGTAGGTTCCAATGAGAGCCTGGATTCTGGTTGAAGGTATTTTGGACCATTCCTATTTACAAAACATTTCGAGTTCATTCAAGTTTGATGGCTTCCGAGCATGGACAGCTCTCTTTACTTACACCACAGATTTTCAATTATACTCAGGTCTGGGGACTGAGATGGCCATTCCAGAACGTTCGGCTGCATGTGGGTTGGTAGTTGGCAGGGTGATCTTGCGGGGATGGTCATGGCAGTTTCCGGGGGAGGGGGATGGTTGGGTCGGGATGGAAGATATCGGTCTATCGTATAGATCGATATCTTCCATCCTGCTTGATCAATGAAGTTAGTTGATTCACCATGTTATCGGGCAGTTTCCATCGATTGGGCATGCTGGAACTCACTCAATTCCAGCATGCCCAATCGATGGAAAGTGGCCGATAACATGTCCATCCTACTGTCCATCCTTTGGACAAAATAGTAATGAAGGAGTATTTTCTACTGTAATTTTCATTGTATGCACATTAATGATGGCATCCTTTGAAATAGTACATGTAAGGACTAAAAAACTTTTGGAAACTTTCTAATACACAGAGAATTAGATTGCAGGAGATACAAAATCAATTAAAAAATACCATTACCAAGTTAGTAATTTAAAAGAAGAAGGATGGGTAGAAAGATGACAGCCATAAACATTTTTCTTGTATATACCTATAATATCTTATAGAGAGCAAACAGCTAAAAATGTTACAAAACAGTTGTCTCCCTTGAGAGATGCTTTTCCATATACACAAATGTTTGTTTACCAACCATAAATTATTCAGTGGTATAATTATTATCAGCACAACTTATTATTGTAGAGTTTTTATATTAGCGGTTTTACATTACATCGGGTTGTAATATACCATCCACCAAATTACATAAATTGAGATAGTGGGATGGGTGACACATTTCTGGATCAGAACTGTACCCAGTTCTGTATAATGCCTTAACACAGTTCTGATCCATTGCTTGTACATAATCTTTGTGCAGTTAGTCATTTAAGGTACTGTCCGTATCAACTTTATTGATTTGATGTCAGCAGATCATCTCCATGAATAACACTGCATGAATAATACCTATTATCATACGCCTCTCCAGGAAAAAAAAAACTTACCTTTCACAATGTTTTGAAAGGTTGACAGAGGACTGAACAGTTTGATTAACATGAAAAAATGCTCATAATGCTCATCTTTAGCAACAAAGTGCACCTGAGGCGACATGTGACATGATGATATAAACATGTGTATGTACAATATAAAACATATAATAACCAGGCTGTTTTTTACTTGTTTTATTTTGCTGACTGAAAGTTATTTTTTACACATGGAAGTGACAGCTTCTGTCTTGTTGGTACCTTGTTGGGAATATAAGTTTTCCTGGCAGAATCCAGCTTCTGAGAGCAGGGGGAGATAGAAAAAGGTCAATACTTCATGTATGTTCATTTAGGGACACTTAGTAGGCTGCCACTGAGCAGAGACAACAAAACATTCAATCTGCTTTGTAAATGTTTAACCATAAAATAAAACCATGGGACATCTAAAAATTCATTTTTAGGAGTAGGAGGATAAATACAATTGTTTATCTCATCAGTTTATTTTCACCTCGGGTTCACTTTAAAAAGCAGTATTCTCTTCACTATACTTTCAATACTATAACGTCACCAAAAAACTAATTTAGTGAATTTAAAGGACTTACGAGCCCAAAAACGTTAAAAGAGTGAAGTACCTTAATCACGTTTAAATGCACGGAGGACGCCATCCACACCCTCCGTGCAGTTCCGCCGGGTCCCCGCAGTGTAATAGCCCCCCGTGCCGCTCCCGACCCCACGGGATTGGGCTCTCCTTCCTCACCTAATATGGCCGCCGGAGCTGGCTGTGGCTGCGCAGTCCGCATACACGTGAGTGCAACTGCGCAGCTCTAGGGCCTCCCCCCGAACCACGCACAGTAGCGTGGATCGTGGGGGGAGGCCCTAGAGCTGCGCAGAGCGGATGGCGTCCTCCGTGCATTTAAACGTGATTAAGGTACTTCGCTTTTTTTACGTTTTTGGACTCGTAAGTCATTTAAGCATTTTCTTTTTACCTCAAGACCCATTTTACTGACCAGAAGAAAAGGGCTTTATATTATTTTTGAACCTATTAGTATTTCTCTGTCATCTCTGTATTTGAGGTAAGTTATACTTTTTTTGTTATTAAAGAGCTTTATTGAAATGAGCAACAAATACAAAAATGCTTAAGTAGCAAAACAGACATAATAGTAAGTTCAAGAGGTAGATGTCATCTGAAATAACAGCTACAACTTACTCCTAACACAAAAGAAACAAAAGTAAATAGAGACATCCAGAGAGCAAGGTCCAGTCAGCCGGGCCGTTCAACCTGGGAAATGGGGCATAAGTACCTCCAACTGAGATCCCTGGGATCAGCCCATCCCTCAAATCCTCATTGTGGCCTAAAATTGCTCTCACTAAAACAAAAGACAAACAGGTAAAGGGGGGAGGAAACCCTCCATAAAGGGAAGCAGCCTATATCATCATATTATATATATGAAAACAAGAGTCCTAAATATCATAAAATAATCGTGTCGAAATATGACTCCTACCACGGATGTCCAGAGGAAACTAAAATCGGCTATACTCTTTCCAAGCATCCCAGATAAGATCAAACCTAGTAACATTCTCAATGCTATAGTAATATACCCGATCCATTAACATCATTAGGTCTAGACGTTGGGTGACCAAAGCTTACTCTAAGTCGATGGACTTCCATTTATTGGCTATTGACCACTGAGCGGCCAGCAACATATACCTGTACAATCGTCAAAATCTACCTGGGACATCATCATTAGGGGCATACAAGAGGGCCTGTGGGGCAGTCAAGGAAATCGGAAAGCCCAACACTTCCCGTATTAGTATTCTCCATGAGTTCCAAAACCACTGTGCAATGGGGCAATCCCAAAAAACATGCATCAGAGTGAGGTAAGTTATACTTACCTTATAAACTGTTTTCAAGCATTTTATATCCATCGAGGAGCCTCCTGAAAGTACATTAATTTAGTGAACACTAACACTAAAGAGGTCTATGGAAATTTAGCAACCTGGAGTATCCCCCATTGTGAAGCCCTACTGAAAGCCAACTGCCAGGACAGTTAGCAGAGACGGACCTGTATGTAGGGGCCACTTTCGCCCACATTCAGACTATTCTCCCTGCCTAGCTCCTCCCTGCTGCATTAACAAACAACATAGTATAACTCTTGTGCTTTGCTGGGCACATATACCCGTGCCTACATATACTCCCATCAGTCATCAGTCTCCCAGCAGCGATCATCTATTTATAATGTACAGCACTGCGATCTAAGGCAGCGCTGTACTAGGGACAGCCGTGTCACTCGGCTGTCCCCTACAGTGCACCGACTGTCATAGGCTGATGCCTATGACAGCCGATCGCAGTGATTGGCTGGCAGGAGGAGGGAGGGAGGGCCTGTAACAAAAAAACCCCCAAAAAACGTAAATTTATTTTTAAAAAAGACAAACAAATAAAAAAATAAATAAACAAACATGCCAGCAGGGATCAGAGCCCACCAATAGAAAGCTCTGTTGGTGAGCAGAAAAGGGGGTGGGGAATCACTTGTGTGCTGAGTTGTATAGCCTTGCAGTGAGGCCTTAAAGCTGCAGTGGCCTAAATTGTAAAACATAGCCTGGTCACTAAGGGGGTGTAAGCCTACAGTCCTCAAGTGGTTAATAAGACAAGATAACAATTAGAGCTGTTCCATATCCTGTGCTCAATCTTATTTACAGAACCACTCCTATAACTATTGTCTCTCTAAAAGCCAATTATTATTTTACTAGCTGGTGGCATGTGGTAATCAGTGTTGCCAACCGCCCGTAAATTTACGGGCAGCCCGTAAATTTTGATACAAAATGAGCTGCCCGTGAATTCCGTAAGGCCGCCCGCCCTGTTGCAGGAGGACAGCAGCGCAGTGGAGGAAGAGCTGAGGGCAGCGGTGGAGAAGGGGGGCAATCTCCCCCCCCTTCTCTCACCTTAGTGCTCTCCCTCCCTTGCTGACTGTCCCCTCCTGATCTGTGCTGAGTGGCGTTTGGCAGGGGGCGGGACTTACCTTCTGTCTCGCTCCTGCGCCGGAAGTTCTGCCGCTCTGGTCTGGACCAGAGTAGCGGCAAATCATCCCGCGCCGGCGACGAGACGCAGGTAAGTTCCGCTCGCTGCCGCCTGCCAGCCACTCAGCACTTAGATCAGGAGGGGACAGTCAGCGAGGGAGGGAGAGCACTAAGGTGAGAGAAGGGGGGGGGAGATTGCCCCCCTTCTCCACCGCTGATGCCACAGCTCTCCCTCCACTGCGCTGCTGTCCTCCTGCGGGGGGTCACCTGGATACCTATTGTGGGCACACATACCTCTGACTACATATACTGGGCACATATACCCCTGACTACATATACTGGGCACATATACCCCTGCCTACATATACTGGGCACATATAACCCTGACTACATATACTGGGACATATACCTGTGGCTACATATACTGGGCACATATATCCTGCCTACATATACTGTGGACATATAACCCTGGCTACATATACTGGGCACATATACCCTGCCTACATATACTGTGGACATATAACCCTGGCTACATATACTGGGCACATATACCCTGCCTACATATACTGGGCCCATATACCCCTAGCTACATATACTGGGCACATATAACCCTGGCTACATATACCTGTGGCTACATATACTGGGCACATATACCCTGCCTACATATACTGGGCACATATACCCTGCCTACATATACTGGGCACATATAACCCTGACTACATATACTGAGACATCTACCTGTGGCTACATATACTGGGCACATATACCCTGCCTACATATACTGGGGACATACTGTATAACCCTGGCTATACAGGATCTTCTCAAAAAATTAGCATATTGTGATAAAGATTATTATTTTCTGTAATGTACTGATAAATATTAGACTTTCATATATTTTAGATTCAAATACACACAACTGAAGTAGTTCAAGCCTTTTATTGTTTTAATATTGATGATTTTGGCATACAGCTCATGAAAACCCAAAATTCCTATCTCAAAAAATTAGCATATTTCATCCGACCAATAAAAGAAAAGTGTTTTTAAAACAAAAAAAGTCAACCTTCAAATAATTATGTTCAGTTATGCGCTCAATACTTGGTTGGGAATCCTTTTGCAGAAATGACTGCTTCAATGCGGCGTGGTATGGAGGCAATCAGCCTGTGGCACTGCTCAGGTGTTGTGGAGGCTCAGGATGCTTCAATAGTGGCCTTAAGCTCATCCAGAGTGTTGGGTCTTGCGTCTCTCAAGTTTCTCTTCACAATATCCCACAGATTCTCTATGGGGTTCAGGTCAGGAGAGTTGGCAGGCCAATTGAGCACAGTAATACCATGGTCAGTAAACCATTTACCAGTGGTTTTGGCACTGTGAGCAGGTGCCAGGTCGTGCTGAAAAATGAAATCTTCATCTCCATAAAGCTTTTCAGCAGATGGAAGCATGAAGTGCTCCAAAATCTCCTGATAGCTAGCTGCATTGACCCTGCCCTTGATAAAACACAGTGGACCAACACCAGAAGCTGACATGGCACCCCAGACCATCACTGACTGTGGGTACTTGACACTGGACTTCAGGCATTTTGGCATTTCTCTCTCCCCAGTCTTCTTCCAGACTCTGGCACCTTGATTTCCGAATGACATGTAAAAGTTGCTTTCATCCGAAAAAAGTACTTTGGACCACTGAGCAACAGTCCAGTGCTGCTTCTCTGTAGCCCAGGTCATGCGCTTCTGCCGCTGTTTCTGCTTCAAAAGTGGGTTCATGCTTCCATCTGCTGAAAAGCTTTATGGAAATGAAGATTTCATTTTTCAGCACTACCTGGCACCTGCTCACAGTTCCAAAACCACTGGTAAATGGTTTACTGACCATGGTATTAATGTGCTCAATTGGCCTGCCAACTCTCCTGACCTGAACCCCATAGAGAATCTGTTGGATATTGTGAAGAGAAAGTTGAGAGATGCAAGACCCAACACTCTGGATGAGCTTAAGGTTGCTATCGAAGCATCCTGGGCCTCCATAACACCTGAGCAGTGCCACAGGCTGATTGCCTCCATGCCACGCCACATTGAAGCAGTCATTTCTGCAAAAGGATTCCCAACCAAGTATTGAGTGCATAACTCAATACTTGCATAATTATATGAAGGTTTTTGGTTTTAAAAACACTTTTCTTTTATTGGTCGGATGAAATATGCTAATTTTTTGAGATAGGAATTTTGGGTTTTCATGAGCTGTGTGCCAAAATTATCAATATTAAAACAATAAATGGCTTGAACTACTTCAGTTGTGTGTATTTGAATCTAAAATATATGAAAGTCTAATGTTTATCAGTACATTACAGAAAATAATGAACTTTATCACAATATGCTATTTTTTTGAGAAGATCCTGTATATACTGGGCGCATATACCCCCTGGCTATCTATTGTGGGCACATAAACCTCTGGCTACATATACTGGGAACATATAACCCTGACTACATATACTGGGACATATACCTGTGGCTACATATACTGGGCACATATACCCTGCCTACATATACTGTTCACATATACCCCTGGCTACATATACTGGACACATATAACCCTGGCTACATATACTGGGCACATATACCTGTGGCTACATATACTGGGCACATATACCCTGCCTACATATACTGGGCACATATACCCTGCCTACATATACTGGGCACATATACCCCTGGCTACATATACTGGGCACATATAACCCTGACTACATATACTGGGACATATACCTGTGGCTACATATACTGGGCACATATACCCTGGCTACATATACTGGGCACATATACCCCCTGGCTACCTATTGTGGGCACAGATACCTCTGGCTACATATACTGGGCACATATACCCCTGACTACATATACTGGGACATATACCTGTGGCTACATATACTGGGCACATATACCCCTGGCTACATATACTGGGGACATATACCTCTGGCTACATATACTGGGCACATATACCCCTGCCTACATATACTGGGGACATAAACCTCTGTCTACATATACTGCGCACATATATCCCTGGCTACATATACTGAGGACGCTGGCTGTTTGCCATTATGTGCATTTACTGGTGAAAAGCTGTCTCTTATTATGTTCATTTACTGGTGAAAAGCTGTCTCTTATTATGTGCATTTACTGGTGAAAAGCTGTCTCTTATTACGTGCATTTACTGGTGAAAAGCTGTCTCTCATTACGTGCATTTACTGGTGAAAAGCTGTCTCTTATTACGTGCATTTACTGGTGAAAAGCTTTCTCTCTCATTACGTGCATTTACTGGTGAAAAGCTGTCTCTCATTACGTGCATTTACTGGTGAAAAGCTGTCTGTCATTACGTGCATTTACTGGTGAAAGGCTGTCTCTAATGTGCATTTACTGGTGAAACGCTGTCTCTCATTATGTGCATTTACTTGCCATGCCCACTACCGTCGCCGCGGCGCGCTTAGCGCGCTGCAAATTTCCTCGAACATGTTGCCCCCTACCCATTTGACTGCCCCCTCATATGTGCCAGTCTAGAACCGGCCCTGTACCCCTGCCTACATATACTGGGCACATATACCCCTGGCTACCTGTTCTGGGGACATCTATATCCCTGGCCACCTATTCTGTGGACATCTGTAGACCTGGGGATACCTATTTTTGGGGAACCACTGCTGTCAGATTAAATGTATTTTGGGGAACTGCTGCCAGATTATGTGTATGTTGGGGGAATCGCTGCTGCCAGATTACATCTATTTTTTGGGAACCACTGCCATATTATCTGTATTTTGGAAGAACCTCTGCCAGATTACGTGGATTTTTGGTGAAATGCTGTAAGATTACATGTATTTTGGGGGAAGGGGGGAAAACACTATGGCAGAGCTCAAACTTCCCTGGCAGACCTTTTATTGCAATACTAAAATCATGTATATTTGGCCCCACCCATGACCACGCCCACAATCTGTTGCATGACCACGCCTATCTTTCGGCGCGCCGCGCTGCGCGTGGCAAAAGAGATTTTGTCAGTAAGAAAAATCTTTTGTCAGTACATTTTTAGGTATTTGTCAATAAAAAATAACGTGAAAGGTTGGCAACACTGGGGGTAATGTTTAGGGCAGCAATGCATTTGCCATCCTTCTGGATGCCAATCTGTGCCATGGCAAAGCACAACAACGCCTCTACTTTCTGAGAAAACTAAGGAGCGCTAACCTCCCACAGAAGCTGCTGGTTAATTTCTACAGATGCACTATAGAAAGCGTTCTGACCAATTGCATGATGGCCTGGTACAACACCTGCACGAAGGCTACTAGAGAAGCCCTGCAGCGAGTTGTTAAAACAGCAGAAGCCATTATTGGCACTGAACTACCATCATGGAACTTTTGTATAATACTCGCAGCGTGAGAAGGGCCAAAAACATTATCAAGGACAACACTCACCCTGGAAATGCCTTGTTTGAGCTCCTTCCATCAGGTAAACCTTTTAGATCAATCCGCACACACACAAACAGACTGAAAGACAGCTTTTTCCCATCCGCCATAAACTTGATGAACTCTGAATCCTCTCTGAAATAATTAACACTGTGTACAAATCGTTTAAATATCTGTAATATCTGGCATACGTGTATAATTTCTTCTCTTCCTTGTTACTATCACTATGTTCCCTATATGCACCGTGGGGTTGTCATGAAAAGTAATTTCGTTGTGTTACACAATGACAATAAAGTGAATTGAATTGAATCACAGCAGGGCAGGAACTGGAGGGGGCATGTATGGGGCGGATGGACACAGCGACAAGACCAATCAGAGTGGGGCAAGAGGGGGTGTGTGCGGAGAAGTTTGACACAGCACCAAGATGGCCAATCAGAGTGGGGCAAACACACAGCGGCCATATTGGAAATTATTATAATATCTATTACAGCCACAAAGGAATTACTGGGTGAACATACCATATGTCATAACCTCTTGCTCTCCATATAAAAAATTCTCACTGGACGATCTCCAAGAAATATGGTCATACACTGCATGTTTATGTCTAAAAGATAATCAGCAACAGTAGACTCAGGGCCTCCCTGCCATCCTTACCGCTTACCTTCTGAGACTAGATGCTCATGTCACCTTCCAACAATTCTGTGGTCACAATTTATGATGAGGTTAAACAAAAGAATGCGACTCAAAGTTTCCAGGCTCCATGAGCAACACATCACGGCAGCAATACATTTTTAAACTCAAGATAATCTAATGATCACATCATCCAGCCCAGTTCAGCATTCCCCCCACTTTGAGACGACAAAAGACTCACGTTCATCTCTGATGGAAGCTCTGCCTCAACCGCATCACAAAATGTTTGTTGAGAGGATCAGAAATCAGAAATCCAATCATCTACAAAAGGAATACATCAAAAATAAAGAAAATTACTCCTTTCTTTTGTGGCGTTCTTGAAATTGTAATTGCTCTGTGTATTTTAATGTCACTGTCCTATTTCGAGGCTACGAGGGTGCACTTCTTTGTGAATAACTAATGTCCTTGAAATATGTTTCTACAAAGAAAACATGAATCCAAAAAAGAAAAAAAAAGCCGATAGATTCTGGATTCAAAATATCCAATTAACTATTGCAGCCGCAGTGCCGCACTGCTCTTTGAAAAACTTTAGTAGGTGATAGCTATTACACAGCAACCCATGCATTCATTCTGCAGACTTAACTGACTTTATTGCCCATGCGATATAAAGCAGGTACTGTTTGATATTATGAAAAAACATTAAACTTGACATTTATCCCAGCAATCCCCAGCCAAATCGAATGCCCGGGTTTTATCTCCGGCAGTAAGTTGCATTTTACATTAAATAATTACAAACAGTATTTCGGTGACACTCAGGGAATTTAAGAATTACAATTTTTATAGACTCCTAAGATACCCCTAGTACTGTAGGAGCAAAGCAATACAGCCAGGATTTAAAATAATAGAAAATGTTTCACATCATACAAATCTATAAGCAGTGTATTATGTTTCAGTCTTAATATCTACATGCGTGGATTATTCCCCCTTCTTGACAATCAGGGAAAGTAATCCTTTTTTTCCCTCCCCCAGATACAAGGTTTCATTTCTATGCATTAACAGAGCTCAGGGCCATAAAATACTGTATTAATATTAGTTTGTCACAGTCGACTAAATTTAGAACAACTCATTAATATGACAGTGTAAAAGGCATTCTGGCAGGAATGAGTGACTCCATAAGCTCTGGCTGCTATAATTTATGCAGTTCTACCACTCAAACTGAAGAACCAGCTATGCCTTTTGTTGCTAATAAGATATTCTATTAGCTCAACACTGATTCCAATTCTAATTAAGTGCAGGATGAAAAAAGGTAATTTTGCCACAAGACATATACACGTGGGTCTAAGTATATATCATTTGTGTATCTTTTCTGAGCCGTTTCAGATGATGTTCCCCAGCCGTGGTGCGCTGATGAGATTAGAGTCTCATACACTTGAACGCGTTTCCCTAGAGGTGAAATAATGAAACCATAATCACTATTTTTATTCAATTGTTGGTCTTTTTTTTTACCAGGAGTGGTAACAATCAAAGACATCCTAACGTATGACCTTCTGTGGAGACACTGAAGTTCAACAAACATTTTTCTTTCTTTTTTTTTCTTCGTTCCACTATTTCAGTCTGTCTCCAGATTAATCAGGCCTCCTCACTCTTGACTAAATGCGCAAAATCTCCTCAAAGGTTGTGAAATATTAATATTTTTAAATATAGTCCCTTGCCAAGCTACAAATATTCATGTTTAACACTAAGGTAGCAGTTCTTTGGCTGACAACAGAATGTACCTTTTGAATGATGCATATAGAGAAGCAGTTAGCACAAAGACAAGTCACCAGATTGGTCTCAAGGAAACCTGGTGCCTGAATTTTTCATGAATCCACCAGCACTTAAGATTAAGGACCTGGCTACTACTAAGGAGCGTGCAGTACTGTGAAGGTCAGATGCTCTATCCTGCAAAGCATCTGCTTTTCTTTTGCCTAGGGAAAATAACATGTTTTAAACAACTTAATGGCATTATTAGTTTGTTTTGTCTTTTACAAACATATGCAACTTAAAAAAAATTACATATATGATGGAAAGCGCTATCGTAACCATCAGTGTCACAGATTGCTACGGCAATTCTCAGAAGACAAGAAGACAGAAGAAAGAAGGCACAACAGTGTTTGTGTTCATGTTTTATCTTATGCCTGGGTTCCTTCATATATTTTGCTTTACTTTATTCTAACTCACTAGAACTGTCAACTTTACTCTAGAGGAGATTGATGCATGACAAGTATTTTCAATAATTCTTTTTGTGGTGTGCATGAAACAAGCCACAAAAATAATGTCTTCATTTCTCCCTCGCTGTGTGGCTTGCGTGCATATTTCTTCTTTCTGAAGACAGGTAGTTTATGGCTAGATTTTTTAATGATTAGTAGGTGGCCAGCGGTACAGTGATCAGTACAAAACAACAAATGCTGCACATGTGCAAACTAGAGTAATGGGTTTATGGCCAGTGACATTTCACTGTTTTGTTTTTTTGTGGTTTTTTTGTTTGGGTTTTTTTGTTCTCTAAAATATCAAGCAAACAAACATTTGTGAAAACCTTAATTCTTAACAGAAATATTTTCTAGAGTTATCTTGACTAATCATGGCCACAGACAGAGAAAAAAATATGTTTCTCAGGGATTATGTGAATCATATTTTTTCTTGTAAAATAACTTAATGGAGGGCGCCAAGGGCAACACCATAAATAGCCCCAAATATTATGTTCATCTCATTCATTTTTAAAATCATTACAGCTAAGTTAAATATTTTGGTAGACAAAATTAGACTTCCGAATGGGTATCTATACATTTAATTGATTTGGAAATTGATCCTTTAGAGGTTATTTGATAATGAATGGATGCCCAGCCTGGTCACCTTGGTGCCGAAGTGAGAATAGTTTGGCTGAAGTAGAACCCTACCCAGCATCATGCAGTGGTGGTGGAGTTGGTGGTGTTGGTAAGTTCTTCATACTCTGAGTCCATTGCTGGATCCCTGCATAAATGATGACATTCGGGTCTCCTGTACCTGGTGGGTGCACTCCTTTAATTCTAGTTTACAGCTTTACACAAGTACTTTTACCCGATAAGTAAGACAAATTCTAGGAAATTTTACAGAATATATTTTAGTTTTAGATTGTGTGGCAAAGCTGGTCATGTCTAGGAGAACTCAAGGAGAAGTGTGTGATTTGTTTAATCAGCTGATAGATTTGCAAAGCTCTGATTTGCTGTGATCACATCCCGCTTTAGCACTGAGATTTCCATTTCCATCACATGACCAAGCTGAGCACATGCTTCTCCATGAGTTCTCCTAGACATAACCATCACTATAGCGTGGTAAGGGGTTAGAACCAATTTTCAGTTTTTTCTTTCTTTCCTAGTTCCACATCTGGAGAATTTTGCACAATTCCTGTCCCTCTAAGAAGTTGGACAATCTTTCCAACGCTGATAGAGACAGCAATAGATACAATAATTTTAAGCTATCCCTAAGCAGTTTCTATTGCTGTCCCTTAATCCTTGTCTCTAGGTCTACCAGTTTTCTTATTAAACAAACAAGGAACCATGGACATCTCAAAGACAGGACGTAGATAAGTAAATCCTGAGATTAAGCTCAAGTCATCTATGGTGGTTGCAGGATTAAGGGGAACGCCAAGAAGCTTCAAATTGCAAGAGCAAAGTGGGCCAGCCAATGATATTAATACAGAAATTTCCCAGTAATGAACAAGATAGAGACTGTAGGTTAATACTTAACCTGAGTCCGTTCAAAAGTTAAAATACTGTGCCATCTCTGCCCCACATACCTCCTCTTTGCCCATTTGTGCCTCTAGTGTCCCCCTCTGCGCTAACTCTGTTTCCCAGTACTTGCAGTGGCCCCAGTACCCTCCTCTGTACAACCCTCTGCCCCCCCCCCCCCCCCCCCCGCCGTATCACCCTTGCTATCATAAGGCACTAAGTATAATTCCTCTTTAAAGGTTATAAAGAATTTGTACTGTACATTTTATTAAGAGAAGTCAAGCCTGAGATTTGCCTAAAACCCCAGTACTGGTCATCTGTACCTCTTGTGCCCCCCCATCTACACACGCATGCTCACACACACGCAAACATGCATGTGTACACACGCACCTTTGTTACATTTGAGTTCATTTGTTTTGTATGCTGTGCACATGTGTTGTTGGCAAGAATACTGAACATTTTATAATGCACATGATAAGTCAACTTCCCTTGCAGAAAGTTAAAACTCATGTTCCCACTGAGACAACATCCACAAGGTATATGCTTGCAGTGTTATGCATGATGCACAGTTGGGGGTTGATCAGTACAGGAAAGCCATCTGTGAAAAGTCATCTCTCCTTATCTGTTTTTCTTTTGTTATATAAAACCCTTTTAACCCTTTTGTTTATATAAAACCCTTTTAACACTCAACAACCAAAAAAGGTTATAAAATAAGATGAGAATAAACAATATTGAATGTATGTTAACTTATTTTGAGCAACTGTATTTCTTTGAATGTTCTAAAGACATTTTATAGATAAGGTGTAAAATAGATAAAGGGAGTTTATTCATGAGGTACATTTTGTGACTCAACATAATTCTGAGCAAGATGCTTCCTGCTTCTCTACACACTGCTGCACAATATTGTACCCTGTTGGCCACATCACGCCGCTCGGCTAGTTACGCCATGCCCCTGAGACTTCCTGGTTTGTATGTGTGTGCGGCATGGGACACATACAAATACACATGAGCGCTCGTGAACACGTGTGCAAATTTGAAGTCTGGCGCTAAAACGACTGAGCTGCCCTGTAAAAGGCAGTCTAGCATAAGGTCCAGTGCTGTCTCTCCGTGCAGCTTCCATTGATCAAGTGCTAGCCTGATAAGCATTTTGTTTGTTCCCGTTGTGACTCTGCCTGTTATTCTGACCAAGCCTTTCTTATTACCGCCTGCCTACTGACCCTTGCCTATGACCCCAACTACATCTTGTGAATGATTGCCATCTGCTTCGACCCCAGCCTGTGACCCATTACACCTTCTGATTGCCTTTTCTTGTGACCTTGACTAGGTATTGTCTGCCGCCAGCCTAGAACCTTGCCTGTGACTTCTATCTCCGATTGACTCTACATTGTAACTCTGGCTCTTCTTTCCTTTCACCAGTGGGTCAACCCCAGGGGTCGTGACCTGGTGGCCACCAGGCAGCAAAGCAGTCTGTTGTCTACTAGGGGTAGAGGGCCATCATCCCTTGCGGGGTGCTCTGGTGAAGACCTGTGGTCACTTAGACTCCACGCCCTGGGAGAGCCAACCACCTGTGGTGAGTTCCAGTTCCAGTAATCCTAACACACACCTTAGAGCAGGGGTCAGGAACCTTTTTGACTGAAAGAGCCATAAACGCCACATATTTTCAAATGTAATTCCGTAAGAGCCATACAATATGTTTCAAACTGGCACAGTGCGCATGCGCAGCAGAGGGCTCATGTCCCTGTTTCCATGGTGATGTGTACACAGTTGATCCTTCGGGCAGCGGAAGTGTCAAGACACGTCTTCAGCTTCTCTTGGGTTTCAGCAACATCAGCAATTTTCCCAGGAGCCAGACAGGAGAAATACAGACTAACAGCTTCTACAATTAGCTAGCTGACTTGGGGATTAATTCACTTTGTAGAACAAGATCCCCGCACTTTGGCCCAATAGGCTACTGTCAAGTGACAGACAGCCTATTGGGCCAATCAAAGTGCGGGGATCTCATTCTACAAAGTCACTGGACCTGACAGGGTCCAGGGTGGGACAGTTAGCAGCCATTAGTTTTGGGGGGAGCGCGCGTAAGTAGTGCATGCTACAGCAGTAGCGTGCCTACTTGGAAAATTTTACTTGCGCCGTCAATCTAACTGCTTGAGCAGTATAGCTTAGTGAATCAACCCCTAACTGTGAGTCAGATGTAGCCATCAAAAGAGCCATATCTGGCTCCCGAGCCATTACAAATGGTGCTACTTTTCCAATGTTATATACAGTATTATGGAATATTCTGCACAAAATGAAGAACCTGAACTTCAGGGTGAAGGGTAAGGGACCCAGCAACTAAGGTACACAATTTCACAGACAAAATCTCTAAAAGTTTAAGATTACCTATGATGTGTTCCAGCCCAACTCAGAGAGAACAATATGGTAGTTTTGGATAGTGTGAAAAGAGTTAACAATTCTTAGTTGTTGTTCTTTTTTTAAGCAGGATGTTTTGAATTGGGATAATATCATTTATTGGCTAACATAAAAGAATAAGAGTAAGCTTTCGGCTGTGCAGCCTTCTTCAGACCTTAATCCTGTTTACTTACAAGATGTTGGAACAGACAGCTATATACATGCAACATCAAAAGAAGATAGATTTTTTTGCAAGCAGAAATACATGTCATTAAGATGCCTTCTGAAGTAATTTATATATCATATAGTCTTAATTTTTTCTTAAAAGGTAGTTCTGCGCCTGCGCAGTTCGCCATGGCCCACGTGGCCGTGATTGACAGCATTGCTTTGCGCAGCCACAGTAAGGCCTACCCCGTGGTTGGCCTGAATACCGAGCCCGGAGACCGGGCGAACGGCGGGCAGCGGAGCGGTCAGCGTGGGACAGTCGACTGCAAGGGCTGGAGAGAGCCCCAGGTGAGTAAACCTCATTTTCATTCAATTGGCTGATAACTCATTTAAATGGAAAAAGAAGGAGGCGGCTCCATGCTACTGCACTTGTACATTGACAGGACTGCATCCGTGAGATCATATTTGGCAAGACCTTGTCGAATATCAGAGGATCCTACCACTGAATCTGTGGGGTCGAGGAGGATGGAGGAAGCTTCTGGAATATCCAGAGGCTTCCCACTACTTTAGGTAAGTAGTAATTTTTTTTCTTTGCATGCATGCACAGCTTTTTCTCCATGCATGAATGGCACCATGGTATTGCGCAGGTACAGGCCATACTTGTGTCTGCAGGAGCACAGCTGCAAAGAAGAAAATGGTCCCAGCAAGCAGCGGTGGGATAAAGGAGGATTGGAGAAGCCTCTGCATCATCCAGAGGGCTTCTTTTACTGTTCAAACAGGTCAGAGGGGCACAATCTAACCTCTATCATACTCATACATCTATCACATTGCAAGCCCATTTTTTTTTTGGGGGGGGGGGGGAGCAATTGATGAACTAATCTGTATGGTTTTGGTACGTGGGAGGAAGCCAGAGTGCCAGGAACAAAACCTGAGCCAATACAAATAGAACATACAAATGCTATGCAGATAGTGTCCTGGACAAGTTTCTAACCAGAGACAAAGCACTGCAAGGCAACTGTGCTGTCCACTGCCCTGGGTTTTACTATTGTATGCATTCCCTTGTGTTTCCACATACCTCTGTTACTTTATTATGAAACATGGTGGTCAGGGACAGCATTATATACTTGGTAATAATTGGTTGACAATTTGCATATTTTCCTCATATAGTGTCATAATTTAAAATAGTTCACAATGAAATTACCAGTAAAACGTTAATAACATTTATCAACTATTACCTGGTGTTAGTGCAGAGAGGACATTAAGCATAACATTAATAAAATGCACTTCTAGCAAATATTCAAATTAAAATCACACTCTTTTTCTTTAATATATGAGAAAGAAAAATAGTCTACTTAGCAAAGGAGTAGCAAAGGAAATTAAACAATCTGGACTGGTGCCATAGGACCTTAGATAAGGATACAGGTAGTGGCACATGCTGTGACTGTGGAAATACAAATCTGTATTGATCTACATCCTCATGTAAGGTCCTAATGCTCAAGGCCTGATTGTTCAGTGTTAGAGAAATAAGCATTTTTTTTACATTTTTATTTATTTAGGAAAACTGAGAGTGCCTCTCCCCCCCACCTCTTGAGTCCCCATTAATACTTAGTCTCCCTTGCAGGCTGGTATAATTCAGGCACTGTGAGCCCACTGGTAAAATTGTAAGTATACAGAAATGTATATAACATTCAACTGCACCTACCGTATATACTCAAGTAAAAGTCTAAAAATGTAGGTCTATTTTACTTTGTAAAAATATAGGGGTCAACTTATACACGAGTCATGAGCAACACTGAGCATTGTGTGTACTAATAGTGACATTCCTATTTACAGCAATGTAACTAGTGGTACATGGTACTTTGAGGAAAGGAAATGGCAAGAAAACATAGGTCTGAAAGTCCTGGCCACAACAATTATCAAGGAAAGGGGCAGGGGAGAAATACTGGGCTGCATAAAAGGGAGTGAATAATTGCAGCACTTCGGGCCTGGAGGAGGTATTGGCTGCACTTAAGGGACAGGAGGGGTTAATGGTTGCAATACTGTGTTCCCTGCAGTCGTTAACCCCTCCTGGTCCACAAGTGCAGCCGATAACTTTGCTGGGTAGACTTATACTTGAGTCAATAAACAATTCCAGCTTAAAGAGGAACTCCAGTGAAAATAATGTAATAAAAAAAGTGCTTCATTTTTACAATAATTATGTATAAATGATTTAGTCAGTGCTTGCCCATTGTAAAATATTTTAAATCCCTGATTTATATTCTGACATTTATCACATGGGGACATTTTTACTGTTCCCAGATGATGTAGCTGCTGCTTGCTGTTTTGGCAGTTGGAAACAGCAGTAAATAGCTATTTCCCACAATGCAACAGGGCTCACAGACAGGAAACTGCCAAGAGTACGTACTCAGAATTTCTTTGTGGGAGGGGTTTCACTACAATATCAGCCATACAGTGCCCCCTGGTGGTATGTTTGTGAAAAGGAATAGATTTCTCATGTAAAAGGGGGTATCAGCTACTGATTGGGATAAAGTTCAATTCTTGGTCAGAGTTTCTCTTTAAGAGGGTTGAATATTGGAGTCGACTTATACACGAGGTCAACTTGTATTTGTGTATATACGGGTAAGTATAGGAAAAAAGGAAAAAAGGGTGCTGCAGAGGCCTTGGAAAAAGGGAACCACCAAAGGCTCCCATTATATAAGCTGCGGTTTGCGGCAATGGGAGGAAATTTTTACTCAGGGAGGCACTTATTAAAATAGCAGGCACCGAGTCTTGCCCTAGGGTTAGGTTTAGTCATGGTAAAATATTGGTAAAGATTACCAATATTTTATTATCTGATTTCAGTAGTAGAATATCGCTAATTTTAATGATATTCTACTAACCACAATTACCTGTGCCCTTTTTTTCCAGGGGCCTTTTTTTTCGTGTACACCTTTAAAATATTTCTAATATATCCAGGTTTTATGCTATGAGTTGTGTCTCTACACTCCTTATCATCCTTGTGTAGATATTAGAAGCACTGCAGTAAACACTGAGTGCTGAGTACAGACTAATGGTTAGTAGTGATTAGTGATTTCTGTTGTATTTTTTGGTAGAATGTTTGTACATATTGTTGTAATTTTTGTTTGCATTTATATGCTGATTCTTGTTTTGCGATGTTTCAGGGTATATAAATGAAGTTAACCTCTTGAGGACCATAGGCTTACACCCCCTATTGACCAGGCAATTTTTTACAAGTTTGGGCTCTGCAGCTTTAAAAGCTTGCTGCAGAGCCATACCACACAGCACAAAAATAAACCCCCACTTTTCTGCCCACCAACAGAGCTTTCTGTTGGTTGGCTCTGATCACGTCCTCAGAGTTTATTTATTTCTTTGTGTATTTCTTTGTTTATTTTTTTAATAAATGTACCTTTTTTAAATTATTTTGCCCTCCCTCCCCTGCCAGCCATGACAGCGATCGGTGTCATAGGCATCAACCTATGAGGGACGATCACTTCTGAGCCTTCCAGGGGGACAGCCGAGTGACACTGCTGTCCCCAGTACAGCGCTGCTGTAGATCGCAGCGCTGTACAGTGTAAATAGATGGCCGCCGCTGGGAGATCTCCTGCATAACATGCCTCCAGAACCTGACATCAATTGGCGTTACGCGGTCCTGGGGTCCATGTTCTCGACAGTTTTTGTGTAGCGGTCGTATAGGGGTTAATTTATTTGGAAATATATCAAATTAATTTCAAAATGTGTGTTTGACTTTCATGCGAAATACAACTTTTATGAGATTTTTCTGATTTTCTTTTGACTTGCATTGAAACGTGAATCACACATAACACACAAAATACAGACCAGCCAACCAATTTTAAAATGCAAAAAGAGTTGCTATTGACAAACAACAGAAGTGCAGCATTTGCAATATCCAAAAAATGCAATCTAGACACAAATTATGACATGTGTGAACCGGCCTGACTGAGAAAATGTACTTGTTGAATGTTTTACACTACATTATTATTTTCCTTATTTATAAATCACCATATGCAGTAAAACCTTGGATTCAGAGTAACTTAGTTTAAGAGCGCTTTGCAATACAAGCAAACATTTTTGTGAAATTTTTACTTGATATACAAGTATATATGGGTCACGTCATCACAACTGAGCGGATAGCTCTTCTCCCTTTGGCACTGCAGGATTGTACTTAATTGTACTTACTGAGTGTAGATACTGTGCAAAGTCATATTTCCATGAAATCATCAAAGTAACTGTCATTGGATAAGTTCCTTGTTAAACCCACACAAAAAAAAAAACGGTTGGGCCAAGCCAACAGATGGCAATGATTTTGTTAGTTATAGTGAAAGTCTTGTTTAGATTTTTATTTTATACTACGGGCTATGCCGAGAGGGAAAATATTGGTCTATAGGGTTGATTCATTAAGCTGCACTGCTAAAGCAGCGAAGCCAAATGAGAGGAGCATGAGTCATGCACATGCTACACGTGGTAGTGCAGTGTAGTGTGCACTGCTAACTTACTCACGCTCCTTCTAAGTAACGACCACTCCGCTGAACTCTCCCTGAGCTGTGGCTGGTCCTGTGGCTTTAATGGACGTGATTCCCACACTTTGATTGGCCCAAATGGGCCTCCTGTCTCTTGAGCAGCGCAGCTTAATGAATCAATCCCATTTTTCCTTACTGATATTTTCCTATTGACTTATCCGGCACCAATGCTCACATTAATGCTCCCTTATATTGCCTAAACTTAACCATCCCTCCTAATTCTTAACACTAACCTTCCATCCTGATGTTTAACTCCATCCCACCCCTCCTGGTGCCTTACACTAATCCCCTCCTATAAATGTAATGTGAACTCCACTAAGCCAATACTAGCCATTCCACTACTAAGGCCTGGTGCACACCAAAAAACGCTAGCAGATCTGCAAAATGCTAGCAGATTTTGAAACGCTTTTTGTTATTTTTCTGTAGCGTTTCAGCTAGCATTTTGCGGTTTTGTGAAGCGTTTTTGGTGTAGTAGATTTCATGTATTGTTACAGTAAAGCTGTTACTGAACAGCTACTGTAACAAAAAACGCCTGGCAAACCGATCTGAAGTGCCGTTTTTCAGAGCGGTTTGCGTTTTTCCTATACGCCTCCCGCTCTGGTGTGCACCAGCCCATTGAAATACATTACCCTAGCGGATCCGCACCCGCAAGCGGATCGCAAACCGCAGCAGAACTGCTCTAGTGTGCACTAGGCCTAATAGCCGATCGGCTATATGGTAGCAAACTAAGGCCTAGTGCACACCAGAGCGGTTCTGCTGCGGTTTGCGATCCGCTTGCCGGTGCGGATCCGCTAGGGTAATGTATTTCAATGGGCTGGTGCACACCAGAGCGGGAGGCGTTTTGCAGAAACGCTTACTCCCGGGCTGCTGCAGATTTTGGATTGTGGATGCGTTTCTGCCTCAATGTTAAGTATAGGAAAAACGCAAACCGCTCTGAAAAACGGCACTTCAGAGCGGTTTGCCAGGCGTTTTTTGTTAAAGTAGCTGTTCAGTAACAGCTTTACTGTAACAATACATGAAATCTACTACACCAAAAACGCTTCACAAAACCGCAAAATGCTAACTGAAACGCCACAGAAAAATAACAAAAAGCGTTTCAAAATCTGCTAGCATTTTGCGGATCTGCTAGCGTTTTTTGGTGTTCACCAGGCCTTAGCCGATTGGCTACTATTGGGTGCCCAACTCACCACCTCAGTGCTGTATAGCTGCAATTTACATTTACCAAGATGGGCTCCCAAATTAAATGATCCTTACTGGATCATGACACCCAGCGAAAACCCTCAGAAAAGGAAATGTACAAACTATATGGTTAATGTCCAGAGAGGGTCCTGGTGGAATTTCAATGCAGGATCTCAGTGGCACCCTTTAAAATCACTGCAGATTACATGTAGAAGATCACATTTATAATTTCTGATTATACTGTATATGGAATTACAAAGAAAAAAAGTACAGTATTAACGATTCCTAAATGATTATTAGTAAGGGGAAGTAAGGGAGTTCCCTGTATCAAATCACTATATCATTGCATGTAACTTAGACATATGGGCATTTAGGGCAACCCATAAAAGCTTCCTGCTAGCAAATTTATTTCATAAAACACTCAAGGTTCCACCCTTCCCCACAACACAAGGTACTATTTTGTCTTGAAAGTAATTAAAGGGGCACTACAGCGAAAAACTGTAAAATTTAAAATATGTGCAAACATATACACATAACAAGTACATTATTTTCCAGAGTAAAATGAGCCATAAATTACTTTTCTCCTATAATGCTGTCACTTACAGTAGGCAGTAGAAATCAGACAGACAGAAGTGACAGGTTTTGGACTAGTCCATCTCTTCATAGGGGATTCTCAGTAAGGCTTTTATTCTTTATAAAGATATTCCCTAAAAAGGTTTAAACAATGATGCTGGCCAGCTTCCCTGCTCCCTACACAGTTTGTTGGCAATTGGACAGATCAACTGCCATTCACTAAGTGCTTTTGAAAATAAATATATCCCCTGAGAATCCCCTATAAAGAGATGGACTAGTCCAAAACCTGTCACTTCTGTCAGATTTCTACTACCTACTGTAAGTGACTGCAACATAGGAGAAAAGTAATTTATGGCTCATTTTACTCTGGAAAAAATGTACTTCTTATTTGTATATGTTTGCACATATTTACATGTTTACATTTTTTTGCTGTAGTGCACCATTTATTAGACGAACATCCCTTATAGACACTGTTCCGTCCAACATCCCCGTATCTACCAACCAACATTTGGTAGAACAATATCAATATTAGTAGAGGAACTAACACAGGAATTACAGATATTAATAATTTATTTACTCAAAATGCAAAAACCTTTCCAGAAGTTGTAGACAATTATGCGTTACCCATTTCTGAGTTTCACAATTTCCTACAGTTGAAACAACTGTGGAATAGTATGAAAGATAAGGGGCTTGATTCATCAAGCTGCGCTGCTTTAGCAAACTCTTAATGAGAGGAACGCGAGCTCAGTGCACGCTATGCTGTGGTAGTTCAGTGTAGCATGCACTGGTAACTTACACATACTCCTTGCAACTAATAACCGTTCCACCCATCCCGCCCATGACAGATTGCATATTGGGCCAATCAATGTGTGTGGATCACGTCATAGAAAGCCACTGGACCCGAATGGGCTCAGGGCACGGCGAGTGGAGCGGCCGTTAGTTACAAGGAGCATGCGTAAGTTACCAGTCCACGCTACTCTGCACTACTGCAGCATAGTGTGCGCTGAGCTTGCGTTCCTCTCATTAAGCTGTGCTGCTAAAGCAGCAAATAAATGATGAATCAAGCCCATGATTTCCTATATGCCTAAACAATTACCCCAATAGCTCGATGCCAACATTCCTTTGAAAAGACATCTCACTTTATTATGACAATTTCCTGGAGAACACTGATCAACAACTCCAAAAATATATCAATAATTTGTCATTAGAACTGTAAACAACTCTAACCCTCATCCATATAAGGGAAGCCTCGTTAAGTTTTTCTCATTTTTCTAGCTGTGCTACACATTGGGAAACGTAAAACAAAATCGTACTTGGCTGGTATGTTACACCGCCATATATATCCAAGTATTCACCTGGTAGCTCTCCTGAATGCTGGAGAGAATGTGGGAAAGTGGGTTCTTTAATGTATATTCTACAGCAATACCCCTTATAAAGGGCTTATGGCAGGAAATTTCAAAATATATTACTTGAAATATCACAAATACTTTGCGCCACCAGGCATCTGATCCTCCTACATCACAAGTTATTTCCCTGTGGTACAGAGTGATTGACACTCTAAAAAAGTAGACGTTAAATGGCAAATGTAAATAGTGTTGTGGTACTAACAAAGGAAGGTTGCACAGGGGGCAACCAACCAATGGAGGCAGGTGGAGATTTACCACCGCGACTCCACTCGGGTGAGGAAGTGGGTGTAAGACCCACAAAATGTGTTGCTGATGCATAATTGAACTTCATATGTGTATGAATGTGTGTTTATTGAAGTTAGCCACCTCTCTCTTTATCATTTTAGAGGTTTTAAACACAGTTTTGCTGCAGATTTTGGATTGTGGATGCGTTTCTGCCTCAATGTTAAGTATAGGAAAAACGCAAACCGCTCTGAAAAACGGCACTTCAGAGCGGTTTGCCAGGCGTTTTTTGTTACAGTAGCTGTTCAGTAACAGCTTTACTGTAACAATACATGAAATCTACTACACCAAAAACGCTTCACAAAACCGCAAAATGCTAACTGAAACGCCACAGAAAAATAACAAAAAGCGTTTCAAAATCTGCTAGCATTTTGCGGATCTGCTAGCGTTTTTTGGTGTTCACCAGGCCTTAGCCGATTGGCTACTATTGGGTGCCCAACTCACCACCTCAGTGCTGTATAGCTGCAATTTACATTTACCAAGATGGGCTCCCAAATTAAATGATCCTTACTGGATCATGACACCCAGCGAAAACCCTCAGAAAAGGAAATGTACAAACTATATGGTTAATGTCCAGAGAGGGTCCTGGTGGAATTTCAATGCAGGATCTCAGTGGCACCCTTTAAAATCACTGCAGATTACATGTAGAAGATCACATTTATAATTTCTGATTATACTGTATATGGAATTACAAAGAAAAAAAGTACAGTATTAACGATTCCTAAATGATTATTAGTAAGGGGAAGTAAGGGAGTTCCCTGTATCAAATCACTATATCATTGCATGTAACTTAGACATATGGGCATTTAGGGCAACCCATAAAAGCTTCCTGCTAGCAAATTTATTTCATAAAACACTCAAGGTTCCACCCTTCCCCACAACACAAGGTACTATTTTGTCTTGAAAGTAATTAAAGGGGCACTACAGCGAAAAACTGTAAAATTTAAAATATGTGCAAACATATACACATAACAAGTACATTGTTTTCCAGAGTAAAATGAGCCATAAATTACTTTTCTCCTATAATGCTGTCACTTACAGTAGGCAGTAGAAATCAGACAGACAGAAGTGACAGGTTTTGGACTAGTCCATCTCTTCATAGGGGATTCTCAGTAAGGCTTTTATTCTTTATAAAGATATTCCCTAAAAAGGTTTAAACAATGATGCTGGCCAGCTTCCCTGCTCCCTACACAGTTTGTTGGCAATTGGACAGATCAACTGCCATTCACTAAGTGCTTTTGAAAATAAATATATCCCCTGAGAATCCCCTATAAAGAGATGGACTAGTCCAAAACCTGTCACTTCTGTCAGATTTCTACTACCTACTGTAAGTGACTGCAACATAGGAGAAAAGTAATTTATGGCTCATTTTACTCTGGAAAAAATGTACTTCTTATTTGTATATGTTTGCACATATTTACATGTTTACATTTTTTTGCTGTAGTGCACCATTTATTAGACGAACATCCCTTATAGACACTGTTCCGTCCAACATCCCCGTATCTACCAACCAACATTTGGTAGAACAATATCAATATTAGTAGAGGAACTAACACAGGAATTACAGATATTAATAATTTATTTACTCAAAATGCAAAAACCTTTCCAGAAGTTGTAGACAATTATGCGTTACCCATTTCTGAGTTTCACAATTTCCTACAGTTGAAACAACCGTGGAATAGTATGAAAGATAAGGGGCTTGATTCATCAAGCTGCGCTGCTTTAGCAAACTCTTAATGAGAGGAACGCGAGCTCAGTGCACGCTATGCTGTGGTAGTTCAGTGTAGCATGCACTGGTAACTTACACATACTCCTTGCAACTAATAACCGTTCCACCCATCCCGCCCATGACAGATTGCATATTGGGCCAATCAATGTGTGTGGATCACGTCATAGAAAGCCACTGGACCCGAATGGGCTCAGGGCACGGCGAGTGGAGCGGCCGTTAGTTACAAGGAGCATGCGTAAGTTACCAGTCCACGCTACTCTGCACTACTGCAGCATAGTGTGCGCTGAGCTTGCGTTCCTCTCATTAAGCTGTGCTGCTAAAGCAGCAAATAAATGATGAATCAAGCCCATGATTTCCTATATGCCTAAACAATTACCCCAATAGCTCGATGCCAACATTCCTTTGAAAAGACATCTCACTTTATTATGACAATTTCCTGGAGAACACTGATCAACAACTCCAAAAATATATCAATAATTTGTCATTAGAACTGTAAACAACTCTAACCCTCATCCATATAAGGGAAGCCTCGTTAAGTTTTTCTCATTTTTCTAGCTGTGCTACACATTGGGAAACGTAAAACAAAATCGTACTTGGCTGGTATGTTACACCGCCATATATATCCAAGTATTCACCTGGTAGCTCTCCTGAATGCTGGAGAGAATGTGGGAAAGTGGGTTCTTTAATGTATATTCTACAGCAATACCCCTTATAAAGGGCTTATGGCAGGAAATTTCAAAATATATTACTTGAAATATCACAAATACTTTGCGCCACCAGGCATCTGATCCTCCTACATCACAAGTTATTTCCCTGTGGTACAGAGTGATTGACACTCTAAAAAAGTAGACGTTAAATGGCAAATGTAAATAGTGTTGTGGTACTAACAAAGGAAGGTTGCACAGGGGGCAACCAACCAATGGAGGCAGGTGGAGATTTACCACCGCGACTCCACTCGGGTGAGGAAGTGGGTGTAAGACCCACAAAATGTGTTGCTGATGCATAATTGAACTTCATATGTGTATGAATGTGTGTTTATTGAAGTTAGCCACCTCTCTCTTTATCATTTTAGAGGTTTTAAACACAGTTTTGCTGCAGATTTTGGATTGTGGATGCGTTTCTGCCTCAATGTTAAGTATAGGAAAAACGCAAACCGCTCTGAAAAACGGCACTTCAGAGCGGTTTGCCAGGCGTTTTTTGTTACAGTAGCTGTTCAGTAACAGCTTTACTGTAACAATACATGAAATCTACTACACCAAAAACGCTTCACAAAACCGCAAAATGCTAACTGAAACGCCACAGAAAAATAACAAAAAGCGTTTCAAAATCTGCTAGCATTTTGCGGATCTGCTAGCGTTTTTTGGTGTTCACCAGGCCTTAGCCGATTGGCTACTATTGGGTGCCCAACTCACCACCTCAGTGCTGTATAGCTGCAATTTACATTTACCAAGATGGGCTCCCAAATTAAATGATCCTTACTGGATCATGACACCCAGCGAAAACCCTCAGAAAAGGAAATGTACAAACTATATGGTTAATGTCCAGAGAGGGTCCTGGTGGAATTTCAATGCAGGATCTCAGTGGCACCCTTTAAAATCACTGCAGATTACATGTAGAAGATCACATTTATAATTTCTGATTATACTGTATATGGAATTACAAAGAAAAAAAGTACAGTATTAACGATTCCTAAATGATTATTAGTAAGGGGAAGTAAGGGAGTTCCCTGTATCAAATCACTATATCATTGCATGTAACTTAGACATATGGGCATTTAGGGCAACCCATAAAAGCTTCCTGCTAGCAAATTTATTTCATAAAACACTCAAGGTTCCACCCTTCCCCACAACACAAGGTACTATTTTGTCTTGAAAGTAATTAAAGGGGCACTACAGCGAAAAACTGTAAAATTTAAAATATGTGCAAACATATACACATAACAAGTACATTGTTTTCCAGAGTAAAATGAGCCATAAATTACTTTTCTCCTATAATGCTGTCACTTACAGTAGGCAGTAGAAATCAGACAGACAGAAGTGACAGGTTTTGGACTAGTCCATCTCTTCATAGGGGATTCTCAGTAAGGCTTTTATTCTTTATAAAGATATTCCCTAAAAAGGTTTAAACAATGATGCTGGCCAGCTTCCCTGCTCCCTACACAGTTTGTTGGCAATTGGACAGATCAACTGCCATTCACTAAGTGCTTTTGAAAATAAATATATCCCCTGAGAATCCCCTATAAAGAGATGGACTAGTCCAAAACCTGTCACTTCTGTCAGATTTCTACTACCTACTGTAAGTGACTGCAACATAGGAGAAAAGTAATTTATGGCTCATTTTACTCTGGAAAAAATGTACTTCTTATTTGTATATGTTTGCACATATTTACATGTTTACATTTTTTTGCTGTAGTGCACCATTTATTAGACGAACATCCCTTATAGACACTGTTCCGTCCAACATCCCCGTATCTACCAACCAACATTTGGTAGAACAATATCAATATTAGTAGAGGAACTAACACAGGAATTACAGATATTAATAATTTATTTACTCAAAATGCAAAAACCTTTCCAGAAGTTGTAGACAATTATGCGTTACCCATTTCTGAGTTTCACAATTTCCTACAGTTGAAACAACTGTGGAATAGTATGAAAGATAAGGGGCTTGATTCATCAAGCTGCGCTGCTTTAGCAAACTCTTAATGAGAGGAACGCGAGCTCAGTGCACGCTATGCTGTGGTAGTTCAGTGTAGCATGCACTGGTAACTTACACATACTCCTTGCAACTAATAACCGTTCCACCCATCCCGCCCATGACAGATTGCATATTGGGCCAATCAATGTGTGTGTATCACGTCATAGAAAGCCACTGGACCCGAATGGGCTCAGGGCACGGCGAGTGGAGCGGCCGTTAGTTACAAGGAGCATGCGTAAGTTACCAGTCCACGCTACTCTGCACTACTGCAGCATAGTGTGCGCTGAGCTTGCGTTCCTCTCATTAAGCTGTGCTGCTAAAGCAGCAAATAAATGATGAATCAAGCCCATGATTTCCTATATGCCTAAACAATTACCCCAATAGCTCGATGCCAACATTCCTTTGAAAAGACATCTCACTTTATTATGACAATTTCCTGGAGAACACTGATCAACAACTCCAAAAATATATCAATAATTTGTCATTAGAACTGTAAACAACTCTAACCCTCATCCATATAAGGGAAGCCTCGTTAAGTTTTTCTCATTTTTCTAGCTGTGCTACACATTGGGAAACGTAAAACAAAATCGTACTTGGCTGGTATGTTACACCGCCATATATATCCAAGTATTCACCTGGTAGCTCTCCTGAATGCTGGAGAGAATGTGGGAAAGTGGGTTCTTTAATGTATATTCTACAGCAATACCCCTTATAAAGGGCTTATGGCAGGAAATTTCAAAATATATTACTTGAAATATCACAAATACTTTGCGCCACCAGGCATCTGATCCTCCTACATCACAAGTTATTTCCCTGTGGTACAGAGTGATTGACACTCTAAAAAAGTAGACGTTAAATGGCAAATGTAAATAGTGTTGTGGTACTAACAAAGGAAGGTTGCACAGGGGGCAACCAACCAATGGAGGCAGGTGGAGATTTACCATCGCGACTCCACTCGGGTGAGGAAGTGGGTGTAAGACCCACAAAATGTGTTGCTGATGCATAATTGAACTTCATATGTGTATGAATGTGTGTTTATTGAAGTTAGCCACCTCTCTCTTTATCATTTTAGAGGTTTTAAACACAGTTTTATCTATCATTAGTCGCCTCTTCCTCCTTTTGTGTAAGCTATTTCCCTGTTTCAGGTAAATATGAATATGGAGTGTAGAGTGCAAAAAAGTATGAGGTGATCTTAATAACAGATTTAAAGTCTCATTGGAAGTCCAAACAATTTTACTTCTTTCCAGCATTAAAACTATGCATGCATGAAAAAAGGGCGCAATGAAAAAACGGCTTGGCTGGATAACGAAATGGCGCCGGTGGATAACGAAATCTGATAACAATAAACATCATTGTCAAACTTTGTTAACAATAAATACCGGTGTTAAAACAGACAGGAAATAATGACAAAAAGATATTAACGTTAAAAATCGTTACGTTATTCAACAATACAGCTTAACCCAACCCTACTCTCACACAGTACCCCCCTGGTGGTGCCTAAAATTAACCACTCCCCTGGTGGTGCCTAACCCTAACCACCCCCTCGGTGGTGTCTAACCCCCCTAGTGGATCCTAACCCTAACCATCCCCCTGTTGGTGCCTAACCCTAACCACCCCCCCTGTGTTGCCTAAAACTAACCACCGCCCGGGCTGTGCCTAATCCTAACCACTCCCCCTGGTGTTGCCTAACCTTAACCACTCCCTCTGCAGAAACACCCTTTTCCACATAAAAGCGATAATATTTTTGATAACGTAAAATCTGTACATACAAATGAAATAATATGACAAAAACTATAACGTTGCAAGCTTCCAAAACGATAACATACTTCAAAAACTTTAATGTTCTAATGTTGTTAACGATATTTATCGTGGTGCCCCTTTTTCTGCTTTTTTCACTGTATTAACGATAATTGCATTAAAGTCTATGGTGGCACCCTGTCACAGTCACTAACCTGGTTCTGGCGGCAGGTACATACGGGGTCCAGCGCGTGCGTGTGTGTGGGTGTGTTGACATGCTCTCCTTCCGGGGGGGTGTGTTGACGCACATCGCGTCCGCTGGCGCATGCGTGTGGAGGTCCGCGTTTGGACGCGGATTCTTTGTGCGCGTGCGCTGGTGTGACGCGTAGCACGTCGCGTCTGCTGGCGCATGCGTATGGGGGTCCGCGTTGGACGCGGATTCTTTGTGCGCGTGCGCTGGCGTGACGCGTAAGCACGTACGCGCATGCGTACACCATTTTGGCGCCTAGAGGCCTATATAAACCAGGAAGCAGCACTCACAACTTGCTGTAGTATTGCAGCTTGTGTTGTTACGTGACCTGATCCTTCTCTGCCCTGATTCCTGAATCCTGTTGATGACCCTGGCTTGTATGACTATCCGATCTGTTGCCGACCTCTGCCTTGTCCGACTTCCCGCTCTGGTGTTGACCCCGGCTTGTCTGAGAATCCGAGTTGCTGCCAATCTTTGCTTTGTCCGAGTTCCTGATCTGTTGCCGACCTCAGCTACGTTCACCGACCAGGAGCTGTTCCGGAGATTATTCATTCATGCTTTAAGACTCCCTGGTGCTGGTTCAGTCTGCCTATCGTTCCTTCATCAGAGATATACTTCATCAGCCACTGAAGTACACGGACCATTATCTGCATCTCCGGCTCTCCTGCCCTTTGCTGCCTGGCGCCTCCTGTTCCAACCTCAGGGGCAATCGGCAGTGATCTGCAAGGGAAGCTGTCCTCCACGTTTTGGTATCCGAAGATTCAGGTACGTGAGTTCAACTAACCTGACAGAATACTACAGCCACAAAATGGATACCACGGAGGCAGTTTCCGTCCTGTCAACCCTGTGCACTCAAGTTACAGCCCTTACAGACTCCATCAAGCAATTACAAACCGGATACACTCATCTAGAAGGGCGTCTGGATTCTCTTGCTTCCACCGCTTCAGCTCCTCCAGTAAATCTTCCTCCTGCACCAGTAGTTCCAGCCCCGTCTACTGCACCTCCGTTATTACTTCCTGCACCTGAGCCACGTGTTCCGTTACCTGAACGTTTTGCTGGGGATCGTGCCAAGTACAGAGCCTTTAGGAATGCTTGCCAGTTGTTCTTCTCCTTACAACCCAGGACATTTGCCTCTGAAGAGACTCGAGTAGGGTTTATTATCTCACTATTATTAGAGGAACCTCAGGCTTGGGCTCATAATCTCATGGAACGAAAAGATCCTGCTCTGATCTCAGTAGTCGAGTTCTTCAAAGCTATGTCTACCTTGTATGATGATCCCCAGAAAGAAATCACAGCAGAGAGTACGTTAAGGCATCTTCGCCAGGGCCGTAGACCGGTTGAAGAATACACGGCAGAATTCCGCCGTTGGGCTATTGATACTACATGGAACGACTCCGCCCTCCGCTATCAGTATCGTATGGGACTTTCCGAGAGTTTAAAAGATGAGATAGCTCGGGTTGGATTACCAGAGACATTGGAAGGCCTGATTCAGTTATCAATTCAGATAGACCGGAGGTTCCGTGAACGCCAACTTGAAAGGGCGGGATTTTCCCGTCCACCCTGGTTCTCTGCTGCCAGCACCAATCCAGCTAGTTCTCCCACCCAGACCCATCAAGGTGCGTCTGCTGATTCCAGTGAGCCAATGCAGTTAGGAATGATGCGTCCATCCCTCTCCCCGGATGAAAGAAACCGTCGCAGAAGGGAAAATCTCTGCATGTACTGTGGAAATCCTGGGCACTATGTAAGAACATGCCCTGTAAAATCGTCAGGTAAGAAAACAACCTCATCAAGTGAACTCCCTGTTCCGGTCCCTGGCAGTGATAATAACTTTACTCTTCCTATTACCTTACAGTTCCCAGGAGGGATCGTTAAGACATCCGCCATCTTAGACTCTGGCGCCTGCAGTTGCTTCCTTGACTCCACCTTTGCCGCCTCTCATCGAATTCCCCTTCAGCACCGCTCCTCTCCGTTACATATCCATCTTGCAGATGGTTCATCAATTAGCTCTGGACCCGTCACATCCGAAACCATTCCAATCCTCTCTACCCTACCAACACAGCATTCAGAATTACTAAGATTTGATGTTGTCTCCTCCCCAATATATCCTGTTATTCTGGGACTACCTTGGTTTAAAGCACACAACCCTGTAATCAACTGGTCCACCAAACAAGTTACCTTCTCTTCGGACTATTGTCATAGACACTGCATCCAATCTAATAGCCCAAATCCAGTCAACACTTTGTTAAATGTTTCAGACATCTCAGATCTGGTTCCGATTAGTTATCACGGATATCTGGATGTATTCGATAAACAGAAAGCTGAACAGCTACCTCCTCATCGCCCATACGATTGTCCAATTGACTTACTTCCCGGATCTCCAATTCCGTATGGTCGTACCTTTTCTCTTTCTGAACCTGAGGAAAAAGCATTAAAGGATTATATTACTGAAAATTTAGCCAAAGGATTCATCCAGCCTTCTTCATCTCCAGCAGGTGCTGGGATTTTTTTTTGTTGAAAAAAAAGACAAGACTCTCAGACCATGTATAGATTACAGAGATTTGAATAAAATCACAGTCAAGAATCGGTACCCGTTACCTTTGATGTCAGATCTTTTTCAGAAATTGCGGGGAGCGAAAGTTTTTTCAAAACTCGATCTACGAGGAGCATATAATCTCATACGGATTCGGGCAGGAGATGAGTGGAAGACAGCCTTCAGGTCGAAATTTGGACACTTTGAATATCTGGTTATGCCGTTCGGCCTTTGTAACGCTCCTGCCACCTTTCAGCATTTTATGAATGACGTCCTCAAAGACTTTATTGATTATTTCGTCATTGTTTATTTAGATGATATTCTGATCTTTTCTGATAATTTGGAGAATCATCGAAATCAAATAATACAGGTTTTGGAACGATTACGTCTGCACAAGTTGTACGTCAAGGCAGAAAAATGTGAGTTTGAGAAGCATAGTATTCAGTTTCTAGGCCTTGTCATTTCTTCTCAGGGTATTGCAATGGATCCACAGAAGGTTCAGGCAGTTCTAGACTGGCCTCCTCCAGGTGATAAGAAAGGTGTGCAAAGATTTGTAGGGTTTGCAAACTTCTACAGGAAATTCATTAAAGGATTCTCGGCCATTATCCTTCCTATCACACAGCTTACCCGTCAACAAATAAAGTTTGTATGGTCCGTAGAGGCACAACAAGCATTCGAAAAATTAAAAGTGGCTTTTACAACGGCACCCATCCTTAAACATCCAGATCCGTTACTACCATATATCCTGGAAGTTGATGCATCTGAATCAGCAGTGGGAGCACTCCTCTCACAAAGGCAGGGAGCAAAATCATTACTACATCCTGTTGCATTCTTTTCCAAGAAATTAAGTGAGTCTGAAAGAAATTATGACGTTGGGGACCGAGAACTACTGGCCATCAAGGAGGCCTTAGAAGAATGGAGGTATCTGTTGGAGGGAGCAAGTCAACCAATATTGATATATACGGATCATAAGAACCTTGAGTATTTAAAGACTGCTAAAAGATTGAATCCTCGACAGGCAAGATGGGCACTTTTTTTTTCCAGGTTTAATTTCCATATCACTTTCCGTCCTGGCCCAAAGAATGTGAAGGCCGATGCCTTATCTCGTATGTTCTCGGAAGAATCTCAACCTCAGAAACCTGATACAATCCTCAAAGAAAACAACTTTTTGTTAATACAAGCAGATTTGATCGGGAGACTTAAAGCTGAATCAGCATGTCCGCCAGAAGAGGCGGGAAGATTTCTATTTAAAGATGGACTATATTTTTTCCAGAACAAAATATTTGTTCCCAAGAAATGTCGTGTAGAAGTACTTCAGACCTTGCATGATCATCCGTTAGCAGGACATTTTGGGGTGAGGAAGACTCTGGAGTTAATCAAAAGATCATTCTGGTGGCCTGGAATGATTCCTGACTGCAAGAACTATGTAGATACTTGTGTTACCTGTAACCGAAGCAAGACCTCACAAAATAAGCCTTGGGGATTGTTGAATCCATTACCTATTCCGGAGAGACCCTGGAGTTCTATATCTATGGACTTTATTGTTGAATTACCACCGTCTGAAGGGTTCACAACTATCTTCGTGGTGGTTGATCGATTATCCAAGATGGCACATTTCATTCCTATGAAGGGCACTCCATCTGCTTTGTCCACAGCTAATATGTTTATCAGAGACATTGTTAAGCTACATGGAGTTCCTGGTGATATTATCTCAGACAGGGGAGTACAGTTCACTTCAAGATTTTGGAAAGAATTATGCAAAACCTTAAAGATTAAACTTCAGTATTCATCAGCTTATCATCCACAAACTAATGGACAAACGGAACGCACTAACCAATCTCTGGAACAATATCTCCGTTGCTTTTCATCATTTACACAGGACAATTGGGCTTCTCTCCTTCCGCTTGCAGAATTTGCTTATAACAATTCAGTTCACTCTTCCACCAACCAAGCACCGTTCTTCTCCAATTATGGGTTTCATCCAACATTTCTACCAGACATGATTATTGAATCCACAGTACCCGCAGTTGAAGATAAGAGGAAATTTTGGGAGGAAAATAATAAACTGTTGCAAGACACTATGGCCATGGCCCAGGAAAGGTTTAAGCATTATGCAGACATCCACAGAAGAGGAGACCTAGAATTGAAGGTGGGAGATCTAGTCTGGCTGGCAACCAGAAACCTGAAGCTACGTTGTCCATCCAAAAAGTTAGGACCAAAATTCATTGGTCCTTTCCCTGTGAAGAGAAGTATTAATCCTGTAACTTTTGAACTGTCACTACCTAAGAAATATAGAATTCACCCTGTATTCCATGTATCTTTATTGAAACCAGCACTGAATAACCAGTTTTCGGAGCGTCAGGAGGATCCGCCACCACCGATAATGGTTAATGAGCAAGAGGAGTATGAAGTAGAGACAATATTGGACTCTAGAAGAAGAGGCAACAAGATTCACTACCTTATCAAGTGGAAAGGATATGGTCCAGAGGACAATACTTGGGAACCAGCCTCTGAGGTACACGCCAAGAGATTAGTTAAGAACTTTCATCTGCGGTACCCAGGTAAACCAGCCCCAAGGGGCATCCTGAGGCTGCCCTTAAGAGGGGGGCACTGTCACAGTCACTAACCTGGTTCTGGCGGCAGGTACATACGGGGTCCAGCGCGTGCGTGTGTGTGGGTGTGTTGACATGCTCTCCTTCCGGGGGGGTGTGTTGACGCACATCGCGTCCGCTGGCGCATGCGTGTGGAGGTCCGCGTTTGGACGCGGATTCTTTGTGCGCGTGCGCTGGTGTGACGCGTAGCACGTCGCGTCTGCTGGCGCATGCGTATGGGGGTCCGCGTTGGACGCGGATTCTTTGTGCGCGTGCGCTGGCGTGACGCGTAAGCACGTACGCGCATGCGTACACCATTTTGGCGCCTAGAGGCCTATATAAACCAGGAAGCAGCACTCACAACTTGCTGTAGTATTGCAGCTTGTGTTGTTACGTGACCTGATCCTTCTCTGCCCTGATTCCTGAATCCTGTTGATGACCCTGGCTTGTATGACTATCCGATCTGTTGCCGACCTCTGCCTTGTCCGACTTCCCGCTCTGGTGTTGACCCCGGCTTGTCTGAGAATCCGAGTTGCTGCCAATCTTTGCTTTGTCCGAGTTCCTGATCTGTTGCCGACCTCAGCTACGTTCACCGACCAGGAGCTGTTCCGGAGATTATTCATTCATGCTTTAAGACTCCCTGGTGCTGGTTCAGTCTGCCTATCGTTCCTTCATCAGAGATATACTTCATCAGCCACTGAAGTACACGGACCATTATCTGCATCTCCGGCTCTCCTGCCCTTTGCTGCCTGGCGCCTCCTGTTCCAACCTCAGGGGCAATCGGCAGTGATCTGCAAGGGAAGCTGTCCTCCACGTTTTGGTATCCGAAGATTCAGGTACGTGAGTTCAACTAACCTGACACACCCTTTTCATCCATCCTCAGCCGGCGCCGTTTTTTCCTGCTACCAAAACTACATGAAAAATAGGAAAATCTGGAAGTAAAGTGAGTTTATTTTCTAAAACTAGTAAAACTTGGTTTTATGGTATTTCATACTGTGGTAAATATTTGCAATAATTGTGCATTTGTTCTATATCAGAAAATCTTCTTATTCTATAGTTTATTATATGAACAACTTTTGCCAATAAAAATTGAATGTTAAAATAAAAATAAAAAAGATCACATTTATAACTCTCTCACAGAGGGGAACTAGATAGCTTGTGCATTGATCGGCTGAACAATGTAAAACAAAAAACACGCTAAAATAATTGTAAAAGCAATGATAACAAAAAAGGAAATATGCAATCTGTAGGAAAGTATAAAAGGAATATGTATAAGCCTTACCTTATATTTCACGCACCTGAGCCACTAATGCTCATAACAGAATAGAGTAAGACTATTAGTAGCCCCGGCAACGTCATGACCCAAATGCATGGAACAAAGTGACAGATGATGTCCTCTTCATTCGCACATGTGGTAGTTGACTCGGACACATACCAGTGACATAATGGAACTCATTCAGACCAAAGAAAAGTGTAATACAAATAAAAGCTTTCATCTGCATGCCTGGAGACTGATTTCAGTTCAAGCAATACAATACCGATGAGTGATGTTTGTAAGAATAGACAACTAAACCCTGTTCAGAAACAAATGACATTGTCCTCAGCCTGTACAGTCTTCATTTTTACAGTCTGAGCATAACAACCCCAAATTTTGCCACTTGGTAGGTTCTACATACCGAGAGATCATGAATGTGCCCAGAGTTCATGAATGCACCTAGAGTTCATAAATATACCCAGAGTTCAAAGTACCCAGAGTTTGGACAATGCTGTTGTCCAAACAACTTTGCCTCATTGTGCGTGTGGATGAACTCACACACACCTGCTGCCAGTACTGAGCAAGCTTTGCACTGGTTGCTCACTCCTCATCAGGAGGTAGTCTTGATGCTTGCTGCATAGTCCTGGACATCCTGAAGTCTCATTCACTGCATTGGAACCTCTCAATTTGAAGTTTTTGATAATTATGCACATGTATTTTTCAGATACTACATTCTCCGCAGCAATGACCTTACAGGTAAGGCCATTTTGATGCAAAGCAATAATGATTTCACTTTTATTCTTTAGAGGGAGCCTGTGCTAACACAAGAAGACAAGGGTTTCAAACACATCTGCCTCTTTTTATAGCAATCAACCTGACCTTATAATTCAATCAGAGTGATAGAGTGATTTCAGCTGTACTCATTCACACCTTCACCTGTGCTGATGATATGACTTTAATGAAATGAAGGTAGCTGATCATTTTGTGCCAAGGCTAAAATACATAAGAAGGCTTTTTATGATAAAGTTAACTTTTTATGTTAAAGCAAACCTGAACTGAAATTAAACTGATAAGATAAACAATTATATCTATATTTTTACACCTTTTTTATTTTTTTTTATTTAGAATTTCATAGGTTTCATTTTGTGTTTAAAGACGTTTGTCTCAACTGAAGGACAGACTCTTTATTCTCTGTACACAGAATGTGTTCTCTGCCAGGCAGGAGTTTTATGGCTTGCAATTAGTTATCAGTGAGAGTTAAAGTGGACTAGGTCCAACTGGAGAGAAACTGTTATTTACATTCCTGAATTCTTAACCCTTGCAGTGAGAAAAAGAAAAAAAGGAACACAGCCTAGATCTATGTAAGAATGTATGTGTACATTATCTCATCATGTCACTTGTCAATTCATTAAGCTCTTTAAAACAAATTCATATGTGTCTGATCATTCTGTGCAATATTCTGCAAACAATGTCAATTGCCATCACAAAAACTGAAATGAAAAATTTAGCAAAATACAACATTAGTGACCATGCCAAAACTTATGGCCATATGTATGATATGTATGCTGGTTAGAGTATGATTGATCTACAAAGATCTAATTCACAGCCCCATACACAATAGAAACAGCTCAAAAGTCAATTAAATGAGTGAGCTCATTGGTTATTGTTGTTGACAAAGTTGGTGGAAGGAAGAGTCATCATCCAAACTCATGGCAGGACACAAAGCCCAGACAAGCTGTTTTAGGTGATCTTACGAAGCACATGAAAAGCAAGACTAAAATGTTATAAAATTAAGGTACTTAAATATTAGCCTGTCTTCCTAACAGCTGGTTTAACAACAGCTGGTATTAGCGGTAAAGAGCTAGTGTTAGGTATCAGCGAGGCGAGGTTAGTGTTAGGCATTGGAGAGGGAAGTTTAGTGCTAGGCATCGGTGAGGAGAGGATGGAGATAGGCATTGGAGAGGGGAGGTTAGTACTAGGCATCAGGAGAGGCTAGTGTTAAGTATTGGAGAGGGGAGGTTAGTGTTAGGCATTGGAGAGGGGATGTTAGTGCTAGTCATCGGTGAGTAGAGATTAGTGTTAGGCATTGGAAAGGAGATGTTAGTGCTAGTCATCGGTGAGTAGAGATTAGTGTTAGGCATTGGAAAGGAGATGTTACTGCTAGGCATTGGTGAAAAGAGATTAGTGTTAGGCATTAGAGGGGAAAGGTTAGTGCTAGGCATTGGTAAAAAGAGGTATTAGGCATTAGAAAGGGGAGGTTAGTGCTAGGCATCAGTGAGGAGAGGTTAGTGTTAGGCATTGGAGAGGGGAGGTTAGTGCTAAGCATTGGTGAAGAGAGGTTAGTGTTAGGCATTGGAGAGGTGAGGTTAGTGCTAGGCATTGATGAGGAGAGGTTAGTGTTAGGAATTGGAGAGGATAGATTAATGCTAGGCATCGGTGAGGAGAGGTTAGTGTTAGGCATTGGAGAGGGGATGTTAGTGCTAGGCATCGGTGAGGAGAGGTTAGGGTTAGGCATTGGAGAGGGGAGGTTAGTGCTAGGCATTGGGGAAGAGAGGTTAGTGTTAGGAATTGGAGAGGGGAAATTAATGCTAGGCATCGGTGAGGAGAGGTTAGTGTTAGGTATTGGAGAGGGGAAGTTAGTGCTAGGCATCGGTGAGGAGAGATTAGTGTTAGGCATTAGAGGGGGGAGGTTAGTGCTAGGCATCGGTGAGGAGAGGTTAGTGTTAGGAATCGGAGAGGGGAAATTAATGCTAGGCATCAGTGAGGAGAGGTTAGTGTTAGGCATTGGAGAGGGGAAGTTAGTGCTAGGCATCGGTGAGGAGAGGTTAGTGTTAAGCATTGGGGAGGGGAAGTTAGTGCTAGGCATCGGTGAGCAGAGGTTAGTGTTAGCCATTGGAGAGGGGAAGTTAGTGCTAGGCATCGGTGAGGAGAGGTTAGTGTTAGTCATTAGAGGGGGGAGGTTAGTGCTAGGCATCAGTAAGGAGAGGTTAGTTTTAGGCATTGGAGGGGGAGTGGGGGTTAATGCTAGGCATCTGTGAGGAGAGGTTAGTGTTAGGCATTGGAGTGGGGAGATTAATGCAAGGCATTGGTGAGGATAGGTTAGTGTTAGGCATTGGAGAGGGGAGGTTACATAGTTACATAGTTACATAGTTATTTTGGTTGAAAAAAGACATACGTCCATCGAGTTCAACCAGTACAAAGTACAACTCCAGCCCGTCCCCCACATACCCCTGTTGATCCAGAGGAAGGCGAAAAAAACCCCACAAGGCATGGTCCAATTAGCCCCAAAAGGGAAAAATTCCTTCCTGACTCCAGATGGCAATCAGATAAAATCCCTGGATCAACATCATTAGGCATAACCTAGTAATTGTAGCCATGGATGTCTTTCAACGCAAGGAAAGCATCTAAGCCCCCTTTAAATGCAGGTATAGAGTTTGCCATAATGACTTCCTGTGGCAATGCATTCCACATCTTAATCACTCTTACTGTAAAGAACCCTTTCCTAAATAAATGGCTAAAACGTTTTTCCTCCATGCGCAGATCATGTCCTCTAGTCCTTTGAGAAGGCCTAGGGACAAAAAGCTCATCCGCCAAGCTATTATATTGCCCTCTGATGTATTTATACATGTTAATTAGATCTCCTCTAAGGCGTCTTTTCTCTAGACTAAATAAACCCAGTTTATCTAACCTTTCTTGGTAAGCGAGACCTTCCATCCCACGTATCAATTTTGTAGCTCGTCTCTGCACCTGCTCTAAAACTGCAATATCTTTTTTGTAATGTGGTGCCCAGAACTGAATTCCATATTCCAGATGTGGCCTTACTAGAGAGTTAAACAGGGGCAATATTATGCTAGCATCTTGAGTTTTTATTTCCCTTTTAATGCTTCCCAAAATTTTGTTCGCTTTAGCTGCAGCGGCTTGGCATTGAGTACGATTATTTAACTTGTTGTCGATGAGTACTCCTAAGTCCTTCTCCAAGTTTGATGTTCCCAACTGTATCCCATTTATTTTGTATGGTGCTAGACCATTGGTACGACCAAAATGCATGACTTTACATTTGTCAACATTGAATTTCATCTGCCATGTATGTGCCCATATAGCCATCCTATCCAGATCCTGTTGCAATATGACACTATCTTCCTGAGAGTTGATGATTCTGCACAATTTTGTATCATCTGCAAAAATAGCAACATTGCTCACTACTGCATCTACTAGGTCAGTGCTAGGCATCTGTGAGGAGAGGTTAGTGTTAGGCATTGGAGAGGGAAGGTTAGTGCTAGGCATTGGCGAGGAGAGGTTAGTGTTAGGCATTGGAAAGGGAAGGTTAGTGCTAGGTATTGGTGAGGAGAGGGTAGTGTTAGGCATTGGATGGGAAGAGGTTAGTGCTAGGCATCAGTGAGGAGAGGTTAGTGTTAGGTGTTGGAGAGGGGAAGTTAGTGCTAGGCATCAATGAGGAGAGGTTAGTATTAAGCACTGCTAGTTGATCAGAGAAGTTAATGTTAGTCAATCAGCTGTTAGGTCGACGGGGTAATACGTAAGTGTCTAAAATTAATTGCAGTGACTAGTTATAATTTGGGTATACGTTTATGCAACATTCAGTGGAGTTCTGCTTTAACTGACAAATATTTAGGAAGAAAACAAACATTGTCAGCAGGTAACATAACTAAAATAAATACGCTGTAAAACTGTAGCTTTAAATGACAAAATGCATGATTGTGTTTGAAAAGAAGCTGGATTCAGAAGAAAATTGCTCTGCAGTTTCCAACTGTGTTTCTTATTATCAGCTGGAATGTTTGGCAATAGATTTGCATTGTATTTGTGTAATCATGTGTCTCAGTAACCGAATGTACCAAAATATTAATGTTCTCAACAGTAACAATTACAGGCAGTTTATGAAATGCCTACACTTCTTTATCCTATTCACAGTTCTGCAGGGATGTTTTGCATATATATGTATGTACAGGACGTCTATCTCACATCTTATATGAATATGCAAAGAATACATTTTAATAGAAATATTTAAATTAAGTGAAATGTTGATAATGAGTTTTACTGCCCTTGCTATCAGATTTTATATTATTTGATATGGGCTGTTCAGAGAATTTCTCTTATTTGAACATTATGATATGCATGTATGTATTAAAGAAAGTGACCAAGTGATCAAATGCTAGTATTGTTATTTAATATTGTTATTTAAACAATAAAGTTTCATTTTTCTTTTTCTCCAGTATACGCATTACTAACAGAGCAGTCTCAAAGGCTCCTTAAAGTGGTAGTGTACTTATAATGACTGAAAAACAAGACCCTGAAACATAATACAATATACTTGCATTGTTTTTTTTTTTTTTATACCTTCTGTAACCCATTTGGGACTAACATGCCCTGGCCCCTTAAAGTGGTCTGAAACTCTGACATAACATTCAATAAAAATGTGTTTTCCTACTTTTTATTACTCATACAGTTATCATATTTGCTTTTGTGCATGAGTAATATTGTCTGTTTACAAATTACAAGTTTTCAAAGTGTGAATTGTAGAAAAGTGTGAATTGTAAAAATTGTAAAAAAAAATAAATCACCTGGTTACCAGGGGGGTGTAAGCCTGTGGTCCTAAACAACCCCCCCCCCCCCCCCCCACAGATAGCCTTAACCACCACCCCCATGACTAATCTTAAGAACCCCAAGCACCTTTCTGATGAAAGGGCAACACCCCCCAGAAATTTAAGGGTGCTGTGGGCACCCAAATCTCCCCTCAAAATCCCCTCAAATTTGAATGGGTGCCTAAGGGGTGCCCAATCTTCCATCGATAGTAGCGGCCACATTTTACGGATCAAAAATGTCCCCCACAGTATGTACAGTATAGGTTGTTCTGCTGTGATTGTGATAATGACTGTAAACAAGCTACAGCCTGTGATGATCTCTGCTTGAATAATTTGCCTGAATCCTTCCCTATTCCCTCTACAGGTTTACAATAGCTCTCTGCAATCATGATTATCTTTCTATTCAAGTGCTGATAACAATTTGCAAACCCTGTGTATGAACAGTGACTGCCGTTGAGTCATTTCTGCAATGCCAGCAGAAGAAACAGATAAGGTTGTATGTTAGAGTAGAAGCAAAATTAAGTATATTTTATTATTGATCAGAGTCTTATTTTAAGTTATTTTTTAAACAAATGTTGTGCTATTTTAAAGGGTATCTGTAACTTGCAAAAAAGTTACATACTTACCAAAGGCTTCCCCAGTTTCCCTATGCACCTCTTATGCTAGGACCCTCTAAACAATGTTTGACTTTAATGTCGAACATTGCTCATGGCCGTGCTCCCCCACACTGTGTGAAGAAGATGGAGAGTGGAAAGTATGGCCTGTGCCTGCGCAGTAGCACAGTTATGCTTGTGTATGGCTTTTTCCTTTGCGCACAAGAGGCTCAGTGCTACTGAACAGGCATGAACCAACTCAGGGGCGTAACAATACACCCTGCAAGAGATCCAGCTGCAGTGAGGCCCAGAAGCCACAGGGGGTTCGGTCGGGGATGAAGTTACTTTTCCTTGTCCTGAGAGACTGACAACTAAGGGCACAGAGAGAAAAAAACTTTCTGCTCTCTGTACAATTGTTCTGATGACTGCATCTGCTCAGCCACTGATAAGGAATAATTTACAGTTTTGCAAACAATGATTTGTAGACAGTCCTTATTCATTGTGCAGCATGCTCTTGTGTACAGCACCCAGCCCTCAACCTCTCTACCCCTCCCAAAGTTCTCTGTACTGTAGTGATGCTGGAGAAGTCTGCAGAGCCAGTTCTGCTCCATCACAGATGGACAGAGTGGGTGTAATAAGCTGAGGCTGGGAGCACACTTGTGTGTCGTTTTTTTGTATGTGTTTTCTGCACACCATGTGTGTCTGTATGTGGGAAAACATGCACATTTTATCACAGAATCTAATGTAATTGATAGACAAAATGCTCCCAGTGCTTCACTGCTCTCAGTTTTTATCTGCATGGGGAAAACAAATTCAAGTGTGCACTAGCCAATTGAATAATATTGGTTCTCAGTTTACCTAAGCAAAATGCGAGGGGGGGGGGGGGGGAAGGGGGCCCATCCAAAGTTTCTCAGTGGGGCCCGGTGAATTCTTGTTACACCTCTGCCAACTTGAACCTGTGCAGTGCACTCATTTACAGAGGGGGCGTGCGCCCGTAAAGATAAAGAGGGCCCATGATGGCAGCAGAGGAGTCATGGAAGATCTAGGAAGCCTCTTGGGTATCCAGAGGCTTCCCCTTACTGACATGAATATGTAATTTTTTTAAATAAGTTACTGGCGTGCTTTAACGTGTACTTGAAGTGAGAGGACTGTGGTGGTCTCCATGTTCATTTATTTTTAGAAAATGTCATCTCCTGGTTCTGATTCAAATGAAAATACTAGAAAAAGCTATCCACCATGATCCATAAATTGCACTGAGATGATGTTTAATTAAAAGATAGCAAATCACTATTAAGGGATGTAAGAAAATGAGAACCGAGAGCCCGATATAGTGTAGTAGGCAATGGCAATTGGGTATATGTACAAGTATAAATTTATACTCACAAACCAGGGTTACCTCCAGGCAACAACTGTATAAGCATGTGAGAAGATTAACCTGTCCCCACTCAGGATTAAGAAGTCGCTCTCTGTAGATAGGAGAAAAAGGGGTATCCCCCTCCACCAGGGGTGGATATTATGATATCGTAATGTAGAACAGAGGCGCCAAAAGGATAAAAACAGTTGTTAAAAAGTTTAAAAAAGCTTGGGAGGCAGTGGTGGACTTACCTCCTGCAAGGCGCAGGTGTTACCCGGACCACATACTGTTGTGTACTCCATTAACTTATTGTCTGATGAAGCGGGTGTGAGCCTTCGAAAGGCGTTGCTAAACCCCTGGAGTGTACCAATAAATTTTACTTATCTTGAATACACAGTTGTTGTGTCCGCTTCTTGGAGGTAAGTTCACCACAGCCTCCTAAGCATATTTAAACTTTTTAACAACTGTTTTTATCCTTTTGGCACCACTGTTCTATATTACGTTATTAAGGGGTGTGTCCCCTTTAAAACCATTAAAAACACAACAGTGGGTGAAAGACACTAGGCACAATAATAACAAGTGAATAAATAATAATGCAAATGTGATGATGATCCAGTGTAATGAGGCCCAAGCGTTGAAACCAATAATGATCTAATATTGCTTGCAATACCACAGGGGTTAGCTTCGTAATGCATGATGTGGTACAGATCTAATGCAGCCCCTTTTAGTATCACAAATTACCATCAATTATCACCACGTATAGCAGCTAATTTACTCCACGCTGTGGTTTATGTGAGAGCCATCTGGGCTATATCTCCTTGATGCTAGATTCACACCTTGCATCTTTGCGGTCGATAGATGCGTTCGATTGATCATTTCCATCATGTCCGATATTACTTTCGATCGTTTTACCGCTTGATTTCTCATAGAAGTGAATGGAAATTGGTAAGAAAAGATAAGAGAATCGAGCGGGATACTGAGCGGAAAAACGAATCGAAAATCGATCGAACAGGATCGAGCCTGTTACCGGCGCTGATCACGGCTGAACGGCAGACCACGGGATGATGTCAAGGGACTCACACGTGCTTATGGGGCTGGAGGAAGCCCCGGGTAAGTATCAAATCTTTACATACCGTTGCTCGAGTACACTTTAAGGCTACCATTTTTTTTTCATCGTTCAGTGGTGACTTGCCAGTTTTTATAAATAAAGCTAGAATCAGCAATGCCAGCATACAACATTAACAATTAGTGCCTCAATTTAGGAAACATAGCAAAACTTAAAGGACAACTATCACAAAAATGTAAGCATTTAAAATACATACATATAAATGTACATTTCTCCTAGAGTAAAATTAATTATGTATTACTTTTTTCCTATGTTGCTGTAACTTACAGTAGGTAGTAAAAATCAAACAGATCTGACAGGTTTTGGACTAGTCAGTTTCCTCATGGGGATTCTCATGGATTTCTTTATTTACAAAAGCACTTACTGAACTGCAGTTGCTCAGTCCAACTGTGTCCTCTTCTGTCCCTTCTGTGTCCTCTGTCCCCTTTGTTTCCTCTTCTGTTTGTCATGTGTCCACTTCTGTCCCTCATGTGTCCTCTTGTGTCCCTCATGTGTCCACCTCTGTCATCTAGCGCCCTCTTCTGTACCTCATTTGTCATCTTCTGTCCCTCCTGTCTCCCCCTCTGTCCCCTTGTGCCCTCTTTTGTCCCTCCTTTGTCCTCTTTTGTCCCTCCTGTGTCCTCTTCTGTCCCTCCTGTGTCCCCCTCTGTCCCTTTGTCCTCTTCTGTCCCTATGTCCATTTCTATCCCTGCTGTGTCCTTAGCCGCTCTTAATACTACCGACAGTTGTCCTCCATTCATGCACCTGGCTGCTGCTCTGAGCAGCGTACAGATGTCGTGGCTCCATCCATCTTCAGTCCCCAGTCAGGAGCAGCCAGTCAGGTGGGTTTCTGCAACTAGACCTGCCAATCACAGCCACTCTGCTTTTTAACTGGAGCTGATGTTCTTGGAGGCAGGACCATGGCTCCATCATTGAGTCCAGTCATTGGTGAATAGCACTTGTGGGGGACCTTTGAGCTGGTCTGAATCGTATTATTCGGACCATAAGATGCACTGACTTTTCCTCCACTTTTATGGTCCAAAAAATACATTAATTTATAGTATATTTTGCTCTAGGGAAAAGTACATATTTTATGTATGTATTTTAAATTTTACAATTTTCCGTCATAATGGTCTTTAAGTATAAGTACACTATGGGACGTATTTATAAAACTTGCAGTTATGACAGAGAGACTAGCATTGGCTATAACTACTTCCTATTTAGTTTGCTGAATAATCTGACTTTGGAGTAGTTTTTTCAACATAAAGTTCCCTTATTGTTATTTTAGATGATTATTTCCTCTGATTTATTACACTTTGTTATGGATTTTAAATTGCTTATTACAAATGTAATAATTTGACAGTTCTCAGGTGTCACCTAGCAGCACCTTTTCTTTGTGATGCATCTGAGAGAGATAGTTGATCCTGTTGATGGGTTTCATGTCAAAAAATAAAATAATATATTTGTTAATTGCTTGAAGTCTCATCGTTGAGGGTCTGTCATGGTGACATTTTTGTTCGGCATGTGAGTACACATTGATAGAAATGTTTTGTTTATGTGTTAATGATGTGGGAGTGCTTCATTACTGAAAAGATTATTTTAATACTTTTGATCAAATAGGTCAATATTAGAAAGCAGATTATTGCTCTAGGCAGAAGTCTTTTTTCCCCTTACATGGGTTTTAATGTTTAGGGGCAGCAGTAGCAACTGTAGCTACCGTTGCTGCAGTGACAAGAAAAACAGCAGCTGCAGTCCTGGACTCCACGTCATCTGTCAACTCCTTGTCAGTGTCATCTCCATGAAAGATGGCACTGGTAATGTCATACCTGAGCTAAGTTGAGACCATGTGCATTGTGAATAAACTAGAATCAAATGGTCATGTGGATTGCAAATCTGCTTCCTGTTTCCTATCTATGTCATTTTCAACCACGTTTAAAATAACTTTTCAACACTCTGCAATTGAAAAAGTACCAAAAAGTTGGTAAAAAAGTACTTTAAATTTTTAGCTGTAGAGAAGAAAACTGCCCGGGCTTTTTTCCCCTGATGCTGTGCAAAGCATGATGGGATTTCTGATGTTGTTGCTCTCGTTCTGCTGTTTTGGTGCAAATTTTTTTTTTTTTACATTTTGAATTTGACATTTAAAGCCTAGCGTGTGCAGCTGGGAGGGGTTATCAGGACACAGGACAGTTGGAACTGTGTCTCCTGCTCCTTGTCACCTCCTTTCAACCAAAAAGATGGCTGCCCCCATGACAAAGATGGCAGCCCCCATGAATCACAAACATTTGCCTGTTCTTTTAAAACAGGGTGGGTAAAAAATTATATTACCTATCTATTCTAATTAACATAACTAATGTAACTTAATGACAGTATGTTTGTTTAGGCTGAAGTTACCCTTTAAGCAGATAAAAGGCCTGGAGTCGATTTGAGGTGTGGTGCTTGCATGTGGAAGATTTTGCTGTGAAAAGAAAACATGCTGTCAAAAGAGCTCTCCATGCATGTGAAAGAATCCATTCTTAAGCTGCAAAAACAGAAAAAACCCATCAGAGAAATAGATACAATATTACGAGTGGCAAAATCTACAGTTTGGTACATCCTCAGAAAAAAAGCAAGCACTTGTGAACTCAGCAACGCAAAAAGACCTGGATGTCTATCAGAAAAAACGCATCCAATAAACTGTTGCAATATTACGAGTAGCAAAATCTACAGTTTGGTAAATCTTGAAAAAACAAGCAAGCACTGGTGAACTCAGCAACGCAAAAAAGACCCGAATGTCTATCAGAAAAAAAAAACATCCAAGAAATTGCTACAATATTGCGAGTGGCAAAATCTATGGTTTGGCACATCCTAAGAAAGGAAGCAGACACTGGTGAACTCAGCGACCCAAAAAGACCTGGATGTCCATGGAAGACAACAGTAAGGGATGATCGCAGAATAATTTCCATGGTGAAGAGAAACACCTTCACAACAGCCAACCAAGTGAACAACATGCGGTAGGTGTATCAATATCCAAGTCTACCATAAAGAGAAGACTGCTTGAAAGTAAATAAAGATGGCGCACTGCAAGGTGAAGGCCACTCATAAGCCTCAAGAATAACAAGGTTAGGTTTGACTTTGCTAAAGAACATCTTAAAAAAGCCAGCACAGTTCTGGAAAAACATCCTTTAGACAAATGAAATCAAGATCAACCTCTACCAGAATGATGGCAAGAAAAAAGTATGGAGACGGTGTGGAACAGCTCATTATCCTAAACATACCACATCACCGGGCAGCACAGTGACGTAGTGGTTAGTGCTCTTGCTTTTCAGTGCTGGGTCCCCGATTTGATTGGATATCAGATTGGACTTGTTGGACTTGTTGATTAAACCCAAAATCTGATTTTGTATGGTGTGTACAGTGCAATTGTATGGTGTGTACCAGGCATTAGAGACTGAGGCTCAGCGGGACAGCCAGGAAATCTGCATTGTTTAGCCACTTTATCCACCACTACAGTATATCTACGACCTCTATGACTTCATCTAATTCATGAGGCAATAGATATACAGTACATCTTGCAGCTGAAGCCCCACTGTGCACGATTGGGCTTGCTCCTGCGCACACCTCTGGCACTATCTGCTGCAGCACTAATTGGTGAAAGGGAATATATGTTTCCTGAGCCAAAAAGATTGATTTTTACCATTAAAAATACTTTTATTTTCTCAGTTCATAGTCAAAAATACACAATGTAGCATTATTTCAGAATCAAATATCCTGACCATAAATTGTGACAGGAGTAAAATCTAAGTTTTATGATAAACAAGATAAACAAAATTTGTGTTTTTTATCTACAGTAGTGCTTGTTATTTTCAAACTGGAATTGGTAAAACTGAGAAATAATATGAATTTTTCAATGTTTTCCTCTTTTCCCATTAAAATGCATACAAAGCCAAATTGTTTTGGGGAAAAAATGTCATACAATGAAAGCCTAGTTTGTCTTGAAAAAACAATATATATTTAATTTACGTGTCATAAGTAGGGATAAAGTTATTGCTTCTCAAATAGGGACATAGCTAAAATGTCAGAACTGCTCTAGTCCATAAGGGGGAAACAAGGTCTGCATGGGAAGTGATTAAAAGTAAATGCAGTAAATATGTCAGCCTCTATATCCTTCTCTATCCTTCTCAGTTCCGGTGAGCCTTTATGAATTGAAATTTGTAATATGTTTGATAAAATCATTTCTTACGTTAATGCACACGATATTTTTCTGTGGATTGAGCCTGTAATGTTAGGGAACAGTTTTTGTTATTTATAAAACATCAGAATGATCAAAATAGATTAGTGTTATATGTGGATCAAAAAGGTTAAGTTTAATGCTACAGTCAGGTGAAAGGTCACCTTTTTTACAAATTAAAAATTCATTGTAGGTGGCACTAGAGGTTATCTTAGAGCTGCACAGTAGAATTGGTTATCCTTCTTGTATTCCCCAAATAACAATAATACATGTGTATACATATTATTTTTATTTTGGGAATACGATAAGGATAACCCATTCTACTGGTCAGCTCTAAGAGAACCTCTAGCATCACCTACAATAAATGTTATTATTGCAAGGTGGATCACACACGTATTATTTATACAAATTTGTCATTGGATGAATTAGGGTTAGGTGGGACTGAGTACTTAGGCCCTAGTAAAGGAGAGTGAAAAGTGAAAGTTAGTGTTAGGCCATTATATTAGGAATAGGTCTGGGTTAAGATCAGGCTGGAAGTGAGAGTCAGGATAAGGGTTGACTCAGCAACAGGACAATTGAGGGATATTGGGGGAGATATTTTGAGGCAGAAGCCATATAAGCAGTCAGCTTGGACGTCATCTGGTGATGAGCAAGCTGAATTGCTGGCCGGGGTGCATTTAATTTTCATTTGATTAGCATTTAATGTACACTAGATTTAAGCCTTATTAGTGTTTAAATGAACATTTAATTTGCATTGGATTAGTAGTTAATTGGCATTTGGCTAGTGCTGAGTCACAGCCACTCACTGAATTCAATAAAAGACAAGTAGTGGTGTAGAAATAGGGGATGCAGAGGTAGCAACCAAACCAGGGTTCCCTGGACCAGAGGGGCCCAGTAGAGACCTTCCTTCAACTGCTTTATTAGCTCTTTATTAGGTCTAAGCTGGTAATGGTGTGCTTTGATTAGTTGTAACCATTAACCTCCCGGGTGTTCAATTTCCCCAGGAGGATTTCTTTACAAGAGATCCAATTCATTTCAAATAATTTTCAATCATTTTTTTTGTACTTATTTTTTTTAAAAATATTTAATTCAATTCAGGTTATTGCATTGAATTCAATACAAAGAAAAAAATAATTGCGGCCAGATGTTGATGACGCTGTGTGACCTTGGCATCATCAACACCGATCTCCGGGGAACATGTCATCAAGGGAGAAGCAAATCTGCCGAGGGACATAGAAAAAGAGAGGTACACGACCAGAGATCAGCATGCCAGTGGGGTGAATCAGGGCTTTTTGGCACCTGCCGGGAAGCCACGTAGAGTTGAAGCTTGGTGCAGCTATAGCAGTAATGTTATAGTCCGCACCCTGCGCAGGGGGAATAGTACTTAACACCCTCTTCCCTTGAATTTGTTTGGCAGCAGGGTGAGCCATCATTCGGCTCACCCTGCACCAAAAAGCCGTGGGTGCCAGAAAGGCATATACGCCAGTGGTGAGTATAAGCCGACTCGAGTATAAGACCCCACCATGTCTTCCCTGTGTGCGTAATGCAGACTGCGCATTGGAAGCTAAGCTTCCAATCAGGGCAGTTTTGAGGCTAAATTGGTCCCAGGGGGAGGGTGTACAAATTGCGACCCCCAACCCCAGTATAGGTAGCCTTGTATAGGTTAGCCAGGTATAAGTGTCCCCAGTATAGGTTAGTCAGCTATAGGTGCCATAGTATAGGTAGCCAGGTATAAGAGTCCCCAGTATAGATAGCCAGGTATAGGTGCCCCTGTATAAGTAGCCAGGTATAAGTGCCCCCAGTATAGATAGCCTGATATACGTTCCCCTGGTATAGGTTAGCCAGGTATAGGTGTCCCCAGTATAGGTTAGTCAGCTATAGGTGCCCTATTAGGCTTCAAAATTTTAGTGGTTTATCGTCCCCCCGGAGATGCTGACCCTTTCCTACAGGAATTCCCAGAACTTCTGGCCATGCTGGCTCTGTCTTATCCGAGATGGATCATCCTTGGTGACTTCAACATCCGGGCTGATAACACTCAATCACAAGATGCAAATGAACTAATAAATCTCATGGGTGGACTAGGCTTCACACAAGTTGTAAAATCAGCTACCCACAGAGGAGGGCATACGCTAGACTTACTGTTCCACCTCGGAATGGACATTAGTAACATAACAGTAACCCCAGTGGTGTGGTCAGGCCATCACATAATACAGTTTACTATTGAACATCACCCTATCAAGCAGCTCCCTAAAGAAACAATCAAAACCCGTCCCCTGAGTAAATTAACACCGGAGAGGATAACTGCCAACCTGGATTTTACAAATCTGCTCCACAGTCAAATGGACCCAAACTCTCTAGTAACCCAGTACAACAACACGATATATGAAACACTTGACAGTATTGCCCCATGGCGCACCAAATCAGCAACCAAAAAGCAGAAAGCTAATTGGTTTGACAAAACCATCATGGATCTAAAAAAGAAAGGGCGCAGACTAGAAAGACAGTGGCGTAAATCAGGGACTGGGGAGCACAAATCTAGCCTAGTTCAACACCTCAGACAATACCAACAAGCAATAACCAAGAAAAAATCAGACTTTATCTCGCACAAAATATCTACAGCCAACAACAGAGCTGCTCAACTCTTCCACACAGTGGAATCACTCTGCAATCCTTCCTGCCTAAAAGCCCCAACCACATACTCCAGGGAAAGGTGTGAAGAATTCTCTGCCTTCTTCACAAACAAGGTGTCTACCATCCGTGCCAGCATTACACCAACAACATCAATTGACCACTGGACGTTGCATATGCCTACTACCGTACCACCATGGCAAGTCTTTGACACTCTGAGTGTAGAAGATTTTGGAATTCTCATTCAAAGTCTCCGCCCCACTACCTGCGACCTGGATCCTGGCCCAACTGGATCCTTAATGCAGTGCCCAGCGCTGTTCAGGCCAGCACTTCACAAAATCACTCAGTGCTCCTTGCAAAGTGGACTTTTCCCAGAAGAACTAAAGAAAGCAATCATAAAACCCCTCCTGAAGAAACCATCACTAGATCCTGATTCTGTAACCAACTACAGACCTGTGGCGAACTTACCATTCCTATCAAAAGTTATCGAGAAAGCAGTCGCCAACCAGCTAGAAGCCAGGCTTACAGATAACAACATCTTTGATACTTTTCAGTCAGGATTCAGGAAAAGGCACAGCACTGAAACAGCATTAGTCCGAGTAATGAATGATCTACTTACTGCAAGGGACAAGGGTGATTGCTCAATTCTGATTCTTCTTGACTTGTCAGCAGCATTTGATACTGTGGACCATGAAATACTAATCCAGCGACTGAAGAATTACTGTGGCCTAAGGGGTACTGTTCTTAGCTGGTTTCAGACCTTCCTATCTGGCAGGACACAGCAAGTATGTCTGGGCACACACTACTCTAATCCAGTGCCACTTGCCTATGGAGTTCCACAGGGTTCTGTACTATCACCATTACTCTTTGCAGTCTACATGCTCCCACTGGGCAAAATAATCCAGAACTATGGTTTAGGATACCATTGTTATGCAGATGACACACAACTGTATCTGTCCTTCAAGCCTGGCACCCAAGACCCATCAGCATCCATAAATGAGTGTCTAGTGGATTTACAAAATTGGATGAACACCAGCTGGCTGAGGCTGAACTCTGACAAAACAGAGGTGTTGGTGGTAGGTGGTCCACACATGATGGATAAAGTTCAAAACGCTCACCACCTCAAACTAGCAATTGGGGGAGATACTGTACAGTATAAAGACTCTGTGCGAAACCTTGGGGTGATCCTGGATGGAAATCTAAAACTCAGACAGCAGGTATCAGCTGTCGTCAAGTCTTCCTTCTTCCATCTAAGAAATATAGCGAAAATAAAACACCTTATCCCAGCTGAAGACCTACCTGTCCTGGTTCACGCATTTGTATCCTCCCGCCTAGACTACTGCAACGCCCTGTTAATCGGATCTACAGATAAGGTTCTGCGCCCCTTACAGCTAGTACAGAATGCTGCAGCCAGACTCCTAGCCAATGCCCCCCGCAGCTCACACATCACCCCAGTACTGCAAACTCTTCACTGGTTGCCAGTAAAATGGAGAATCAATTTTAAGATCTGCCTGCTGACATTCAAGGCTCTACACCACATGGTACCCAAATACATAGCGGATCTATTGGAACTTTATGCCCCTCCACGCACCCTCCGCTCTGCCAACAAGATGAAGCTGGTTATTCCCAGGATACACTTAACATTTGGTGCTCGGGCCTTTTCCTATGCAGCCCCTACTCTATGGAACTCACTTCCACAATCAGTACGAGAGGCTCCTTCTCTGGACAGCTTTAAAAAAAGGCTAAAAACTCACCTCTTTTTCCTAGCCTTTGAGACTGCATAATGCAGGGTCACAGCGCTTTGAGTCCCCAGGGAGAAAAGCGCTATATAAATATTATTGTTATTGTTATTATAGGTAGCCAGGTATAAGTGTCCCCAGTATACATAATCAGGTATAGGTGCTCCAATATAGGTTGCCAGGTGTAAGTGTCCCCAGTATAGGTTAGCTAGCTATAGGTGCCCTAGTAGAGGTAGCCAGGTATAAGTGTCCCCAGTACAGTTAGCCAGGTATAAGTGCCCCAGTATAGGTAGCCAGGTATAGGTGCCCCCAGTATAGGTAAACCAGCTATAGATGCCCCAGTTTAGGTTATCCAGCTATAGGTGCCCCAGTATGGGTTAGTCAAGTAAACTGTAAGTGTCCCCCCCCCACATACCTTAATGACATCATCAAGCCACCTGCCGGAACTGTGAACAGAAGACCAGAGCTGTACGTGGTGGGGGATGTGCGTTCCACGCTAGAGAGAGTCACAGTGAGTAATACTCCACATGTTCTTCTCACAGCGCCGGGGGATCTGCGGGTAGGGTGGGAGGGATTGGTGCAGGGAGGGGAGTATTGCTGCAGGGAGACTGCCGCAAGTAACTGCTCTGCTCCACTGGCTCCACGTGGGCTTCCTTAGGACTGCTGGATGCTTGTTGGCAAACTGTGGATAGCACAGATCACAAAGTGATGCTGACAGGCATCCATTAGTCCTAGGGAAGCACACAGAAGCAAAAAAAAAACAAAGCTGGCAGAGCAAAGCAGTTTTAAATCTCCCTCAAGGCATGGATGAGCCTGACTCGTCTTTACTGATATTAGCAAGCAACTTTTAGCTGGATGAGTCAGGCTCATCCTTACCGCCAGGGAGGTTAAAAGACTGTTCTCCTTCCCAGCCTACACCTCTCTGACACTGCAGCTGTCCTTGGCAGGTTTTGGTGCTCTATGTCAATTGCTTGAGGGGTTTACACTGTTTCATAAGTTTCCATGTATTTTTTTATTGCATTTATGGTCCATTAAAAGTGCACATCAGAATCATAATAAAAATACCCATGTACAAACCTTAAAGAATTCGAGGTAGGTAGTGATGGGTGAACATGTTGGGTGGTGGACAGTTCCCGAGAAACAAACGTTTGTTTGCCTATTTGTTCATTCATATAAGCTAGAATTCCCACATTTGCAGGGTATGTTAAAGTGGATCCGAGGTGAACTTTTACTCATTGCATAATTGTGTTACTTTCCTATTGTTTATAGGGCATTCCTCAAGCCAAATACTTTTTTGTTTTTGTTTTAATACTCAAATTCTCTATAAACTAAACAAACCACGCCCACAGGTTTTCAGAGTAACCAAGCAGCTCAGGGTGACCCAAACTACAAGGAATGTATAGGTGGATAAAAGGAACCAAAATGCCCTCCTACTAAAAACCTTAAAACAGAAGGAAATTTGCAATAATTCAGTTATAAGTGAACATTTGTGGTTACCCACAATGCACTACCACTGATTATGCAAATTATTCCTTTTTGCCCTTGTTAAGCTAAGCAAGCATCCAGAACCGCTGGTGTATAGCAAGCCTATAGCTTTAAGTTTTACACAGCCATATCAAAACCACATGTAGACAGCCTGTTTCGGACTTTTGGTCCTCATCAGTACATGGCAGGGATTGATAAGGCTGTATGAAATATGGCTTGGACCAGTAAAACAGAGTAACCAAGCAGCTCAGGGTGACCCAAACTACTAGGAATGTATAGGGGGATAAAAGGAACCAAAAAGCCCTCCTACTAAAAAAGCAAAGCTTGGTGTAATTTGCCTTCTTAAAACAGAAGGAAATTTGCAATAATTCAGTTATAAGTGAACATTTGTGGTTACCCACGGGTTTTCAGAGAGCCTTGGCAGTAGCAAGGGCTCATGGGAGCTCAGTCTGGGCAAGAGGAGGAGGAGGTGTTACTAGCCATTGATTTCAGAGGCAGAGGGGAGGAGGGAGGTGGGGGGATTGGGTTTTTTTCACAGGCTTAGTGATCAAGATGCAGATAAGCCTGCCTCTGTGTAATGTTTACAAACAACATGGCTGCTGTCATTGTATCACAGGAAAAAATAATCATTTTCTATTAAAGCTGTTTGCAGCTATATTTGCTGTGCAAACGATCTAAACTTTAGATAAGATATATGGACAAGTTACTTGTTATAGTTAGTTTTTCATCTCAGATCCGCTTTAAGGAGAACAGTGGGAACAAGGGAAAAAAATCTTTCAAAAAGACCTTAAAGTTTTCGAGAACGTTGATTTTAAAGTTATGAGAGGTAAAAATTAAAAAAACAAACAAACAAACAAACAAAAAAACAGTTAAATGACAGATAATGTAGCAAACTATTGGTAGTATAAATGTATGTTTATCAAAAGAAAGAACAGTAGATTTCATGTCAGGGTTTCCAGGTAATCAGTATGCAGTATGTAATGACCACCTGGTAACCTGGCGGAACTGGCAATGCTTTGGCCAGGCAGGGATTCCTGTACAGATGCAATATTGCTGAATAAGGATCCCTGACAAGTATACCTATGGTTTTAACTGTAAAAAGCTAAATTAAAAAATAAGCCTCTTTAACCACTTTTAACACATGCAGGATGGGAAAGCCAGAGTGCGGAGCCCAAATGAGCGTCCCCTTTAACCAGGGGACCCTCAGATGCCCGAACCCTCCACAGGTGAAATGAATATAGGAGTACAACTATGAAAGAAGTCCTTTAATGTTCTTAACCAGTTCGCATTCAGTCGTTTTTCGCTTCATGCATCCGAACAATGTTCACCTCCCATTCATTAGCCTATAACTTTATTACTACTTATCACAATGAACTGATCTATATCTTGTTTTTTCCGCCACCAATTAGGCTTTCTTTGGGGGGTACATTTTACTAAGAGCCACTTTACTGTAAATGCATTTTAAAAGGAAGAATAAGAAGAAAACGGAAACAAATCATTATTTCTCACTTTTCGGCAATTATAGTTTTAAAATAATACATGCCTCCATAATTAAAACCCACGTATTGTATATGCCCATTTGTCCCGTTTATTACACCATTTAAATTATGTCCCTATCACAATGTATGGCGACAATATTTTATTTGGAAATAAAAGTGCATTTTTTCCGTTTTGCATTCATCACTATTTACAAGCTTATAATAAAAAAAAAAAAAGAAATATTTCATCTTTACATAGATATTTAAAAAGTTTAGACCCTTAGGTAAATATTTGTGTTTTTTTTTTTTTTTTAATTGTAATGTTTTTTTTTTTTTTTAATTAAACATTTTATGTGGGTATTTTTGGGAGGGTGGGATTGAAATTGTATTTTTTTTGTAAATATATGTGTATTTTTATTTTTATTTAACATTTAGATGTAGTTTACTTTTTGGCCACAAGATGGCAGCCATGAGTTGTTTACAGTGACGTCACTCTAAGCGTACCACGTACGCTTAGAGCGACATAGGAAGCAGAAAAAGCGTAGCTTCCGAGAGAAGCTGTCGCTTTTTCTGCGGGGGAGAGGAATCAGTGATCGGGCACCGTTGCCCGATTCACTGATTCACTGGCTAACAAACCGCCGGCCGATCGCGCGCGTGCACGCGCGCGATCGGCCGCGTGGACGCGCAGGAGCGCACATGGCTTCCTGGACGTGAGTTTCACGTCCAGGAATGTGAAATAGTTAATTAACCATAGATACTTACCTTTGGTTACTTCCACAACAGTATTTTCGGAATTTTCCCACTCCATATCCTCTAGATACTGACAAATGACGGAAAACTCCACATGCGTTGATCTCTGCCCTGTCGAACGACCAACGGTGCTGCACATGGCGATGCCCAGCATGTGCTGTACTAAGTATAGCAAGACCCAGAGCATCTGTTAACAGACCAATGAGGATATCCATTGGTCTGTTCAGAGACCAATAGAGGGCACTGAAGGGAATTTAGTTAAGCAAGGCTCAACATTGCGGCACCTTCCACTCTCTCTTAACTTTTGTCCTATAGTAAATTTAATTTCTCAAAAACTACTAGATCATTTTGAAATATTTTGTTCCCTGGTTTCCACTGATCTTCTTAACATACTCTTCAAATTTGATGATTCTAGCATTAGCATATATGGGGGCTTTGCTATTAAGCAGCAGTCGTTGACATCTCTTACCATAAACAAAAGCCTCTGCATAAAATTCATATTTTGGGGGGAAGTTTTGCCATTGATCCCCTTCCGCTATGCCACTACATGGGTTTTTGGACAGTATTGACACCTTTTTAAAAGAAATTGTGGCTGCAAATATGCCTTGAAGGTTTTCAAAGTTTTCCTGCCATTAGAATCAATGGGATCGCTGTAAACACCAATTTTTGCAGTAGAATTCATCACAAAGATTGGCTTCCATCACCAGAGGCACAAAGGGGAAAAGAGGTGCCCAAAGTATGCTAAAACTTGTGTTAAAAACAGCTAAAATGAAAAAAGCGAGGTGGCTTATCTCAATGAAGGCAAATTCATATAATAAGCAACGAACTTTAATTTGCACTGGCAATGCATTTCGTAGATCTGTGCCCACTTCCACAGGCCGAATACAGTGCCTAAAAACAGTGAATACAAGGCACTCACTGCTCAAGCACTACAGACATATACTGTATAATATGCAATTAGCAGACCCAAGCCCGTTTAAAAACGGGCTCTAGGGTCTGTGTTTTTCGCCGCCGCCCTTCGCATGTACTGCGCATGCGTGCGCATCCGTCAAACACACGCGCGCACCCGACATGCGGGCGCGCACCCGACATGCGGGCGCACACCCGAAGCGCGTGCACCCACCCGCTCACATGCCCACCTGTCTCCATGGCCCCGTCCCTGTCCTCCTGTCTGTGTGAGGCTGGGTTTGTGCTGCGCACATGCGCAGTAGCAAAAAGCACGAACCCAGCTACACAGAGACAACAGTATTAATAATAAACATGCATATGTATAAAAAAACTATACATATAAATGTCAATTACGTACAGATATCAACAGTCAACAAATTTAATTGTTAGGGAGTTCAGGGACAGGCAGATTCTGCAGTTACAGATACCTCTGTGACAGGCAGATAGAGTTCTGAGTTACAGATAGATGTACCATTGACATGCAGATTCCTTAGAAGCAGGAAGTTGATAAAGTTAAAGGAACACTCTAATGATGGACATGACAGTGCTTTGGAATGATATCCAGATTCCAGTGACAGATTTCAATGACATGCAGATTGTAGTGGTAGGAAGAGTCTGGTTATTGGAAGAATGACAGACAGACAGATTGTGGTGACATGTAGAATCTAGTCATATTCTTATTCTAGTGATAATCATCTTCTAGTGACAGGCAGATTGTACTGATAGGCAGATGGCCTTTATTACAGCACCACCATGCCACCATTACAATGCTTGCCTTCCACATGGGGCCCATCATTCTAGTGCTCCTTCTGCATAGTACCCCTTATTATATTGCGCCCCCCCAAACCCCCCCATATACTGTAGAAAAGTAAGTGGTTTTCAGGTTATTTGTTTGGGTACTGGTGCAGAGGGGTCCAGAGGGACTTAGCAGGGGCATAACAATAGACCCTGCAAGGGATGCAGCCGCAGGGGGGCCCAGAAACCACAGGGGGCCCCGTCCTGAAAAACTGACAGCTAAGGGCAAGGAGAGAAAAAAACGTTCTGCTCTCTGCACAGTTGTTCTAATGACTGCATCTGCTCAGCCACTGATAAGGAATCATACAAAGTTTTGTGGTTAAAGATTTGTAGGCAGTCTCTATTCAGTGTGCAGCAGACTCTTATGTACAGCGCCCAGCCCCCAACCTTTCTACCCTTCCCCAAGTGCTTTATATTGTAGTGATGCTGGAGGAGTCTGCAGAGCCCCGCCCCCAACCTCTCTACCCCTCCCCAAGTGCTTTATATTGTAGTGATGCTGGAGGAGTCTGCAGAGCCAGTTCTGCTCCATCAGAGATGGACAGAGTGAGTGTAATAAGCTGAGGCAGGGAGAACAATTGTCTGTCGGGTTTTCTGCATGCGGTTTCTGCATACCATGTGTGTCTGTATGTGTGAAAACATGCACGTTTTATCACAAAAGCTAATGTAATTGATAGAGAAAATGTGTGCAGTGCTTCACTGCTGACTGTTTTTATCTGCATGGGGAAAACACATTCAAGTGTGCACTACCCAGTTGATTAACATTGGTTCTCAGTTTACCAATGGGGAAGGGGGAGGGGGGCCCCATCCAAAGTTTTGCAGGGGGGCCCAGTGATTTCTAGTTATGCCCCTGGGACATAGTACAATATTGGTAGGACTACAGATATTCTACTGTAGTAGACAATTGGATATCGGTAAAATTACCAATATTTTAGCACCGCTATTTCATGCCCATTTTTCCTTGTGCCTTTTTTGCATAGACATTGGTAGGGTAAGGTTATAAATGTGAACCAATAGGTAAAACCTTTTGGTTAAGGCAGAAGCAATCTAATGAGGGGAAATATAAGTAATGTAGTTACTAACTATCCTCTCCAGTAATCTCTGTTTTCTGATTACCCTGTGAAGACCATGTGACAGCCACTGTCAATAATGGTTAGTAATCTTGGAAGTCTCCTAGTTATAGGAAGTTAGACTGAGAGACTTACATAAATAAGCTTCAACTAATAACAAGAAATTGCACATCTGTCTGTATGTGTTTCTGTTATGCATGAGTCATTCACAGTGCTAAAGACTGCTGCATGGAATTAACATTGTAAATGTTGTCTCTGTTGCCTCATGCACTAGCATTGAACTCACAACATGAGTTTGTGATCTGCCGCAAGTAGACTGGTTTCAGACTGTGTTCCAGTTTTACTCCATTCCAGGTGATATTTAGTTTACGAGCTATGGAATGGTTCAATAGGCATGAGCAATTTAAAGCACCAAAGACAGTAAGCATCATAAACATTAGTCAGGGAACAACAACCAACAGATATATTATCAGTGACATTTACCATCTGGGACAATATAAGGGGCATAATCAACCAGCCACATTAGCAACTAGGCACAGTAGCAACACCCCCCCCCCCCAACCACCAGGGGCAGCAGCAGTCAACAACGACACTAAACATCAGGTTTGATTCCATAGTCACTATCTCAAAGGCCCCATAACCCCTACATACAGTACCAGGAAAACTAGTATAAGGTGTCATGCAGATCATTTCTTTATGTCCTTGTTGGCCAAGTACCCCAGACTTATAGCAGACATGTAGGTGTCATTTCACAATAATTTATTCCAGTGTACATAAAACTGTTTTAGGCTACTTGGTATCCCTCGGTGCAAGATAAGCAGATCTATGGCTCTTTTGCATAAGACTTTGGAAATAATGATACAACAATACCCATTTACATTGCTGAGGGGCAACAAAATCAGAATTTTGTGTAATGGGTTAAAAGGAACCTAAAATCCTTCTTTTCTAATTTCTACACAGTGCAATATTTCTATCCAGCTGCTTCAGGCTGTTTGACCTACATCAATTGAAGACAATAAAATGAATAAAACACAAGTTCCTACCCAAAGAGTATCCAGTTACATATCTTGCATCAATAAATACTAAATAACCCTCTCCTAAGCCGTGTCCAATGCAAGTTTCATTTTCAACTGTTAAGGGTAGTGACATCATTTCAAGAGGCTTAAGGCCGCAAAACCAGTTAATAGATTTTAATTTTAATTTGAACAAACTGCGTTGGTCTGAATGGAAAGGCGTATACTGTATTTCCTGCGTTGGTCTGAATGGACAGGCGTATATTCTATTTCCTGCGTTGGTCTGAATGGACAGGCGTATATTCTATTTCCTGCATTGGTCTGAATGGACAGGCGTATATTCTATTTCCTGCATTGGTCTGAATGGACAGGCGTATATTCTATTTCCTGCGTTGGTCTGAATGGACAGGCGTATATTCTATTTCCTGCATTGGTCTGAATGGAATGGCGTATATTCTATTTCCTGCATTGGTCTGAATGGACAGGCGTATATTCTATTTCCTGCGTTGGTCTGAATGGACAGGCGTATACTTAATTATACGTAATTTCCTGCGCTGGTTAATGCAGACATATTTTTTTGATTGGAGATAAGTTGGGCAGAATTGTCTTGTGGTGTTACAGATGGGGGATGATCAACACTAGATAGAGGCCCTTATCCAAGTCACTTTTTCTCCTAAGTTTTCTCCTAGGAGTTCATTTTTTATCTTCTGTTTCAAAAATCTTTTCAGCACTCTCAAGTTGAAAAACGAGGTAAAAATGTATTGTCATTATTATCTGAGTATCGTCTTGCTTGCTAGTGGCTTATTTCCTTTTAACCACTTATGGACCGCGGAGTTAAACCCTCCTAGTGACCAGGCACTTTTTTACTAAATAGGCCACTGCAGCTTTAAGGCCTCGCTGCAGGGCCGCACAACTCAGCACACAAGTTAACCCCTCCCCTTTTCTCGGATCAACCCCCCCAGTGGGGTAGCTAAAGAGCTGTGGGCCCCGATGCAAATTTTACATTGCGGCCCCCTAAGCACTCTATACATAACAATTGATATGGTGCACCAAAACCTGCCAATGGCAACTACAGTGTCAGAGGTGCAAAAAGGGGATGGGGAACAGTTGGCTCATGATTACCACTATTCAAAGTATCTATAGAAGTGATTATTATGAGCACAGGACCAATAGAGAGGTAATACTGCAGTTGAGGGAGGGCCCCTCGGTCACAACCTCTGCACCCCCTATTGCTGCGCCCCTGCACTCCCTCAATATTTATTATATATATATATATATATATATATATATATATATATATATTTCATTATTTTACTAATACATTTCTTTCTTTTTTTTTTTTAACCCTCTCTCCCTAAGCCAGCCAATCAGCATGATCGGCTGTCATAGGCTTCAGCCTATGACAGTGAATCACTTTTTGTGCAGCCCAGGGGGACAGCCGTGCCATAGATCGCAGCACTGTACCATGTAATTAGACAGCTAACAGTCTCCTAGTGGCGATCGCCGCTGGGAGAATGATGGTGGAGTGGAGCTCCGTCATTCCAGCAGGGAATCTCCTTCTGCAGCCATTCACACCAATCGGCGTGGAGTGGTCCTGGGGCTGCCGCGCTGCTCACGCCAATCGGTGTGGAGCAGTCGCAAATTAGTTAAGCAATACCAGTTGCCTGGCGGACTTGCTGATCTTTTTGGCTGCTGCAGTATCTGAATCACACATCTGAAACAAGCTTGCAGCTAATCCAGTCAGACTTCAGTCAGAGCATCTGATCTGCATGCTTGTTCAGAGTCTATGGTGAAAATTATTAGAGGCAGAGCATCAGCAGGACAGCTTGGTAATGTGCACTGTTTAAAAGGAGATAAATACAGCAGCCTCTATATCTCTCTCGCTTTAGGTTCCCTTTAAAGAGCATTTCATTGATAAGATGAGAAAATATCACCTAGGAAAAAAGTTAGAAGAAAAAGTGAATTGGATTGGACCCATATTAATTTTTGACCCAGTTACAAGGTAATGAAATTCCAAAAGCTCCCAAGTCTCAATTAAGAATTGAGAACAGGGTCGTAACAATAGACCCTGCAAGGGATGCCTCCACAGGGGGGCCCAGAAGCCACAGGGGGCCCGTAGGGGGAAAAGTTTGAGAGACTGACAGCTAAGGGCATGGAGTGAAAAAACGTATTCTGCTCTCGCACTATTGTTATATTAACTTCATTTGTCCACCACACAGATAAGGACTCACTTTGGAATTTGTACACTGTCTCTGCTCCCTAGGGTTCGTAAAAAACATCTGTCTCACACTGCAGCTAAGTTCTGATGACTTCATGTACAACCTAAAAAACAAAGAAGTCACATTTTGAAAAAAAGTTGTAGACTTTCCCTTTTCAGCAATCACTTCAAAAGGATTCCTAGATTCTTATCTCGCACGGGCTAATGACCTTATGGCCTCTAATTACTTTTGCAACACAATGGAGTGGAGATTGATGTCTGACTGTTGCTGCTTCATTGAGAGCTTGTTATCTCAAGGAAGTCCAAGATCCCGTAATAACAGTATCAATCAGTGATATTCTGAATGTTTTGCCAAAGTTACAGTGAATGAATACTATATCTTATGTTCAGCATGTCATTGTTGTTCCTCCATATAGCATGTGCTCTCATGTAGTAAAATAATACAGCTTTGTGTGTATTAGTGTTGGGCGAACATCCGGATGTTCGGGTTCGGGCCGAACAGGCCGAACATGGGCCAGATGTTCGGCATGTTCGGCCCGAACGCCGAACTCAATGGAAGTCAATGGGACCCCCGAACATGCCTATTTTGGGGGCCCTATGGGGTCGCAGGCATAAGGGGGGAGCATGCCCCGATCGCGGGGGGGTCGGAAATTCCCCCCACCCCCTCCGCTAGCGCTGCCCCCTCTGCCCGCTTCCCCATAAAAAAAGTTTAAGGCAAGTTAAATAGTACTTGGTGGCTGGCCTGGCACTGGCAGTGGAGTGAGGAGGAGGAGGAGTCCGAGTAGCAGAGTGACGCGTTGAGGCCGGGCAGCGGGCGGTTCAGCGGTAGTACCCTTGTGGTACTTCCGCCCTTTCTCTGACCTCACGTCCTCTACGTGATGACGCGTACGAGGGTACGCGTGACGCGTACCCTCGTATGCAGAGGACGTGAGGTCAGAGAAAGGGTGGAAGTACCACAAGGGTACTACCGCTGAACCGCCCGCTGCCCGGCCTCAACGCGTCACTCTGCTACTCGGACTCCTCCTCCTCCTCACTCCACTGCCAGTGCCAGCCACCAAGTACTATTTAACTTGCCTTAAACTTTTGTATGGGGAAGCGGGCAGAGGGGGGAGCGCTAGCGGAGGGGGTGGGGGAATTTCCGCCCCCCCCCCCCGCGATCGAGGCATGCTCCCCCCTTATGCCTGCGACCCCATAGGGGGGCCGTATTGCGGCATGTTCGGGTGAACAGGGCCCTGTTCGGCCGAACAGGGGCCCTGTTCGGCCCTGTCCGGCGGCCATTCAGTAGTTCGGGACGAACCCGAACTTAAAAGGCCGAACACCATCAGGTGTTCGGCCGAACTCGAACATCACCCGAACAGGGTGATGTTCTGCAGAACCCGAACAGTGGCGAACACTGTTCGCCCAACACTAGTGTGTATGTATGTACTGGGAGAACAGCTGCAACTAGGGACTTGTCAGCTGCAAGGGGCTGGAGGAAGCCCGTGTAAGTAGATCTGGGGGTAGCATAGATTGCCTGACGTTTCCTTTAAGTCTAGGTGTTTTTATCTGCATGGGGAAAATACATTGGTCCTCCGTTTTCCTGTGCAGAAAGCGAAGGGGGTGGGGGGCCCCATCCAAAGTTTTTTTTGGGGGGGGCATCCAAAGTTTCGCAGGGGGCCCAGTGATGTCTAGTTATGCCCCTGCTTGAGAATATTGATTAAATAACAAAGAATTAATACTGGGGCAGATTAAATCATTGTCATCTTTTGACAAATCAAGACACTACAGACATGAAAGTGTGGGCTGCTATACTGGCTGAGTATGGACCCATTTAGCCAACCATCTGCACCAGTAGTCATGGCCCCCACACTGGGTATACAACCAAGATATGCTCGAAACATGATTCTCTGGATTGCCCTTTGGTTGCATTTTTTTGTCTGTAGGAATGTGTGCTGGCACTAAATAGAATTCATCAAGTCATCGCTGCAGTGTTGCACATTTGCTTGAGTTGCCGTATATCTGCTGCAAAAGTGCTGGTGGGCCAATGGATATGCCAGCCTGAAATTTGCAGACAAGCAAAGCAAATGTATGGCTGTCGCCACCATTAAGCAAACAATGTGAAATCTTAAAGAAGCCTTTTTTGTTCTGCATAGCATTGCTAGGTTTTTACTGCAGTGCTAATCTGTAAGGGCTGTATAGTCAATTAGTCATGTCCTGTTAAATGTTGCAATGGTCAGTTATTAAAAATGTCCCCATGAAGCAAGTAACACAATTAATATAATTTAATATACATGTGTTAATACTATGCAGCTGATATATTAGTATGAACCAAGAACTTGTAATAGTGTATGTTTTGTGCTTTGTTATGCGTTATGTATTTTAATATTGTGTTGAACGCTTCACTAGAGGGCAGCATTTGATCAGATGTCTTCTTCTACCTAATAGATTTAAGAAGCTTCCTACAATAAATTGGAGATCCCTCTGCAACAAATTTAGCAGCGTTGAAGGGGAAACATTCTTACTGTAATTTCAACATATTTACCAGTTGGGTTGACCACACACTTTGCTCTCCAAAGAAAATTCAGAAGCTTTAAAGGATTGGAGCTTGCTAATAAATAAGATTTGTTTTAAGATTTTTAACTTAGGGTTGTATAAATCAGGCTCGGCCTGTGTTTCAGAGCTGCAGATTTTTAAATGCACCGATATTAATATTTTAACGTCTTTTATTATTGTAACAGAATAAAACATGAATAGGTTCTATGGTCTATTAGCCCCTCTCTTTTTCTTTCTTCTGCATAGCAGTCATCTATGACAAGACCTAATGAGAGATGAAATAAGGCTGCCATTTTGTGGCATACGTTTGTATCTCTTCCTGGATAATAAGCACGAAAGATGTACACAACTAAAATATATACCTCTAATGTATTCATCATTAAAATAATAACGACTATGCTTTCTTTCTTTTTTTTTTTTTTACAGGAATTTGAAACAAGAAAATGCAGATGAAAATAATAACCAGAGCTAACAACCAACAAGACACACCACCTAACTAGCGTTTTTACGTGGGATTTTTATGTATGATTATAATTTATTTTTCTCTGTGTTTAGAACACAATAGATACCACAAAGTAACTTGAATTTAGGGAAACGTATGGTGATTCTTTTTTTCCTTTTTGTTGTATTTATTTATAAAAGTGCATGGAAAAAATGTTTTTTGTTTATTTGTTTGTTTTTATTTTTTTTTATCAGAAAAGTATAATATATTAGAAACAAATGTGCATGTTTTGGCCCTTCCCATGCTGATTTCACTGCATGTTTTTGTATTTGACAATCATTCTTGTTTTACTTCTGTGTAATAAAGATCAGATGTTACTGAAGCATGCAATAAGAGCTAGATTATGAGTCATCAAGACAGTAGAGCTAACTTTTGTATTCTCAAATACTTTTTTATTACGATACAAAATATATTTCATAATTCCCTAATTAAAAATGAAAATAATATTTGTTATATTTTTTTTAAGCTGTACAGAATAAAGACATCTATAAAAACACTATACATTACCTTTATAGCCTTGGAAATTTGGAAAACAAAATTTGTGGTTTCTTTTAGAGAATGAGACTTGTTAAGTGTTAAGTATTGAAATCACCATTATATTCTTATCATGTAAGAAAATACCTAACCTTTTCATTTTTCTTACTTTATGGTAAATAAAGTGAATGTACAAGAGAGCTTGTTGAATAAAATCACTTTTTTTTAAATGGCAATATGCATGTAATAAAGCTATAGGTAATTCTGCTGCATTTGTCGACTATGGAAGAGACAGATAAGGATTACTAACAGGAAGATTTGCATGCATATTGTTCATCCCTTGGGAAATCCACATAATTAAATAAGGGAAAAATTAATTTAGTCATGACTGCTAAATCGATTTAAAAAAGTAGATAAGTACACCTGACAGCAATGACTAAAAGCTTGACGACGAGTTAGAGATGTAGCTCTGCATGATTGTACAAGAAGTACTCTGCGAGTTTAAAATGGGTATGAATAAATATGTGTGCAACGTCTTTGGCAGTTACTGTGAAAAGCACATTTTTGTTCAGGCTGTAGGGTCTTTGAGAGTATCAGATGACGTGTATGAATAATGATGTTTAAATAGTTGTGAAAATGGTTTTAAGGTTAGTGTCTGTTTCTTTTTAATGGACCTATTTCTGATAGACAGTTAAACATTAAAGAAAATCTGAACTGAAAATGAAAAGTCAAAATACACATACACACGTCATACTTACCTCCCATGTCATCTGCTCATCAATCGCTTTCTCCTCTTCTGCGTCCTGTTTGTCCTCTGTGATCAAGGCAATTCTTCGTATTCCACACTTTAAAAATGGCCAATACCCTTTAACAGCTTCCCGATCAGTGGTAATTGTAATCTCACCCACTTGAGCCATAGGGAAACATGGACATTACCTTGCTCATCAGTTGTCCTTTCAGTTATAACTGACAGCAACTGATGTATAACTGACAGCAACTGCTATATTTCAGTTCTGACAAAATCTTGTCAGAACTAAAAGGAATTGTTGTAAGAAGAAAATGGTGAGCTTCTGAAAGGTAAGTATGCAATATTCATTTGCAGGTACATCATGTGTTTATTTTTAAATAATTTTACTCGGTTCAGGTACACTTTAAAGATTACAAGTTCAGATAGCATGTAATTTAAATGGGTTGCAAAAAATAAAGGCTATCTACAGTATTGTGTTTTTAAATTATATATTGCATATACCTATTTTGTAGTTTTATATTATTAAAAATAACCTTTTCTTTTTAGTCTGCAGCCAGCTACAATTTCTAGACGTGAATGATGCCAAATTTGCTTCCTTACAGTGGTGACAATTCTATATCAGTCCGTGAATGTCAACCTTCAAATTCTCATTTTTCAACCCTTAGCTACTTCTTCCTCTTAGGTGCTCACTTTGTATAAGCAAGTAACCTTTGCTAAGATCCCAACAATGTATATAAACATTCTAAATAGAATTTGTTTTGTTTTGTGAGAATTAAGATGCTCTTTAACATGGAACTTAAATGGGACTTCAAACATACATCTTTTCTTTTAGTGGCGAAGTGTTAATAAGCTGATTTTACACACTGCATAATCATTTCTTCCTGTCTACTAATGTTAACAACAGCTGTATGTATCTATGTGAGGTGAAAATCACAGCAATGTTTGGGGAGGTACTTCTTTATAAAGACAAGAAAAGCTTGGCTATAGCGAGTGGGGACGGCAGTGGAGAAACAACCTTTGAGACCAACATCTTTTTATTGCTAACTGCAGTTGTTGTGCAACAGCCATTTTTGAAATTATTACATGTAATCAAAATATTAAGTACAGATACATTACCTACTGTAGATATCTTTGTTATCTCATGACTGTAGTTCAGCTTTTGAACCCATAAGCACCATTGTCTTGCAATTAAATATTCAATGTCCATTACTGTGTGTAATCAAAGCAGGCATGTTTGGCAAAACAGTGATGGAACTGAACTGTTACCACTTCCAGACCTTGGCAATTGAAATCTACACTGTTTGGGAGCTGCTATACCTGCCAGGCCGTAGATTTCATTCATCCCTGGCACCCACTCTTGCTGTTCTCGCTGCTGTCCAAGTCGCTGTACCCGCTCACTTTGCTGTCATGCTGACAGCAGATATTCCGTTTATCGAGCAGGAGCCAATTTTATTGGCCCCTGGCCCCATGATTGCTGTCAGCCAATCACGGCAATTACTGCACTTAAAAGGGCACAGACGGCTGTGGTCTTAAAACGGGTGGAAAAGGTTAACCACATTTTATCTAATGGAGCAGGGTCTTATGTATTGTTTTCTTGAAGTATGCAGAGATTACAAGTTGGGGCCTAATTCCACTAGCTGTGAATCATGGCCATTTTCTGTGAGCGAATTCTCATGCGGAATAGCAGTCAGTTGAAATTAAGAGGCTGCATCTGAAACCACGTGAGGCCTGAAGAAAAATAGCGTCGGCTGCAGTTTTCATGGCACGGCTATAGTGATTCAGCAACCTCAGGCATTCTTAGCACAGTGCAAGTGAATGGATGTAAGTATACAGATGCAGCTTATGAACAATATTTTCATAAAACAGACCACAGGAAAAAAGACACCATTAAATATAATAAATTAATACAATGTAACAGTATCCAACGTTGACAAGGAAACACAATGGAATTAAAGTCTATAAATCTTCAGGTTTGCTGGAGGGCGAGGCTATCTGTTCATTTTCATAGTATAAGTGCTGTTATGTACAAGTTATTGATCTACTTTAAAATCTTCATCACAAATTCTCTGGGGCAGCTGGGTCATTTACTGTGTCACTGTCCTCTTTAACCTCCTTGCCGTTCCAATTATTGCGGCAAGGGGGCAGCGCACTTTTTTTAATTTGTTTATTTTTAAATCATGAAGCTAGTCTAGCGCTAGCTACATGATAGCCGCTGAGCAGCGGCATCCCCCACCCACTCCGATCGCCTCCGGCGATCTGCGCAAGCAGGAAATCCCATTCAGAACCGGATTTCCTGCATGGCTTCCCCCGTCTCCATGGTGACGATCGCGATGACGTCACCGACGTCATGGACGTCGGACGTCAGAGGGAGTCTCGATCCACCCCTCAGTGCTGCCTGGCACTGATTGGCCAGGCTGCGCGAGGGGTCTGGGGGGGGGGGGTGTTGGCGCGACGGGTAGCGGCGAATCAGCGGCGATTGAGTTATGCTCGCAAAGTGCTAGCTGCATGCAATAAAAAAATTGTGAAAATCGTCCCAGCGGGGCCTGAGCAATCCTCCTGCGCAGGTTACCCCGAGCTCAGCTCGGGATAACCGGCAAGAAGGTTAAAGAAGCACTGTAACAGCATACAGTAGAATGCAGTTAATTATTTAGCATATTGTATGTAGCAAGAGATGAGGGTATGTGCGGGACTCTCTATAACATGATCGCAAAGGCTGCTGGCGTTCAGTGTGGAAGTTGTCCCAAGACGTGTAAGTAAGAACAGTAAGAAAGACAGTAGCAAATCCGCATGTTAAGAAAGCAGTACATGCACCAACCTTCCAGCATAATCAATTTATTGTAGATGACAACAACCATTTGTGCAACGGTGAACTTGCCTGATGAAGCAAATGTCAGCAACATTTGCAGCCTTGGATGGTGGAGGTAGTTGGCAGGCACGGAACGAGGAAAAGCGACAGCCGTTTTGCATCTACATGATGCTTGGTCATGCTGCATTTCTAGCGTGGAACACAGCACGACCAATCATCATCTAGCAGCATGACCATGCATCATCTAGATGCAAAACGGCCGTCGCTTTTCCTCGCTCTGTGCCCACCACCCAACTTCACCACCCAAGGCTGCAAATGCTGCTGACATTCTGTTAGCTTGATCAGGCAAGTTCACCATTGTACACATGGTCGTTGTCATCTACAATAAATTGATATATGCTAGAAGGATGGTGCACATACTGCTTTTTTGATATGCGGATTTGCTACTTATTATTCAGGATACCCACTTTTGTCACTTATTCTGGTTTCAGCATGAAAAAAACTTTTTCTATCTATATATTGATGTATATTGTACGTAAATTCTGCCCTCCCAGTGATGTCAAGCTCAGGATGATTAGTTATGCTCCCTTCTTTTCTCTGTGCACTTTGGGAAACCAGGTGTTTTTTTTTCTATTCAGCTAAGTACACACAACATACAACCGTTCCTCAGTGATGTACGTTGCCAGCACTAAAGATGTCGCCGCTTGTGTTAAATCTCAGAATGTAAATCAAGGTGAGGAAAGAATATACAATGGACAATCACTGATTAATAAATGTATAAATGAATATTGAAAAAAAAAACTATTTTATTAACTACGTTTTCACTACAGTTCTTTTTTAAACAATGTTGTTTCATCTTCAGAATCTGATGCTGTAGAAGTTGGATCATTATGTTTTTAAAAATGAATTATTTTTGGTGATGTGGCATTCTGCACCAGAGATCCCTGGATATCAGTGTCATTGTATGGTAGAGTATTATATCAAAGGCCCAGTTCATATTTTCCTTGTTTCTGAAATAGAACCTTGTTTCCCACTGTCAGATTACAATGCCTGGCACAGAGCCAAGCATTACAACCCTGTTACGTTCTCTGTTTAGGCTTAGTGTCTTTTTCTGATACTTGAGTTGAACTTTAGTGTCCCTTTCTCTTATATGAGGGAGTTTATTTCTCTGTTGCTTGGTTCAAAAGACACTCTGCTGGTGACTTTTCAGAAGAGCAAGGTTTAGCTGATTTGTAGTTTCTGGGAAAAGAGAAAGTTTGCTATCATGGATTTCAGTAAGACATCTGCGCCAATAAGACAGTGCTTTGACTTTTTCCATTAGTTCCACATAAAGAAAAATGCAGCTTACTAAGTTGTAATGAATGCCACTCCCCTCAGCTCCCTTTGTATATGTTACGGCCAGAACCCGAAGTGTGGCCACTTCGCGTTCTGGCCAGCCACTTCGGGTTCTGGACGGCCAATGTGCGAAGTGGCCGCAGCGCAGTGGCTAATGTTAGAAATGTAATGTTTACACTTATTTTACGGCCGTCTCGCTGCGGCCAAATGTATTAAAAGTTGCTTAATTTAATTAAATATAGCCGGCGGCAATGTGAAAGATGAAGCCGCCGGCTTTCGCACTGCCTCCTCCTGCCGACATCGGTAGACCCGGGAGGGCTAAACAAATGTTCCTGGGTACCCCTAAAAAGGGTACCTTCCCTTGCTTGCATTGCCAACACTGCAATAACATAATTAAAGGGCCTAAGGTCCATCACCCTCGGTCAGGTGAGGGTATATTGCTTAGGGATTATGCCACCTGTGACACAAAAGGAGTAATTTATTTTATCAGGTGTCCCTGTGGTCTGGCCTATGTGGGACAGACCACAAGGGACATTAAGACCAGATTAAATGAACATAAAAGTAACATCAAAAAAACAAAAAAGGTCACAGGTGGGGAGCAAGAGGATTCTAGAAAGGATCCACCACTTGCTAGACATTTTTCTGAGTATGGCCACAGTGTTAGTCAATTGCGCTGGCAGGTTCTGGAGGTGGTCCCTAGACATGAAGGCAGAGATCATGTAAGGGAACTTTTGAGGAGGGAGGCCTGGTGGATGGATAGGCTGGGGACGCAGTGGCCAGGGGGCTTAAATGAGGACTTCAGCCTCAGGTGTTTTTTATAGAATTAGCTGTACATAGGGTTAAAATGCAATAGGTATTGGTCCCACCCTCTTATGTAAGGTGTGGTTAGGTGTAATGGTTTTATAAATGTGTTATTCCTGTGTGAAACTTCGAGCACTTGAGAAAGGGCACCTCGCCCGAAACGTTGTGCTGGTAGTGATATGCTGTGTATACTCTTTGTAACACTTCAATAAATGGAAATCGTTGGATAAGCATCCGCTGAGGGTTGAGTTCCTTATGGGAATTGTGTAGGTTCACTTCGCGTTCTGGTCAGCCACTTCGGGTTCTGGCCGGCCAATGTGCGAAGTGGCCGCAACGCAGCGGCCAATGTTAGAAATGTAATGTTTACACTTATTTTACGGCCGTCTCGCTGCGGCCAAATGTATTAAAAGTTGCTTAATTTAATTAAATATAACCGGCGGCAATGTGAAAGATGAAGCCGCCGGCTTTCGCACTGCCTCCTCCTCCTCTCCCTTACCCCCCCGCCTCTCTCCTCTCCCTGCCTCCTATACGACATACGGAGCAGCCGGGCGGGGACACGCGTGTCCCCTAGAGTCGTTCATCGCGGCAGGGGAATCCTGCCGTTCCTGCAGAGTGGGTGCTGGCAGAAGCAATGTCTGCAGCCTCCCCGCTCTGCTCTCCTGCCGCGACGAACGACTCTCCCGGCGGCTCCGTATTGTATGGAAGGCAGGGAGAGGAGAGAAGCGGGGGGGGGGGGGGGGGGGGGGGGGAGAGGAGAAGGAGGCAGTGCGAAAGCCGGCGGCTTCATCTATCACATTGCCGCCGGCTATATTTAATTAAATTAAGCAACTTTTAATACATTTGGCCGCAGCGAGACGGCTGTAAAATAAGTGTAAACCCATACATTTCTAACATTGGCCGCTGCGCTGCGGCCACTTCGCACATTGGCCGGCCAGAACGCGAAGTGGCCACACTTCGGGTTCTGGCCGTAACATATACATTTCAGGCATCAAATCAAATGCCAATTGCATAACCTCTGACATTTTAAATATAGTTTAAGTTAGTTGATGTAAGCACACACATGCAGCTTATGAACACGACAGACTACAGGTCACCAGGACACAGCATGTAAGATCTGAAAGTACTTATTTGTAAAGCAAATCTGAAGTGATTTTAAAATACAAAAACAGATACTTACCAAAGGAGGGGAAAGGCTCTGGTTCCTACAGAGACTTCCAGTTTCTCTCCTGATCCACTCAATCCAGCCCTGTTTAAATTCCCCACTGCGGGAGGCTTTGGAAGTCTTCGGGAAGCCTGAGTGCTCCTGAAGATGGGCGCATGTGCAATTGCACAAAAGAGCATGCTCACACATACACAGCATGGAGCTTTGCCTCCTGCTTTGTGTGCATGGAGGCAAAGTGAGAATTACTTTAGTTATCATTCACCACTTTATACCCCATGTAACTACTACACCTGACAGAACCCTTTTTGTTTAGGTAATGTGGCCCAAACAAAAGAGGAACTATAGAGATTCAGCACCATCAAATGATAAGGCCCCAGGGCAAAGTGAAAGTGAGCCTATTGACCCTCAAGGCACTTTGTTTATGCAGGCTATTTTTCCCTAGCAGTTATAAAAGTGTGGTGTATGTGTTTGAGGAGATGAGAAATTTTCACTGCAGTGCCACTTCAGCTTGCCTCCTGTTTGGCATTCAATCTGTTGAAGTACAGTATATACTATCCTTCACCCATGGTCATTTACTTGGGCAGACTGCGTTTCCAAGGAGCACAGTGCTTGTCCCCAGTCCTGCTGGACTCCTTTCATATAAGATTCTTGAAGGCAAAACAAAGCCAATGGAATCCAGCTGATAAACAAATGCCACCCATGCACATGCCTGATCAGCTGCTTCCACGGGACATGCACAACCTCTGGCAGTCAAGGCAAATACAATTCCTCAGCAGCTATACTCAACACATGACCATAATTCCAGATCCAGTGCACTGAACAAATTACTTTAGTGGGTTGAAATCAGTCATGTGGCTGCATGGGGAACATAAGTGAAATTTCATCATTGAATTTAGCCAATTCACCATGGATGATTTTTTTTTACATATTTCTCCATCTTAACATAGAGATTTATATATATCTTTAGTTCAGTCTTTGCACATGCGTAATCCATTACTATAGTGGTGGAGGAGACAAAAGTTTTGCAATGATTATTAATGAGTACATTTAAAAAAGGTGCCTGGAACAAAGGGTGTCGTGTGTAGCCGATAAATGTGGACTGGATTTAAACAATACATGTGATTTTGTTTATAAAAGGCTTGCTGATTGTATCCCAAAAACATGATTTTGTTTATAAAAGGTTGCTGGATGAACCCAATAAAAGTGGTGCTGGATGTGCCAAGAGTGCCAGAGTGCTGGATGTAGCCAAGAGACATGATTTGTTTCTAAAAGGGCGCTGGATTTAGCCAATAAACGGGATTTTGTTTTTAAAAAGGCACCAGATGTAGCCGATAAATGTGATTTTGTTAATAAAAAAAGTGACTGTTAAAGGGACCCTGAGCAGTGGACGAAAATCAATATCGGAACTTACCTGGGGCTTCCTCTAGCCCCCCCACAGCCCTCGAGAACCCCCCCACATCTTCCTGGCCTCTTCTGCGGTTCCCCTGTAGCAAGTTGTCTGTGTGCACTCCTGAAGCGCACCTGCCACATCATCACGGCAGGTATCATCAGCCCCACTGGGCATGCGCGGTTCTCTAAACACTGTATCGCGCATGTGCAGGAGGTTGAGGGCGGCTGGCCTGATGACACAGTGGGTGCGCTTTGGGAGTGTGATTTTCATCCACATGGTCCCTTTAAGCACTTGAGGACCATGGGCTTACACCCCCCTAGTGACCAGGGTATTTGTTGCAAATTGGGCCAGTGCAGCTTTAAGGCCTCACCGCAGGGCTATACAACTCAGCACAAAGGTGATCCCCCCCTTTTCTGCCAACAACAGAGCTTTCTATTGGTGGGCTTTGATCGCTCCCAGGATGTTTATTTTTTTTATTGATTCATTTTACTATTTTTCAGCGTGATCGGCTGTTATAGGCTTCAGCCTATGACAGCGGATCACTTCCCTGCCTCCAGAGGGGAAAGTAGTGTCACACGGCTGTCCCCAGTACAGCACTGCCATAGATAGCAGTGCTGTACACTGTAGACAGATGGCGGTTTGCCGTCTAACAGTCTCCTAGCAGCGATCACTGCTGGAAGACTGATGACAGAGCGGAGCTCCATCATTCAAGCGGAGATTTCTCCTGCATCTCAAGTCCCAGGACTTGACGCCAATTGGTGTCAGGCAGTCCTGGGGCTGCCACCGCGCTCACGCCCATTGGCGTGAGGCGATAGTTTAGTAGTTAAAACCCTCATGGTGATGCCTAACATTAAAACTCCTCTGACACCTAACTTTAACCAACTAACCTAACCTACATTGAGATCTTTGTAGCTGCAATTTTGGAAAGATATAACCGGTATTTGGCGTGATCATTGTAGCCACATTTTATGTCAAAGATATAAACAGTATTTAATGAGATAATTGTAGATGCAAAATGAAGGGCTGAAGGGCTGAAGGGCTTAGAGTGTAGAAATTAGGTTCTGTATTGTATCTGCAAACATGTAGCTGCAAAATGAAGGGCTTATAGTGTAGAGATTAGGTCCTCTATTGTAGCTGCAAACATTTCCATGATATTGTCGTGATAAAAAAAACGGGCGTCCTTTTCACTACTTATAGCCGATAATCACTGCAAATAACATGGCGCCCTTTTTACACAGGCAACTATGGTACCCCTTTTAACTGATACTTTGTAACTACTACTTTTTCCAGAAACAACATTTTTAGCATAGGACAGCAGGGGAAAGAGCATGAATGATGAAAAATTACAAATTTTAGCGGGTTCTCTCTCACAAGGCCTAGGGCATAATCATCTCCAAATACGACCCTGCCTCCAGCTATATGAATTTAAACTGTACAGCAAAGTCTCACCTCTGTATCAGAGCTGTGATTTTATATGCCTCAATGTGAACAAGCACATAAGGTGTCACTGCAACAGATTGCATGGTTTCCTTTATTTGTACTTTACCACACAGGGCTCTTCACTCGCTTACTATCACATATCATAACTAAAAGCATTTCTAATGCAAAATAGGAATTAGAAAAAGTAACATCTTGAATTCAGTGGATTCTAAATAAAATAACAGTATGCCTGTGAGATATTATATACACTAAACTCCGTTGACTAAACTTACAGGTACCTTATTTTGTCTGTGTTTTTCTAGCTTTGTATTCTGAATACAGAAGCTTTAAATACATAATATGTGCCATATTTTTCAGAATATAAGACACACTTTCTCCCCAAAAAGTGCCAAATAAGGGAGTCCCTGACTTACAAACACCCACCAATATGAACCGCCAATCCGCCGCGATGTAGGGTACTCCCTGCACTTTGTCTGCCTTTGTCCTCTGTGCCGTCCTCTGCTCTGTGCAGTGTAATTAGCAGTGGGAGCAGCGGGCATGTCAATCATCTGATCTGAGGGCACTCTAGGCTCTCAATGGCTTCTTCTCTCCCTCAATGTTACCCTAATGCCGGCTTTTCCTGATTACACATGACTGGCACTAGGGGAACAGTGAGGTAGAGAAGAGGTCTCTAATCAACCGTGCCCTTGGATCAGGTGAGAGTCCTGATTGGCTTCCTCTGCTATTAACTCTGCATGGAGGAAGTGGGGGAGGGGGCTCAGGGACATGGGGGACAAACAAGGACACAGGGGGACAAAAGGACATAGGGGACAAACTAGGATACAGTGGGACACATTAGGACACAGAGGGAAAAAAGGAGGACACAGGGGGAGAAAATAGGACACGTGGACAGGCGAGGACACTGGGGACAAAAAGGAGCATACAGGAGGACAAACTAGGATGCAGGGGGACAAACTAGGACAAGGGGAAAAAAAGGAGGACACAAGGGGACAAAAACATTTAGACAGGGAACAAACAAGGACATGGGGGGACAAAAGAGAAGTCACAGGGGGACAAAAAGGAGGACAAGGGAGACAAACGAGAATGCAGGGGGACAAAAAAGGGCATGGAGGAGGACACAAGAGGGACAATAGAGGACACAGAAAGACACAAGTGGACAATAGAGGACACAGAAGAATACAAAGGCGCATGGAGGAGGAAACAAAGGGGACAGAGGAGGACACAAGGGGGGCAGAGGCAGACACTTGTGGGAAAGGGCACAGGAGAACACAAGGACTATAGAGGAGGACAGGGAGACAAATGAGGTACAAGAGAGGTACAAGGGAGACGCATGAGGTAGAAAATAATTGGGAGAAACAAGATCCAAAAAATTAGTGGAGGTTCGAACCAGAACTTGAAAGCCAATCAGAATCACCAAAATGAGTAAGCCCTCTGCACACTCGCATGCAAATTCTGCACTTGCAGAGCAAAGAAAATAACATGATTAAAGTAAGAAAAGTAATATTGAAATGAAGGTAATCAAGAACAATTTACTTTGAGTAATACATTGGCTTGTAAATGTGCTGAAAGGTTATTTTTTATCAATTAGGTGAAAAACATTTTTTTATGAGAAGTTTTGTGAATTAACTTCATTGTGTTTAAAGGAATACTATCGATTCACATATTTTTTTCAATTGACATAGGAATTGTTTGGGAAGTGCTGCTAAGTACTGGTGTATACATTTTAGTAGCAACTTCTTTGTTTACTGTTATCAAAATACTTTCAATATTTACTGGCGCCAAAACTGATGGCTGACTGAGCCATGAGGAGAGGGGAAATTCCCCTCACACTTGATCAGTTAACTCTAAGGGCTTGATTCACAAAAGAGTGCTAACTGTTAGCACGGGCGTTTTCGCGTGAATTTTTGCATTGCGCGCGATCGCGAATAAACCGTTATCGTTTTGCGTGAAAATTCGTGTTTGCGCGCGAAAACGTTAACGTTTTGCATGAAAAATTCGCGATCACGCGCAATGTGAAAATTCGCGCGAAAACGGTCGTGCTAACAGTCAGCACTCTTTTGTGAATCAAGCCCTATATGTAGCTCTGTGTGTGACAGAGAGAGACAGGACACAGGAACTGCAGCTGTTGGGAGCTCTGTTTCTGACTGAAGTGTCTGAAGAGAGCAGAGGAAATGTAACTAATTGTCACAGCTTTTCATACTGTTTTTGCTTTCAGAGTTTGATATGTTTGATATTTTCTTTCTGTAGTCTGATATGCAACTGGCTGTGCATTGAAGCAGACACCCCTTCTGCAATTGATTTGTCCCAATATAGCTAAATTCTACCCTCAATAAATTACAGTTTTTGCCTCTGATATTTAGCATGAAAAGTAGGAAAATGTTTACACAGCTACTTAGACATTATTTGCACACTGTCATTTTAGAACACTTGGGTATCGATAGTATTCCTTTAACTATTTCTCCCTGGAAGCAAAGTTTTCATTAGACTGTATTTATTTGGAACTTCTTATCTACACTCCATATTTCAGTAAATATACTAGTAAGCATACTTTTAAATACATTATCACAGTCTGGTCAGGCCCTTGAGAGGAGAAGCAGGTAACTGAGGTGCACGGCGTTGGAGTGCCAAAGCTGGGCGCCATCATAGCAGTAATGCTATGATGTACTCCCGACGCAAGAGTAGTTCGGGGATCTGGCAATTGCAAATTACATCGGAGGGGGGAATAGTATTTAACGCCGCCGGGGAGTTTAGAGGCAGCAGGGAGAGCTGTAATTCGGCTCACCCAGAGCCCAACTCACCTTTGGCCACATAACACGTATGCTTCAGAGGATCAACTTCTGTTTGGTAATGCTTTACAATTAGCAATGCTGAACCCATACATGAAAAATGGTGTCACAGTAATTTGGATGCCTGGGACAGCCACAAGTAGAATATTTGTAAAATTACTGATAGTCTACTTCTGAGCAGTGGATAATACAATAGAATAATATTTGTAATATTTACCGATATTTTACTATTTCTAAACCAAACCCAATTCTAACACTAACCCTCTTTCTATCGATGCCTAACCCTTCCTTCCAAATTATCTGTGCCGCCTTTGCCGCTAAAAACGTCCTCCACTGGAATCCGTGCCACCTGAAAACAAAAACTATAATGTGCCGCAGGTGCTAAAATTCCCCCCTGGGCTGCACTATAGCTGCTATTAACTATTGGGATATATGCGATATATGCGTTTCCCATTTTACCAAAGCACTGCCAGGATCAAAATTACCTGCAGCAAAGCTGAATATCTGCCTACCTTACAATCGGTAGAACTGCTCCATCTACATCTATTTTAGCCACCTGCTTTGTACAGTGGACAGGTCACTATGTAGATATTACTCCCAAAGCATAGGTGATACTTTTTTAGCAGTTCTAATTATACGTTTGACTTTCATGACTAGAAGTGGACTCCTGCCTTCCGTCTCGTTCCTCATATTATTACTTCTTACCTGTCACTTATAGTATAAGCTTGGATTCTATTAGAAATATGCTCTTCTATCTGGAAGGAACCTGCATTGCAATCATATCAGGCACATCATTCTAAAAACGACTTAACCCCTGGAGCTGAACTCGTTCTCTTGTGTGCAGCTCAATTAATAAAACAGAACTAGCACAGTCCTCCAATGTCTCTTTTAACCTTTTAAGTGTAATTAGTGAGTCTGACAAAATGCAGAAATGTACGACAATAAGACCTTCTGTCTCTAATTAAGGCAGTTACCTGCTGGTTAAATTTTTTATTGTGGGATCTCATCAATAATACAGGAACAATGGATTTTTTTTTCATTGTTAATGGTGAGTATTCACAAGTCCAATGTTTTTAGGATTGACACCTTTTCTGCCTGGATTGAAACATTATCAGTTCCACACCAATGTGGCAGTTTCACACGTGTGCATTATATATAACAGTATATTTTTGGATCATTGGAGAAAACCAGGATGCCTGTCAGAAGCATCTATACAATAATTCATGCAGATGCCTTTTCTGGTGGATTGAAATGAGAATTCAGAACTTCCAATCCACAATATTAATCATCATAGTCTAAATTACACTAATACTTTTATGCTATGTAAATGTGATGGGATGACCATTGAAGACTGGCCTTGTGATAATGTTTTTTTGTTGTGTAGTAGTGGTTCCAGGCACCCCTTGCTGTGGGCTGTGTGAGGATAGGTTTTCCATGAGTCAAGACCAAACTGTAAGGAGTGTATGTTGACAGAGATTGCTGGAGACTTTATTGCCTCCATGGGTACCCCCCGCTTTCCTAAAAAACAAAACAAAAAACATTTTAACCGTAGGATCCACTGGAGCCTTTTACTGTTCCAATGTAGTACAGCACCCACTAGCATCTCCACTTGATCACAATTACCAACAAACGACAATGTTAGAGACATTTTTCACAAAAGAAGACAGACTCCAGCACTCTCCATCAGATTCTTCTTCTATTTAGCCAAGAGTTACAGGTACAACAGATGCCACCTGTCTACAGCTGTTTCGCGTGTGAACTTGCCTCCTCAGGACACGTGGGGCCTGCCTGATCCTCCACCCAACCACCTAAATACAGGTACTTGTTCCCACCCACCCCAGGCCTCAAGCAAGGGGGGATAACAAGAATAATAAGGGAGGGGAAAAGACAGCAATGAAAAAATCAATATAGATAAAATTACCGGACACATTTATCTAAAGAAAACATTAATCTCATTTCTCAGATTAAAACCTAGGTTACCCAGAGCATCAATCATGGCGGCTTCCCTCTTTCACAGTCTCTCATCCCTCGATCCACCCCTTTTGTCAATCTCCACTGTTTCTAACCCTGTAAAGGTTAGGCAACCTGCATTGGCATTGTGTACTTCCCTTACATGTTCTATAAGATGGGTGGTGCCCTCCCCATTCCTCACCAATCTCTTGTGTTGTAGAAAACGTTCCTTAAGAGGTTGTACTGTCTTCCCAACATAATAGCGTCCGCAAGGACACCACACACAGTAAATTACATATTTGGTACGACAACTGATGAATTGTCTAACTTTCCATGTGACTGCACCCATATGTACAGTGTCACCTCTTTTCATAGAGTGACATGCACAGCACCGTCCACAGGTGAAATTTCCAGTCTGTTTCTTTCTAGTCAACCAATTATCAGCAGTTGACATTTTTTCCCACGTCACTATGTACCAACACTTTTCTGATAGTTTTCCCTCTACGGAAGCTCACTCTAGAGCAGTGTTTTTCAACCAGTGTTCCGCGGCGCCGCGGAACGTTGCCTGGTGTGCCGTCCTCTTCTCCCCCTCCCGCCCGTGCCGCCGCTGTTATTAGCATAGCAGCGGCCGCTCTCCCCTCTCCGGCGCCTGTATATTCTAGCAGCGTATATCCGGCTGCTCTGTCTGTGTGATGCGGAAGGAGGGAGGGCTCGGTTCCCATAGTAACGGCGATACATATCGCCGTTACAGGAAGCCGCTGCCCGGATGCTTCCTTCCGCATCACACAGACAGAGCAGCCGGAGATACGCTGCTAGAATATACACGCGCTGGAGAGGGGAGAGCGGCAGCTGTTAAGGTAATAACAGCGTTGGCCGTGGGGACGGGCGGGAGGCACTATACTGGCTATCCTGGGGCACTATTCTGGGGCACTATACTAGCTATACTGGGGCACTATTCTGGCTATACTGGGGCACTATTCTGGCTATACTGGGGCACTATACTAGCTATACTTGGGCACTATACTGGGGCACTATACTAGCTATACTGGGGGGCTATACTGGGGCACTATTCTGGGGCACTATACTAGCTATACTGGGGCACTATACTAGCTATACTGGGGCACTATACTGGGGTACTATTCTGGCTATACTGGGGCACTATACTAGCTATACTTGGGCACTATACTGGGGCACTATACTAGCTATACTGGGGGGCTATACTGGGGCACTATGCTGGCTATACTGGGGCACTATACTAGCTATACTGGGGGGCTATACTGGGGCACTATGCTGGCTATACTGGGGCACTATTCTGGCTATACTGGGGCACTATTCTGGCTATACTGGGGCACTATACTAGCTATACTGGGGCACTATACTGGGGTACTATTCTGGCTATACTGGGGCACTATACTAGCTATACTTGGGCACTATACTGGGGCACTATACTAGCTATACTGGGGGGCTATACTGGGGCACTATGCTGGCTATACTGGGGCACTATACTAGCTATACTGGGGGGCTATACTGGGGCACTATACTGGGGCACTATGCTGGCTATACTGGGGCACTATTCTGGCTATACTGGGGCACTATACTGGCTATACTGGGGCACTATACTGGGGGGCTATACTGGGGCACTATACTAGCTATACTGGGGGGCTATACTGGGGCACTATGCTGGCTATACTGGGGCACTATTCTGGCTATACTGGGGCACTATACTAGCTATACTGGGGCACTATGCTGGCTATACTGGGGCACTATTCTGGCTATACTGGGGCACTATACTAGCTATACTGGGGCACTATTCTGGCTATACTGGGGCACTATACTGGCTATACTGGGGCACTATACTGGGGCACTATGCTGGCTATACTGGGGCACTATTCTGGCTATACTGGGGCACTATACTAGCTATACTGGGGCACTATGCTGGCTATACTGGGGCACTATGCTGGCTATACTGGGGCACTATTCTGGCTATACTGGGGCACTATACTAGCTATACTGGGGCACTATGCTGGCTATACTGGGGCACTATGCTGGCTATACTGGGGCACTATGCTGGCTATACTGGGGCACTATGCTGGCTATACTGGGGCACTATGCTGGCTATACTAGGGCACTATTCTGGCTATACTGGGGCACTATACTGGCTATACTGAGGCAACTAAACTCCCTACACTGGGGCAACTATGCTAGCTATGCAGCCGCAACTCCGCCCGTCGCCGCCCCCCCCCCCCCCCCCCCCGCGCCGTTCCCCGGAGAAAAATTTGGTCAGGCAGTGTTCCCCGGGCCGGAAAAGGTTGGGAACCACTGCTCTAGAGGGTTGGGAGGTCAGGTCCTTGAGATGGTTGTCAGGGTGCAAAGTGTGCCACTGTTCACGTATGACTTGTTGGATTCTATTCGATAGGGGCGAATAATCGAAAACGAAATTGAACCTATGTTTTCTATTACGTTTTTTTGCTCTCCTGCTCAGGAGACGGTCTCTGGGGACGTGTGATATTGACTGTGGTAAATAACCTCTGTCGAGGAGTTGCTGGTGCAATTCTTCCGCCTGTGACTCAAAGTCAATGTCAGAGCTGATATTGCTCCTCAATCTGAGGAATTGGCCATATGGGATGGCGTCCTTGACATGTCTCGGATGGCAGCTGTCGAAATGTAAGAGACTATTAATGGCAGTCTTCTTCCTATGACCCCTGGTAACTACCTGGTAATTTTCCACCACCACCTTCAGGTCGAGTTACTCCACCTCCCTGTCCCCAAAGTGTGATGTGAATTCCATATTTACTTGGTTGGAATTTATCCACTCCATAAACTTATTGAATTCAACACAGTTACCATCTCAGACTACAAGGACGTCATCCACGTACCTTCTCCATAGTCTCAAATTTTTCCAGAAGGGGTTAGAAGGGGACCAAATTGTCTCATCCTCCCAAACAGCAAGGAACAAGTTAGAATATGTGGGGGCCACCGGGATCCCCATTGCGGTCCCAGACACCTGTCTGAACCACTGTCCATTGAACAAGAAGGCATTTTGAGATAGAATAAACCCCAAGCAGTCACACAGAAAGTCAGAGAACTCCCCAGTTTTACCATACCTTCCCAAAATTTGGTGTACAGCCCGTATCCCTGCTTCATGCGGCTGTATAAGCTGACTACATCAATAGTGGCCAGATGGAAGCTGTCTTGCCACCGAAAGCCATCTAAGACATTTAGGATGTCTACTGTATCCTGCACAAGGGACTTCACCATTCTAAGGCACGGCCTCAACTTGTGGTCCAAGTATGTGGGTTCACCAATGTTAGAGACAGGCTCGGAGGTGACATATCGCATTCTATTCATCTTCTCTGCTTGCTTCATCTTCATTTGAGGTTCTGCAATGAAGAAAAACTGTTTGTCTTCCATCACAATAGCAGGCTCTGAAGGTCTATTGTTTTAAACACCCCAAAATATGACTTGATATTTGAAAGAGAAATGGGCAAAGTGAATATTTCTCCATTGAAAAAACAAGACCAAAATATTATATAATTCCCCTTGGACCTCTGAGAAGACCTGTAGGTCAGGCTATTGGTGATTTACCTATTTGGGCTGTGTCCACAAGTCCTGGACCAATACTTCACATTTACACACAGACCTTACATTAGTATACTCAAACTCCCAGTGCAGTGGTCAGATGTGAATGAATATACATGTATTTAAAGGGTCTCCGAGCTCAGAAAAAAAGGAAAGTTGTACTCACCAGGGGCTTTTTCCAGCCCAGTGCTGGTCGGGAGGTCCCACGCCGGCGTCCTGGCTCCTCTCCTTCTCCCCGCTCCGGAATGGCTGGCAGGCCGCAGCCCGGGCGACACTCTCCTGAGTGTCGGGCTGCTTCTTCCGCATATGACGCGGATTACGTCACACGCCGGCCGCCTCGCGTCATCACGGCGGCCGGCGTGAAAGTACTGCGCATGCGCGCTTTGTTCGCGCATGCGCAGTACTTTCACGCCGGCCGCCGTGATGACGCGAGGCGGCCGGCGTGTGACGTAATCCGCGTCATATGCGGAAGAAGCAGCCCGACACTCGGGAGAGTGTCGCCCGGGCTGCGGCCTGCCAGCCATTCCGGAGCGGGGAGAAGGAGAGAAGCCAGGACGCCGGCGTGGGACCTCCCGACCAGCACTGGGCTGGAAAAAGCCCCTGGTGAGTACAACTTTCCTTTTTTTTCTGAGCTCGGAGTCCCTTTAACAGTGATCACTTATATAACACTAGTACGAACAAATAGACCAGATAATGTATCAAATGTGCAGGTTCAAGAACATTTGGGAAATAGTGATCACAACATGATAACATTTGATCTGGTGACTGATAGGGTGCGGGGCAGCAGGCCCACTAAAACTACACATTTTAGAAAAGCAAAGTTCAATCAACTCAGGCAGGCACTAAGTTTGGTGAACTGGGATAATGTACTACAAGGGGAGGACACTGAAGGGAAATGGCAAGCTTTTAAACTTATTCTCAATCAATATTGTAGTATGTATATCCCATATGGAAACAAAATGTCTAGGAATAAAAAAAAAATGCCTCTATGGACGAATAGAAAGGTTAGAGGTAAAATGAAGGGGAAAAGAATGCCTTTAAGGTCCTAAAACAGGAGGGGACCGACTCTGCATTAAGCAATTATAAGGAGTGCAATAAAAGTTGTAAAAAATAAATTAGGCTGGCAAAGATTGAAGCTGAAAATCAAATCACTGGGGATATCAAATCTAACCCAAAGAAGTTTTACAAGTACATCAACGCTAAAAAAATAAAGGTTGACTGTATTGGACTCCTAAAGGATGAGGGTGGGAACTCAATGGTGGATGACCAAGGTAAGGCAGAGTTATTAAATGCTTTCTTTGCTTCGATCTTCACAAGGGAAACATCACTGTTGCAAATTACAGATGCAGAAGAGTCTCATTCTTCCAACTGTAATATTAAATACTTAACACAGGATGAAGTAAAGGCAAGACTAAATAAATTAAAAATAGACAATACACCTGGCCCAGATGGCATGCATCCTCGGGTCCTAAGGGAATTAAGTTCAGTTATAGATAAACCCCTTTATCTTATCTTTTGTGACTCTCTTTCAACTGGCAGAGTCCCAGTGGATTGTCGTACAGCCCACGTTTTACCATTATTTAAGAAGGGCAAAAAATCAGATCCAGGAAATTATAAACCTGTAAGCTTAACATCAGTTGTATGCAAACTATTTGAGGGGTTACTAAGAGATACTATACATGACTTCATAGTAGAAAATAGTCTTTTTCTCAGCATCAACATGGGTTTACTAAAGACAGATCTTGTTTGACTAAAATGCTCAGCTTTTATGAGGTAATGAACGCTAATGTGGATATTGGGAATGCTGTAGATGTGATATACTTGGACTTTGCAAAGGCCTTCGACACTGTTCCACACAAAAGTCTGGTGCAAAAGTTGAGGATGCAAGGACTGGGGAAGAGTCTGTGTGCATGGATAGGGAACTGGCTAATGGACAGCAAACAAAGAGTTGTGGTCAATGGATCATACTCAAAATGGTTGACTGTTAGCAGTCGGGTCCCACAGTGGTTTGTACTGGGCCCAGTGCTCTTCAATGTATTTATTAATGACCTAGTAGATGCAGTAGTAAGCAATGTTGCTATTTTTGCAGATAATACAAAATTGTGCAGAATCATCAACTCTCAGGAAGATAGGGACATATTGCAACAGGATCTGGATAGGATGGCTATATGGGCACATAAATGGCAGATGAAATTCAATGTTGAAAAATGTAAAGTCATGCATTTTGGTCGTACCAATGGTCTAGCACCATACAAAATAAATGGGATACAGTTGGGGACATCAAACTTGAAGAAGGACTTAGGAGTACTCATCGACAACAAGTTAAATAATCATACTCAATGCCAAGCCGCTGCAGCTAAAGCTAACAAAATTTTGGGATGCATTAAAAGGGAAATAAAAACTCGAGATGCTAGCATAATATTGCCCCTGTTTAACTCTCTAGGAAGGCCACATCTGGAATATGGAATTCAGTTCTGGGCATCAAATTACAGGAAAGATATTGCAGTTTTAGAGCAGATGCAGAGACGAGCAACAAAATTGATACGTGGGATGGAAGGTCGCACTTACCAAGAGAGGTTAGATAAACTGGGTTTATTTAGTCTAGAGAAAAGACTCCTTAGAGGGTATCTAATTAACGTATAAATACATCAGAGGGCAATATAAAAGGTTGGCGGATGAGCTTTTTGTCCCTAGGCCTTCTCAAAGGACTAGAGGACATGATCTGCGCATGGAGGAAAAACGTTTTAGCCATTTATTTAGGAAAGGGTTCTTTAAGCCTCAGATTCTCTCTCCCATTCTCTCTCCCAGTCTGAATGCGAAGGAGGGGGCGGATGTCAGTGTGGGTAGCGGGTTCATTGTGAGGTGTTCTAGGAGGTGTTCTAGGAGTCACTGTTTCCAATGGGGTGGGGGAGGTAGGGGAGTGTCTGGATGAGATGAGTGGATTGATTGGATTGATGGAGGTTTGTAGGGTGGGTTAAGATGGATGACGGGATGGAAGAGAAAGAGGAATGTTTGGATAGGATGGGCTGATTGATTGGACGGATGGGTGTTAGTAGGGTGGGTTAAGATGGATGAAGATTTTAAGTTGCATGAGAATGAGTCTGATGGGTACCTGTGGGACCAACTGCATAATTTTAGAAAAATGTGAGGGTTCGTGCGCGGTTGTCTTCCCCACGGGGGCTTCTTTCCCACCTCCAATTGGGGGCAATGATTTGGTTCTTTGAGATAGAGGAGCTGAAAGGGGAGGGAGATTTTATTCCAGAGAGGGGCCATGCACTAATTCGGATGAGTTTGGGGCGAACCCAGGTGGGGAATGGAATGGCGTATGGGCCAACGGGGGAAAAATGTAGGTGGAGTGTGGAAAGCACAATTCATAAGCTATATGTAGAATAATTATACCACTTCGCTGTTTTGTATGTATTAAGGCTGGTTCTCCTATTTTTTTTTTACGAAAGCCCTGAGTATAAATCTTATTTGAAATAAAATTCTCATGGGTACTGTACCACGGGTACGCTGAGTTTGGAAAAAAAAAAGGAAAGGGTTCTTTACAGTAAGAGTGATTAAGATGTGGAATGCATTGCCACAGGAAGTAGTTATGGCAAATTCTATACCTGCATTTAAAGGGGGCTTAGATGCTTTCCTTGCACTGAAAGACATCCATGGCTACAATTACTAGGTAATGCCCAATGATGTTGATCCAGGGATTTTATCTGATTGCCATCTGGAGTCGGGAAGGAATTTTTTCCCTTTTGGAGCTAATTGGACCATGCTTTGTAAGGGTTTTTCGCCTTCCTCTGGATCAACAGGGATATGTGAGGGAGCAGGCTGGTGTTGTACTTTGTTCTCTGGTTGAACTCGATGGACGTATGTCATTTTTCAACCCAAATAACTATAATGTGTATATATAATGTAACTATAGTGTGAACCTCCCCTAAGGGTAGTACTAACTGCGCTATAATATATTTTATTAAATGCAATTTTGATTTGTGGCCCAATTTACATACTTTGGGAATACTTTCTGCAGTCACACGTAATTGAGGGAGTGCTAGTTAAATTAGCTCTGCCAAGGGTGGTGTCAGTAGTCTATAAGTTTATTCCAGGAGTTACACATGGACCAAATATGTTGTATATATTTGCTGTCATGGTAGTTGGCTAATTTTAGTTCATTACTTGATGTTGCAAGAAATGTTTTGTTTATTTCAAATGATGTAACTCTAATAACATTTGTCTTTAGAAAAATTGCATTTTTTCAGTTCCTGGTTAGACCCCTTTCAGGCTCTGAGATTTTTCTGCAGAAATTGCTAGGCAAATGCCATTGGCCTTCCTGTTGTCGATTAATGTATTCAACTTTGTTGCTCACAACTTTTTTGAAGTGTGTTACTGACATTACATTCAAACTAAGCATATATTTTTTATACAACAGTATAGTTTATCCATTTAATCATTTAATATGTTGTCTTTGTATTGCCTTGTTTTCATCTAAAATAGGATTTCAATGGTTTTCAAATGCTCACATTCTGTATTTTATTACATTTGACAGTGCATCCCAACTTTTTGGGAAGTTGGGTTGTATATGTTTGTAGCACAATGGAAATTAAAAGTATACACACCTCTGTTAAAATGTCAGGCTTTTGTGATGTAAAAGAAATGAGTGATAAAGCCTCGGTGGGCGAATCGTGGTGGATATCCTGACTGATGCATCTTCTCCTCTGGTAGGAATCCCTTTGTCACACTCTCACCTCCTTCAGCCAAACCACTGGCTGTCTTCTCTTACACCTCAGCTTACTCCACTCTGATTCTTATATTGGCTCTTTCGCTTGATACTCGCTGCACTCCTTTTTACACAGCTTGCATTCTGTGTTTTTCCTTGGTTGCTCTTCATCACAGGCTGGCCAGTTCCTTACATTGTGCCTCACTAGACCCCCCCCCCCCTTTTTTTTTCTATGCCTCCTCTGGCTGGTCAATTACTATTGCACATCCCTTGCTTCTATTGCACTAGCACTTTACTGATTACCTACCTGAACATCCTCTAACTTGATTATATACATTACAGTTCGATTTTGTGATATTATTATCCCGCCTTAATAACTCTCTAGTTTTTAATTGTTTTTAACTTGTTTCATGGTTGTTCAATAAAGATGTTTTTGCTTATTTGATACTATACTGGATTGGTGCGTTTTCTTGAGGCATTACTGGTTTTTGGTGTCATGGACATACTTTACTTGCTATTCTGTACAATCCGGTGTTATGATTATTTTTCTAAGTGATGTAGTTTTTTTCTATACAGTAGAAGGTGCTTGTCCAACTCTTGTTTGTGAGGCTTTTGTGATGTAAAAGAAATGAGACCACAATAAATAATTTCAAAAGTTTTCCCAAATTTAATGTCACCCATTGTAAGGATCCCTCCTGTAGCGTATTCTGTCCGTTGCAGTGGAGCTGCAAACGGACAGTTCTGGCTTATCTGCTTGCATTCGGTTGTGCATTTGCAATGGGTCTCATTGTCATTTGCACTCTCTCTGCAGTTCTGGGCAGCTCAGGATGCTGTCATCATTCCACCAATTGCTTGCTGCAGCTGAGCTGCGGCCAGATAGCCCTGGATTTCCTGCATGCATCTTGTTACATAATACTGCATGTATTTCCTATGGGAGTCCATTGCATTCACAGCCAGCTAGCTAATGGTAATCAAGCCAGCTCAGGATTGAGTGATTACCATTCAGCTGTGTGGAGATTTGCATACCTGCATCCATTGGCTGATTCCAGCATAAAAGTCTGCTTCCCATTTCATACCCCGCCCGTCATAGTGGTCAGTACGCTGATCTGCTGGGCACCTTGTTACTCTGTATAGTTCTGTTATTTTAGTTCTATGCGACCTTATTACTTGTGCTTTAGCTAGTTCTCGATAAATAAATATGCAGACTTGCTAATATATATTTATCCATTAGTTGAGCCGTTTGTTATTTTTGTTATTATTGTGTATTGCCTAGTTCCATGCTTAATGGATATTCACTGCATCCCATATTTTCTTAATTTTTTTGATTCTTTTTTTCATGTGTTCTATAGTATAACCAATGCTATGGAATTTTTTTTTGTATCCTTCTCTTGACCAAAATACTTTAACATTGAGATCCCATGGATGCCTCGTAAGCTCTCTGCAATAGTTTTTGTTTCGTAGGAAAATGAGTAAGGCCCCTTTTTTCACAGAAGACCAAGGCTTCCATGCACCAGGCAAGGACTTACTAGCGACACGTGGTGTTACAAAGGCTCCCATTGCATTGCCAAAAGGTGCTCGTGGACGGCAGCCAGGGGGCTGAACTGCCTGACAAATGTTCAGTTTAGCTGTCCATGGAAAAGTGGCTTAAATGTAAGAAAATTCTATACAAACAGTTGAACTGTATTCTGTGTTAATCAGAATTTCTTTAATTGATGGCAGGGATACTGAAGAAGAGAGAATAATGTAATTAAATCAAAACGTTCTTCAACAAAGTTAGTTTATGGGTATGCACACTTAAGCAACCCATTTATTGTATGTTTTTATTTTATATTTGTTCCACTAACAGATTTGTTTGTTTTTCAATTTCCTTGCTCTTCCTGTAGATCACATTAAAGGTGTAAAAATGTTTAAAATGATTGCAATCTAATTTTCTACATCACAAAAGCCTGGCATTTTATTAAAGGTGTATCACTTTTCATATCCACTGTATAAGGTTATAGATTTTTAGCCATTAGACCATGTAAATGGTTATATCTTACTAGCCATTAGGCCATGTATATGGTTATATCTTACTAGCCAAGAGCCATTAGGCCATGTTCTATGGCTATATCTCACTAGCCATTAGGCCATGTATATTGTTATATCTAAGCTAGCCATTAAGCCATTAGGCACATGCTCCTGGACACATGCAACATGTGCACATGCCCTACGGCCACGCACCCCCGCATGTCAACGGCCCTACGCCTGCGCAGTACTGCGCCGCGAGACATGGACTGGGTAGCACAGTCGCCTGCACTTTTTTTAGGTAGGATAAGTATACCTTATCATTTTACAAGTTTAAACTTAGTAATAGAAATTCTTCAACTTTGCTTTTATTCGCATAAAGAACACACATTTCATAATTACTAATCTGAAACTAGGTAAACATTTTTTTTTTTAATTGATGAAAAAGTTTGTTTCTGACCTTAGTGCTTCAGGTACAAATGTGCAACTGAAGTTGTGTAAAAGGAAATGTTGTTTAACTATCTATGTGGACATTCATAAAATATGAATTGTTGTTGAAACCTCAGAACAGGTTTTGGGAAACACTGCTTTAATACATCTATAATTTTCCAGTAGAGATCTTGTGCCACCTTCATTCACTTTTCATTTCTGCAGCGACTGATGTATAAATATACAAGTGGAGAGAATGAACACTAAGCTGGAAAACTGTCAATAAAAATCAAACCATTCTCAATATTTCTGGACACATACAAATGGAGTACTTAATCACCACCTTGAGTTGTATTAGGTCCACTTTGCCGAATTGCTTCCATTGTGTCCCACAGGAGTTAAAGACGTCACTCAAAAATTGGAAACTAAAGAAAAAATGTATTTATAATGAACTTAAGGTGCCCACTCTTTTTCTGTATAATTGACTATTCGATTCAATAATTTTATTGGAACAGGGGAGAATCAATTATGTTTCATTCTGCTGTACATATGGAAATTGGCCAATATCTGGTCAAATCAAGCAATTTATTCATTTGGGCCGAATGGAAGATATTGGTCAATTGTAAAGGAATTGGCCACTGTTCCCATGATTTCAATCTGCACAGAATCAATTTTTGGTTTCAGGGCATGGAGGCACAACCTCTTTCAGACTGATGTGAAGGAGAATCAAATAGGATCTCACTTGCATTGTGCGGGCTTCTATTCGATCAACTTTTGATCAACCACACTGTAGTTGATTGCCCAGTAAAGTCGATTGCTTAATCACTCAATAGAAAATCAAGTAATGTATGTGTACTTTGAGGCTGCTTCTACACTTGATGTGGTAAAATTTTAAATTGTTGCAGTTGCACCACAAACTATAGCCATGGAGTGACCACATTGAGGCCTACTTTCCACTGAAAGTATGCCTCACTTCCGGGAAATAGCGCAAGCTGGCCAGTAATGCACTGCCTGCGCCAGGGCCCACTACACCATGATGCACTGCGTTCAGTGTGATAGCCCTGTAGGGCTATCACTGCTTCTGCAATTGGATTTGTAATTTTTGGTATACACAGTAAGTGTAATAGGTTCCTAAGAGTTTTGCTAAGATTCTCATCTGGATAGCGATAAGGTCCACCAAATATTTGACATTCCAATGGCAATCTAACATGGACAATGACAACTTCCCATTGGCTTCCTATGGCTTCTGTTACTGAAGGTTAAGCAACACAGTAGCCATCTTGAAAAATGAGTTTGCTGGTTTCACAGTCACCGTTTTACTAGAGAATATTCTGCTTACAACACAGTAAGCTTCTGCTATAAGCTTCCTATATACTTGCTTCACCAGTCACCCAGGCTAATCTCCCTCATCAGGTGTCCTCTCCTTCTGCCTTCTGCCCCACCAGCATTGAACTGTTAGTTTTACAGAAGAGCACAGCACAGCGCAAGCTGTACAGAAAATGGGAACAGGCTTTATACGACATATCATGAGATGAATGAATTGGTATCTTTATGAAAACTTTTGAATTGTTTTCTTTCTCTGAATAAATATGTGTCAAGCGTCTGTTTAGTGATACTAGATAGTGCATCGATTATCTTCCATTTATGGACTTTTAATGTGTGTTATTAAAAGTGATGTTTTTGCCTTTCTAGGCACAGTTGTGTAACTATTTGGACAATTTGGCAAACACAAATTGTTTGTCTTTTACTCATTAAGTTACAGTATTAGCAAGGTTCTGCTACATGCAGGAAAGGGTGACACCAATTTACCTATTCTCATGGTGTCCAAACAGTAAGGTTTAAAGGGCACCGAGTGTTACACTTTTCATATTAACGAATTAATGACATTGAAAACCTAATTCAACTAACCCGCATGCCTGTAAAGAAGTTAAGTATCTGTGTCATTGGCAAATCTGCCCTAGCAGTTTTTCCCGTAGCCTTGGTGAACCAGCCCCCAGCTCTGTTGCCCCCAGCTCGACGGGGGATCAGGTCATTTGGGTAAGAGGATCGGAAGGGGTCCAATAGATGGCTGTGCAAATTAATCGGATGCCCAAGCAGTGAATTGGGCACCCAATGTGTATAGTAGCCAATCAGCTACTACATAAGAAATAATGTTTGTAGCCAATTGTAGATGATTGCCCACAACTAGTGGTCATTTTTTTGCCGGGGTTAGTGTTAAAAATTAGGAGGAGGAGGTTCGTTTTAGACACTAGGAGAGGTTAGTGTTAGGCATTAGTTAAGGGGGGAAGGAGGTGGTTAGTTGTAGGCACTAGGAAGGGAAGGTTCATGTGAGCATGGTTGCCAGGTAACTGCATAGAGAAATATTGATAATGTAAATTACCTATATTTTTTTTACTAGAGGCACCACCCAACTCATGTGGCAGCACCACAACATGTACTCACAGGGTGGCTGTAGTCTTAGGGCCTGTACACACTGCTGTGCTTGTGCTTTTAAAATCACATGTGTTTTTTAATCGCAAGTTCTTTTGAAATATCATGAAAATCATGAAGACCTGTACATACTGATGTGATGCGATTTCTGTATTTCCGTTAAGGCTTTGCGATTTGAAAATCACATTAGATTTTAAAAGTGCAGCGGAAGCGCAGCAGTGTGTACAGGCCCTTAATGGGTGTGTGGGGAAGCTATTATTATTAATTTACAGTATAAAGCACCAACATATTCCATGAAACTGTACAAAGTAAGAAACAACCATAGGGTACAAAATAATATAGACAATGGTATACACTAATAGACAAAATACAGAGCTGGTACAAAAGTGTATGGGGGTGGGGGGGCATGGGTGCTCAAGCACCCCCCCTTTGTGTGCCCACTACCTTAGGCCCTTGCACTGGACTTCCTCCTTATTACGAGTGTAGAGTCTGTGCTGTGGAATGGACTGGAGGGTTGCAGCAGACTTAAAGGGATACTGTAGGGGGGTCGGGGGAAAATGAGTTGAACTTACCCGGGGCTTCTAATGGTCCCCCGCAGACATCCTGTGCCAACGCAGCCACTCACCGATGCTCTGGCCCCGCCTCCAGTTCACTTCTAGAATTTCAGACTTTAAAGTCTGAAAACCACTGCGCCTGCGTTGCCGTGTCCTCACTCCCACTGACGTCACCAAGAGTGTATAGCACAAGCCCAGTATGGTCTGTGCCTGCGCAGTACACTCCTGGTGACATCAGCGGGAGCGAGGACACGGCAACGCAGGTGCAGTGGTTTTCAGACTTTAAAGTCTGAAATTCCAGAAGTGAACTGGAGGTGGGGCCAGAGCATCGGTGAGTGGCTGCGCAGGCCCAGGATGTCTGCGGGGGACCATTAGAAGCCCTGGGTAAGTTCAACTCATTTTCCCCCGAACCCCTACAGTATTCCTTTAAGTAGGTAAGTAACTTATACTCAATGGTAAGTGAGTAACTTATATTCACTGGTCGCAGGGACCCAGACGGCACAGGCGCCAATGAGTAGGATGTGTTCCTCAATGCTTGGCATTTCCATGGCAACCACACACCGTACGTTGTTGCCGCCCTGACATCATGACAACAGAGACACGGCTGCCAAGGAAAAAGAAAATAAGAGGAGAGAACTCTGATGACAGGTCTGACTGACTCCACACCAATGAATGCAGCCAACGCCTCTATGCCTGAATGTGTTTGTCAAGCGGAGGGGCGCAGGGGGATAGTTTGGGATGGTGAGAGAGCCTTACTACTCTGGTTTGGTAGTACTGGGCATTGGGGAGGAGATCACATGTCACTGCAGGGCAAGGGGGTTGGGGGGAAGGTCCCCCACCACTTGTTGTTTGGCACTACTGTGCATTTCGGGAGGGGGGGGGGGTTAAAATTTGACCACACCGCACTTAAGTACTCTCTGCAGGGCCCTGAAATACAGAATTCGTACAAAATACAGAATTGGTTATTACAGTGACAAAAGTAACATGATGAATAAGATGTGTAACAAATTCCAAAAACACAAAAGGGTTAGAGCCCTGCCCTTGCGAGCTTACAATCAAAAGTTACATGAGGTTTTGATTCTTAGTTAGTATTAAATGTGTAACACTTCTCATTTATTGGTGAGCACACTTCAGGTACTCTTTCAGCCCTTGGACTGTCCTTTAGGCTGGATCCATAATTGTCTATCAGTTTTCTGCGTCAGTTTTGCTGCATGAGTTGTCTGACAGTACTGCATTGCGGTCAGTTATTTTTCTGCATGTGAAAAAACGCATTCAATTGTTAACTAGCCCATTGATTAACATTAGTTTTCATGTGCAGAAAACGCAAAGAAAAACTGACGAGTGTGAACCCAGCCTTATGAGCAGATATTAAATATGACTTCTACAATTATGCTAAAATTGAGGGTGCAATTTAAATATCTGTCTTTGCCAGTACTTTGGCTTTGGACCAAGATGAATATCGTGCATTGTTTAGGCCAATTTTAAAGAATTAAAAAAAAAATCTGTTTCTGCTGTCTGGTCAGTAGAATAAGAGTTACCTCCTGTCTTGTGCATGTCAGATTTATTGTTGTGACATAGAACCTACATTTTTCTCCTTCTGACAATAAAAGGAAGCAGTAATTAGACTTTCTGCAGTGACATCCCTGCACTGAATGGTACATCTCTGAGGAGAAAACTTCTGGACCGTGTGCTGGTAAGTAATGTGAACTGACACCTATTTGATCCAATAATACCTCTCTTAGCCCTTATTAATTGATTGGTAGCTGACAGCACAGCTTCCTTATTGATCCACATGGTCTTCTTTGGTCATTTCAGTTTACTCATCTAGTCCACTAGATAAGGTCCCATGTGGTAACTGTAAATTTAGATATGAAGAGTTTTAAAATAATGGAAGATTGCATTCCTAAGTGCTTTTCTTTTAGCATTTATTCTTAAAACTGATGTACATATTTTCTACTCATCTTCACACCAGTCTTTTTTACATTGCATTTATTTTTTCACCATGCTATTTCCTTAAAGGGGCACTGTGGCGAAAAATTGTAACATTTAAAATATGTGCAAACATAAACAAATAAGAAGTACATTTTTTCCAAAGTAAAATAAGCCATAAATTACTTTTCCCCTATGTTGCTGTCAGTTACAGTAGGTAGTAGAAATCTGACAGAAGTGACAGGTTTTGGACTAGTCCATCTTTTCACAGGGGGATTCTCAGGTATTTATTTATTTTCAAAAGCACCTAGTGAATGGCAGTTGCTCTGTCCAACTGCCAAAAAACTGTGTAGCGAGCAGGGAAGCTGGCCAGCATCATTGTTTAAATCCTATTTAGTCAATATCTTTATAAAGAATAAAAGCCTTGAAGAGAATCCCCTATGAAGAGATGCACTGGTTCAAAACCTGTCGCTTCTGTCAGATTTCTACTGCCTACTGTAAGTGACAGCAACATAGGAGAAAAGTAATTTATGGCTCATTTTACTCTGGAAAAAATGTACATCTTATTTGTCTATGTTTGCACATATTTTAAATGTATTTTTTTGCCATAGTGCCCCTTTAAGGCCTCTTTTGCACTAGGACTAGGATTTTTTCTGGATTGCAGTTACTATAAAGGTCCGTACACACGCCGGACTTTAGGCAACGACGGGTCCGTCGTTGCCTCCCGCTGGGTGGGCGTGCCAGCGACAGTCCGGCGTGTGTACGCTCTGTCGTCAGACTGATACGGCTGTTCCTGAGCGATCCGCCGGGCGGATCGCTCAGAAACAGCCGTATCAGTCTGACGACAGAGCGTACACACGCCGGACTGTCGCTGGCACGCCCACCCAGCGGGAGGCAACGACGGACCCGTCGTTGCCTAAAGTCCGGCGTGTGTACGGACCTTAAGGCTTAATGTTTACCTGGAGTGACATGTGAGATGATGAGATATGCAGGGGTACGTACAATACCAATCCTATTAGCACTTGTCTATGTTTCCTTTTTTTACTGCAAGGGTACTTTATGTTTGCAGTTGAACTGCAGCAGCAACTTGCCTAAAAAGTAATTAGAAGCCAAAACACTAAAGGTAGCCATACATTGGTCGATTTGCCATCAGATTCGACCAACAGATAGATCCCTCTGTGATCGAATCTGATCAGAGAGGGATCGTATGGCTGCCTTTACTGCAAATAGATTGTGAATCGATTTCAGCCTGAAACCGATTCACCATCTGCTGAGCTGCCGCTGTCGCCTGTCCCCCCGCCCCCCCCCCCTCCGCATACATTACCTGAAGCCTGGTCCCGGGCATCTTCTCCGCATCAACTCCCGGCTCCCGGCTGGCATCTTCTCTGCATCACCTTCCACATCACAACATCCGGCCTCCGCATATAACCTTCTCTCACTCCAGTGACAGCGGAAGTTCAAATAGAGCGCCCTCTATTTGTACTTCCGCTGTCACTGCAGTGACACAGGAAGTTATACACGGATGCCGGATGTCGTGATGCGGAAGGTGATGCGGAGAAGATGCCAGCCGGGAGCCGGTAGGTGATGCGGAGAAGATGCCGGGAGCCAGCTTCGTACGCCGCTAGCGATGCGCTCCCTACCCGCGGGCGATTGACGGTAATTTCCTGCACAGAGCGATCGACGGGATCGATCTATTTCGGGATGAAATAGATCGAAATTTACTGTTTAGCGTGAACGATGTGACAGCAGATTCGATCGCAGTGATCGAATCTGCTGTCGATCGGCGGGTAATCGGCCTAGTGTATGGCCAGTTTAACATCTGTCTGAACGAACACTTCTGATAACTGGATAGTGCTGAAAAGTTCAAAAGATCATTATTTCTTAGTGTGGGAGCTTACTGAGCAAAATTTTACATCACATTGACATGGTTTCTGGTTACAGTTCAGGCGTACATTTTCAGCCCTCAAACTGAAACTAGGAATATGAGCTTCCAGTCCAGGAAGTTGTATTTATCATTACTACTGAGAAACAACACTGATTAGAGGAAGGGAACCAGGAAATCTTAGATAAACTGGGTTTATTTGTAACGTGCGGCAGGGAAGCGGCGATCACGGAAAGCTGCGTGACCGCCGCCGCCATCCCCACCGCTCAGCTGGGTCACACGCCACGCATGGGGCTCTCGTCAGCACACAGGCTCAGAGCTAAGCGGCAGGACCTTTACGCTTCCCGAAGGCGTGTCAGCTGACCTGCGGGTCGGCTGACATCACAGGGAGTGCTTCTTGCCGCTGATTGGTCTGGCTAGTTGGGCAGTGCTCGGGGAGTCCCTGTCAGCATAAAAGCAGAGAGCTGTCAGTTGCTCTTTGTCTGCTGTTGTGAATACTTTGTGTTAGCGCTCAGACCTTAGATAAATCCGGTGTGCTTTGATCCGGGAGGAAACCGGGGATTTCACACAGTCATAGGATTGTTTGATAGCCATAATTTTAATTGAATATTGTATTATCTGTGTTTGACTCTTGCTCGTTTTGACTATTCTTACTCTCAGTGATTCTGTACTTCTGTCCATCTGATCTTGTTGCCGACTCAGCCTGTTATAACCTTCTTGCCTTTGCCTTCTGACTTTGTACCATATCTGCCAGCCTGTTGCCAACTCTGTTAGTCTGACCTCTCTACTCTCACCAGAAGGCCCTAGTCTCTGGTGAGGGGTCTGGTACTGTTAGTGCCCACCAGCTCCTCTGGTGTGGCATAGCTAAACCTATCAGTACTACTGTTGCACCAAGCACTATACCTTACCTATCACTCATTGCTATTGGTAGTCACATCAGCTCTTATATACCAGTATTATAGGTGATTCTGCAGATCACCATATAATCAGGTATATATCTGCATTATAGGTGATACTGCAGATCACCTAATAATCAGAATTCTATTACTTGCTGACACCAATCGTTACATTATTTAGTCTGGAGAAAAGACTTCTTAGAGGAGATATAATTAACATCTATAAATACATCAGAGGGCAATATAAAAGTTGGCTTATGCGCTTTTTGTCCATAGGCTTTTCCAAAGGACTAGGGGACATGATCTGCGCATGAAGGAAAAAACTTCAAAAAAGTTTTAACCATTTATTTAGGGAAGGGTTCTTTACAGTAACAGTGATTAAAATCTGAACTGTATTGCCACATGAAGTAGTTATGGCAAATTCTATATCTGTGGTTAAGGGGGCTTAGATGCTTTCCTTGCATTGAAAGACATCCATGGCTATAATTACTAGGTAATTCTCAGTGGTGTTGATTCAAGGATTTTACCTGATTGCATCTGGAGTCAGGAAGGATTTTTTTCCCTTTTGGGGCTAAGTGGACCATGCCTTATAAAGGTTTTTCGCCCTCCTCTGAATCAATGTGAGGATATGTGAGGGTGCAGGATCGTGCTGTACTTTATTTTCTGGTTGAACTCGATGGACGTATGTCTTTTTTTCAACCCAAACAACTATGTAACCACTCAAACAACTGTCTCATTAGATTTAAATTCATACGAACTGCGCCAGCCCGTATCAGTTTCAGTGCTCAAATGTCTGAGTTTTCGCTATCAAAACCATACAATACAGTCAATCAATATTCCTGATGACAGCGCTCCTCTTCTGATTCTGTCTTTAATCAAACAAGACTTGACATAGTGCATTACTGTTAATCTTAATACATGGTACACATGCACCCCAGTGAGAAAGTGATACAAAGTGTTCCACTCTGTGCAAATCACCCCTTTCCAGCAGCAGCTCACCAGATAATGGCCACCTCGAGTTCAGGTGGGTCTAGCGTTTGGTATTCAAATAGCCACGATCCAATTCCAGTATCCAAAATCCAAAATTTAATATGAAAAAATCCCATATAAAACACAATAAGAACAATAGAGACAATCATAGCGTAACACCTTATTACAAGCTGGCACATTCCTGCACTATGCACTGAACTCACGTAATTGAAGAAATATTCAGGCCTATCAGGCTACATAGCCCAGCGATCGTGCTCCTCGAGTGTGGTCCCGGCATCCCGTTTCCACCACCACGATTCCGCTTGGATATCCCTCCGATCTGCATGTAGTTCCACAGTCCAGTGACGTCAGACGCACCTGGCTCCGCCCTACGCGTTTCATCCATGCGGACTCATCAGGGGCCAGTGATACATGGTAGGGACCATTCAAATACCAAAATAAAAATCAAGGTCAAATAAAAAAAACAACATACAGGTGCAGCAAGAATAACACAGTACAGATAAAGAAATAAATGCACCCATATAATTACAGAATATGCTATTAGTGCCTTAGGACACCAGATGGTGTAGATAGGCATGCTGGAACTTGTTTGGGAACACACGTCTATTCTTCTTAGGGTGCATCACCACAACAACATATGTTGATTGATTAAGGGCCTATTTCCACTACACGCAGATTGGATGCAGAATGGATGCAGAAAAACTGACTCCAACGAAAGCCTATGGGCCTGTTTCCACTAAACGCAATTTTTCTGATGCAGATTTTCCCATAGGCATTCATTGGAGTCAGTTTTTCTGCATCCATTCTGCATTCATTCTGCATCCAATCTGCGTGTAGTGGAAATGGACCCTACCCTTTTGACTTCGCTGAGACTTTTTACTCAAGTTCTAATGTTTGAATGTCCTACCCTATTGGCTTATGTGATATGGGCTTGTATGGATGATACATACTCCACTACTTTTTATCGACTTCTTCAGCCCTATGGAAGATCTTGTATTTTGGTGTATAAACAGATAATCCTACTAATATTATAAATGGGAGAGTTCGGATGTTTGGACGTTTGGATGTTTGTTACTCGATCACACAACAATGGCTGAACGGATTTGAATGAAATTTGGCACAAACATAGTACATTACCAAAAAGTGGGCAGAGACAAATACAAATTTTACTGGAAAAATGTAAACGACAGCCATTCTTATGGTGGCCACTAAAGATCCAATTTTTTCCATCCAATCTTACCAATTTTATATAATATAAGGGCCTGCCTTAATTATCCATTCAATATATTCACTCAATTTACCCTTCTACTACATAGATTTGGTAAAATTGGATGAAAAAGATTGGATCATTAGTGGCCACCTTAAGACGTGTTAATGTAAGGGTTCTCAAACTTTGCACAGTTGGTCACTGGGTGACTGAAATTAATATTCAGAAAAGTGGGTGGATCCTACAAAAGCCAATCCAAATTCACCTATTGATTTTCAAAACATCAATGTAATGCTGCCATTATTGCACTGTTAATGGCACAAACCTCAAACCTGGTACAGTTGGTCACTGGGTGACTGGGGTTCAAATTTAGAAAAGGGGTGGAGCCGCAAACAGCCAATAAGATTAGTTTCATTTTAATGCAAACTATTGATGCCAAAGACCGCAAAGCTGACAACGTTGGTCATTGAGTAATTGAGTAATTGTGTGTCAGAGTTAGAAAAAGTGGGCGGAGCCAACACCAGCCAAATACATACCTGGGCAACTGCGGGCCATAAGCTAGTAGTCAATAAACGACAAGCACTGTCTAGAATATAGTTCAACTGTTGAAAAGATATTTTGGTGCTATAACCAACATCTAGATTTTTTATATGTTTAATCTGAGGTGCTAATATTGTGGTTATCAGTGCTTTTATGTCTCTGTGTTTTTATGTCTCTTGTGGCACATGCGTAGTTTTGATTTTTCTTTTGGTATTTGGATGGTGCCTATTCAACTAAGAAATATATTGATGGGTCTATGGCCAGTATATCTATGCGTCTAAATGATCACTCCTTCCTCAAATTCAACTTTTGAATAAAACATTTTAGTTTGATATCCTGTAGTTTGCCAAGCAAATTTCTACACTTTCACCCAGTTGTTAAACATGCAAAGAAGAACATTGCAACCATCGTATTGCATTTCTATGAACAACTTAAGTATCATATTTGGTGGTGGACTCTTTTTGTGTCTATGGGGCTGCAGAGGAGCTTGTAATTGGCAGTAAACACAAGCCTGCCCTACCCAGGGGGATGACCTTTGGTTACTTTTTGTGACTCACTCCACTGAAAAGTAATGCAGGCTGTGTGTGAAGTGGTGACTTGTTGCCAATTTATAAATCAGCCCTTTACGTTCAACTCTGGATGGCAAAAAACAAGATAAATAACATTTATACTGTGCTTTTGCTCTTGACAGTCTCAAATCGATTGTGAGGCAGCTACTAGGGCGAGCTCAGTAGGCAGTAGCATTGTTAGGGAGTCTGGCCCAAGGATGCTTACTGAATAGGTACTGTCTTACTGAACATGAAGAGTTGAGATTCGAACCCTGGACTCCTGTGTCAGAGGCCTTAACCAGTACACTATACAGCCACTTGGTAGTTGCTCTAAAGCCTGGTACACACTTCAGGATACTGTCACTAAACAGGGATTGGACAGGAGCCTGCAGGCTAGCAACACTTCTACACTATGGAGGATGGCAGAGGGCCAGAATGCAGTGCACAAAAGAGGGGCATAGCAAGGGAGAGAACAACCGAGTCAGGCTAAGTTCTGATGGCATGATCTAGCATTCTAGATCTCTTGCTGACATATGTGGGCCGCTATCCCAGACTATTGCCTGTTGTCCTTATTGACCAAGTTTAATTTAAAGTGTATAGGTACCATAAAAATAATCTGCCCAAACCATGGTTCAATAAAAAATGTAGATAGAAACTGATTCAGTAACCCCAAACCCTAAGGATATACAATGTTTTTTAGCCTTCAGAACACATCGTAATTTATTAGATATAAAATATCACCTACCAACCAAAATTTAAGAGATTTTGATGAGCATAGCTTTGATAAACAATCTAGGACGGTATCTACGTATTTTCCTATAATCTAACCAATATGAAAGAATGATTTATTCCAGGCACATTACACAAGTAGATGAGTATTCATTAGCCTTCGAAACATGCGTCGGTGAGAAACATACTGTACATCCTCCTCACCAGCCATCTACCAAGCACATGAATATAATATTTTTTTTGTGCACATTTTAAAACAAAGTGCTATAAAACAACAATATTTTTAAGTTTAACATCACATCTGTAGATTTTCAAGTCCAGCAATGTAACATTCAGATAATCAAACTACAAATTTTATTCAATCCACCGCTCCAGCAGACCATCTCTAAGTAATTAGATGCCTCGAAAAATGAAGAAAAGATAAAGACAGCCTGTTGAACTGTGGGGATGGTGACCTTTTTTCCCTTAACTCATCCTGAATGCAGCGTAGTTTGCAATAAAGGTTTAATGTAACTTAGCAGATCTAAGTTGCTTTGGGAAGGCTTTAATGCTTGGCAGGTCTGTACATTTTATTTATGAAATCAAAGCTACAACCTAGAGTTTTACTCACTTGAAGACATAAAAGAGATTCAGAAGTCAACCAAATCATCTTGTAATTAATGTTACCATGCACGCCCAAGACATTAGAATGTTAACAGTGTTAGAATCGTGTGCTTTGGAATACAGAGTGAGGGCTTTATTAGAGGAAAATTCACTGCAGATGTCATCCACCCTAATTGAAGACATCAGGGCGCCTGCTGCTTTTTCCTATCAGTGGTTGAGAATTTTTTTTTTCCTCTCTTTTAATTTATGCATTTTCCTTACTGCTAGAATCTGCTCTCATTATTAGTCTATCTTGTCAGTCATTTGCATTTCAAGTGCTGGGACTGTGGGGTACCAGCTAGCAGCCTTAGAAGAATACTTCAAGGGGTTACACTATCAAATAGCGGCACAGTATCACAGCGAATTTGACATCTGGGTTATCGTATTCCCAGATGCTCCGCAGTGTCATTAGCAGGATTAATCTTAGCTTTAATTTCATAATGATTCTTATTCTAATGTATGTGAATGAACACAAAGTCTCTTGACTCATTATCACCAATTTACCCAAGATATGTAATCAGGCTCTTATATTCACCAACATTTATTTTTGCTAATACATCTAAAATTGTAGATTAAGCAAATACAGTTAGTTCCAGCTGGGTGAGTGCCTGGCGAGATAGCAGTGCACCGTTTAGGTTTTAATTAAGCGGCATTAATGGTTATTGTCTTTTAAATATGTGTTGACCAAAATATTTTTCGTGGAGCAGCAGCAATGTCATCCTTCAATTTACGTCCCGCTGCACGTGGATTACGAATGTTGGAATAAACATAAGGGATTGTAACAGTAACATTTTGATTCTCACTCCGAAGGTGAAAAAAAAAAATAAGATTTTCACAGTTAGGAACTTCCACATTTCTGTATCCAACTGTGTTGTGCACCTGCATATATTCACTGCTAACATGAGAAATATTAACATTTGTTTTGCGTTTGTAAAATATCTCACAGCTATTTCTCTCCTGCTTAGGTGTTGACTCAACTTGCATCATTTCTTTTTAGAAATATTAATTGACTTTTTTGAAATAATGTTGCCTTCAGCACGCTAGACCGCTGTTTTTCACAGCAAACTGAAATCGATTTTCTTTTCCTGAACGGTGTTAGGAAAAAAAATGACAGCTAATAGTCGATTGGTTACCATCAATCACGGCGCATTTGTACAAATTGCACATTTCGGGTCTATAAAGCTAAACAGAACCTATGCTAAGAAATTACAGCTTCTTTAAGCGGATACAGTCCGATTACTTGAGTGTTACTGAAATCTAATAATGATTCTCGTGTACGCTTGAAGATTCCTGGTACAAGATGATATATTCATTATATGAATGCTGTAACAGTACAGTTTTTTTTTTTCGTTTTCAGTTTCAGACTTAAGCTCTGTACTTACATATGCCAAAACGGACAGATACATGTCTCTCTTGCCCACTGAGCTCTGATGTCCATCGCCAAAAGTAAGTATTAAACTGTAATGCTCAGTAGTCAGTACATGTGAATGGTTAGTTAAGTGTTTGCTTTGCTGTGAGCTGCTCTCACCATATGAGCATTGCCTGGGTTTGAATCTACAGCAACAGTTCAATTCATTGGGGTGCATCTATGGAAGCAGGAAATTTGGATGCCCCAAGCGCCAAGGAAGTTTGGGTGCCGCCATAAGTGACCATCCTATTATCAGCTATGGTGGGAAATTTGGGTGTTGGAGACAGCAGGTAAAATAGTGGACATCAGTACCGCCCACTATACAACTGTGGCTACAAATGGTGAATACAAGCACTATGCAAACTGTGGCTACAAATAGCAGGCACAAGTGCTATGCAAACCTTTACCCCTGGACTTGCCCCCCCCCCCCTCCAAACACACAACCCGGCTTTCCATTTCCTTGCAACACAGCCCAGCACCATCCACATACAACTAAACACAATCATCTCATACAGACAGATAAAGCCAGGCATAGGTGCCCCAGTATAAGTAGCCAGGCATAGGTGCCCCCAGTATAGGTAGCCAGGCAAAGGTGCCCTCAGTATAGGTAGCCAGGTATAGGTGCTCCCAGTATAGCTAGATAGGTATACGTGGCCTCAGTATAGATAGCCAGGTATAGGTAGCCAGGCAAAAGCGTATCCAGGGAAAACTGTGCCCATGGCAAACACTTTGTTTAATTGGTTGTGTGCAAGGTGAAGTGAAGCATGGCCTGTAAGAATTCAGTATTGCAATTGGTCAGCCTATGCATATCCCTCAAATACTGTAACAGGCAGCTTGTTCCCCTAAAAGATGTAACCAGGCAGCAGAATGTCCCCCAGATAAAAGCTAGCATCTGTATGGAGAACACCAAGGATGCTATGGAGCAGTGCCCCCAGTAAGGGGCACCCATGGCACATGCTATACCTGCACTCCTGTAGATAGGCCTCTGTAGCCAGGCAGGGAGAGGGAAAGGGTGCAGGGAGGTTGCATGCATATTGGGTAATCAGGATACTTACATTGTCAGTATGCATGCATAGAATGTACTTACTTCCTGTTCCCTTGTATTCCATCTCACAATAACAGTGCCCCCTGGGGGTGCTGTTACTATGAGATGGAACGCAGGACCAAGAAGTAAGTACATGCAGCACGTGGGTCCTGGCAACATAAGTATTGTGATTGCCACACCTCGAACACCCATGGAAATGGATCATCTTTGATCCTCTGTGCATGGGCCCCTGGGTTCTACACTTCTGGCTGTATGCTTTGGCGAACTTACAGCTATTTGTCAACAGCAGACACTCCACCAAAGTGAATGTGCTCAAGACGGTAGAAAGGATCCACTGCAAACACTGGAGATTTCCAGCACTATTTAGTTTAACTGATAGTTCAGTGAGGTCCAAGTGCATACACTGGCATTAATTGATACATTAATACAGCATTTAGCATTTGCATAAACAGGTATTCAGTTTACTGATGTGCTGGTGTCAGGGTGTGGCGGTGGGCACCCGTGGTGCGCGGCCTTACTACCATTTTGCAGAAGGTAATCCTGGCTTCTTCTGAGGCAAGTGCACAGTGAGGGATGGACAGAGCAGCTGTTATATGCATCTCAATGCTGAGATGCACTTCTGTTCCACCGAAAAATCCCACTTCCAGGAGTGACTGTTGGTGCAGACAGAGAGGAGGGAGTCTCGACCAAGCTGTGATGATGAAGCATGTAAGATTGTCCCCTCCTCTAGCCTGGTAGACAGCAGTGGCCAATCGAAGGGCAGGAGGAGTGGCGTTGACAGCGGGGATTCTCTTTAGTTCACAGACTTGCTGAAATAGCAACTCGCTGCTGATAAGTGCAACATGCAGACTGTGTGCACACATAGAAGCAACTAACCACTACACTAACCACTAATAAAAGAGTGGGGACCTGTATGGGAGTGGGAGAGGCATGTACCCAGACTGAGTAAGTGGTGCAAAAGGGTAGAAGAAAAAGGAAAAGAATAAAGGGAGGAGGTGACATGTTAGGTTTAAACATATTTTTTTGCACAAGAGGTGCTAAGACTCCTTTAAACTAAATAAAATAAGGCTAGGTACACATCAAGCCTGATCACCAGTTACCAACTGGAGTGGACAGTGCAGTGTCCATTCCAAAGGTGCGTTCTGAACTGGTTGGGGTCTGGAGCAAAGGTGTTTTTCCTATAGGCTATATAGGAAATGCATCTGCTTTTCAGGAAAAATCATACAGGCTGGAATTTTGTGTTGCAGACTGAAAAAGGTAAACAGAGATTGATATTTTTGCCACCTCTCTGCTCCCACACCTGAAGCTACCACAAATGTAGAAACAATCATCTCAATTTCTAAATTGAGTTTCAGCTCTCATGTAAGACACATATTACCTCATTAATTACCTCTTTCTACTTTCATCTCAAAAATGTTTTCCTGATTACATGCTGCCTGTGATGATATTTGCGACATGTGCAACCTTTGAGCGACTTTTATACATTATGGCTTGCAGTTATAATGATCTGCTCAGCTGTCTGCATAGGCAGACAGCTTTTTGACCATTCTTTAGGTCTGAGTGTTGCAGGTTTCTGGAAAAGAGACCCGTCTCCATTCTGCAAGTTTCAGAGTTGCTCTACTGATGAGGAATTTGCATCCACTTGGCATGCAAATTGCTTAGCTGCTTCCTTTGATGGTTGCAGTATAAAAACCATTTCTTCCCAGAATTCCTTGCTGGTCATGATGGTTTGTTCCTGCTAACTCACCTGGAGTATCAGCCTTTGCTATTGTTTGCTAAGATTATCTTAGAGTAATTCCTTGGGACTGCACTAGGCATCCCTTCTAGCGTAGTCAGGTTGTATTATCTGTTTTGCCTTGTACTGTCTATCTGTTGCGATTGTCTTGTCGCCAGCGGCGGTCGACAGGAAATCGTTCTGTCTGTACTCTGCCTTAGGGGTGCTAGCCAGAGCAGTGGTTGCTACTGATAGCCCCATCTGTCTGTCTGTCTGGATTGCATCCGCTCTAGCGGTAGAAGCGGTGGTTCCTTCTGTGCTCTGTCTGGGAGTGTAGGCCAGAGCTGCGGTTGCTGCTGGCTACTCCTTCTCTCTTGTCTGGTACGAACGCTTGCTGTAGGCTCGGTGAGGTAATGGTTTAGCAAACGTTCGTGTTCTCTATTTCGTGTTTGTGTTACATTGGTTAGTTAGGGTGGCACGCTTATCACTGGGCGCCTAACGCACGGTGATCGTGTCTTAATTTGTTGCGAATGAGTTCGTGTTTAGCTAGCGTTTGTTATTTTCCTTGATGTTCTGATCGTTTGCTATTTGTATGTCTTTCTTGCTACACTTGTGCTCTGTCTAATTCGGTCTTGTGTCACTATTGGCAATCACTACTCTTGCGATTGTGTTCCCATTTCGTTTCCATTGTTGTGTGTTCACCGTCGCTGGGTGGCGACTAGATTGGTGGACACACATACATTTTGTCTCTGGGCTCTCTCTCTTTAAGGGCTATCTTGCCCTGCATTGCTTCAACTCGTACAATTCCCATCTGGCATTTGTGGCAGTGCAGAGGCTGTGTTCGTCTGCACTCCACAGCTCCATCTGCCGGTGGGAATCTCCCTCTACAGGTGCATAGCACCATAGCTGGGTTCTGTCAAATTACACGCTTGTGGAGGATTTCCGCATTGTCAGCGCGCGTCCTGTGCCCTGACCACGGAAATAATTCCGCAATCGTTACAGCAGTAAGTTGGAAAATGCTAGAGGTCACTTGAAATATCTGACAGTCAGGGCCAGTTATCGGTGAATGGTCCAGAGTTTTCCCCATTGTTTTCTTATTTGGGTTGGATTCCAGGCAACAGCTGCATACACAGCTAGCCCACTCAGCCCCTCCTCCCCTTCTCCCAGAGGCTCATATAACAGCTTACTGGCTAGCACACCTGAGAATGTTCCAGAGGTTTCCCATTGTCTGAAGCTGGGTAAATCTTAAGGTACATACACACGTCTGATTGTTCCAAACGACAGTCGTTCAGACCGGTCGTTTGGATGTCAAGTCAGATGTGTGTACAAACGATCGTTCAGCTGATCGGTTTTGACCGATAAGCGGTATGATCGTTTAGCGGAACGATCGTTTGTACACATGTATGACTTGACATCCAAATAACCGGTCGTTCAGACCAGACATTTGGAAAAATCAGATTTGTGTATGTACCTTTATGGAAACATAGCTGGCCCAGCCAGCCCCTCCTATTCTCCACCCAAAGGCCTCTGGTGTAGCATGGTAAATATAAGGACTGCAGCGCTGGAGGAGGGAGAGAGTGAGAACGTGTATAAAGTGTCTAATTTGCTGGTGGAAGTTGTAGGGAGAGGCAAGCTTTGGCACCCTTCTGACCACACTGCGAAGAGAGTGAGAATAGATATTAACAGAAGTGTCTGACTTGTTGGTGGACATTGTAAGTAGCGGCAAGCTTCGGCGCCCTTCTGAACACACTGCAGACAGAGTGAGAACGCGTATGAAGTGTCTGAGTTGCTGGTGTATGTTGTAAGTAGAGGCAAGCTTCGGCGCCCTTCTGACCACACTGCTGAGAGGGGGAGAACAAATATGAGCAGGAGAGGTGTCTGATTTGTTGGTGGACATTGTAGGATGTGGTAAGCTGTGGCACCCTTCTGACCACACTGCGGAGAGAGTGAGAATGGAAATGAACAGATGTGTCTGAGTTGCTGGTAGACGATGTAAGGAGAGGCAAGCTTCGGCGCCCTTCTGACCACACTGTGGAGAGAGTGAGATATGAACAGAAGTGTCTGAGTTGCTGGTGGATGTTGTAAGGAGAGCCAAGCTTCGGCACCCTTCTGACCACACTGTGGACAGAGTGAGAATGGATATGAACAGAAGTGTCTAAATTGCTGGTGGATGTTGTAAGGAGAGGTAAGCATTGGCGCCCTTCTGACTACACTACGGAGGGAGAGAGAGTGACTTGACGTGAGCAGGAGGTTGTGATTTGCTGGTGGTTGTCCTAGGAAGTGGTAAGCTCCATTCCCTACTGACCACATTGGAAAGGAGAAGCAGAGGACTAGCAGGTGGCTGTTATAGAAGGATTTTCATTGAGTAATCTTGGTGGACTGTTGTGGATCAAGGAGGATATTGCTATCCAATCCTGAGGGACATTGAACAGCTCGGCCCGCTTCTACACTGCTTTAGAAGTATCCATACTATTATTCATGTGGCCTAGACCACTTGGAATATCTGGACTACTCTTGCCAAAATATATGGGATTTTGCTGTCATTGCAGGTACTGTGGACTTTATTATATTGCAGAGTTTAGATTCCCTTTCATCCTGTCACCTTGTTTCTTGGAATATATTTTCTGGAAGCTGTACATTATCCACCCTAATGTAATATAGTCACACCATGTAGCTTAATAATAAACCTCTTAATTTGAAAACTACCAGTGTGTCCTCAGTGCTTGCCAACCTCTCACAGCCCTTGCTGTGACACTGCCTTTACACACACAAGAGGCCGCTAAAATATCTGTTCATGACCCAATCATTTTCCATCTTGACTACTGCAACATCCTAATCTACAGCCTACCTCTACAATCCCTACTAAACGCTGCCCATCTCACCCACCTCCCCTTCCTCTCTCCTGATGCTGCCACTGAGGCTGCCAATGACCCAAAGGATTCAGTTCAAACTCCTCCTAACCTCACCTAGTGCCACTGTCTGCACGTTACTGCCCTCTAGATTGTAAGCTTGCAAGGGCAGGATCCTTCCTCTAGTGTTTCTTGCTGTTCCTGTACTTTATCTGTCAAATGAGCATGTACCAATATTGCTGGCATTTTATTTCGTAATAGTGTTGCTGGATGTTGGATTTTACTGTGCACTGAACTACCGTACTTATGCATTTAAGGTTCCCACTGTTCTCAGTTTTGTGCTCTCTACAGCGCTATGGAATATGTTGGTGCTATATATAAATGAATAAATAAACAAACAATTATATTAATAAAAGCTTGTATTGTACATACTCAATACAAATGAATAATAATAATAATAAGAAGAAGTGACAGCAACATAGACAAAAAGTAACTTACAGTGCGTTTCAATTTGGTAGAAATCTACATTTTGTATGTATGTATTTTACATTTTACAATCTTTGCAGTACAGTACATAGTATTATTGATGAAGGCCTCATATTACGTTTTTTTTAAATACACTTAAAGGGGGACCATAACCAAGGATTGAACTTCATCCCAATCTATAGCTGATACCACTTTGCCAATATGAAAACTTTACCCTTTCGCAAATAGTCATTGGGGGTTCTGTATGGCTGATATTGTGGTGAACCCTCCGCCCCATAGTGTGATGTCAGGACCTAGGCCCTGACAGTTTCCTTTCTGTGAGCATGGTTGCATTGTGGGAAACAATGGCTGTTTTCAACTGCCAAGCAACCAGTATCTCCCTCTGTGCATATGTATATCTATAAAAAAACAAAAACTTTAGCCTATTGCATTGTTAGGAAATGTGGTTATAGATAATTGTAGTTGGTGCTGTCTGCTTTTTTCATGCCTGCCAGTAGTAAAGATGATTACGTGCAGGCTGATTGTCAATCAAACAACATGAACAAATTACAAGGTGAATATCAATCATTTCTTGATCTCTCTTCTATTATTTAACTTCTCCCTTTGCAATGTATTGATTTATTTTTTTCTCCTCTTTGCTTAAAGGATCTCTGTCGTGAAAATCGTAAAATTTAAAATACATGTAAACATGTACAAATAAGAAGTATGTTTCTTTCAGAGTAAAATGAGCCATAAATTACTTTTTTCCTATGTTGCTGTCACTTACAGTAAGTAAAAGCACTTAATGAATAGCAGTTTCTGGTCGACATCTTTGTATAAATCTTTTTCAGGGACTGTCTATATAAAGAATAAAGGAAAACATTCTTTATAAAGACAGTCCCTGAAAAAGATTTATACAAAGATGTTGGCCAGCCTCCCTGCTCGCTACACACTTTTTTGGCAGTTGGACGGAGAAACTGCCATTCATTAAGTGCTTTTAAAAATAAAGAAAACCCTGAGAACCCCTCATGAGAAGATGGGCTGGTTCAAAATCTGTCAGTAGTGTCAGATTTCTACTACTTATGTACTACACATATAGTTCTTTTTATCAAGTTTTTTTCGCTTTAGGTTTGCTTTAAGATTAGAGCTGAATTTATGCTGAGAGATGCACATTGCAAATGAAGTATTATTTTTGCATGCCTACCACCAACAAGCTTATCATTGCAAAAGTTTTGTACCTTTAAACCTTTTTTTATTCACATTTTGGGCGCCTCTGTATTTTTACAAGAAACCTCAAACAACTCTGTGAAAAGGTGATTAAAAAGCAAAAGTCAGGGGCTGGATAGTAAACAATTTCCAAGCCACTGAAGATCCCTTGGAGCACAGATAAAATTAATCATTAAGAAATGGTAAGAGTGTGATGCCCATCCAAACCTGCCAAGGACAGACTGTCCTTCAAAAGCCAGTGACTATGCAAGAAGGAGACTTGCAAGGGAAGCCACAAAGAGACCTATGACAAGTTACAGACTGCAATAGCTGAGAATGGAAAGACTGGGAGTACAACTGTCACTTGGTTGCTTTCCCAGTCACAGAGTTCTAATATAATGAGAAAACATTTTTTAACTGAAACTCACACTCCATCTTCTGTAAGAATGTTCCAACTGGAAAGCCAAAAAGTCAACCTTTTGGCCCTTATAAAATACATAAGCCAAATAAAAAATGTCTGCCCTTTGTAATTGAAAAAATACCAAAAGCAGGTAAAAGAGTACTTTCAAATTATTCAGTGTATTTTCTTGCTTCCTGTGGCTTAAAATGCATTTTATTAACAAGGTGTAAAAATATTAACTTGGAGAAAACTAAGGAGAAAACGTCAATGGCCCATATGCAATTCACTTTTTCTCCTGACTTTTTCTCCTCCTAGGTAATATTTTCACAACTTGTCAATTAAATGCATTCTAAACTACCAGGAAGCAAGAAAATCCTCAAAATAATATAAATAGTACTTTTTCACCTACTTTTGATGCCTTTTTAATTGCAGAGTGGTGAAAAAATATTTTAAATAAAATATGAAAAAGTATCTCCTAGGAGAAAACACAGGCGAAAAAGATGATTGCATATGGGCCAAGGGACCAAATGCTATTCACTATTTGTCCTGAGTTTTCTCCTGGGAGATAATTTTTCAGCTAGGAGAAAACTGAAGTGTAAAGGTGAATTGCATATGGCATCATGGGCCATATGCAATTTAGTTTCTCTCCTGGGTTTTCTCCTAGAATATAATTTTTCATCTTCGATTTAAAATAACTTTTTATCACTTTGCATTGGAAAAAGTACCAAAACATAGGCAAAACACTACTGTAAAAATTATTTTGAGAATTTGTTCGATCGGTGCTATAAAGGGCATTTTATGACAAGTTTTGAAAATACCACCTAGGAGAAAACCCAGGCAAAAAAGGAAAGTGAATGTGGCCCCATATGTCTTTCTCCAATGCAATGACCCCAAACATTGACCCATATGCAATTTACTTTATCACCTAGGTGATATATTCACAACTTGTCATAAAATGCCCTTTAAGACACCAGAGAAAATACTCAAAATACTCAAAATAAATTTGATAGTACATTTTTACCAACTTTTGGGTACTTTTTCAATTGTAAAAGTTAGTTTAAATAGAAGATGAAAATTATCTCCTAGGAGATAACTCAGGTGAAAAAAATAATTGCATATGGGCCATGAAGTCAAAGCTACAAAAGAATGATGTAGAACTAATAAGTTACGTTTTCTTCTAGGAGATAATTTTTCATCTTAGATTTAAAATAACTTTCCAGCACTTTTCAACTAAAAAAGTACCAAAAACTAGGTGAAAAATTACTATCAAAATTATTTTGAGTATTTTCTTGCTTTCTGGTGACTTAAAGGGCATTTTATTGACAAGTTTAAAATTATCACCTATAATAAAACTCAGGTGAAAAAGTGAATTTTATATGGGCCCCAATGTGGGACCAGTTTTGAAGAGAGGAAAGTTAATTAACGTGTTAAGAGAATTTGTCAATGATCACTAAACTCCTTTCTTAGTGACTGGTAACTAAAGGTCTTATATTTGTGACAGCATTTTTGTTTGTTCTTATAAGATAACCTATGACATGCAACTAAGCATAATTATACTTGAAATTGTTAAGAAACATTGATTTGGATATTCAGCAATGAAGAAAAATTCAGTCCCTTTAGTCCAGCTCTATACATTGCTTAGATTAAAATGTATTTTATAGGGAACCTGAAGTGAAAATAAACGTATGAGATAATGAATTGTATTTGTAGTACAGCTATGAAATAGAACATTAATAGCACAGAAACTAGTCTCATATTGTTTCCAGTACAGGAAGAGTTAAAGAGACACTGTAACATCAAAAATATCCCCTGGGGGCTACTCACCTCGGGTGGGGGAAGCCTCGGGATCCTAATGAGGCTTCCCACGCCATCCTTTGTCCTATGGGGGTCTCGCTGCAGCCCTCCGAACAGCCGCCGACAGAGCCGACTGTCAATTCAATATTTACCTTTGCAGGCTCCAGCGTAAGCGCTGTGGCTGCTTTCGGCTCCGAAGTAGACGGAAATACCCGATCTCTGTCGGGTCCGCTCTACTGCGCAGGCGACGGAGACTTGCGCCTGCGCAGTAGAGCAGACCCGACTGCGATCGGGTATTTCCGCTTACTTCGGAGCCGACAGCCATCAGAGCGCTTGCACAGGAGCTGGGAAGGTAAATATTTACGTCACCGCTGTACGGAGGGCTGCAGCGAGACCCCTGAGGGACGGAGGACAGCGTGGGAAGCCTCATTAGGATCCTGAGGCTTCCCCCACCCGAGGTGAGTACCCCCCAGGGGACGTTTTGACGTTACAGATTCTCTTTAAGAAACTGAACTTGTTATCTATGCAAGAGAGCTTCTTTGACCTCTCTCCGACCAGTTTAGTCGGCTACAGTTCTGTTTTCTGATACACTTAAGGTACGTACACCTGTCTGATTTTTCCGAAGGACTTGTTGTTCAAACCGGTCGTTTGAACGACAGTTGGACGCATGTACGTTCGTTCGTTCGACTGATAGCAGCAGTTTTGACTGATCCACCTGGTGGATCTGTTGCACTAACTATCGTGCAAACGACAGTTAGGTCCGTCTGTGTGTACAAATGACTCGGAGTCGTTTGTACAAGTAAAGGCCATTTGAACATAAAGTATTTTTATCAGTCGTTTCATCTGGTCTATTGTTCTATCCAATCCATTAACCAGTCAAACGACATGTAAATTAGCTGACATTAGCATATCAGCCGTTTTGTCGTCTGTGCGTACAAGATGTTTAACCACTTGCCGACCGCACGCTTATACCGTGCGTCGGCAAAGTGGCAGCTGCAGGACCAGCGACGCAGTACTGCGTCGCCAGCTGCAGGCTGATTAATCAGGAAGCAGCCGCTCGCGCGAGCGGCTGCTTCCTGTCAAATCACGGCGGGGGGCTCCATGAATAGCCTGCGGGCCGCCGATGGCGGCTCGCAGGCTAAATGTAAACACAAGCGGAAATAATCCGCTTTGTTTACATTTGTACGGCGCTGCTGCGCAGCAGCGCCGTAAGGCAGATCGGCGATCCCCGGCCAATCAGCGGCCGGGGATCGCCGCCATGTGACAGGGGACGCCCTGTCACTGGCTGCACAGGACGGATAGCGTCCTGTGCAGCCTCGATCACCGGGGGGGAGCAGGTAGGAGAGGGAGGGGGGAAATTCGCCGCGGAGGGGGGCTTTGAGGTGCCCCCCCCGCCAGCCACACGCAGGCAGAAGAGATCAGACCCCCCCTGCACATCATCCCCATAGGGGGGAAAAAAGGGGGGCAATCTGATCTCTCTGCCTGCACCCTGATCTGTGCTGGGGGCTGTAGAGCCCACCCAGCACAGATCACTAAAAACAGCGCTGGTCCTTAAGGGGGGGTAAAGGGTGGGTCATCAAGTGGTTAAATAACTTGTTGTTCGAATGACAACTCGTTCAAATTTGAATGACAATCGGGCGTAAAATCAGACATGTGTACCATGATAAAGAAACAGTAACAGGCAGATTCAGATGAGATTTTTACTGCAGGGAGGATCAAAGGGATCCGGTTGAATTATCATCATCATATAGTGATTCGAGGATGACGGGAGACACTGTATGTGATTACAGTCACATACATACCTCTGGTGGGCAATATATGCACTGTTTCACTCCTTCTCAATAAGGCGAGTGACATTTAGAGATATTGCGCTTTATTCATCCACGCGCAATATAGCTGGTGATTTTTCTTCTATATTCCTCTTTTAGCTGGGTAGTTAGTTGACACATCTAGTAGGTGTCACTGACAGCTTTTCATGCTCTAGGCAGGGTTATTGTGACACACGCAATTTATAGGGCATTATGGCACATGTATTTCAAGGGCATCGACGCTTGTATGCGCATCATGCGTACAAGCATCGCCCCTCCTGCTCTCCTTTCTCCAATTGCGTCCCGGATACCGGTGGAAAGTTAAAGAGAATCTGTATTGTTAAAATCACACAAAAGTAAACATACCAGTGCGTTAGGGGACATCTCCTATTACCCTCTGTCACAATTTTGCCGCTCCCCGCCGCATTAAAAGGGGTTAAAAACAGTTTTTAAAAGTTTGTTTATAAACAAACAAAATGGCCACCAAAACAGGAAGTAGGTTGATGTACAGTATGTCCACAAGTAGAAAATACATCCATACACAAGCAGGCTGTATACAGCCTTCCTTTTGAATCTCAAGAGATCATTTGTGTGTTTCTTTCCCCCTGCAGTTCTCATGCACTGAAGTTTTAGGCTGCTCTTTTCTTCCTGCAAACAGCTTTGCCCTTGTCTGTAATTCCTCACTATGTGAAAGCCCAGCCAGCTCAGAAGACGATTTATCCAGCTTGTAAAAGATAAGAGAGAAGAGAGAAGCTGCTCTAATCTAAATAACACACAGGCAGTGTGCATATAGGGGCCTGGAAGGGGGAGTTCATAGCAGAACCACAACACTGAAGAACTTGGCAGCCTTCCAGACACAGGCTGACAAGTCTGACAAGAGAGAGATAAGTTGATTTATTACAGAGACCGTGATAGTACAAAGTGCTGCAGTAAGCCAGAACACATTAGAATAGCTTTTGGAACTTGTAGGATCATAAAAAACGGGGATGCAATTTTTGTTACGGAGTCTCTTTAAGAGCCGGCTCACAGAGAGTTAGGAGCCGGCTCATAAACGTCACATCCGCCGGGGTTAGGGGGGGTGCCTCCAGTTGTGTACAGGTTGCCCTAGCAACCAATATGTACACATCAATGCTGCTGCTCACACTTTATTCCCACTTGGCTGAAAATGTATATGGCAAGAGAGCTTAAAGGAGTACTGTAGGGGGCAGGGGGAAAAAGACTTACCTGGGGCTTCTAATGGTCCTCCGCAGATGTCCTGTGCCTGTGCAGCCACTCACCAATGCTCCGGTCCCCGCCACCAGTTCCCTTCCGGAATTTGCAACTTTAAAGTCGGAAAACCACTGCGCCTGTGCAGCCGCACCCTCGCTCCCGCCAAATTTGAGGAAGCTTATAGAGGTGGGAAGGGAAGGGACGCAGGGGGGGGGCACAATATAGAGGAGGTGGGGGAGCAGCAGTGCCAGACAGCATTCAGGTAAACAGCCAGCTAGCGACAAGCAGCATGTTGCTAGCCTGGCATTTTTTTTAATGGGGGACAGCAGAGCACAGGAGGGGCCTGGGGGGACACTGTACAGACACAGAGGCTGTGCGTTGTATGCAGAACCAGCCTATGTGTCCTAATAGGATTCTTCAAACCCACCTCGTGTTCTCTTTAAGTACATTTACAATTTTCAGTAAATACCTATGTTTAGCACTTTTTACCAAGACCAAGAGTAGAATTTCCTTTACATTTTTGCTGTTCCCATAATTATAGCACAACATGAAAGCTACATTTCAACATTTTTAGAGCAGGAATCAAGTATGTGTCTAGTGTGTGTTCAGTGACCCCCCCCCCCAACATTGTCTACAGATCCACCATGCCAGCCATGCCGCCGTCCACCTATAGCAACTTCTAATGCCTGGGCAAACCCTAAGCACATTGTTCTACCCACTTACCTCGCTGATGGGAAGCCGCTTTGTCATGTGCCACACGCCATCCCGCTTCTCTGCTCATAACCACATATTCATTACTGGCCTGCAACAGTTATCTAAACATTGTACATAGCCCTAGATTGCAAACCTTTTTTGGGTAGGGTACTCTTTCTCTTCCTAATTGATATCACATAAAAATAAAACACTAATTTGTACAGTCTCATATTTTCATAACTATGATTTTTTTTCTTTATCTTTACTTACACTGTTCCATGTCACATAAATAAACAAAATAAATAAATAAATAAATCGCTTGACATTTGTTTTAAAAGGGACTCAAAAAAAAAAAAAAAGATTTATACATACATGGGGCTAACTCCAGCCCCATCCGCTCGGATCGCTCCCACCCCGCCGTCCTCCACTGCCCGCAGCCACGGGAACCGGGTCCCATCACTTATGTCAGTCAGCTCCAGTCTACGCAGCAGAAGTGCGCCCTCTATGTGTCTCTCCAGCATAGGGCGCAGAGAGTGGGTGCAGAGAGATACGTAGAGGACTCCCTTCTGCTGCGTAGACTGGAGCTGACTGACATAAGTGGCGGGACCCAGTTCCCGTAGAGGACAGTGGCGTGGGAGCGATCGGAGTGGGTGGGGTTGGAGGAAGCCTCAGGTATGTATAAATCTTTTTTTTTTTTGAGCTCTGGTACACTTTAAGTGGATAAGGGTAGAATTTGCAGTAAAATAAAAACACCACTCAATAGAGAATGGAAACCGAAGATACAAAGAGCACTTCATGAAACAATAAGCACATCTAGATGATCTTTAACATTTACCAACAACTGCTATACCATCAATGTTTCTAACACAACATGGACTTTTATACATTTAGTTTCCACTGAAATATTTTGTTTGTTTTTATACAAGACATTTATTCACACACAAAAAAAGAACAGAAAAAGAAACTGCAGTTATGTTAGTAAGAAAGAAGGGCCTGTGCTTCTATTCAGCATTGTTTACAGGTATAGAGGATTATTACATCTTTTAAATTATAGATTCTCTTTAAGTGCTATATTTTGCGTGCTCAAAAACTGCTAGCATAGTGCTTTTGGCTGAAAATCACAAGTGCTATCAATTTGAAATTTTTGGCTGATGTTGCCATTCTAGCAGCTTCAAAGCATGTAAGTATAACTCCTTTTTGAGTGAAAGCCAAGCCATTCCAAATCTCTGTGATGCCATAGTGAACATTTCTAAACCATTACCCACACACACTGGATTTCAGATGAATATTTTACTATGCTCCAATATTTTCAGCATGCAAAATGAATAACTCTGGGCATTCTGCCATAAAATTCAAGACTTTTCCTTTTAATTTTTACACTCTAACATTCAGTAGATGTTTGCTGTATTTTCTTACAGCACAAATAACAGTTTGGAACAAGCCAGGCTGAGATCCAGTGTTACTTCTCTTAAGGGAGAACTCCAGTAAAGTTTTCTCGAAGGATTAATGCTGCCACTATAAATTTGTAAATATTTTATATTACTGCACGACAACACATTTTTATCAGTTTATGTATTGCCATATAACTACGCTATTCTAAAGAGTGTCACATTGTGTTCAAAACCAATTATTTTTTGAGTGTGCAAATTAATAAGACATTTTTATCTTCTTAAAGAATACATCTGGCAATCAGGCCTTCGCTCTCCCTTTTTTAAGATTGCAACCTGCAGCTGGGTCTGGACCTTCTGCGCCTCTTGTGATCGCACTCCCGTCAACGCGCTCATGTCAGTCAATTCTCTCTAAACTGCACAAGCACAGAGCGTTCCTATCAATGGTAGCGTAATCACAAGAGGTGCATAATGCTGGCACATGCGCAGAAGATCCCGACACAGCCGCTGGTCACGATCTTATGGAGGGGAGAGCAGAGACCTGGCTCAGAGTGGAACTGCACCTGTGCGACCAAAGAGACTTCTAGGAGCTGGAAGAAGCCCCAGGTGAGTGAAACTTTAATTTTTAAAGTAATACTGAGATGACTTACAAAAAAAGTCAGATACTTACCTATGGAGAGGAAAGGCTCTGAAACTCAGTCATCTGTCGGTGTTCTCACTCCAGCGCTGTCCTCCGTTCAATTCTGCTGCCTCTGGGAGCAATCGGAAAACTTTGGAAGCACTTGTCTCTCCCCGAGTGCTTCCAAAGATGGGCGGTTCCATACTGCGCATGCAAATAAAAAGCCTTCTGAGGATCCTTGAAGGTTTATTCGACCAGTTGCTCAAATAACTTTAATGGGGTGACAGCACTGGAAAAAGAACACCTACAGGGGAACAGGAAGGCTCTATAAGAACCAGAGCCTGTCCTCTCCATAGGTAAATAGCTGACTTTTTATGCCATCCCTTCAGTGTTGTTTTAAAATATTCCACCCAAGTAGCACAATTTTTTTATCAAAAAATTCTTTGATCTAGCTATACTTAAATTAGCTAGTTATGCTAAATTAAAAGTAAAATAATTAGTGCATCAATTCATAGATCCTGGGGCCATATGCAATTCACTTTCTCATCTGAGTTTTCTCCTAGCTTGCTGATGGTGAAAAAAAGTGAATTGCATATGACCCCTGGGCCTTTATGCAATTAACTTTTTCTCCTGAGTTATCTCCTAGGAGATAATTTTCATCTGCTCTTTAAAATAACATATCAGCATTTTATAATTGAAAAAGTATGCAAATGTTGTCGAAAAAGTACTATCAAAATTATTTTGAGTATTTTCTTGCTTGCTGGTTGTTTAAAATGCATTTTACGTCAAGGTGGGAAAATATCATGTACGTGAAAAGTCAGCAGAAAAAGTGAATTGCATATGGGCCAGTGTCTTTTAAGCTACCCGCAAGCAATACAATACTCAGAATAATTTTGACAATACGTTGTCACCTACTTTTTGGTACTTTTTCAATTGAGCAGTGCTGAAAAGTTGTTTTAAACAGAAGATGAAAAATGATCTCCTAGGAGACAACTTAGGAGAAAAGTGAATTGCATATGGCCTCAAGACCTATATGCAATTACCGTTTCTCCAAGGAGATAATTTTTAGTTTTCTCCACAAATTAACTTTACAGCACTATGCAAATGAAAAAGTGCCAAATAAGAAGTACGCATGTTTGCCACATTACAAATACAGATATCATAATTTTCTTCTTATCCGGTCTACCGACCAGACAAGAGTGGTTGCATGATTTATGATGATTGTCTGCTATGAGAAATCTATTCTAGAATTATTCACCATAAAAACTTATAACATTCTGAACATCATTGCTGAAATAGTGCAACCCACAGACAATGGTAAAAGACAATAAAATATAACTAGAGTGCTGAAATGTGATGGCCAGGAATGTATTTTTCTTGGCCATTCTTTTGGGGTCCCACTCCCTACCTAAAAATAAACCCCCAAAGCACAAATCAAATATCTAGCATAAAGACCTGTAGTGAGTCACTGTTCTCATTGTGTGGGTTGAGGGTCTTCTGGAGAAGATATACTGTGTCATCATAACAACCTGGTCAGAGGAGCAAAGCATGCTACAACTTGTCTTCCTACTCTTCCATTAATTGGAGGGATCATGGCTGTTACAGCCACTCATGTTTCCTTCTGGCATGGTGGTAGTGAGGGAAGAGGAGTCAAGATTCAGTCAGAAATAAAAAGAACGAGCTCTGTTTCAGAATGAGGAGGCATCCAGCCCTGTTGCTAGGTATGTAAAAGGGTTGTATAGAAAAGTATTTAGACTAAGCCTGTTGCATGGCATGGGACAAAAAAATTGATATTAAAGGATGGATATCAAAGATTGTATAGCCATAGAACAGCATCAAAGTGCCCAGCATTGAACTAACCACAGTGCTGTCTAAATGTACTCATTGTGCAACAGCTGATGAGCCATAGAAAGAGATTATAACAGATAAAGGTTGATTGTACGGGATGTGCCTAGTATTGTGACTGCATACAGTTAGGTGCAACATTTAAAATTGCTGCAAAGGGAAATTATATTTGACATTAAAATGACAATTCCTGGCCCCATACAACCTCAAAAGAGAACTGGAACTGATGAGGGTTTGCAGTGTTTTCACAACCCCTCCATTGTTCAGACAAACACAACTTATGTTATGTGCACAACTTGTGCTTTGGTTTTGTAATTCACATTATGCTACTTGTGTAACACGAATTATGGTATGCATTACTTTTCTTGTCTAAGCACCAAATAAAATTGCGGTAAAGTGCAACCCAGTTGTTTCAAGCATCAAGCGCCACATAATTCAAGTGAGGCTAAATGATTCCTGTACAAATCTTATAGTTGGCGAAATTTTTCCTCAACACACAGAGCACAGGCAGCCCCTGCCATAGTGGGACATTTAACACTTGTAAAGTGTTTAAGCCTGGATTGGGGGACTTGGTAGGTGCACCTAAAGCCACTCAGACTGACATAGTGGCAGGAAATAGTCTGTCACATAGAGCAGCTTGGGGTGCTAGAACATATTTGTAGTACATGGATGGGGGGGCAAGAGGGGGGGGGGCGTGTATAGTAGAAATACCTGGATGGAGGTAGAAATAACTGCATGGAGGCAGAACCTTGGACACAGGAAGGCATGTTGACACTAGCTCGGACTCAATTGAGGATTATGACAGCAAGTGGTGGCAATGTCTTACACTAAGGGGACTTAGTAGCAGTCAGGGGGGTACAGCACAGCTGATGAACTTACCTAAGGCAGGGATGGGTAGGACTACATGAGCTCAGCAGGGAGATCATGGTAACAGTGTCTAGAAACCATAGATGATATGAGACAAGGTGGGGGGGGGGGGTGTAGGAAGTTGGTATTCTGTAGGGGGGACATGGGAAGTACTTGACTTGTGAGGGGACTCAGTGAGGGGACCTATTAGCATAATAATATAATAATAGGCTCACAATGTTGGAGGGGTAAAATGGTTGAGAACTGGACACTTTGAGGGAGTCAGATGACATATTTAAACATTTGTTTAAATATGGTGGCAATAATGCTTTACATATTAGTCAGGTGGACATGGTGGCAGGCAGTCAGCATTTTGGGAGAGATAGGGCAGGATGGTGGTTGTGGTGTTGGTGGGGGGGATGGTGGTGAACATGTGTAATGTAATAAGGTATGTAATAGGGCATTTGTTTGGGCCAAGGGCTCAAAGAGTAATGGACTACACATTTAATAGGGAACATTTAATGAGCTGGTTCTAGAATTGGGTTAGGAGGCACCCAGGTTGATAGGATATTTTGGTTATTGTAGATGTGAAGGAGTCTTGTTCTTGTTGGAGTTGGGGGCAACACAGGCATCTAGGTTGTTTGCATCGCTTTATTCTTCCTTTGGAGGTTTCTGGGGTCTTCTCAGTGCACCTAGTCTCTCTGATTTTACTTGGTGCGAGCATGTTTTTCAGGGTTTTGCCCGACGGAATATATATTTTGGTTTTGTTTTCAGATCGGTCCTGAGATATGAATCATTCATCAGAAGGGAGTGGGACCAATGTTTGTTTAGAATATCTTTAATGATTTGATGTTTACTAGAGTAGCGGGCTATGAAACTGGGTTCTGTCTCTTTGTTTTCTTTTTTTCTTCCTTTTGTATTGTTGTTATTGTTTAGCAAAGGTTCCCTTTCGGTGATTCTTGCTTTTCGTCTTACTTCTTGGATAAGTTTTTTTGGGAAGTGTTTCTCTTTGAACTTTTTTGTAAGAATAGATGCTTGGTCATTGTAAATTGTTAGATCGGTACAATTTTTCCGAACCCTAAGGAACTGCCCATAGGGGATATTCGTCTTCCAAGGTTTGTGGTGGCTTCTATGGAAGTCAATGTATGAATTGGAATCAACTGTTTTAAAATGGTTTCTGGATTTAATTTTTGTTAGATTGTGGTAGAGTACTACATCTAAATACTCAATTTCTCTATCGTTTTGGTTTGATGTGAAGGTGATGCCCCAGTCATTTCCATTAAGATATGTCTAGTGCACCAATAAACCTGACCTTTTTTTATCTTGGAATTCTACTACCTTTTTTCCATAATGGGACATCAGTAAGGTAGGACAATTCTTTTCACGATTATTTTTTGAAAAGTACCATATATGGCTACTAATTTAGAAGCGTAGTATATCCTATCAACCCGGGCACCTCCTAACCCAATTCTAGAACTATCTGTACATCCCCTACTCTAAGGGGCGATTATCGGTTGAATTTCCCACAAATCTATTTTTGGAGCAGCGACCTTCAAGTGTTGAAAGGCCGAGTGGAGACAGTATTTCTCCAGATGCAAAAACGAGTGGTTGCCTCTTCCAGCAACCCAATTTTGTGAGTATAATCTCTACTGAATTTTGTTCTATACCCATCTGAATTAACGATATTGCACCAGATCGGGCTCCCGGATCTCTCTGTGCTTCTTTCCTGTCCCACAACCATATATTTAATGAGCTGCACTTTTGACTGAGCTACACATTTTTTTCTGGCCACACAATGGGCTGCATAACAACAGGCGCATATGTATCAATTCAGAGACTGTACCCTGGGAGCTTGAAAGGGGATACACACGGAATGAGTAATTTATTGAGGTACCTGAACTTTGGAATGCACATGTTACTAAAGCTCTTAAAATGTAAAAGAATAAAATAAATTTAGTCTTACCCTATAACCAGGTCCACACCCACAATCTATCCTGGCACAAAGTTAAGCCATGGTTCTTAGGCTGTGCCCTTGTACTGGCATTGATGCTAATGGAATCTGAATCCTCCACTGGAAGATGGACAGTGAATGTGATTGGTGCTTTACTTAGCAGAGTGTGAGTGTTGCCTAAAATCAGTATTTGTACAAATTCTTTTTTTTTTTAAATAAAAGGATTATACCATTGTAATCTGGTATTCCGCAAAATCACCCTTGATTTACTAGTAGATACCTTGAGTTACCTTTTTTTCATGTTATTTTTCTATTAAATACTATATATATATATATATATATATATATATATATATATATACAAAGATACATCAAAATGAATTATCTAATTAAAGAAGTCATAAGTAAATAAATAAATAAATATATATTAAACAAAAATTGTACAATGAGATTGTGTTGTGGTCCTATTGCCCAGTATTATCCCCACACAGCCTGTATTGTGTCATTTTCCGGTGCCAGCTGTTCAGCCAGCTCAGAACGAAGTAGTTTATTATTGATGGATAAAATGTTCAAACATTTAAGCGAATGAAAGTCAGCTTTGCATTCTTAATTAATTAATTAATAGCACTGTAAATGCCAGCATTCTTGTTTCCGCTCCTTGCAAAACAATACCGGTTTCGTGTGATCATTCCTGGAATATTAATTTTTCTTTTCTTTTTTTTTTGTTTTTACATCTCGCTAATTCTTAGGAAGCCTCTCCTGCAAACATATTAGCAAAGAGTAAATATTGAATTTAAAACAAAACTACCAGCTTCATCTTTCACTGTACACAGAGTAGGATTTAAAGCGGGATTTAAATTTCCTTGGCTTCTAATTAAGTAGTGATAATCAGGCTTTCTGCTTAGGGTCACTTCCTGGGAGTGATTTCAGTTATTAAAATGCATGTTTGTGTTTGTTCTGCTTGGTGCGCTAGAACTGATCTCTTTTAGTATAGCAGCAAATATGCAAATTGTGTTTCATTTTAGTGCTCAATTTATGGCAATCTTCTCTAATTTTCTGAAAGGGCAGGAGTGGGACCTTGTCATTCATATTTTTTTTAGTTAAGCTAAACTAATTATAAGGCTCTTTCTCATGAAACTCTAAAAGTGTGCGTCGAGCGACATAACAGCGAATGTGACAGATTTGGCTTGAATGTGAGAGCCTTGCATTTAGCTTCTCCCATTCACGAGGATGGCCTTCAGCATTATTTGAATGTCACTGCTGGTTGATAGATAATTTAAAAATTACATCAGTTAGATCTACATCCGAGGAACTGACTGCTGGGAACCTTTTCAAATGGCTTTATCAGAAAATAAACAGCTCTGATATATAACACATGTCTGATGCTTTTGTCAGAAGAATATTTTTGGAAAAGGCCTATTTAAAGGGAAAGAGCCAGTATGTTGTACAGTGCGGCTAATTTAAGCTCCCTTAAAGAGGAACTTTACCAAATAAGGCTTATTGAGTACAATTGCTTATTTCTGTATAAATAATTAATAAATGATTTAGTCAGTGTTTACCCTTAGTAAAATCTTTCTGCACCCCGATTAACATTCTCTTTATCACAGATGGCAAGAAGCATCGCTGTGGAATGTTTGTTTATTGTGAAGTGAGCAGAAACAACACCTGGTCTCCCAGAGTGCACTGGGAGGAGAAGGCTGTGTGACATCATAGCCTAGGCTAAGCATCATTGGGAAGGGGAGGTTACATATCAGTGTACAGCAATATACAGATATAATAAGTGATATAATAAGCTGAAATAATTAATATAGAAATGGGTATTCTGGTTGAATGGGTATTATTTAATTACGGTTCTCCTTTAGTTATTTTATGCTGCTGTGCTTTCACATGAGCTCAGAAAAAAACACTATATATTAGTGCAGAACAAGTTTTAAAGGAAACATAAATGTGGAAGGTGACATTTTTTTTATTTGTCTATTGTGCTGATCCACTGTGTCTAATAATTGTTGAATCTTTGACCCAAAACAATGATATAGGCATTGTGTTGAAACCAGTTTGATTGCACTGGCTGCATGCTTATTTCAGGTCTATTATGTAAATACTTAAAGAAAAACTGAACTGAAAATTAAAAGTCAGAACAAACATACACAAGTCATACTTGTCTCACATGTAGTCTACTCCTCAATCTCTTTCTCCTGTCCCGCATCCCGTTTGTCCACTGTGATCAAGGGAATTCTCTGTCCTCCATTTTGAAAATGGCCATTACCCATAACAGCTTTCTGGTCAGCACACTGTTAAACTGTAACATCGCCAACTTGAGCCATAGGGAAACATGCACATTACCTGGCACGGCAGTTGTCCTCTCAGTTATAACTGACAGCAACTGATATATTTCAGTTCTGACAAAATGTTGTCAGAACTGGAAGGGATTATTGTCAGAAGAAAATGGTGAGTTTCTGAGAGGAACTGATGGCAAGGTAACTATGTAAAGTTTTGAAGTTACCTCATGTGTTAATTTTAAATAATTTTACTCAGTTCAGGTTCCCTTTAAGCCCAAGAATCAACAGTTTCACAATCATGCAAGTAACACCTTTGAAGAGAACTCGAGGTGTGTTTAAAGAATGTTATCTGCATAGTGAGGCTGGATCTGCCTATACAGCCCAGCCTCTGTTGCTATCCCAAACCCCCCTAAGGTCCCCCTGCACTCTGCAATCCCTCATAAATCACAGCCATGCTGTGCGGGCTGTGTTTACATCTGTAGTGTCAGTCTCAGCTGCTCCCCCGCCTCCTGCATAGCTCCGGTTCCTGCCCCGGTCCCTTCCCTCCAATCAGCAGGGAGGGAAGGGATGCAGGCGGGGACCAGAGTTCTGCAGGAGGTGGGGATAGCAGCAGACTGACACTATAGAGATAAACACAGCCAGCTCTGACAAGCTGTTTGTCAGCAGCGTGGCTGTGATTTATGAGGGATTGCAGAGTGCAGGGGGACCTTAGGGGGGTTTGGGATAGCAACAGAGGCTGGGCTGTATAGGCAGATCCAGCCTCTGTATGGAGATAATATTCTTCAAACCCACCTCGGGTTCTCTTTAAAAAAAAAACAAAAAAAACCCAAGATAACAACCCCTATGTTTTCTCAGTTCAAGACTCTTTTATTTCCATATAGATCATGCATTATTGTTAAAAACAGGTTTATTAAACAGTTATACATTTTACCTTTTAAGTTTGCTCCCCTCCTTTGGTGAACATGGTCAATTGTTTTTAGCTATACTTATAAAATATCAGAAAAATATAGTTATCACGATTGCCTCCACTAATTTAATCCATTCCTTTTACAATTTACCTTCATAAGGTTTTAAAGGACAACTGAAGTGAGAGGGATATGGAGTTTGCCATATATATTTTCTTTTAAGTAATACCAGTTGCCTGGCTATCCTGCTGATCCTCTGCCTCTAATACTTTTAGCTATAGACCCTGAACAAGCATGCAGCAGATCAGGAGTTTCTGACATTATTGTCAGATCTGACAAGATGAACTGCATGCTTGTTTCTGGTGTTATTTAGACGCTACTGCAGCCAAATAGACCAGCAGGGCTGCCAGGCAATTGGTATTGTTTAAAGGGAAATAAAGCACCCTCCGTATTCTTCCCACTTCAGTTGTCCTTTAAACAAGTTATTTAGGGGTCGATTCACTAAACTTTTCTAAAATAAATTCCGACTTATCTTTTTTCATCTTTTGTATATAAAACCGTTTAGACAGCCAACAAGGAAACAAGTGCTGAAAACAAAAAATTAAAAGCAATATTAAATTTGAGTTTATGAGGACCAATTTATTTTCAGTGATGTTTGTGTGAAAAATGCTGAAAAGCTAAGAGAGATTACTCACGAGCTTTTGCAAATCAAGACATAAGTATTCTTGTCTACTTATGGGCAAAAGTTTTACGCCAATTTTTCAATTTTTTTTATTGACATTCAATCTGTTCAGTTCCACAGAATAGCTTGATATGGTACAAAAGTAAGCAGTGAACTGCCAGAGGTAAAAAAAAAAAAAAAAAGGTAAGGTTACCCAAACCTGAAAAAGCAGGTATGTGTCAGAATTACACAAAATAACCTTTTGCAGGGAACAAGAACAAGGTCAAGAACTTATTCTGTGGCAGTGGTGGTTGATCAAGCTGTTAAAGTTGTTGGTTCCAATTTCTGCAGGTGTCCCAACTTTACCTGATAACATAAAACCTCCTCTGTCTGCATAAAAAGTAGTCTTAGCACACACCGTGGTACCACACCCTCCTGAAGAAAGCAGTTGCTACAAAAGTGGAGGGAAAAAGTATAATAAAATTACAAAAAAATTAAGATGTCAGTGGGTAGTCTCCTTCGTCATCAAAAGAGACTCTGGCAGGAACAAAGCCAGCAACAGAAGACAAGAGTCTGAGAGTCAACAGCTTGCATGATAGGTGACTCAAGGGACCACAGCTTTAAACACAGCTTAATAGATGTTGTAGAAGGCAAATTTCAGTTTCAATTTTAAAGCGACTTTGAGATGCAAGTTTGAAAGTTCGAGTTGTTGTAAAAAAAAGCCATTGCTAAGATGTCAAAATAAAAAACTGGCTTGACTATGCCATGAAACACCACAAATGGACTACTGAAAACTGGAAGAAAGTGTTATGGACTGATGAATTAAAAATTGACATTGCCAATTCATAATGCAGCATTTTTGAATGCTGTCAAGTAGGTGAAATTATGGTTATTCAGTGTGTGACATTGCCTGTCAAACATGGAGGAGGAAGTGTGTTGGTCTGGGGCTGTTTTGCTGAATCCAGGGGTCAGTGACTTTTACAGAATGAGAGGCACCTTGAACCAAAACAGCTACCACAGCACCCTGCAGAGCCATGTAGTACCCTCTGGTATGCACTTAGGTGGTCAGGGGTTCATCCTGCATCAAGATAATGACCCAAAGAATAAGCTCAAGCTAAGTCACAACTACCTTATGAAAAAAATGGTAGTGTTTTAAACATGGAGTGGCCAGCACAGTCTCCAGACATAAACCTCATCAAGCCAGAGCCGGATCTTCAACAAGGCAAACTAATCAATTGCTTATGGGCCCCCAGGAGGTCAAAAGGGCCCCATAAAGATTTATTGCCTCTGTTCATGTAGTCCTTTATTAACTGTTTCAGTCTTTAAAAACAAGATCTCTGTAGCAATTCTCTACTACAGAGAAAAGAAGTTATACAAGCAGGCACACACAGAATTAACCCCCGCCCCTTAAATCAGAGCTGTCAGACACGGGCTGGGTGCTGGAATGTGATCTCTTCATACAGGAGCCGCTTGCTAGCTTAGCTAAGAGAAATTTGATGTGGCAAAAACATCTGTAGTTAAACTTTTTTTCATAGTAGCATCATCATTTGTTCAAAAGCCTTTGACTTCTGTGCGTAATGTTTACATTTAGTTCCAGTCTTTGCTGAACTTATTAGCCTTAATTTTATCTCCCACATAAGAGGCACATAAAGATTTATTGTCTGTCTCTGTTCTGTTTATTGTCTCTGTTCAACTCTTTCAGTCTTTAGATCTCTGCAGCAATGCTCTACTACAGAGATAAGAGTTCTGCTTGTGATGTTCACAGTTGGTTCCTGTCATTGCTGAACTGGACGTTAATTTTATCACCCTAGTTGACCAAAAAATATCTAAAGCTGGCTATACACACATCGATTTTGAATACTGATAGAATCTTCCAGTAATCTATTGCTTATATACTGTATCCAATAGATTGGCTTTCAAGCGATATTGTGCTGTTTATCAATCTCTGTGGTATGGGGGCAGGACAGTAGTGGTTGGGGATCGATGGTCCATAACTTTGCTCTGCATTGAGCAGTACAGCATTTGCAGTTTTTAATTGAAGCTTGATAGAGTTCTGCTGAAACCTATCAGAATTAAACTTGCTGTGACAGAGGTTGATCACTAACCAATTGAATGGAATAATGATCAGTTAGCTAGACATATTGGGGCATTATTGACCTGTGTATGACTAATGAGAATGAGGGAGCGAAACTGACAAATTTGGTCTTGCAGTGAATAAACTCCAATCTTGCTTTACGAGATCCTTACAACCCAAATACCCAGTACACACCATGCAATTTCCCGTCAGATAGACAGGTCAAATTGATTATTTCTGACAGATCTGATCGTGATCCGATTCTGATTTTCGATCGTTTTTCTGATCAATTTTGTATAGAAGTGTTTGGAAAATGATCAGAAAAATAATTGGAAATCCATTCAGACTTTTCAGATAATTGATTTAAGTAATCTATCTAATGGGAAATAGCATGGTGTGTACGAGACATTACATTCAAATTTGCCATGTGGTAGGCTTAGGCAACAATAAAGAAGTACAAGGGGTCATCACATGTTTGGTGTAAACAATCATGAAGTTGTTAATCTTAAATGTGCCTCACTGTACTCACTTTTGCTGCCAGTGGTTTAGACATTAAAAGACAACTGTAGTGAGAGGAATATGGAGGCTGCCATATTTATTATCTGTGAAACAATACCAGTTTCCTGGCAGCCCTGCTGATCTATTTGGCTGAAGTAGTATTTGAATCGCACCAGAAACAAGCATGCAGCTAATGTCAGGTATGGCAATAATGTCACCTGATCTGCTGCATGCTTGTTCAGGGGCAATGGCTAAATATATTACAGACAGAGGATCAACAGGATAGCCAGGAAACTGGTATTGATTAAAAGTAAATAAATATGGTAGCCTTCACATACTTTTCGCTACAGTTGTCCTTTAATGGCTGTGTGTTGATGTTATTGCACAGCAAATAACCTTACACTGTTAGAAAAGCTGTACACTGACTGCTTTACATTGTATCACAGTGTCATATCTTCAGTGCTGTCTGTTCCATGAAAAGATGAAATACAATATTTACAAAAAGGTGAGCGGTGCACTCACTTTTGTGAGATGCTGTATGCTGGGGAGACATCCTTTCAACAGTGTGGCGGGGGGGGGGGGGGGGGGGGCGGTCCTAAATTTATTGGTCTGCTTGGGGCCCTGCATGGTCTTAATCCGGCTCTGCATCAAGATCGTTTGGGATAAACTGGACGGAAAAGCGAAAGCAAAGCAACCTACAAGTGCTGCATAAGTGTGTTCAGCAGGTATATCAACCAAAGGTGGCTACTTATATGAACCAATAGTTTAGAGTGCATTTTAGTTTATCTATGAGTTCTATTATTGCATTTTTAAGGCCCATATCCTATTAATTTTCCAAAATTGATTAACTTTTCTCCTGTGTTTTCTCCAAGGAGAGATTTGAAATCCTTAACAATTAAATACTTTTAAAGCTCCCACTAAGCAAGAAGTTACTCAAAATAAGCTTGATATAACTTTTTATTTTAACCTAGTATTTAGTATTTTTTTGTTGTTAAGTACTGAAAAGTTATATTTTTGAGAACGTGAACATTTATCTCCTGGATAAGGGATTACTTATCTGTTCTATACTTTCACTTTGGAGTACAATAAGTCATTGAACTGCTTGCATTTCAATATAAAAATAATACAAAAAAACTTTGGTGTTCTAAATACATTACTAAGCCCTGTAGAATGGTGATATAAGAGAGAAGTAAAATTTCTACCAAAAGCATTAGCATGGCTTTAAACTATGAATATGTGGCAAAAAGCTGGTATAAAAAAAGTTGTGTAAAGCATCAGTAATATCAACATTCTGGTGATGCATTAGGAAACTACCCATCTGAAATCCGTGAATCTTGTTCTAAAATAAAATTGTCTAAACTTTGAACATTTGTCATCATTGAAGGTAAACATATACCTTTCTTCTAAGCAGTTCTTAATTCTTTATACTTTTAATGGGTACCTCCAGTCCCTAGCTACATACGCTTCTGAAATACCACCTTGCAGCTTTATAAACACGATTCAGTAGTATTCTTACAAAATCTTCCCTAATTTAAATAGAAAATAAAATAAATAACTCAAATTGGGGGAAGTTAATGAACGACCTGTTCTATGTTTTCCACAGTAATTCCATCCTCTCTTTTCCTCATACACAAGTGTGTGATGGACAATGGCCAGCTCTAATGGATCTCTGTTTGCATGTTTTTTTTGTTTCATTAACAAGTAATTTAACTAGTTGCACTCATTGTTCCTTTGACAAGTGCATCCACAATTCTGAGTTACCATCCAAGACATTCTATACTGAATTTATCCCAGATTCCCATATGCCAAACTACATGGAGTTCATAATGGGAAAGCAACAGGGAACCAAATGTCTAGAAGTTTAACCCAACCAACTTGTTTTGTTGTAACCTGAGCCAGATCAAGTAGGCCTATGCTTCTCTCAGCATACATTTAGCACCAAACCAATGGAAATATTATATCATGTTTTTAATAAACAGTTTTTGAAACATCCATTTCATGTAGCATTTAAAATGTATTTATAATCACACATGGTCTTTGTAAGTTTATCCTAAGGGTGACTACAAGAATTTTGGTATGACAGTAGAGAACCCTATAAATTGACAAGGGGAAGAATCCAAATTCATAAATTACTGGGGCAAATTTATTTCTTATAAGATGACACATTCGGATTAGGAAATGTCGGTTGTTATCTATGTCATTGATCTGCGGTCGTGGCATGTGTCACATTGTTAATAAGGATTGTCACTCTTTGTAGACATTTACAAAACATAGGGTCATTAACTCCTACTAGTTTATACTGTATCTTTACATTCTTTAGTTTACCTTATAACTGATGGCTGCACATTCGTAACGGGGGGCTGCAATAGCACATTGCTTGAGTTACTTTTATTGATTTATTGGTACGTACTACACATACTTTGAAATGTTCAAAGCCATATTCTTTTGCCTAAGGGATATATGGAAATACTCTAATTCTCTCTCTCTCTCTCTCTCTCTCTCTCTCGCTCTCTCTCTCTCTCTCTCTATATATATATATATATATATATATATATATGCATATATGACTGTAGACATCCAGTATCTCCTTGTCTGTGTTATTCTGTTCTTTTTAAAATGACAAGAAAATATAAGGAGCAGGATAGATCTGTCACTAAACAAACATAAGATGAAAACCTTTCTCAATCTACACTTTTTTTCTCTGAGAAGCAATTGGAACATGTCCCTGTAAACAACAATGCTGAACTATGCATATATCTGCACAGGCAAATGCTTGACAGGATGTGTTGTTAGAAATAGAATGGCATACACATCATTAGCTGGGTTATGAGACAAGATGCCTGGCAATTTTTCCTTTCTCTTTCTATGTGTGTCGGCTTTCTGCTAACTCTCACAATGATCTGTCAATTTGTAAACCATAAATAAATATTTAAATAGACACAATTAAATAGGGCTGTCTGGAGTACTGTTGGTGCATTTATCCTTCCCACAATGATGCATAAATATGTGTGTGTTGTCGTTTGTGTATGTGTGGGTATAACTTTCTTTTCTTATCTTTATTTTTCCTTTACATATATTACAGATAACTTGCCTGGAGTGAAGTTCCAGGGCACTCAAGTATCAACTGGTATTGCCCATTCCAGGATTAGCCATTAGTCTTAAGTGGGGAAAGTCAACAATGGCAAATTTGTTAGCTGGAAATTTTTCTAGCAATAAAACTGGCAGAGAAATTCTGATATCTAGACTGAAAATTGGGAACTTAACTTAGTAAACCCGAGGTGAAAAAATATTGATGAGATAAACAATCGTATTTATCCCACTACTCCTAAAAAGGATTCTTTTTTTAATATCCCATGGTTTTATTTTATATTTAAATATTTACAAAGAAGATTGAATGTTTTGTTGTCGCTGCTCACTAGCAGCCTCATAAGTGTCCCAGAGTTAGAGAAAGATCAATAGATCATGTGTTTTATCTCCCTATGCTCTTAGAAGTTGTATTCTGCCAGGAAAACTTTTATGGCTGCAATATGCTTATCAGTGATGTTTACTATATTCCCGACAAGGTTCCAACAAGACAGAAGCTGTTACTTCCATGCCTAAAAATGAGCTCTTTCAGGCACCAACATAAAACAAGTAAAACAGCCTGGTTATTAATATGTTTGGCACTGTACATACACATGTTTATCTCATCATTTAGCCAGTTGGAAAAGATTTTTATCAGTTTCATTTTTTATCAGCTAATCAGGATATGTAAATCATTTCCATTCGCAACCAAGAAGTTTTCCCATAGCTACAGGAGAAATACTTGATTTTTTGCTATTGCATAGAACTATTACAATTGCCATTGCTGGTATGGAATTTCATTTTTTGTAATTAGAAAAAAAAAGTAACCCAAAAAAAATCAGTGTGAGCTTTCCTACTACAGAAAAACAAGTAGTCTGGCCTAAAGGCATTCTTAAGGTGGCCATACACTGGTTGATTTGCCATCCGATCGACCAACAGATAGATCCCTCTCTGATCGAATCTGATCAGAGATGGATTGTATGGCTGCCTTTACTGGAAAAAGATTGTGAATCGATTTCAGCATAAAACCGATCACAATCTGTGGAGCTGCGCCGCCTCCCGCCAGGCCAGCTATACGTTATCTGATTCGGCTGGCGCAAGTCCCTGCTGCTCCTTCTCCGCGCTCGGCTCCAGGTTCCCGGATTGGCTGGCTTCACTTCTTTCTGTCCGGGGAAGTTTAAACAGTAGAGGGCGCTCTACTGTTTAAACTTCCTGCCGGGACAGGAAGTGAAGCCAGCCGGTCCGGAACCCAGCGGAGAAGAAGATAGCGGAGACCAGGGCACTCGCGCCGGCCGGATCAGGTAATGTATTGCCTCTGTATTGCATCGGTCGTCGGGCATTCGAACACCGCTATCTACGCACTCCCGACCCGCCGGCGATCGAGCAAAATCTTCCGCATGGACGGATCAACGGGAATCGACGGGAACATTTGATTACGGACAGAAATCGATCGTTCTGTCAGCGTTTGTGCAACGATTTCACAGCAGAGTCCATCACAGTGATCGAATCTGCTGCATATTGGCGGGAAAATCGTTAGGTGTATGGAACCCTTAAGTGGCAGTCAGAGGGAAGGTAGCCACCCAGCCCGAGGAGGACCTCCTCTTGATTCCACAAATCTACATGCTTTTCCAAAATAATGTGGGTGACAAAAAAAAAATAGCTCAGGCCTAGTTCACAGTAGAGTTGGGCCGAACGGTTCGCCTGCGAACGGTTCCATGCGAACTTCCGTGGTTCGCGTTCGCGTCCCGCAGGCGAACCTTTGCGGAAGTTCGGTTCGCCCCATAATGCACCATGGAGGGTCAACTTTGACCCTCTACATCACAGTCAGCAGGCACAGTGTAGCCAATTAGGCTACACTAGCCCCTGGAGCCACTCCCCCCTACTAAAAGGCAGGCAGTGGCGACCATTACGGTCACTCGTGTGCCTGCATTAGTGAGAGTAGGGCGAGCTGCTGCACACTCTCTCTTATAGGGAAAGATTAGTTAGGCTTAGCTTGTCCCTGGCTGCATACCTGTTCTGTGAACCCACCACTGCATACCTGTTCTGTGAACCCACCACTGCATACCTGTACTGTGAACCCACCACTGCATACCTGTTCTGTGAACCCACCACTGCATACCTGTACTGTGAACCCACCACTGCATACCTGTTCAGTGAACCTGCCACTGCATACCTGTACTGTTCAGTGAACCCGCCACTGTATACCTGTTCTGTTCAGTGAACCCGCCACTGCATACCTGTTCTGTTCAGTGAACCCGCCACTGTATACCTGTTCTGTTCAGTGAACCCGCCACTGCATACCTGTTCTGTTCAGTGAACCCGCCACTGTATACCTGTTCTGTTCAGTGAACCCGCCACTGCATACCTGTTATGTTCAGTGAACCCGCCACTGCATACCTGTTCTGTTCAGTGAACCCACCACTGCATACCTGTTCTGTTCAGTGAACCCGCCACTGCATACCTGTTCTGTTCAGTGAACCCGGCACTACATACCTGTTCTGTTCAGTGAACCCGCCACTGCATACCTGTTCTGTTCAGTGGTGTGTCAGTGTGAAGCAGTACCTTAATTACACTACCTGATTGATGTATACACATGCAAGATGTTTTAAAGCACTTAGGCCTGTCATTTAGCATTCAATATGATTTCTGCCCTTAAAACGCTGCTTTGCGTCAAATCCAGATTTTTCCCGGGCACTTTTGGCATGTATCCCACTCCGCCATGCCCCCCTCCAGGTGTTAGACCCCTTGAAACATCTTTTCCATCACTTTTGTGGCCAGCATAATTTTTTTTTTCAAAGTTCGCATCCCCATTGAAGTCTATTGCGGTTCGCGAACTTTAACTCTAGTTCACAGTGCTCAGTTGCGTTGCCGAAGAATACTGCATGTCAACTCACTGCTCATACAACTCTGTTCACAATAACAGATCACATTATGCTAACTAGCTCTGTTCAGGCCTTGCATTAAAGTCTATGTCCAGTCCCTCCCCATTACAGTTCACACACATTTTAACATGTGCGTTATGCAACTAACCACTGTGAATTCAGCCTCATCCTCACAAGTACTGGTGCCCCATGCAAACAGACACAAGACCTTGCTAATTTTGATGGCCCAAGGGAAAATTGTAATAAAATAGTAATATAGAGGGTTTCTGTACTGCCTGCCAACATCCTTGGGTAGACAAACTTATTACTCTCCCCTCCTTGTTGTATGACAAAAAAGTGTTTTTTGCAGACCCCTTTACCCATCCACCAGTGCCAAATGCATTAAAAAAGCACTGAATCAAAAGGAAAAAAGTTCCTGCAACACCTTTCAACAAATGGTGTGCTAAGCCACTAGATAACGATCAGCAAGAGGAAACAATTTGGCCCATAGAATAGAAACGCACGTTGAAAAGTATAAACAATTTATTAATGCATCATAACACTATATAAAGAAATAAAACCATTTAAAAAAGCGATGTCACCCACCTCATGCAATGTATACACCAATATGCATAGAATAATATTTCATCATGGAACCACCCATGAGAACATCAATAGACTAAACTATCACTTGAGGTGCTCACAATAGAGCTTCCCCGGCGATTGAACCCGGGTTCAGATCCTGCTTGTATAAAGTGCAATGTCTGTCCATATAAATAATTCAGGCATCCATAGTTATCAGCGAAAAAGCCATAAAGATGAACAAAAATAAATCATAAACATGTGAAAATATAGACCAGATATGGATCGCACCTGGAGAAAATCTGGAGAAAAATCCTGGGCTGTAGTTCCGCTTTAAGATTAACTGGTTGGTTAAGGTTGGGACCATCAGATGTACTCAGGGGCGGTTCTTCCATGAAGCACCGAGAATCATGTGCTTTAGGGCAGCAACAATTAGAGAGTGGCAAGAGGCCACTCCCCTTGCCAAAAGTCCCCCTCCTCGTCTCCCCCTCCCTAGATGCACAGCACCACTTCACTCACTTGCTCTCAGTTTTTGAACAATGGGATCTCCATCCGCCCTTCCATAGTCCTTTATCAACGGCTACAGCGGTGCCTCATGTGTCCTGTTACATGTCACTTGAGGCAGTAGGATTTCACATGTGGCTGGTGATCCCATCACTAATCTGCTGAGAGTGGGTGAGGGATGCGGCACCAGCGCAGCACATACCCGGCATCCTGGGATTTAGATCCAGGATGCTGTGGGCCATTTGGGAGGAAGATGCTGTCTTGGAGGAAGCAGAGGGATGTAAGCATAGTGCCTGTACATGCAATGCACAGCCCGATGTGTTTCTCCTCTCCGGATTTGCACACACACATGGGGGAGTTGTCCTCACAATGGCTTTAATTCACTTCAAGATCATTCTGGAGATAATAAGGCAAGAGAAAACGTACCTCCACACAGTGAAAGAGTTATCTTATCTCTTCATTCCTTAACCACCCTGGCGTTCTGATTAAATCGCCAGGGTGGCTGCGGGAGGGTTTTTTTTAAATAAAAAAAAAACTATTTCATGCAGCCAACTGAAAGTTGGCTGCATGAAAGCCCACTAGAGGGCGCTCCGGAGGCGATCTTCCGATCGCCTCCGGCGCCCAGAATAAACAAGGAAGGCCGCAATGAGCGGCCTTCCTTGTTTTGCTTATATCGTCGCCATAGCGACGAGCGGAGTGACGTCATCGACGTCAGCCGACGTCCTGACGTCAGCCGCCTCCGATCCAGCCCTTAGCGCTGGCCGGAACTTTTTGTTCCGGCTGCGCAGGGCTCAGGCGGCTAGGGGGGCCCTCTTTCGCCGCTGCTCGCGGCGAATCGCCGCAGAGCGGCGGCGATCAGGCAGCACACGCGGCTGGCAAAGTGCCGGCTGCGTGTGCTGCACTTTATTTGATAAAAATCGGCCCAGCAGGGCCTGAGCGGCAGCCTCCGGCGGTGATGGACGAGCTGAGCTCGTCCAGACCGCTCAGGAGGTTAAGTTACCTCCTCTGTGGTTAAGTTACCTCCTCTGTAGTTAAGTTACCTCCTCTGTAGTTATTTTCACATGCAGTTGATTAACAGCCTGTCTTTAAATTTAGAATTCTGGAGTTATTTTAAAGATTGAAGAGCTAACTTTAAGACAGAAGAGTTAACTTTAGGTTTGCCTGAGGTAAAATGTTTCCTGAATACTACATGCCTCATCACCATGGTGATAACTATAGAAACGTTATTAAAGACAGGAGATACGCTTAGTGAATTGAGGCCAATGTATTGCTTCAGGTGGCAAAAAGTCTAGAGCTGGCCTTGGATGTACTAGCAAGGCTATGGTAGAGAAGGTAAGTAAAGGGTCAGGAGTTTAGAAGGAACCCTAAAACCACCTATCATGAGAATTCTTTGCTCTTGATACTGAGTACCCAGATAAATAAAGCTGAGTGATTTGACGTTGGAATGACATACTGTATGCCTTTGTGGGATATCAATTGTACAAATGAATCTGTACTATCGAAATGAATCAATCAAAGAAAAATAATGTCTGCTGCTCATTACGAACAATCTGCAAAATCTGACCATTGTTTCTACCGTTTACCAGATATTTTTATCTAGATGGCCATTTGAAGGCTTTGTTATCACTGGTAGAATTAATTCTTATCTGTGGTTAACTCTTTGAAGGGCATTGACACACACTGAATGAAGGCTTAAGACATAATGGATGTTTCAGGCTCAGCACCCAGTTGGAGGCTTCCGTTAGGCTTTGTTCAGCTTCTTAGGCCAAATTTAAAATGAAGAGCCCCTTCAGTATTATTAATCAAGTTCCACATCTTCAGCACAGTCACGCCTATGCTTGTCACTGAATGCAGAAATGTGTGCACCACGCATATTTATTAAGAATGCAAAGTCATGTATGATCTATTGTGTATAATAATGTATCCAAATGCTTGAGCAGATCTCGTGGTTCTATACATGTAGGTTAATCTTAAACCGCAACATTATGCAAATAAGGCTATGTGATTTTTTTTTTCTGAGAACATTTCTCTGCAAAGCAAAAAAAAAAAATAAGAATCTGATATTTAATATAATTGTGCCACCTCCTTTATGACTAGAATAGTTGTGGGCAGAGGCGAATTGTAATATACAGTATGTAACTTACTATCTAATGTTTATAGGAGGATAAGAGACTGAGCACCATACCACAACATTTACTGTATATTTATTTCTACTGTTTTCTTTCAATTGCACCTTGAATATTGGTAGTGAAGGATAAGCCAGTCTCTCTTCCATTGTTAAGGCTAACAGAATAACAAGCAGCTCGGGTTGACCCAAAACTACTAGGAAAGTATAGGGGACTAAAAGAAACCAAAAAGCCCTCCTACTACTAAAAAAACAATGCTCAGTGTAGTTTGCCTTCTTAAAACAGAAGGTATTTGCGATAATTCAGCTTAACATGAGCGACTGTGGTCTCCCACAATGCACCACTACTGAATATGCAAATTATCTCTGTATGCCCCTGAAGCCAGGCTTACATGCATAAACATGGGTGTATAGCAAACCTATAGCTTATAAAATTTATACAGCCACTTCAACCCAACATGCAGACAGCCTGTTTTGGAGTGTTGGTCCTCCTCAGTGCATGGCAGGGATTGATATGGCTGTATGGGATAGGGCTTGGACCAGAACAACAGAATACCCAAGCAGCTTGGGGTGACCCAAAACTACTAGGAAATTATAGGGGACTTAAGGTGCCAACACACGCACTACGTCCAGCGGATCGCTCAGAAAAAGCCCTATCAGTCCGCCGATAGTGCGTACACACGCGCTACTGTTGCCTGAAAATCCGCCCAGCGGGAGGGTCTGACGGACCCGTCGTTGGTGGACGTAGTGCGTGTGCATGCACCTTTATGCCTAGTACACACCATACAATTTTCTGTTACATTTTTCTGTTAGATTTTCTGCAAGATTTTCTGTAATTAGATTATTTTCTGTAAAGTACTGGTAGAGACTGGTCATTATCTCTGGTGCATTGTCTTCTAGTTATCTCCTGCTAAGTAGAACAATGCTTAATTGCTAGGCAGATAGATGGTTAGATAGATAATTTCCAACATGTAGGAAATTATCTATCTGGCAGGTAAATCTTATGCTGAGCATACACAGCTAGATAGTTCTTATCAATCAAGCCGCTGATGGCTCGATTGATAATATCCAACCTGTCCGATCACCGTGGCGGATCGATTCTGCGCCTGAGCTGGAATCAATCCACGCGCCCAGACTGATATTGTGACTGTACTTATTAACATGAGTACAGGTATCTTTTTGCCCCTAAAATGCATCAGATAGCTAAATTGGATCTCATAGCTTGGTTGTCTAAAAACAGACATCTAGCTACTGTGAACCAGCTCCCCTGCATATATACAGAACAGACTCTAGCTAATCTGGCGCAGGATATTACTGATAATTATGAGACTGCTTACTGTATATCTGCACAAACATCTGTCTCAAGTTCTAATACTAACCTCCTTCCTATCCAAGCTCAATACTAGCCTCTCTCTCCTGTTCTATCACTTACCTCTCTCCTCTCCATACTAACACATACTTCTCTTCACGCTATCTTATTTGCTAACACTAACCCTCCGGGCTCAGCTATATTATATTCTACAGGTCCATCTGCTCTTTGACTTTGGCTACACTGTAGCCAAACTAATTACCATTCCATTCACCCACCCATCCCACTGCTATTTGAGGTTGGCTACAATACGGTTATGACCAACACTGGTGCGCCAAAAAACTCCTGCTTCAACCTCCCCCTTCCCTGGTGGCTGTGGACAAGTGGCTATCTCCTGCCCAACCAAAGAAGCGTAAACCAGGAAAATGGGATTCCAAATGTCAGGGTGAGCTTCTGACCTCACAGCTATAGACTGCCATTGTGCCACTCCAACCGTAATAAACCCTGCCCCTGGCCTACTTCTAAGTTTCTTTAGTTAGATGGGAGTTTGTACATGGGCATGTACTTATGTATGTTAATACTGTTGCCTTGTCTGGGGCATCCCGAAGCGGCCAGAAGAAAAACCCAACAATGCCCGTTAGTTTTCCTCAAGAAGCATCATGCCAAGAGGTTTAAGGAAATCTGTACAGGCATTTCATTATCATTGCTTGATTTAACTGTAAATGTCTGTTTGTACCTTTTTCAGAACAGAAAAGAACATCATTCCTAAAGAACTAGGTCATAGCAAAACATCCGAGTTTATCTAACTTCAGAAAATGAAAGTTTCACTGATTCCTGCATATTGTGCTGCTGTTTTAATAAGTATTATTATACTGTATGGTTTACAGCCTCTTACAAGGTATTATTCAGAAAACAGCAGTCACAATGTTAAATACAAAGGGCAGCAACTTGTAACAGCCAACATTGACTTTTCTGAATTTATAACAGTAAAAGTTGGGCTATGATGACTGGTAACTGTAGACACTGCACTTTGCAGTTAAGGTGGCTATACATCAGGTGACTTGGTGGCTTCGATGATTATAATGGCAGACCGATTCCCACAAGATTTCATACCAAAATCGATTGAAATTGGTCTGTGGTGTATGGGCAGCTGACAAATCTCTCTGATTAGATTCAATCAAGAGATCTGGCTCTTGGTCAACTCTGCCCAGCATTGCTAGACGTATGGCCACCTTTAAAACTCATCTGTGATTAGGTTAGCAGCGTAAAGAGGAGAAAGGCTTTCCAGATGGAAGATATACAGTAAATAAAGTGCTGTGTAGACAAATTTGAACCTCTTGCCGACCGCCTAATGCAGGATGGTGGCGGAAGAGAGTCTCTCTCAGGTCTCTCAGTGATGCCATATGGCATCATCTCGCGAGGAGCAAGATTTGACGGGAGCTCGCAGGAGCGCAAGCTACCATCAGTAAACACAGCGGGCGATCAGAGCTGGCAGGCTGTTTTTTAGTATTTACTTATAATATATTTATAAAGCACTGAGACCTTACACAGCGCTGCACAGAGTGTAGCCTTGTCACTTAAATGTCCCTCGGAGCAGCTCACAGTCTGATCCCTACTATAGGCATATGTCTAGGTAATATCTAGTCTAGCGCTGCGTAATATGTTGGCACTTTATAAATACAATAAACAAATAAATAATAATAATGTATTGTGTAGTGTGTGTATCGTAGTCTAGGGCCAATTAAAGTGGAAGCCAATTAACTAATCTGTATGTACTTCCTTTCTTTTATTAAAATAATAAAATCTAAAAAATCACAGCAGCAATCAAGTAGCACCAAAAGAAATCTCTATTTGTGAGAACAAAAGGAGGTAAAATTAATTTGGGTGCTAGGTTGTATGACTGAGCAATAAACCGTTAAAGTTGTGAAGTGCTGAATTGTAAAAAATGGCCTGGTCACTAGGGGGTATAAACCTCTGGGGCTCAAGTGGTTAAGGATAAATGCTACTAATTTTAATTTTACACACACATACAATGCTGATATCACGCTGGTGCGTGATGAGATAGCATGCAGTTCAGGTATGTGAGGTAGCGTACAGGTAATTACCACAATAATATACAAAGATTAGTCTAGATCAGGCTGAGGTCATGTACAGGTCAGATATAGCGAGGTACAGAGTAGCTAGGCTAAATCGTGGTCTATAATCGAGCTGGGTCATACACATAAATCAGATGTCAGTCATGTTGCAAGGATCAGGCAGTAACAAAGTCAGGGACAGGCCGAGTCGGTAACGTAATCAGATGGCAGCGGTACAAGAGGGCTAGACAATAGCGAGGTCAGGAGGCAAGTGAGAAGTCGGTACACAGATAATATACAATATGATGTTATAGATAAATTATGAGAATAAATACGAAATATAACAAAAGACTGACTAACTGGAGTACATATATATTGTGCGTCTACACAATATATCAATGTAGCTCAAAGTAGCTAGCTAGACCTAGAACCAGCAAACTAATTAGTATCAAGGTCGGCGAGTACTGAACGCTCTGGTCTTAAATACAAGATGCTCAACCAGTAGCCACTCCCATCTGGTGATGTCACCTAGTGACATCACCTGCAGCCATCCCTGCATCCTCCTCTTGAGCCTATAAGGCTCACTCAAACTCGCGAGCGACCCAAAGGTCGCACCATGCACGTGCGAGTCAGAAGACACCGCCGGAGGGACGCCGGGGATGCCACCAGCAGACTCAAGCACAGAAGCCCTGCCGCTCGCCCGGACCACGCCGGTGACACAGTGTGACCTGCCGCTGGAAGGTAAGCTCATTACATTACCCCCCCTTGAGGAATGGTCTCCGAACACTCTCCTCCGGGCTTATCAGGAAATTCTAGATGAAAATCCTGAATTAACTGATCAGCATGGATCTGATGGGCAGGAACCTAACACCTTTACTCTGGCCCATACCCCCTTCCAATCCACCAAGTATTTTACAGAACCACAAACTTTCCTGGAGTCCAAAATGTTCTCAATTTCATATTCGGGTTCACCATCCACCTCTATTGGTGGAGGAGGAACTGAGGATGAAATTGTGTTGGCTGCTGGTTTTAGAAGGGAAACATAAAATTAATTGACTCCTCTAATCGACTGAGATAATGTTACTCTGTAAACCACATGGTTAATCTTTTCCTGAATGGGATAAGGGACAATAAACTTAGGGCCCAATTTCACAGAGGGTTGACGTAAAGGGATGTGATGGGTAGAAACCCATACAAGATCCCCCGGGGCAAATTCAAATTCAGGTGAACGTCTGGCATCAGCGTATTTTTTCTGCTGAGACATAGCATTCTGTAAATTGTGTTGCACCTGAGGCCAAATCTGTTTAATGTGAGTACTCCATTCCTCTAAAGCTGGAAGAGGAGACGGAGGCGATGGAAAACAGGTAAACTTGGGATTCTGACCAGTGACAATCCAAAATGGTGACAGTTTGGTAAATGAACTGGGGAGGTTGTTAAATGCAAATTCAGCAAATGGTAAATAATCCAACCATGACTCCTGACAGTCTGATGCAAAACAACGGAGATACTGCTCCAGGGACTGATTGGTTCTCTCTGTTTGTCCGTTGGTTTCTGGGTGAAACCCCGAGGAAAACAAGAGTTTGATGCACAAGAGATCACTGAAGGCCCGCCAAAAGCATGACACAAACTGGACCCCTCTACCTGACACAATATTTTCAGGAATACCATGTAAACGGAAAATATGTATAATAAACAACTTAGCTAGTTCTTGAGCTGAGGGTAATCCAGAGAGGGGAACGAAATTGTGCCATTTTACTAAATCGGTCCGCCATGAACCTAATGACTCTTTTACCTCCCGATGAAGGCAAATCTACCACAAAATCCATTGAGAGATGAGACCATGGTCTCGATGGAATGGGCAAGGGCACAAGATGACCTCGGGGAGCAACCCGAGACACCTTATTCCTGGCACAAGTGGCGCAAGCTGCCACAAATGCTTTGCAATCCTTCTTAACCTCCCTGGCGGTAAGCCCGAGCTGAGGTCGGGCTATGCCGCCGGGAGGCACCGCTCAGGCCCCGCTGGGCCGATTTGCATAATTTTTTTTTGTTACACGCAGTTAGCACCTTGCTAGCTGCGTGTAACCTCCGATCGCCGCCGCTACCCGCCGATCCGCCGCTATCCGTCGCGCCGCAGCCGCCGACGCAGACCCCGTGCGCTGCCTGGCCAATCAGTGCCAGGCAGCACTGTGGGGTGGATCAGATTCCCCTTTGACGTCACGACGTCGATGACGTCGGAGATCCCGTTCTTTGCACGGGATCTCTTGATCTCCGATCGCCAAAGGCGATCGGAGGGGCTGGGGGGATGCCGCTGAGCAGCGGCTATCATGTAGCGAGACGTTTTTTTTTTAAACGTATTTGCTGCCCCCTGGCAGATTTTAACAAACCGCCAGGGAGGTTAATGGAAGGCCACCAGACGTGACGGGACATTAGTTTCAAAGTTTTAGTTTCCCCTGTGTGCCCTGCCAGTTTTGATTCATGAAACATCTATAGAATCTGAAGACGAAGCTGTAGAGGCACATAATCTACATTAGCAGGCTTTCCCGGAGGACTATCTGATTGAAATGACTGCAGGGATTCGCATAGATCAGGAAACTCCTGGGTATTAATGATGGCCAGAACACACTATGCAGGTACAATACTCTTAGGGACAGCATCCTGAAATGTCTCAGGTTCAAAAGTTCTTGGCAAAGCATCAGCCTTAACGTTTTTGGACCCGGGTTTGTATGTTATTACAAAATTAAAACTGGAAAAGAACAGTGCCCATCAGGCTTGTCAGAGATTAAGGTCCATTTGCAATTCACTTTTTCTCCTGACTTTTCACCTAGGTGATATTTTCACACCTTCTCATTAAACCATCAGCATGCAAGAAAATAATCCAAATAATCTTGATGATACCTTTTCACCAACATTTGACTACTTTTTCAATTGTAAAATGCTGAAAAGTTAGTTTAACGAGAAGATAAAAATTATCTCCTAGGAGATAACACAGGTGAAAAATGTAATTGCATATGGGACTAAGTCTCTTAGCACCTTCAATATATTCCAAATTTTTGTGATCTGTAGACACTCTTATAGGATGAACTGCCCCTTCTAGCCAGTGCCTCCATTCCTCAAAGGCCATTTTTATTGCCAAAAGTTCTCGTTTGCCTACGTCATAATGATGTTCAGCAGGGGAAAACTTTTTGGAAAAGAACGTGCAAGGATGTAAACGTTCTGGGCAGCCTGAAAACTGGGGCAGTACAGCTCCCACTCCTAAATCAGAAGCATCCACCTCCACAATGAAAGGTAGGTTTACATTGGCATGGGTAAGGACAGGAGCTGAACAGAATGCATTCTTTAGGTCTGAAAATGCTTTTGTAAGCCTGAGGTGGCCAATTGACTGGGTCAGCATCCTTTTTGGTTAAGTCGGTCAACGGTGCAACCAAACAGGAACATTTTTTAATAACCCTGTGGTAATAATTAGCAAATCCTATGAATCGTTGGATGGCCTTGAGGCCTTTGGGGGGTGACCACTGGCCAGACCCGGACTGCTGATACTTTTTTTTCATCCATGGCCAGACCAGTGTCAGAATTGACATAGCCAAGGAAAGGAACCTGTGTAACTTCAAATAGACACTTCTCAAATTTAGCAAATAATGAATTTTCTCTTAATTTTTGTAACACATATCTCACATGTCCCCGATGTTCAGACAGAGAATCAGAATATATTAGGATATCATCCAGATAAACAACCACATATTTTCCTAATACATCCCTGAAAACATAATTTACAAAATCCTCAAAGACAGCTGGTGCATTACATAACCCAAAAGGCATCACGAGATATTCGTAATGCCTGTCTTGGGTATTAAAGGCTGTCTTCCACTCGTCTCCCTGACGAATTCTGATCAGATTGTATGCCCCTCGCAAATCTAACTTAGTGAAAATTTTTGCTTCTGAAACTTGTGCAAATAAATCATCAATCAAAGGTAATGGGTATCTATTATTGATGATAATTTTATTCAATCCTCTGTAATCAATACAGGGGCGTAACCCTCCATCTTTTTTCTCAACAAAGAAAAAGACGGCACCGGCTGGTGAAGTGGATGGTTTAATAAACCCTTTCTCTAAGTTTTCTTTAATGTTTTCTTTCATTGCGAGTTTTTCAGGCCCTGTGAGGTTGTAAAGATGACCCCGTGGAGGCATAGTACCGGGCAAGAAATCAATAGGACAATCGTATGATCTGTGTAGTGGTAGTTTATCGGCCGATTGAGGAGAAAATACATCAACAAAATCCTCATAATGTGGTGGCAGTGTTACTTCTTTGACCCCTAGAGATGGATACCCCGTATACATGCATCCTGACAATGCTGTGACCAGCCTGTAAGTTGTCCCGAACACCAATCAATGTGAGGATTGTTTCTGTAACCAAGGTAACCCTAACACGAGTGGACTGGAAGGCATTCGGAATACATACAACTGGATTTCCTCATAATGTAGAGCCCCAACCTGTAATGAAATCTCTGGTGTAATAGATCTAGGCTGTTTGGGCTGCAGCAGGGTTTCGTCTATAGCCGTAACAAAGAGTTTGTTCTGCAAAGTGAGAGCAGGAATACCCAGTTGGGCTACTAGCACAGAGTCAATGAAATTTCCTGTTGCCCCTGAATCAATAAAGGCTTTGGTTTGAAAAGAATCATTACCCCAGTGTATGGTGACTGGCAAAAGAAGTTTCTTAATTTTTATGGGAACAATTGGTCTGCCCAGGTGAGGTTCCCCAACTTCACCTAGGCGCTGGAGTTTTCCGGAGCCTTTCCCTTTGCAGAACAATTCTGGGCTAAGTGACCCTTTTCACTACAATACATACAAAGTCCAGGCTGTTTTCTTCTGAGTTTCTCTGTGGGTGAAAGTCGCGAGAAGCTCAGTTGCATTGGCTCTTCACTGGAGGATGTACTGCCTGGTCTAAGGTTCCCTGAGACGGAATAGACTTTGTTTTGCCATCTGTGTCTGATCCGTCTGTCAACCCTTATGGCCAAGGAGATTGCATCCTCTAGAGTTCTAGGTTCAGGATGACTCACAAGCATATCATTTACTGAGTTAGTTAGGCCAAAAAGAAATTGGTCGAGGAGTGCTGCCTCACCCCACTTGACAGATATCGACCATTTTCTGAACTCGGCCGCATACTCTTTAATAGTATGTCTTCCCTGACGTAAGTCTCGCAATTTGTGAGTAGCAGTAGCTGTGATGTCTGGGTCTGCATATATCACAGCCATAGCATCAAAAAACTTTTCTACAGATGAAAGAGCTACATCTTCAGAATTTAACCCATATGCCCAAGTTTGTGAGTCTCCCTGTAATAAGGTTTTGACCAGAGTAATTTTCTGGGATTCAGTACCACATGATCTAGATCTAACCTCATAGTAGGACATACATCGATTACGGAAATGACTAAAGTCAGAACGAGAACCTGAAAACTTCTCAGGTAATGGCATTTTAGGCTTAATAATGGATGAAATGAGAGCCGGTGGAGGAGATTGCTGAATATTCACATTCGCCAGTATATTGATCTGAGCGAGTGAATGGAATAACTGAGTTATCTGCGTTTGCTTAGTGGCCATTTGCTCAGTAAGGTGGCCAACCGCACCGGCAATTGTCTGAATCTGCTCCCGCAATTCCTCCATGATAACTTTTTAGGACCTTGATAATATCACGCTGGGGCGTGATGAGATAGCATGCAGTTAAGGTACGTGAGGTAGCATACAGGTAATTACCACAACAATATACAAAGAGTAGTCTAGATCAGGCTGAGGTCATGTACAGGTCAGAGATAGCGAGGTACAGAGTAGCTAGGCTAAATCATGGTCTATAATCGATCTGGGTCATACACATAAATCAGATGTCAGTCATGTTGCAAGGATCAGGCAGTAACAAAGTCAGGGACAGGCCGAGTCGGTAACGTAGTCAGATGGCAGGGGTACAAGAGGGCGAGACAATAGTGAGGTCAGTAGGCAAGCGAGAAGTCGGTACACAGATAATATACAATATGATGTTATAGATAAATTACGAGAATAAATACGAAAATAACAAAAGACTGACTAACTGGAGTACATATATATTGTGCGTCTACACAATATATCAATGTAGCTCAAAGTAGCTAGATAGACCTAGAACCAGCGAACTGATTAGAATCAAGGTCGGCGAGCACTGAACGCTCTGGTCTGAAATACAAGATGCTCAACCAGTAGCCACTCCCATCTGGTGATGTCACCTAGTGACATCACCTGCAGTCATCCCTACATCCTCCTCCTGAGCCTATAAGGCTCAATCAAACTCGTGCGACCCAAAGGTCGCACCACGCACGCGCGAGTCAGAAGACACCGCCGGAGGGACGCCGGGGATGCCACCAGCAGACTCCACCGCAGAAGCCCCGCCGCTCGCCCGGACCATGCCGGTGACGCTGCGGGACCTGCCGCTGGAAGGTAAGCTCATTACAGCTGACACTTTTTCTGTTTTAGTCTGCGGGGAGGATTAATCAATTAATATCACTGACTGCTATCGAAAGAAGATAATTGTGTAGAATACTCTCTCACCCGTGCCTGAGCACAAGTGGAATCCTAAATAGGTTTTATATCAAGACGATGATCCAAACAAAAAAGCAAGCCATTATCTAAAGCCTGGTACACACATTCAACTTTGATTGGCCAATTTTAACACCTTCATATAGTATGAGGGTCAACAGATTTTGCATACTACGAAGCGATTGTGTAGGTAAGCTCTTATATTTCATGGAAGTGGTAAAATTGGCCAGTCAATGGCTAATCAAAATTGGATGTGTGTACCAGGCTCAAATGACTGAGTAGTAGCGATAATTGCCCTCAAGAGAAATCATGCGTAAGCATTGCATCAGTTTGATCATGTTATAGATTTTTGAAGGACACCTGAAGTGAGAGGGATATGAAGGCTGCCATATTTATTTCCTTTTAAACAATACCAGTTGCCTGTGCCTGGCTGCCCTGCTTATCTTTCAGTAGTGTCTGAATCCCACACCTGAAACAAGCTTGCTGAAAATCCAGTCAACCTTCTGAACTCCACTGAATATCCCCCAAAATGACCCCATGTAGAAAACTAGACCTCCAACCTATTCAACAAGGGGTATAATTAGAAATTTAACATTCTGGTCTTTTCTTGATTTTGATTGGAAGAGTGGGGTTAAATTAAAATTATTTTTTTTTCTGCAAACAGGCTACTTTGAAAGCACATAATGCCCACATGCTGTTTGCAAGCCACAAAATGCATCCTAAAATATCTGCATCTACTTCTACCGTGCATGGGGATACCAAATACTAATGCCCCAGCCATACTGCTAGAGAACTGGGGGATCTGGGATTTTGCATTTTTATGGACTGAAAATCCAAAGCAGAATTTTTAGCAGCATACTTCATTTATAGCAGTGCAGAAGGACCAAGACCCCCTGAATTTCCATACAAATTACCCCATCTAGAAAAATAGGCGCCCGACGTATTCAACAAAGGGTATAATTAGGGATTTGACTCTTTGTTTTTTTTCCATTTTGATTGGAAGAATGGGGTAAAATAATTTTTTTTTTCTGCAAACGTTACTTTGAAAGCACATATTGCACACATGCTTCAGCCTAAAACATATTCATCATCTTCTCCCATGAATGCGGGTACCAAATACTAACTGCATTGTTAGAGAACTGGGGGGCCCAGAATCAAAGGAGTGCATTTTTATGGACTGAAAATCCACAGAAGAATTGTTTGCATCATACTTCATTTATAGTGATGCAGAAGGACAAAGACCCCTGGATATGCTTAACCATTTAAGCTGCCTGGACGTGATTGTCACGTCCAAGTGGCTGCTGCTGTGCTGCTGCATGCTCCCGCGCGATCGCGCACGCGCCCATACGCCACCGGCGTACCTACCGGGGATGCGACCCCCTCAGCCGCAGGGGGGCCCGGGGCTGCTCTGGCGCCCGCTCACTGTGCGCGGTGGGGGCGCTGCTCTGGACCCCCCAGCAAGGTGCTCAACTGGACGCAGTGTCTGATAGACACTGCGCCAGTTCATTCCCCGCAGCCCCGCTCCAGCAGCCTGCATAATCCACCGGCAGGCAGAGCAGGACTACGGCAAGATGGCCGCCGAAGCCCTGTACTGGAGACTATTTGTGTCTCCAGTACAGGGCTTCGGCAGCCATCTTGCCGTAGCCCTGCACAGTGCCTGTCAGCGCGGGAGATGTGCTGCAGTGCACAGGAGGATCATCGGGGAGCTGCGCACCAGAGGCCAGGAGAGACTCCTGACAGGTAAGTGAATTGTTTTTTTACAGGGACATTTTTTTTCTGTTGTCTGCTGCCCACATTACGATATTCTGGTGACTGACTGCTGCCCACATTACGATATTCTGGTGACTGACTGCTGCCCACATTAGGATTTTCTGGTGTCTGCTGCCCACATTAGGCTTTTCTGGTGACTGCTGCCCACATTGCGATTTTCTGGTTTCTGCTGCCCACATTGCGATTTTCTGGTGTCTGCTGCCCACATTATGATTTTCTGGTGTCTGCTGCCCACATTACGATTTTCTGGTGTCTGCTGCCCACATTACGATTTTCTGGTGTCTGCTGCCCACATTGCGATTTTCTGGTGTCTGCTGCCCACATTACGATTTTCAGGTGTCTGCTGCCCACATTACGATTTTCTGGTGTCTGCTGCCCACATTGCGATTTTCAGGTGACTGCTGCCCACATTACGATTTTCTGGTGACTGCTGCCCACATTGCGATTTTCTGGTGTCTGCTGCCCACATTACGATTTTCTGGTGTCTGCTGCCCACATTACGATTTTCTGGTGTCTGCTGCCCACATTATGATTTTCTGGTGTCTGCTGCCCACATTACGATTTTCTGGTGTCTGCTGCCCACATTACGATATTCCGGTGATTGACTGCCAACATTGCTATTTTCTGGTGACTGCTGCCCACATTGCGATTTTCTGGTGACTGCTGCCCACATTGCGATTTTCTGGTGCCTGCTGCCCACATTTCAATCTTCTGGTGACTGACTGCCCACATTGCGATTTTCTGGTGACTGCTGCCCACATTGCGATTTTCTGGTGACTGCTGCCCACATTGCGATTTTCTGGTGACTGCTGCCCACATTAGGATTTTCTGGTGTCTGCTGCCCACATTACGATATTCTGGTGACTGACTGCTGCCCACATTGCGATTTTCTGGTGAACTCTGCCCACATTATGATTTTCTGGCCCACGTTACGATTGTCTGGTGAATGCTGTCCACGTTACGATTTTCTGGTGAACGCTGCCCACATTACGATTTTCTGGCCCACATTACGATTGTCTGGTGAACACTGCCCACGTTACGATTTTCTGGTGAACGCTGCCCACATTACGATTTTCTGGCCCACATTACGATTTCTGGTAAAATGCTGCCCACTTTACAATTAATTTACAGTGAAACGCTGCCCCATTGCGATTATTTGGCACCTATGGGGGGGCCCCATCCAAATATTCGCAGGGGGGGCCAGTGATTTCTAGTTACGCCCCTGCCACACGCTCCCCTGTTAGCCCAGAGATCAATGAATGGGTTCATAGTTCCCATTTATTGATCTAAGTCCCCAGTAAAAAGACTGACGGCTTCTCATCAGAAGCCTCAGTCTTTCTGACAAAAAAAAAGTTTCCCATCCTCCATATGCTTCCTGGAAGCGAACACTTCGCATCCAGGGCTAAAACAAAAAATCATCTCATCATGCGGCCAAATAGTAAAACTACATCTACATACATTTTTTAATAAAATAAACCCACATTATTACATTTAAAAGTGACTGTTTACCTCCCACACTAAAAAGTACCCAAATAGAAATTTTAATGAAAAAAAAAATAGAATTAAAAAACAAAACAAAAAAATAAATAGTTACCTAATGGTGTGAACTTTTTTAATATGCATGTGAAGAGGGTATATTACGAACTTTTTAAAAATTATACGCTTGTAAATAGTGATGGACACAAAACTGAAAAAATACACCTTTATTTCCAAATAAAATATTGACGCCATGCATTGTGATAGGGACATAATTTAAATGGTGTAATAATAACCGGGATAAATGGGCAAATAAAAAACATAGGTTTTAATTATGGTAGCATGTATTAATTTAAAGCTTTAATGGCTGAAAACTGAGAAATAATTAATTTTTTAAATTGTGTTCTTAATTCCTGTGAAAATGCATTTAGAAAAAAATAATTTTTAGCAAAATGTACTACCCAAAGAAAGCCTAATTGGTGGCAGAAAAAACAAGATATAGATCAATTCATTGTGATAATTAGTGTTAAAATTATTGGTGAATGAATGGGAGGTGAAAATTGCTTTGATGGATAATGTGAAAAATACCCGCAGGCTGAAATGGATAATGAATGATAATAATGACATTGATAATAATAATGTAGATAATGAATGACATTACATAACTATACACTACCTATATCTATATATTTAAAACTGGACATATGTGTGAATGTGTATGTATGTGCCGCCATCACTCGAAAACGCATCGACCGATTTCAACAAAACTTGGTATACAGATCCCTTACTACCTGGGAAGATATGTTCTGAGAATCTCATGTCCCCCCTGCACACCTGGGTGGAACTACCAATGGCCAATCAGATTCCACCCATTAATATTAATGGATAAAATGTGAAAGGCTGACATTCTCACATTAATAAAGCCAAGCTTAGCACAGTTGGTCACTTGGTGACTGAGGTGAAAAAGTCAGGGAAAGTAGGCGGAGCATAAAACAGGCAATCAAATTTCAGCAATTCATTTTCAATAGAAAAAAGTAAACTGCAGCCATTTTTACACTGTTAATTAATGGCAAGGTTCTCAGACTTGGCACAGTTGGTCACTGAGTGACTGGGATTAATATTCAGGAACGTTTGTAGAACCTAAACTAGCCAATCAAAATTCACCTATTGAATTTCAAACATTTAAATTGCTGCCATTCTTACTCTATTAGTGGCAGAGGCCTCAAACCTGCTACAGTCAATCATTGGGTGACTGTGGGCTCAAATTATGATAAGGGGGTGGCACCCGGAGTGCACCCTAAGTTTGCCCGCTATATCCCAGGCTCCTGTGGCACCATTGCTCCCCAACGCTCCACACCAGCTGGAACCAAAATGCCAGACCTGCTGGGATTGCCACTTCTGCTCTCCTCTGCTTCTGAGATGTAATAGATAACATAACAATCAAAAATACCCTAAGTAGAAAAGTAATAAAATTTAACTTTTAATCGAAGTTACATTAAAAAGCAACAGATTTGCTGACTATTCTAGTAAATTGTGACAAAGGTGAGACTGGAGGTAACAGTCAGAGGTCAAAAAGACCATCCTCCAAGTTCACACTGTATTTAATAAAACCCTACACCAACTCAACATGTTTCATTTCCTCAATTGGAAACTTCGTCAGGAGTGTATATTAGTGAAAAGGTGACTATGTGCATTAACAGAATAAATACATTAGTAAATCACATATTTACAAAAATTAGCAAAGAGAACTAGCAGAGTAACGGCCACTACCAGCAGCCTACTAGCAAGTGAGCGTACAGCTACTCCTTTTATACTGTGAGCCAGCCCCCAGAGGATTCTGGGTAGGGCGGTTCATGAAGTCGCCCCTTTACTTGGTGCTATGATCCCAACCTATTGGACAAAGCAAGTGTCCATCAAGATGACTGGCCAATCACATATGGCCACCATTGGCCATAATGCAATCAAAAAGGACATGTAAAATACCTATTTGGAGGCAAGAAAGACGCTCACAGAAGGCTCCAGAGGATCCACATACACTGGCTGTAAGCCGCTGTATCTCCGTTCAGAGGAATACGGAGAAAACAGTCGTTCCGTAAATCCCTCATTCTGATTGGTGGACGCGCTCATCTAAGGAGGCGGGTATGAATGCGGTGACTATGGCTGATGGACGCGCCTGCCAGCCAATAGGCAGGCCCGTCACTTCTCAGGGAACGCCTGCCGCTTTGGCCGCTCAGTTCCCCGGGTGAATACATTGCGTGACGTACAAGTCACGCGTAGAGTGAGCCGGGAACGCCCCTTATCGCTATGGTAACGTCCGTGTGCAGCGGAGGGCGTGGTGGTTGAATTAAAAGGCTGCACATCATTGGTGCCCACACTCAGTCCGCCCCAGTTACCTTGGAGACGCATGGATGTGTTAAAATGTAAACATCCATGCGCTTTATTAGCGATAGCATCCCCAAATACATTAGAGGGCTGGACAGTATGAATTACACACGTAAACTGCCTTTGAGCGGGGTAAGTATGTGGAAACATAAACGGCCATGCATCTTGATAATGGCAAGATACCACCACCTTATCCCCAAAATTCTAGGGGAGATCAGGGGGACATAACTAAGCCACGGACCATCAAAACACCCATATAAGAATTAGAAATGAAAAAGGAGAATTAACGGAGGGTGATGCTGTGATATACTCTCCATGTATAAATAAATAAAACCCCTTCTTAGTAAAGACACCTGTAAGAGTATAATAGGGATAATACAAAGATTAGTAATAAGTTAGAAAGATAAGAGGAGGCTGTTAGAAATACATCAGAGAACTACAAGGCGTACAAACATGATGAATTAGGACCAGAAACTGGCTAGATGAAGGGGGCAAAAGTGAAGCCCTCATTAAGACCTCGAGGACTCAGGGTCCCCAACCTATATATCCATTTAGCTTCCTGTTGTCTCAATTTTTGATCCAAATTTCCACCTCTGGGACCCATTCTCCACTTTTGTATCACCCAGAACTGGAGACTCTTAGGATTGCTCTCATGTTTTTCCTGCCAATGTCTGGAAACAGAGGTGTTACGTTTATGGGAAATATCTCCCAGATGTTCCAGAATCCTCTCTTTCACAGGCCTCGTCGTTTCACCAATGTACAGGAGCAAGCAGGGGCACTGTATAGCATAAATGACTCCTTCTGTATTACAGTTGTAAAAATCCAGTAGATCAAAAGTACGACCATCTTTTGGGGACATAAAGCTCTTGCATTTTAAAACATTTGCACAAGCCTTACATTTACCGCATTTGAACATTCCCGATAGGGGGCCTCCTAGCCAGGTCTTTTTAGTTATGCCCGTATGGTTACTCTTAACTGGCAAGAAGGAGTGTGTGAGGCTGTCTCCCAAATTTTTCCCCCTTCTGTATGTTATTAGGGGAGATTGTGGGATATAATCTTTCAATTGTGAGTCGAGTTTCAGGATAGACCAATGTCTTCCCAGGATTTTTTTCACATTGTTAGATTGACTTGTAAACGTGCTAATCAGTCTCACCTTACCTCCCTCCAAATTAGTTTCCTTTCTTTTAGGGGTCAGAAGGTCATTTCTTTCAGTGATTGAGGCTTTTTGATATGCATTTGTTATTACTTCCTTAGGGTACCCCCGATCTTTAAAACGTTTCTCCAGTACTTTACATTCCTCTGTGAAATCAGTCATATTAGTGCAATTCCTGCGGGCCCGCGGGAACTGTCCCTTGGGAATACCCTTCTTGAGAGGTTCTGGGTGGAAGCTGTTCCATTCCAGCAGTGAATTGGTGGCCGTAGGTTTACGAAATATTTTTGTTTCAAGACCACCCCTAGCATTCTTAGAGATTTGAACATCCAAGAAGTTTATGCTGTCAGTATGTATCTCATGCGTAAAAAACATGCCAATATCATTCGAATTAAGTTGTTCCACAAAATCCAAGAATAGTGTTCTGGGGCCGTCCCACAGAATGAAAATGTCATCTATGAAACGGCCCCAGAAAAGGACGTGGGAGGTGTAAACTGCCAGCTCCTCCCCAAAAACAAATTGATCCTCCCACCATCCCAGAAAGAGGTTGGCATAAGAGGGGGCACATGCCGTCCCCATGGCACAGCCCCTCCTCTGTAGGTAATACCCATTCTGGAATAAAAAATAGTTGTGGGTAAGAATAAATTCCAACAATGCCAGAATAAAGGAAGAATGTTCTTTAAGGTGGATACTCCTAGATCTGAGGAAATAATTAGTTGCGTCTAGGCCCAATCTGTGGTCAATATTGTTGTATAAAGATTCCACGTCAAGGCTAGCAAGTAGAGTGTTCTCCCCAGTTTGTATATCATTGATTTTATTTAGGAGATCCATTGTATCTCTAAGGTAGGAAGGGAGGCTTTCCACAAAGGGTCTCAAAAATGAGTCCACATATCTGCTGATCTGTTCGGTAAGGCCCCCTACCCTAAGTAGAAAAGTAATAAAATTTAACTTTTAATCGAAGTTACATTAAAAAGCAACAGATTTGCTGACTATTCTAGTAAATTGTGACAAAGGTGAGACTGGAGGTAACAGTCAGAGGTCAAAAAGACCATCCTCCAAGTTCACACTGTATTTAATAAAACCCTACACCAACTCAACATGTTTCATTTCCTCAATTGGAAACTTCGTCAGGAGTGTATATTAGTGAAAAGGTGACTATGTGCATTAACAGAATAAATACATTAGTAAATCACATATTTACAAAAATTAGCAAAGAGAACTAGCAGAGTAACGGCCACTACCAGCAGCCTACTAGCAAGTGAGCGTACAGCTACTCCTTTTATACTGTGAGCCAGCCCCCAGAGGATTCTGGGTAGTATGTTCAAATGTGTAAAAATATTCTCAGTAATGAGAGACAATATAGAAGGCTAGGGGGGAACCCCACAGTAACCTTCTATAAAGAACTTGAGTTGTTACTAAGGGATGCAAGAAGTAGGGACATACTTGATAAACATGACTATGATTGTATCTTGACTAAATCACCCACAGTTGCCACCTTTTATGCACTTCCAAAGGTGCATAAGAATCTGCAATCACCACCAGGGCGCCCCATTGTTTCTGGGAATAACTGCCTTACCGAACAGATCAGCAGATATGTGGACTCATTTTTGAGACCCTTTGTGGAAAGCCTCCCTTCCTACCTTAGAGATACAATGGATCTCCTAAATAAAATCAATGATATACAAACTGGGGAGAACACTCTACTTGCTAGCCTTGACGTGGAATCTTTATACAACAATATTGACCACAGATTGGGCCTAGACGCAACTAATTATTTCCTCAGATCTAGGAGTATCCACCTTAAAGAACATTCTTCCTTTATTCTGGCATTGTTGGAATTTATTCTTACCCACAACTATTTTTTATTCCAGAATGGGTATTACCTACAGAGGAGGGGCTGTGCCATGGGGACGGCATGTGCCCCCTCTTATGCCAACCTCTTTCTGGGATGGTGGGAGGATCAATTTGTTTTTGGGGAGGAGCTGGCAGTTTACACCTCCCACGTCCTTTTCTGGGGCCGTTTCATAGATGACATTTTCATTCTGTGGAACAACTTAATTCGAATGATATTGGCATGTTTTTTACGCATGAGATACATACTGACAGCATAAACTTCTTGGATGTTCAAATCTCTAAGAATGCTAGGGGTGGTCTTGAAACAAAAATATTTCGTAAACCTACGGCCACCAATTCACTGCTGGAATGGAACAGCTTCCACCCAGAACCTCTCAAGAAGGGTATTCCCAAGGGACAGTTCCTGCGGGCCCGCAGGAATTGCACTAATATGACTGATTTCACAGAGGAATGTAAAGTACTGGAGAAACGTTTTAAAGATCGGGGGTACCCTAAGGAAGTAATAACAAATGCATATCAAAAAGCCTCAATCACTGAAAGAAATGACCTTCTGACCCCTAAAAGAAAGGAAACTAATTTGGAGGGAGGTAAGGTGAGACTGATTAGCACGTTTACAAGTCAATCTAACAATGTGAAAAAAATCCTTGGAAGACATTGGTCTATCCTGAAACTCGACTCACAATTGAAAGATTATATCCCACAATCTCCCCTAATAACATACAGAAGGGGGGAAAATTTGGGAGACAGCCTCACACACTCCTTCTTGCCAGTTAAGAGTAACCATACGGGCATAACTAAAAAGACCTGGCTAGGAGGCCCCCTATCGGGAATGTTCAAATGCGGTAAATGTAAGGCTTGTGCAAATGTTTTAAAATGCAAGAGCTTTATGTCCCCAAAAGATGGTCGTACTTTTGATCTACTGGATTTTTACAACTGTAATACAGAAGGAGTCATTTATGCTATACAGTGCCCCTGCTTGCTCCTGTACATTGGTGAAACGACGAGGCCTGTGAAAGAGAGGATTCTGGAACATCTGGGAGATATTTCCCATAAACGTAACACCTCTGTTTCCAGACATTGGCAGGAAAAACATGAGAGCGATCCTAAGAGTCTCCAGTTCTGGGTGATACAAAAGTGGAGAATGGGTCCCAGAGGTGGAAATTTGGATCAAAAATTGAGACAACAGGAAGCTAAATGGATATATAGGTTGGGGACCCTGAGTCCTCGAGGTCTTAATGAGGGCTTCACTTTTGCCCCCTTCATCTAGCCAGTTTCTGGTCCTAATTCATCATGTTTGTACGCCTTGTAGTTCTCTGATGTATTTCTAACAGCCTCCTCTTATCTTTCTAACTTATTACTAATCTTTGTATTATCCCTATTATACTCTTACAGGTGTCTTTACTAAGAAGGGGTTTTATTTATTTATACATGGAGAGTATATCACAGCATCACCCTCCGTTAATTCTCCTTTTTCATTTCTAATTCTTATATGGGTGTTTTGATGGTCCGTGGCTTAGTTATGTCCCCCTGATCTCCCCTAGAATTTTGGGGATAAGGTGGTGGTATCTTGCCATTATCAAGATGCATGGCCGTTTATGTTTCCACATACTTACCCCGCTCAAAGGCAGTTTACGTGTGTAATTCATACTGTCCAGCCCTCTAATGTATTTGGGGATGCTATCGCTAATAAAGCGCATGGATGTTTACATTTTAACACATCCATGCGTCTCCAAGGTAACTGGGGCGGACTGAGTGTGGGCACCAATGATGTGCAGCCTTTTAATTCAACCACCACGCCCTCCGCTGCACACGGACGTTACCATAGCGATAAGGGGCGTTCCCGGCTCACTCTACGCGTGACTTGTACGTCACGCAATGTATTCACCCGGGGAACTGAGCGGCCAAAGCGGCAGGCGTTCCCTGAGAAGTGACGGGCCTGCCTATTGGCTGGCAGGCGCGTCCATCAGCCATAGTCACCGCATTCATACCCGCCTCCTTAGACGAGCGCATCCACCAATCAGAATGAGGGATTTACGGAACGACTGTTTTCTCCGTATTCCTCTGAACGGAGATAAAGCGGCTTACAGCCAGTGTATGTGGATCCTCTGGAGCCTTCTGTGAGCGTCTTTCTTGCCTCCAAATAGGTATTTTACATGTCCTTTTTGATTGCATTATGGCCAATGGTGGCCATATGTGATTGGCCAGTCATCTTGATGGACACTTGCTTTGTCCAATAGGTTGGGATCATAGCACCAAGTAAAGGGGCGACTTCATGAACCGCCCTACCCAGAATCCTCTGGGGGCTGGCTCACAGTATAAAAGGAGTAGCTTTACGCTCACTTGCTAGTAGGCTGCTGGTAGTGGCCGTTACTCTGCTAGTTCTCTTTGCTAATTTTTGTAAATATGTGATTTACTAATGTATTTATTCTGTTAATGCACATAGTCACCTTTTCACTAATATACACTCCTGACGAAGTTTCCAATTGAGGAAATTAAACATGTTGAGTTGGTGTAGGGTTTTATTAAATACAGTGTGAACTTGGAGGATGGTCTTTTTGACCTCTGACTGTTACCTCCAGTCTCACCTTTGTCACAATTTACTAGAATAGTCAGCAAATCTGTTGCTTTTTAATGTAACTTCGATTAAAAGTTAAATTTTATTACTTTTCTACTTAGGGTATTTTTGATTGTTATGTAACCAAATTCAGGTGTGTTTTTGGAATTATGTAATAGATAACACTGGAGCACAGGCAAAAGCATCTTCATAGCTCCCACTGGGGTTTCCCATTGGCCCACAAGGTGGACCAATGTGAATCCTCCTAAGAATCGTCAAGGTGCCATGGTGTCAGGAGACTGAGCATTAGGTGAGTGGTGGAACTAGTGGCGAGTGCAAAGGTGCAGCAGATCTCACAGGGGAGCCAGCAGTGCTGACGTGATTGAGGACAGCACCACAGCACAAAACCTCACTGCCCATCACCTGGCAGCAACGAGCAACACTCTCGCTCAGATGAGGCCAGTAATTGAATTGGCCAGTAAATCCTGAGCGATAATCTAGCAGAGATAAATATTCTTATTAATGTTACTAAGTCAAAGGTTAAATTAACTTTTTCTCCTGAGTTTTCTCCTAGGTGATATTTTCCCACATTGCCATTAAAGAGAATCTGTACTCTAAAATTCTTACAATAAAAAGCATACCATTCTATTCATTATGTTCTCCTGGGCCCCTCTGTGCTGTTTCTGCCACTCCCTGCTGCAATCCTGGCTTGTAATTGCCAGTTTTAGGCAGTGCTTACAAACAAAAAACATGGCTGCTAACCAGCATGTGATAGGCTGAGAGAAGCTCAGTCGATGACTCATACAGAGCCTGGAGGGGGCATGGAGAGGGTGTGTATAACTTCTACCTATCACAGCAGAGCAGCACATTCCTGCCTGAGCCGACAAAGCTGACAAAGGAAAGAAGATTAGATTATATAACAGAGATAATACAACCACTGTGCAACTAGGAAAGGCTGCAGTAAGACAGAACACATTAGAACAGGTATAGGAACTTATAGGATAGAAGAAATAAGGCTGAAAATTTTGTTACAGAGTCTCTACAGAGTTGGCTGATGGTGTAATGGTTAAGGGCTCTGCCTCTGACACAGGAGACCAGGGTTCGAATCTTGGCTCTGCCTGTTCAGTAAGCCAGCACTAATTCAGTAGGAGACCTTTGGCAAGTCTCCCTTACACTGCTACTGCCAATAGAGCGCGCCCTAGTGGCTGCTGCTCTGGCGCTTTGAGTCCGCAAGGAGAAAAGCGCAATATAAATGTTATTTGTCTTATTTGTCTTTGTCTTTAATGAAAATGCCATTTAAAGCATGAGCAATCAAGAAAATGCTCAAAATAATTTTGATAATTTGACATGCTTTTTGGTAGTTTTTCAACTGCAAAGTGCTGTAAAGTTATTTTAAAAAGAAGATGAAAATATATTGCAGGAGAAAACTCAGGAGAGCAGCTTAATTGAATAAAAGTCAAAGCAATTCTGTAAAAAGTGAACTAAAATGTACTGTTATGTCAAATGCTGATATTAATTTATAGAAAGTACAAGTAGACCTAAGCCCTGTTCAAAGCGGGCTCTAGGTCTGTCACCGTCACCACATGTCGCACCAGCCTGCCGTGCAGTCCCCTGGCCCATCCTGCATGGACACACAGACACACACACACACACACACACACACACACACACACACACACACACACTAACAACGATTCCTTCCAGTTCTGACTAGATCTAGGCAGACTTTTCTCTCCGGAGGCTGAAAGCCTTAAGGTGGCCACACACCACACAATTTTTTAAATATCTGATCAACTCATGAATAGCAATCAATTTTTCTGACTTATTGTAACACTTCAAAAATCTGACCAATTTACCACACACCTATGTTCAATTTTTCCCCAATCATGATGAATAAAATAATTGAGCTCAGAAAAAATTTATTGGAACTGTACATCAAGTAATTGACAATCCATCACAAACCATACAATTCTTGATGAAGTTGGTCTGAAATTTCCAACAAAGAAAAGCTCTCGATTTTTTGGGACAACCAATCGTAATTATGGAATTGGTGAAAAATTGGATCTTTTAATTGTATGGTGTGTGTCCACCTTTCGGGCTTTTCTCTATATAATTTGCTGTCGGTTATAACTGAAAGGACAACTGATGTGCTAGGTGATATCCATGTTTCCCTATGGCTCAAGTGATATTACTGGTTAATGGAGTGGTGACCCGAAAGTTGTTACGGGGTCATCACCATTTTTAAAATCGAGGATGGAGAATTCCATTGATCTCAGTGGAGAGCAATCATAACATGAAAGTGGAGAAAGAGGTTGATGACCAGACTACGTGGAAAGTAAGTTTGACGTGTGTATGTTTATTTTGACTTTTATTTTTCAGTTTAGGTTTGCTTTAAATAAATGAAGTAGACATTTAAATACAACCTTATGCATAGAATTAGCCCCCCTTTGGCTAATCTTTGCGTGAAGATCAACAATCATTCAGTGCAATGAAATTATTATTCTAAAATGTAATCACAAAAAATCAGGCAGGGTTCAAAATATGATTTTGACATCACTGTATATTTTAGATATATACTATAGTACTTTACAGGGCCGGTTTAAGTAACAATGGGGCCCCAGGGCAAAATAAACCTGGGGGGCCCCCACAACATATACCCCGGAACAAAAATCGGCATTAGGGACCTTTTGCAGCTGGTATAACAGGGTGTGAAGTCCCAATCGGTCGGAGCTCCACATTCTGGCTATCCCAGCCTGCATGGGGACAAGAGGTTAAAAAGCTTCAGGAGGGGGGACCCCACATAATAAAAAAAAAAAAAAAAATTCCCACACTCTAAACATAAAAAAAAAATTGGGAAAATAGGAAAAAATGCCAGGGATCTTCATACAGCCATATTGCGGCTGTATAGCGATCCCTGGCCAAAGCGCTGCGGCTGCGTATAGACCCCCTGGAAACCCCGTCAGGAAATTTATTGCGCTTTCGTTTGATGCATATAAAATTACACTACCGTTAGGTTTGCTACTAAAAGTGACATTTACCGCATTTAAAAGTATACTTTTTTCCTTCGAAACTTTAAAATCGATTTTCTCAAAAACTATAAGGTATTTTTGAAAAATTGTTTTTTCCTCTTATTCCTAATGATCTCCTTAACATATCCTGCAAATTTAGGGTTTCTAGCATTTAAGGTGAATTTGCTATTAACCATTAAAGTCGGCAGGTTTTTAAGTGTGTATTTTTTTTTTCCTTTGAAACTTTAAAATCGATTTTCTCAAAAACTATAAGGCCGATTTGAATTTTTTTTTTCCTCTTGTAGCCACTGGGGGCCCCTACAAGCTCTGGGGCCCTGGGGCAGCTGCCTCCTTTGCCTTAATGGTAGCGCCGGCCCTGGTACTACACTATAGTACTACCATACTTAAAGAGGAACTGTCGCGAAAATCTTAAAATTTAAAACACATACAAATAAGATGTAAGTTTCTTCCTAAATAAAATGAGCCATAAATTACTGCTCTCCTATGCTGCTGGCATTTACAGTAAGCAGTAGAAATCTGACATTACTGACAGGTTTTGGGCTAGTCTATCCATAGGGGATTCTCAGCATGGCCTTTATTCTTTATAAAGAAACTCCCTGAAAAAGATTTATACAAAGATGCTGGCCAGCCTCCCTGCCCACCGTACACTTTTTTGGAAGTTGGATGGAGCAGCTGCCATTCACTAAGTGCATTTTGAAATAAATAAATCCCTGTGGAACCCCCCCCCCCCCCCCCATAAGGAGAGCCTGTCGGTTCTGTCAGATTTCTACTACCTTCTGTAAGTGACAGCAACATAGGTGAAAAGTAATTTTTTGGCTCATTTTACTCTGGAAGAAACGTACTTCTCAATTGTATATGTTTACATATATGTAAAATTTTAAGATTTCTGCGACAGAGGTCCTTTAAGGAGCAACAATATCTTTTTAGGTAGTGTCACATACTTCTTACTTGAGTTATACTATCATAGAAAAACTCTTTTGTGATATATGAAATATAATTAAAACAAAGTCACACCATTTTATGTATCCTTAAAATTTTAAAAGTCCTCATGTAACTTCACAGAGTAGTTAATTTAGCTGAAGTATCCAATATGACACTATTTCTGGGTGTTTTACACCTCCTCCTCATTGCGCTAATAGCTTAGTCCATTCCTACGGCTTTCAGTACATTCTTCCCATCTCACATTTATACAATCTCCTGGACAAGCTGAGCTGCTGATTTTATACCGTATCACCTTGTAAGAACAAATCGCCGATACTTAAAGTGAACCTGTATGCGGTAAAACATACATCAAACAGCAAGGCTGTATTTAGAGTGGCTGCCTGAACCATTGAAAACCTGATATATATGAATTGCACACATTTTGTGCCTGATTAAACATGGCTAAGGCACTTGCTGAGTCTAATTAATCCCAGAAAGCTTCTGATGCAACGCCAGGAAATAAAAGATTTACTTCATGTGAGTCTTTTATCACCCTGAATCGCACACATATTAGCAGCAGATTGAATTGTCAGTTTAATACTGCCGATGACTGTCCAATTTTAACCTCAGAAGGCATGTTAATTGTTAAACTTTACTGGGTGAATTCTGAATAAGAGCCTGGTTGGTTTCTATTGTTTTTGTAGAGCTGCCTTCAGCACCCTGCATCACTTCTCCTCTCAGTTTGTTCAATGGACCACTATCACAAAAAATGTAAAATATATGTAAACACATACAAATAAGAAGCACATTTCTTCCTGGGTAAAATGAGCCATAAATTACTTCTCTCCTATGTTGCTGTCACTTACAGTAGGTAGTAGAAATCTGACAGAACCGACAGGTTTTGGGCTAGTCCTTCTCTTCATGGGGGATTCTCAGCATGTCCTTTATTCTTTATAAAGACTCTATCTGGAAAGGATTTAAAGAAAGATGCTGGCCAGCCTCCCTGCTCGTTTCACACTTTTTTGGCAGTTGGATGGAGCAACTGCGATTTGCTAAGTGCTTTTGAAAATAAATAAACCCCTGAGAATCCCCCGTGAGGAGATGGGCTACTCCAAAACCTGTCAGTTCTGTCAGATTTCTACTATCTACTGTAAGTGACAACAACAAAGGAGAAGAATACTTGAATGTGTTTACATGCATTTTAAATGTTATGATGTTAAATATTTAATTTAAAAGCATAACAAATTTAAAGGGTCCTTTAGCAGAGGCATAAAATTAAAATCTGGAGTTACCTGTGGCTTCCTCCAGCCCCCCATAGGCAATGAGGTCTCCTGGGATCCTCTGGGTTCCTTCTGCAAAGCCGCCAGCAGGACCACAGAAGGGACCCAGAAGATCCCGGGAGACAAAGTGGGCTATGGGGGGCTGGAGGAAGCCCCGGGTAAGTCCACATTTTAATTGTATGCCTCTGCTCAAGGTCCCTTTAAATTTGTTATATTTTTAAACAATATTTTATTAAAATAAAAAAAATATGTAGCCTTACCAAGTCTCTTTAGCCCCTTGCCATCTGGTATTGCCAGGATGGCTAAGCTGGACAGCATGGGGCTCTTCCACCTGCCCAGTACCAGGACAGCCTTCATGGTCCCTGACAGGAGGGGCACTCTGTAGAAGTAGAAGTCCCCTGGTCCATATTAAGGATAAGAACGAGGGACTCAACCCACCTAATGATCAGGGAATAAATAGGGAATTAGAGTCATTTTTTACCCTCTACTTATTTACTGTATATAAAAAAGTTAAAGTTAAAAACTTATTTTTTACTGTATATGTATATCTCTATATTCTGTTCTGAAACATTCTTTCTTTTCTGTATGCTTCTATCGGCTTTTGGCATTGTCATTTGAAAACCTCTTTCTTGTACTTTAGATATTCTTTTCTTCTGTTCTTGTTTTTTTCTTTAATTATTTTCTTCTGTCTTCTGCCTTCTCTCAACTAAATTCTTGTTTGCAGAGTCACCTGCCATTCCCCATTGGAGTTCTGCCGCACCTCTGCAGACCTTGCTACACCTTTGCTGACCAACAACACCTACAGACACCACCACCAACACCACAAATCCCAGATCACTCCTGGTGTGGACACCACACCTCCACTAAGCTCCACCAACACTACCTGTCCCCACTGCACTAAGCTGTTAGGCTGCAGTAGCAATAAGGAAGCCCTAGCAAAAGCATCCTTAAATCTTCCTGAGGTGGATTTTCATTCGCTGAGCTCAAGAGACCAATGGTGAGCATTGCCCCTTACCTGCAGAGTCCACCACATATAATGGACAGTGTGGGCTGATTCTGTTCCTGTGGCAAAGGGTGAAGGGATTAAATACGATGAGGGAGGCAGGATGTGCCATTTTAAAGGAATAATAAATATAGATTTAAAAATATGTAATTTCAATATGATGCAAAAAGCACCATACTTAGATGAGCAATATGTCTCATTGGGTGGGTAAAGCCAGATTATAGTTTTTCTGCCCTTCTGCACTCACTGTTGATCTTAAACAACCCCTCTTCACAAGTTATTTTCACTCAGCAATGCAGTGTTAATTGAATCATACAATTTTCAAATGACATTAGTTAAACAAATGCCATCACTTAATTTTGTTAACCGTGATCTCCTCTTTTAACACAAGTGCCCTTTAAAGGATACCCAAATTAAAGATAAAGTGTCCTCTTTTACTTACCTCATCCAGCCCTCGTAGTTTTGTAGCTTCCTCGTTGTCCTCCAGGTCCTCTTCCTTGATGCGCTGTGCAGCCTGATAAAGCAGGTGACTTAGATAAGTCGTACACTACTGCACATGTGCTGGCCCAGCAGTGTGCCTTCTTTATCATGCTCCCATGGCTGGGAGCATTCTGGGCATGTGCAGTAGGTTAAAGCGGTATAAAACTCTGACATAATATTCAATAAAAACATGTTTCCCTACTTTTTATATCCCATACAGTTATCATATTTGCTTTTGTGAGCAGCTCTGAGAGCTGACATTGCATTTTATTCATAATTGGTGTATTCATACTGTAACGTGTCCAGAAATGCTTTCTGAGTATCTGTCTGTGTTCTGGAGTGTCTGAATTGCCAGAGAATGTTTACATTCCTCACTTGATACAATTAAGTAAACACAAGATAATGTTATCTCCAGATCAGATGTGTCCAGCTTTCCCTGCAGGGAGCTTGTAAGTCCTGTGCTTAACTAGTTGAATGCTTTTCTAGTAAAAAAAAAAATGGTGGTAGTATACAGTATAATATGCTGTAAATAATGTTTTAGAGCAAAGAAGAAATGCTGGATTTCATACCACTTTAGGACTCATAACCGTGCATGCACAATACATTCCTGGCCATAGGAGCGTGATCAAGGAGATGGCTCCTAAAGGTGCGTACACATGCATTACCGCCGGCAACGGTAGGTCCACCGGACCCTCCCACTGGGCGGACGTTCAGCCGGCAGTAACACATGTGTACGCTTTGTTGGTGGACTGATAAGGCTGTTTCTGAACGATCCGCTCAGCAGATCATTCAGAAACAGCCTTATCACTCCGCCGACAGCGCGTACACACGTGCTACTGTCGGCTGAACGTCCGCCCAGCGGGAGGGTCCGGCGGACCCGTGGTGCCAGCGGTAGTGCGTGTGTACGCACCTTAAATTTGCCACAAGCGCCCAAATTTACTGTTTCCTTCTGTATAGTGCCATGGAAGATGATGTCTCTGTATAAATAATAATAATAATAATATTCACATATGTGCAACTGGATAAAATAACAAAAACATCAATAACATATACATATTAAAGTATAAATATTAATGATAATGATTATATATATCAATCAGCAGCGCCAATCTAGTAAAGACATAAACACATCAATGTCTCCTAATGCTATACAATAGTCCACTGAGTTCGCTGTGGGGGTGTCCAATAAGAAGATGATCAAACAAAATAAATCCACTGATAAGCATATCAGAGCAGTGCTCCTAAGGCCCTTGTAGACGTAGAGGTGGCTCCCGTACGGCGTCCCACCCGGCGCTCCGCCAGTACGCCTGACGCAGACACGCCCACAGAGCAGCGGTGTGTGGATAGAGGAAGCACGGAGTAGCGTGGGGACGCCACACGGGAGCCACCTCGATGTCTACAAGGCCTTAGGAGCACCGCTCTGATATGCTTATCTCTATCCTGGAGCTTGTGAGTAGTTAGTCGGCGCGAGAAGCGCGGCTATGTAACAATTGTGTGAGCTTACTGCGCAATGAGATTTTATCTATGTTTTTAGTGACTTTTTATGAAGAAAATAAACGCCTTATATCTGCATACGGGTGTGCTTCACTGATGTGCTGGGGTGAGGCATAACTATAAAGTGAGAGATCCACTTGAAAAACGAGGTGGCCTGAATCCGGTGAGCCTCTCCGATTACGGGTGGTGGTGACACGAGTGGACACACTGTTTGCTCACACTGCACGGGTTCTGAAGTGCTGAACTTTTGAATACAGTATCATGCGATGTATAGTTTGTCTGTTTGTCTCTAGGTTGTTACCATTGGAACGAGAGCGCAGTGGATTTATTTTGTTTGATTAATGATAATGAGTTTGGTGTTATGGAATTTATTTATTTAGGGTTTTATCAATTTTGATTTATCTGTTTTGAATGCTGTAGCCTAGTATTATGAGTTCCCCCCCCCCCTTTTTTTTGCTTTTGCTTTTGTCCTTTATTTTTGTATGATAAACGTGTGACAGAAGCATGGCACAAGTACCATCTATATTTGCTTTGTGCAAATATGTTTCGAAATAGATGTATTTTCGGAATAGCATAAATTCCCTTTAACTTCCCTTTTCTGCACCACTTAAATGTCACATCATATCTGGACATCGATGTAATAAAATGCTTTCTCACTTTCGGCACCGCCGGTTCTTTGTGAGTTTAATTTACTTTCAAGTGTGATGCTTTTTGCTCCATGCCACGCGTTAATTAATACCACGCTATACACAATCTTTGATAAATAATGCATAACTGCATAACCGGTTTAAGAAATCTGTAGACATTTTTAATTGTTGCGCACTTTTCGATGGCTGAATAATAATAAGCGTCTAAAATAATTGAAGAATAAAAAATATACGATGCCTGTGTAACGAGTTGAAAAGGTAAGCACTTGAAGAGCATTGAAAGCAAGATTGGCATGTATTCATCCCTAATGCACTTAATCAAGATCTACAAGCAAACCGTGCATGCTTATGGAAGATGGTTAATCTTTTATCATTACATACATTTTAATAGCATGTTTGGTAATCAGTAGCTTAGAAGTACCTATTAGAAATGAATAAATGCAAGTGCAAAGCAAGAGGGTAGCCCTTTCCTCTTCTTTTATACATTTTTACAATTCTAAGGAACTCATCAGTGGCAGAGAAACTAGCGTACGGTCTTCCTTGGCTCATATATATGTATATTATCTTCACCTACTGTGGCATATCAACTGCCATGCTTGTTATCTGGCTCTAGCCTCCCATTAGCAGAATCCCTGGTGGAAAGCCGTTTCTCTACATTATATTGTAATGCTCTTGTTAATGATAAATTGATGAAGAGCTGCTTTTTTAGATTAGGTGAGTGGTCCTTTGATAATGGGGTTGGACTCAAGCCAGGGGTTTTATTCAACTTTGCCTGAAGGGTGAGAACTAACTAAAATATTCCTTTCTTGCCTTTACTTAGAAAGTGAGACAGTTAAAGAATTTGCACTTCACATTTTTAAATGAGAAAATTAAAGTCTGTTCCAAAAAAAAAGTAGTACATTTTGTTCCTATCTGTCTTTTTTAGGCAGCTTGTAATTAATTTAAATTGGATTTTATTTACATTATACTGTAATTAAACTTTAATTAAACCGACTTTTCCTAGCATTGACATTGACAGATAAAAATGGTGTTAAATGCTAGCTGGGATTCGTAGGGCATGAAATGAGTAGCTATTTAAGCATTGAAGTAATTATTTTAACCACTTCACCACTGAGGGGTTTTACCCCCTGAGCACCAGAGCAATTTTCACCTTTCAGCGCTCCTTCCATTCATTCGTCTATAACTTTATTATTACTTATCGCAATGAAATGAACTATATCTTGTTTTTTCCGCCACCAATTAGGCTTTCTTTAGGTGGGACATTATGCCAAGAATTATTTTTTTCTAAATGTGTTTTAATGGGAAAATAGGAAAAATGTGGGGAAAAAAATAATTATTTTTCAGTTTTCGGCCATTATAGTTTTTAAATAATGCATGCTACTGTAATTAAAACCCATGAAACGTATTTGCCCTTTTGTCCCGGTTATAAAACCATTTAAATTATGTCCCTATCACAATGTTTGGCGCCAATATTTTATTTGGAAATAAAGGTGCATTTTTTTCAGTTTTGCGTCCATCCCTAATTACAAGCCCATAGTTTATAAAGTAACAGTGTTATACCCTCTTGACATAAATATTTAAAAAGTTCAGTCCCTAAGGTAACTATTTATGTATTTTTTTTAATTGTAAATTTTTTAATTTTTTTTTAATTACAAAAAAAAAAAAAAAAAAAATGGGGAGTGTGGGAGGTAATGAGTTAATTTTATGTGTAAAAGTCATTTATTTGTATGTGAAAAATGTGTAGGGTGTAGTTTACTATTTGGCCACAAGATGGCCACAGTAACTTTTTGTTTTAATGCGACCTCCAAGCTTCCTTCCGGAAGCTTGGAGGAAGAATAAGGAGGCTGGACACGTGAGTTTTTTCTCACAATGATCGCGCTGCCCATAGGAGAGCAGCTGATCATTGCGGGGCTTAGATCAACGAACGGGAATGGATTTTCCCGTTCATTGATCTCTGGGCGAGCGGGCGGCGGCGGTTTTACTAGCGGCGGGCGGCGTGTTTACGAGCGGGAGCGCGGGCAGCGTCGGGAACGCGGAAAGTACGTGTTTCTCCGTCCCTGGTTTTTAAAGGATGGAAAAAGGGGCGGAGAAATACGTACGCGCGGGGGTAAAGTGGTTAATGTAGTTAAACTTGTAAGGGATGCTGATACACACAGATGTTATAAAACAAAGCAGGATTCAGTGCAAATGGGCATCCTTAACCAGCTGATTTTTATGAACCGTAAACAAGAGATTATTTGAAGTTTTTTTAACTGTTAAAGTCTACCAGAGCTGAAAAATTAAAAAGATTTTATACATACCTGGGGCTTCCTCCAGCCCTATCCGCTCCAATCGCTTCCACGCCGCTGTCCTCCTCTGCCCGCAGCTTTGGGAACCGGGTCCCCGCACTTCCGTCACTCAGAGCCAGTCTAACGTAAGAGAAGTGTGCTGTCTGTGTATCTCTCCAGCAGCCACTGGAGAGATACATAGAGGGCACACTTCTCCTGTGTAGCTGGCTACGACTAACGTCAGTGATGGGACCCGTTCCTGAAGCTGCGGGCAACGGAGGACAGTGGCGTGGGAGTTATCGGAGCGGATGGAGCTGGAGGAAGCCCCAGGTATGTATAAAATCTTTTTTATTTTTCAGCTTTGAGTCCCTATAAGTACAGTGTTGTGGCTTTAGTATTAAAGTGAACCTGAAGTAAAAATAATTTTTTTTAGATAACCTTGCTAATTGAAATCTATGCCCTGTGTGGGACCAGTTATCCTTGCTAGGGTGTAGATTTCAATTACCGTGCCACACGCCACCACCGATCGCGCTGCTGCAGCCCACTCGCTCTGCTGACAGCAGAGCTCTGTGACCTGGTCAGGAGCCAATTTCATTGGCTCCTGACTCTGTGATCACTGTGATTGCCTGTGATTGGCTCACAGTGATCACAGGAACCAAATTAAATTGCCTCTTGACCGTCTCACGGAGCTCTGCTGTCACACTAACAGCAGAGGCAGAGGGCTTCAACGATGGGAGAGCAGCGAGAGAGATGGGTCCGTGCGGCGTGATGTTGGTGATCTCCATTTTCGGACCAAAAAGTATCTGGTTCTTAAAGGCCAGACTGCTGTTCCAGATGCGGTTAATCATACGTGCAGTACTGATGGTAAATATAAGAATAGTAACATAGAAATAAGTCATTTTTAAGATTGCATTACACTGTCACTGCTATTGTTTAGAATCCACACACTGCTTTACTTACTTTTAAAGGATACAAAACTAATGACCCTCTGAACTTACCTGCAGTAAAATCTTATCTGTCTGTATCTCAGCTGTTTTGGCTTATTTCCACTGTTCAAGGCTGGAAATACTACACCAGGGGTCTCAAACTCGCGGCCCGCGGGCCATTTGCGGCCCTCGATACAATATTTTGTGGCCCTCGCCGGCAAAAGCTTCCTTATAGTTCGCTTCAGTGCTCCCAAGTAATCCACCGCATCCCCACCGCTAAACGAGGGCTGCAGAGCCCCCAAATCGCCCGGGGGGCAATCCGCCGGCATTCCCTGGAAGGGGCAGAGCTTTCAGCTTCAGCTCTGCCCCTCCTGACATCAATCGCCACACGGATCGCCGCCTCTCCCCGCCCCTCTCTGTGAAGGAAGAGTGAGAGGGGCGGGCAGAGGCGGCGATGCGCCGTGATTGTGAAATTCCTTATGCGGCCCAGCCTCATCCTGACTTTGCCGCCCCCTGGTAAATTGAGTTTGAGACCCCTGTACTACACTATCCCGCGCTCCTGGTGTTTTCTGTTCCCTTTTAACTCTCCCAGTTCCTGAGGTTTGTCAGCCAAATTTCATCGACCGGACACCCCTTATGTCACCAGGAAAGTCATTTAAATGCTATATATAAGATTTAAATCAGGTACTATTGCCATTTTCTTATCATAGTATTGATATTTATTTCATAGAGGGCCTAGGTTGCATAACAAACTTTACAAATCCTGGAGAAGCACTTTAAATTATAATGAATATTACACATGCTAAGAAAAAGGTCAAGAACGTTGTAAAATCTTACAAAACAATAAAATGCCAACTGCAAGTACAATTCCTATAATTGTAGGTAGAGTTTTTATCCTTCGTGTTGAGTTCTTTATTGTTTGTCTATATTTTGTTTTGTCTATGAGAAGCTAGGGGTACAGTAGATGTTCCCTATTAGATTGTATATGCTGTTTACCGCTCTTTAGACAATGCGGCATTAAAGCTAAGCTACAAAATAATGGTGCAACTCCACAAACAGAATTATTTACTGTAAATTTTACCTGCAGTGATGTTTCTTGTCCACAAATGCTTCTAGAGATATGAATAGGTTCTGAAGAAGTTCTGTATCATTCTGTTCCACATTGGCGCTATAGGGTGATGTGACTGACAAACCTTAGAACATTAAAGAGTTGATAAATGATTCCCATGTGTTGAGCAGTCAGCTGTTGTGGCCCTGCAGCCCCCTGTAATTGTGCATCTGCCATTTGTGATGTTAGATTTACGGGGCCATATGCAATTCACCTTTTCACCTGAGTTTTCTCCTAGGAGATAATTTTTCATCTTCGATTTAAAATAACTTTTCAGCAATTTTCAACTAAAAAAGTACCAAAAAGTAGGTGAAAAAGTACTATCAAAATTATTTAGAGTATTTTCTTGCTTTCTGGTGGCTGAAAAAGCATTTTATCGACAAATTTAAAATTATCACCTAGGAGAAAACTCAGGTGAAAATATGAATTGCATATGGGCCACTAACTGATAACCAAGGCCTGCTTGTTGCAGATTTAGTGGGATCATTTTCTCTTAAGATTGTATTTTCCTTCAGAAAATGGTAGCTTTGTCTTTGATACCTGATTTTAAAAAAATGATTTCAGTTCAGCTAGTCTTTGGACTTACAAACATGGGTTGCTATGAATAGCAAAGCAGGTGACGCCATTGTTTTCTGCTTCTGATGGTGCTGACCAATTATAATAATTATTTTTAACTTTTATTCCTCAACCACCAGCTTACTACACAGCATTGTACAATAAATAACCACAAATAACCATCTAACATACTAAACTACAAAGAATGACATAAGACAACAAGTGGATTATGTCCAGTCTCACATCTTACTATTCAAGCAAACAGTTTATCAGTGCCAAGGAAATAGAACATATGATAGATGCCGAGAATGAACAACCAGGGCTGAGCTCAGGGGATCCTGAAATTCGAGTTTGCCATCAGAATTTGGCAGTTCTGAGTAAACACTCGAAACTCCAAAATTTGGCAATTCCGAGTACCGAATTCGCGTTTACATTGAAGTCAATAGTGCTAAATTACGTGGTTAATTGTGAAGCCCCCTTACATGCTATCATCACCAAATTTGGCATGTATATTAAGCAGATGAGTAGGAACAGTTTCATAGGAAAAATGGTTTTTAAATTGTGTAAAATGACACTGCTGCAGTCCAGGTTGCTGCAGTCCAGGTTACTACATTCCAAATTCTGTATACATATTGTATACATTTCATGAAAACAGACAGCGTGGGGTCCCCCCTCCCAAGCTTCCTTAACCCCTTGTCCCCCATGCAGGCTGGGATAGCCAGAATGCGGAGTCCTGGCCACGTGGGGCTTCGCACCCTGAGCTATACCAGCCAGCATGGTCCATGGTATAGGGGGGCTCTGAAAGAGAGGGGCGGCCAACCTCCCCCTCTCCCCCAGAGCCCTTGTCCAATCCATGGACAAGGGGCTCTTCCCCACCTCCGGTGCCCTAGGAGGAGGTGGGGGCCGCCGACGTCCTGGGGGGTTCATGGTGCAATCCGGGGGTCCCCTTTAACAAGCAGACTCCGGAAGCCGCCCCCTCCCCAGGAGAAAGGAGTATAGGGGTACACGGTACCCCTTACCCATTTCAGCAGAGAGTTCAAAAAAGAAATAAAAACACGACAATGAAAAAAGTCCTTTATTATTCTAAATTAACCAGGGATACTTACCTTGCAATAATACCACGCCAGTATCCTCAGGAGTAGTCACACACCAGTATCTTCAGGAGTGGTCCCACGCACCCGCCCAACTCCCGGGGCTGAATGGCTAGCCTCTGCAATCTGATTTGCATAAGCTAGAAACACGAAAATTGTTTGCTAAAACAAGAATTTTCGGCAAACATTGTCATAAACAAAATGGCTGCTGGTGAATCCCCGTTCTCCAGAGGCCACCTCAGAGTGTCAGATTGAGCAATATTTCACATAAATAGGTGGGTCCAGGGGACCAGGGCACCTCCTGCTCTGGTCACCTAGACCCACCATATATGTGAAAAACGGCTGGTTTCGCCACTCTAGTGTGGCCTCCAGCGTTCCGGGATTTCCCAGTGGCCATTTTGATCGCATCACTGTTTGCCGAAATTTCTTGTTTCAAAGGCAACATTTTCATGTTCATAGCCTCTGCTATACAAATGCAGAGGCTGACTGTGACCATTCAGTGGTGGGAGTTCATGAGTGTGGGAGGGAGGTGGAATGTCCTAAGAGGATACTGGCGTGGGACCACTCCTGAAGATACTGGCGTGGGATTATTGCAAGGTAAGTATCCCTGGTTAATTTAGAACAATAAAGGACTTTTTTCGTTGTCATGTTTTTATTTCTTTTTTTTAACTCTGCTGAAATGGGTAAGGGGTACTGTGTACCCCTATACTCATTTCTCCTGGGGAGGGGGCGGCTTCCGGGGTCCGCTTGTTAAAGGGGAACCCGGGTGGCACCATGAACCCCCAGGACGTCGGCGGCCCCCATCTCCTCCTGGGCCACCGGAGGTGGGGAAGAGCCCCTTGTCCATGGATTGGACAAGGGCTCTGGGGGAGAGGGGGAGGTTGGCCGCCCATCTCCTCCAGAGCCCCCCCCCCCCCCATACCATGGACCATGCGGGCTGGTATAGCTCAGGGTGTGAAGCCCCACTTGGCCGGGACTCTGCATTCTGGCTATCCCAGCCTGCATGGGGGACAAGGGGTTAAGGAGGCTTGGGAGAGGGGACCCCACGCTGTCTGTTTTCATGAAATGTATACAATATGTATACAGAACTCGAAATGCAGTAACCTGGACTGCAGCAGTGTCATTTTACACAGTTTAAAAACCATTTTTCCTATGAAACTTTGAAATTGATTTGCTCAAAAACTATAAGGTCTTTTCACACATTTTTTTTACCATGTTCCTACTCATCTGCTTAATATACACGCCAAATTTGGTGATGATAGCATGTAAGGGGGCTTTACAATTAACCGCAGAAGTTGGCACTATTGACTTCAATAGAAATGCACTCGGAACACGAAAATTCGGAACACGAAATTCGGTTTTCGCATGCGGTACACGGAATTTTGACGAAATCGGAATTCAGCTGTTCTGATCAGCTCTGTGAACAATGTCCAAAGTCCACAAAATTAATATTAAGAAGTCAGCGCAGATCAAAGAGGAATAAATACAGTCAATAAAACTCCATTGGCAAGGTTATCTCCTCCATGGGTTTTAACTATCATCTGTATGCAGATGACACCCAGATCTACCTCCACACCCCTGACATATCCACCACTACCATAGACAAGGTCTCCTCCTGCCTATTTGCCATCTCCTCCTGGATGTCCGCTAGGTTCCTGAAACTAAATCTAGACAAAACGGAATTTATGATCTTCCCACCCCGGCCATCCACGAACCTCCCAGATGTGCATGTCAATGTTAACCACACTACCATTCGTCCTACCTCTCAAGCCCGTTGTCTGGGTGTCACCCTGGACTCCGCACTCTCCTTCACTTCCCACATCCAAAACCTCACAAAGTCCTGCAACTTTCACCTTCATAACATCTGTAAGATTCGCCCTTTACTGACCTCTGCCACCACCAAACTTCTCATCCATGCCCTCATAATTTCCCGCCTTGACTACTGCAATGCCCTGCTGTCTGGTCTCCCTATGACCCAAACAGCCCCACTGCAGTCCATCATGAATGCGGCAGCCAGAATTATCCACTGCTCCCATCGCTCCACCACGGCAGATCCCCTCCTAGAATCCCTCCAGTGGCTTCCTATCCAGTCCAGAATCAGATTCAAGATACTGTGTCTGACCTACAAATCTGTCCACAAAACCTGTCCAACCTACATTTACGATCTTACTCAGAGGTACACACCTAGCCGCTCCCTTCGCTCTTCCAATGAACTTCGCCTAACCGCCCCCCGCATCACCCAGTCCCATGCACGCCTCCAGGACTTCTCAAGAGCTGCTCCACCCATTAGGGCAGCCCCTTCCTTCAACATCTTCAAGAAAGCCCTCAAAACTCACCTTTTCACTCTGGCCTACTACCCCTCACAAGTGCTCTAAACCTACAGCTGAACTCTGGTCCCCTACCGTTCGTGTCCTTACCTCTCCCTCTAGATTGTAAGCCTTTGGACAGGGTCCTCCTCCTTTTGTGTCCTACCTGATCATGACATGCACCTCCATTACTGTGAACCCATGCTATGCATCTGAGTGAACCTAACTTGCCTAATCTCCATGCTCCATCCAGTGACTGACTAAGCATTACCTTGTACTCATACTACGCTGTGTGATCTGGTTTTCTTGTATTCCTGTATTGTCATATTGCTGTATGTCACCCCTAAATATTGTCTGTAACCTAAATTAATGTTCAGCGCTGCGTAATATGTTGGCGCTTTATAAATAAAATAAATAAATAAATGAAACTTCACCACGGTGATATTTCAACCTCACATGGTCTCGTGGCCAACCATCACCAGAAAAGAGTAAGAGGGGCTTATCAGCTGCCAACAACCCACATTAGAAGGTTGTATGTCTCGCATTTAGTGGTAATTCTAACAAACCTCGGACAGATATGGATCCAAACTTCCACCACTCCCTCACTCTGATATATGGTATGGTATCCAGGAAGGCCAATATATAAACACAACAAAAAAAGGCAACTCTAAGTAAAAACCGTTTATTGTAAAAACAATTGGTATAGACTGTAAAAAACAAGACAAAAGCAAAGACTTACATACGGGGTCCAGGAACTGGGAACCCCTAATAAAATTTGCGTGTGTAAGCTGGTCCACAGCCAAGACATTGAAGGTGCCGCCTGTCTTCTTTCCAACCGGTTTCACAATCCAGCGTCATCAAGGAATCCTTACATCTTACTATTACTTTTATTTTGATTTGTGGGCTTTCAAAGCTGACTGCAAACACAAGCTGATCATTCTAGTCTGAACCCCTTACCCTTATTTTAATTACTTTTAATTACTTATCCTTAAAAATGGTATATAGAGTTTTATTCTTGTATAAAGAACTTTAAGTAGATATATCTTGATGAAGCAAAGCTGTGTAGTTGTCCCTAAGCTTACAATTGCATTTAAATAGTAATGCTCACTGATTGTATATGAAAAAAAGTTATCTAAAAAATTTAAAACTGCTGAAGTTTAAAATAACAATTCTTTAACGTTTATATAAGCTATTGTCAATAAATTCACCAAGAATAATGCATATTACCTCTCTTGGATTCTAGAATCACAGTGTACTTCACTTATTTTCTCCTTTGTGTATCTTTAAAGGATCATTGTCCATCTAGGCTTCACTTTTCACACTAGGCCTTTGCTGCTTTTACATTCAGAGCATATGTTGTAGTGCAGATGTTGTAGTGCAGATGTCTGCAGAACTAGCTTGGTTACTGTATGTTGGTATTCTAACAGTTCTCTCCCTGTTTCAACTGTAGAAATCTCTTTTCAGTCTCTTGTAATTTGCTTCTTTAGCTAGAGCATGCCCATGTAACACCGCACAGGTAGATAGTTCTCCTATCTTCACAGACTTCTTTATGTATGGAATCAAAAATAAAAACATTTATCTATGTTTCAGTCATCTTCTCAAGATATTATGTAGGCTGTCTTCTTCCATTACAAGATAATCTTCTTCATGATCTTGATATAGTGTCACCATCACCACCATCACCATGTCTTCAAATCTCCATCTCAAATCTTCTTATCATCTTCTAATTTGACTGCTTGTATCTGTAAACTCAATCACCATCTCCATCCTTCTTCAGTTTGTTCACTCACCTGATAATTTACTTTATCTTAATGCCCTTCCTCTTCTGTCTATGTTCAGTTCTTGTCCCCCATAAGGCCTACTCCTCTCTTAGTGCTATCTTGATTAGAGTTGGGCCGAACCTCCGATTTTCGGTTCGCGAACCGGGTTCGCGAACTTTCGCGAAAGGTTCGGTTCGCGTTAAAGTTCGCGAACCGCAATAGACTTCAATGGGGATGCGAACTTTGAAAAAAAAAATTAATTATGCTGGCCACAAAAGTGATGGAAAAGATGTTTCAAGGGGTCTAACACCTGGAGGGGGGGATGGCGGAGTGGGATACATGCCAAAAGTCCCCGGGAAAAATCTGGATTTGACGCAAAGCAGCGTTTTAAGGGCAGAAATCACATTGAATGTTAAATGACAGGCCTAAAGTGCTTTCAAACATCTTGCATGTGTATACATCAATCAGGTAGTGTAATTAAGGTACTGCTTCACACTGACGCACCAAACTCATCGTGTAACGCACCGCAAACAGCTGTTTGTGTAGTGACGGCCGTGCTGGACTGGTGCGCACCATGGCGAGAGTGCAGGTTTTGGTGGCTTTACAGCCCATATGGTCAGTCACCTGGCTGATGTAGCTGAATGACAGAACAGTGACTGTCCAGCTGATCAAATTTGGTCTGACCACAATGAGGCAACGACCTTATTATCGTGGGTGTGCCCCCCGAGACACTCATCTAGGCGCCGGTCATTGCTCCATTGTGATACGCAAGCCCCTTCACCACGGCAAGGTAATGATCACGAAGGGGAATGGGCGCATGTTCATGCCTTTTCTTTTGTTGTTGCAGCTGCCCGCAGTGCAGCCAGAAAAATTAGGCAGTCATGTACACGCACCCGAAAAATTATTACAGCGGCCGCTGCTAGCAGCGGCCTAAAAAATTCAGCAATCCGCCTGGAGTCCCGGACCCTGTTGGTGGTGGCGGAGAAGGTAGTGAAGCGGCCTGCAGGCAGACATGCTGTGTGGAGGGACTGGGAGCGACTTAGTCTTCTTGGGGCAGGCCAGGCAGCCAGTCACACGGCGTGCAGGCAGAGATGCTGTATGTGCGGGGACTGACTTAGTCTTGGGGCGGGCAGCAGCCCTCCGGGATCCATGCCTCATTCATTTTTATAAAGGTGAGGTACTTAACACTTTTGTGACTTAGGCGACTTCTCTTCTCTGTGACAATGCCTCCAGCTGCGCTGAAGGTCCTTTCTGAGAGGACGCTTGCGGCAGGGCAGGAGAGAAGTTGGATGGCAAATTGGGACAGCTCTGGCCACAGGTCAAGCCTGCGCACCCAGTAGTTCAAGGGTTCCTCATCGCTGTTCACAGCAGTGTCTACATCCACACTTAAGGCCAGGTAGTCGGCTACCTGCCGTTCCAGGCGTTGGTGGAGGGTAGATCCGGAAGGGCTACGGCGAGGCGTTGGACTAAAGAACGTCCGCATGTCCGACATCACCATGAGATCGCTGGAGCGTCCTGTCTTTGACTGCGTGGACACGGGAGGAGGATTAGTGGCAGTGGTACCTTGCTGGCGTTGTGCCGTCACATCACCCTTAAAGGCATTGTAAAGCATAGTTGACAGCTGGTTCTGCATGTGCTGCATCCTTTCCACCTTCCGGTGAGTTGGTAACAGGTCCGCCACTTTGTGCCTGTACCGAGGGTCTAGTAGTGTGGCCACCCAGTACAGCTCATTCCCCTTGAGGTTTTTTATACGGGGGTCCCTCAACAGGCAGGACAGCATAAAAGACGACATCTGCACAAAGTCGGATCCAGTACCCTCCATCTCCTCTTGCTCTTCCTCAGTGACGTCAGGTAAGTCAACCTCCTCCCCCCAGCCGCGAACAATACCACGGGAAGGTTGCACAGCACAAGCCCCCTGCGACGCCTGCTGCGGTTGTTCTCCTGCCGCTGTCCCCTCCTCCTCCTCCTCCTCCCCCAAAGAAACACCTTGCTCATCATCCTCTGAGTCTGACTCATCTTCTGCACATGACCTCTCTTCTTCCTCCTCCTCCCCCCTCTGTGCTGCCGCAGGTGTTGAGGAAACAGCTGGGTCTGATGAAAATTGGTCCCATGCCTGTTCCTGCCGTAACGGTTCCTGGTCACGCTCATTCGCAGCTTCATCCGCCACTCTACGCACAGCACGCTCCAAGAAGTACGCGTAGGGAATTAAGTCGCTGATGGTGCCCTCACTGCGGCTCACCAGGTTGGTCACCTCCTCAAACGGCCGCATGAGCCTGCATGCATTTTTCATCATTGTCCAGTTGTCGGGCCAGAACATCCCCATCTTCCCAGACTGTTTCGTTCTACTCCAGTTGTAGAGGTACTGGGTGACGGCTTTCTTCTGTTCTAGCAGGCGGGAGAACATGAGGAGGGTCGAGTTCCAGCGAGTGGGGCTATCGCAAATGAGGCGTCTCACCGGCATGTTGTTTTTACGCTGAATTTCTGCAAATCGTGCCATGGCTGTGTAAGAGCGCCTCAAATGCCCACAGAACTTCCTGGCCTGCTTCAGGACATCCGCTAAGCCAGGGTACTTTGCCACAAATCTTTGAACCACCAGATTCATGACATGTGCCATGCAGGGTATGTGTGTCAGCTTCCCCATATGCAAAGCGGCAAGCAGATTGCTGCCGTTGTCGCACACCACGTTGCCTATCTCCAGGTGGTGCGGGGTCAGCCACTCATCCACCTGTTTCTTAAGAGCAGCCAGGAGAGCTGCTCCAGTGTGACTCTCCGCTTTGAGACAAGCCATGTCTAAGATGGCGTGACACCGTCGTACCTGGCATGCAGCATAGGCCCTGCGGAGCTGGGGCTGTGTAGCTGGAGAGGAGAACTGCCACTCAGCCAAGGAGGAGGAGGAGGACAGCGAAGAGCATGTAGCAGGAGGAGAGGAGGTGGCAGGAGGCCTGCCTGCAAGCCGTGGAGGTGTCACAATTTGGTCCGCCGCTTTCTGCTTGCCATCGTTCACCACCAGGTTCACCCAATGGGCTGTGTAGGTAATGTAGCGGCCCTGCCCGTGCTTGGCAGACCAGGCATCCGTGGTCAGGTGTACCCTTGACCCAACGCTCTTCGCAAGAGATGACACCACTTGCCTCTCAACTTCACGGTGCAGTTGGGGTATGGCCTTTCTGGAAAAATAAGTGCGGCCTGGCATCTTCCACTGCGGTGTTCCGATGGCCACAAATTTACGGAAGGCCTCAGAGTCCACCAGCCGGTATGGTAACAGCTGGCGAGCTAACAGTTCCGCCACGCCAGCTGTCAGACGCCGGGCAAGGGGGTGACTGGCCAAAAGTGGCTTCTTCCGCTCAAACATTTCCTTCACGGACACCTGACTGCTGCTGTGGGCAGAGGAGCAGGAACCGCTCAAGGGCAGAGGCGGAGTGGAGGAGGGTGCCTGTGAAGGTGCAAGGGAGAGAGCGGCATAAGCAGATGATGCACCTGAAGGAGGAAGAGGAGAAGGAGGGTGACTTTGCTTTTGTGTGCTGCTGCTGCTTTTGCTCAGGTGGCCATCCCATTGCTGTTTGTGCCTTTTCTGCAGGTGCCTTCGTAAGGCACTTGTCCCTACGTGAGTGTTGGCCTTTCCACGGCTCAATTTTTGTTGGCAGAGCGAACAGATGGCTTTGGTCCGATCTGAGGCACACACATTAAAAAATTTCCACACCGCTGAGCCACCCTGGGATGTGGGCACCTCAGCAGCTGATGCTGAAGGGCAAGTTGGCTGGCTGTACATAGGTGGCGAATCTGGCGATACATGGTGCCGGACTCTGCCACCAGCTGTTTCTGACGAAGAGCTGCCCCAGCTTCTTTCAGCAACTTCTATCCTCCTACTACTCTCTGACTCCCCCTCTGAACTGTCCCCCTCTTCATCTCCTCTATTGGGAACATACAGAGGATCCCTATCATCGTCATCATCGTAATCATCCTGCCCAGCTTCGCTTGCCTCAGAAAAATCCAAATGTGTAGGTCCTTCATCCTCCTTACACGTTACATCCATAGTGTTGTCGCGTAACGCAGACATATGAGCTGGTGAAAATTCATCTGGCTGTAACAATGGCTGTGCATCAGTGATTTCACCACCACTAAATAATTCTTGCGAAGTGTCAAATGCAGCGGAAGTGGTGCTAGTAGTAGCGCTGGTGGCTGAGCAAGATGAGGTGTTCTGTGTCGCTAAATACTCAACCACGTCCTGACAATCTTGGGAGGTGATGGGACGTGCCTTCTTCCGAGCACTGTACTGTGGGCCAGGTCCACACGAAATTACATTTACACGACCTCGCGCAGACCTGCCGGGTGGCCTTCCTCTGCCTCTGCCACTACCTCTTCCTCTTCCTCTACCTGTTTTGTCCATATCGGGTATGCACGGAGTGGTATATCACACTGCGTGCACTCACGTAGGTAGGTGGGTTCACTTAACTGCACAGGTATGCGCACTGATGCGGTGGGTTCACTGAACAGTACAGGTATACAGTGGCGGGTTCACTGAACACAACAGGTATGCAGTGGCGTGTTCACTAAACAGGTATACAGTGGCAGGTCCACTGAACAGAACAGGTATACAGTGGCGGGTTCACAGAACAGGTATACAGTGGCGGGTCCACTGAACAGAACAGGTATACAGTGGCGGGTTCACAGAACAGGTATACAGTGGCAGGATCACTGAACAGGTATGCAGTGGCAGGATCACAGTACAGGTATGCAGTGGGCTGAGGGCTCACTGAACAGAACAGGTATGCTGTGGCAGGATCACTGAACAGCTATGCAGTGGCAGGATCACAGTACAGGTATGCAGTGGGCTGAGGGCTCACTGAACAGAACAGGTATGCTGTGGCAGGATCACTGAACAGGTATGCAGTGGCAGGATCACAGTACAGGTATGCAGTGGGCTGGGGGCTCACTGAACAGAACAGGTATGCTGTGGCAGGATCACTGAACAGCTATGCAGTGGCAGGATCACAGTACAGGTATGCAGTGGGCTGAGGGCTCACTGAACAGAACAGGTATGCTGTGGCAGGATCACTGAACAGCTATGCAGTGGCAGGATCACAGTACAGGTATGCAGTGGGCTGAGGGCTCACTGAACAGAACAGGTATGCTGTGGCAGGATCACTGAACAGGTATGCAGTGGCAGGATCACAGTACAGGTATGCAGTGGGCTGAGGGCTCACTGAACAGAACAGGTATGCTGTGGCAGGATCACTGAACAGGTATGCAGTGGCAGTATCACAGTACAGGTATGCAGTGGGCTGAGGGCTCACTGAACAGAACAGGTATGCTGTGGCAGGATCACTGAACAGGTATGCAGTGGCAGGATCACAGTACAGGTATGCAGTGGGCTGAGGGCTCACTGAACAGAACAGGTATGCTGTGGCAGGATCACTGAACAGCTATGCAGTGGCAGGATCACAGTACAGGTATGCAGTGGGCTGAGGGCTCACTGAACAGAACAGGTATGCTGTGGCAGGATCACTGAACAGGTATGCAGTGGCAGGATCACAGTACAGGTATGCAGTGGGCTGAGGGCTCACTGAACAGAACAGGTATGCTGTGGCAGGATCACTGAACAGGTATGCAGTGGCAGGATCACAGTACAGGTATGCAGTGGGCTGGGGGCTCACTGAACAGAACAGGTATGCTGTGGCAGGATCACTGAACAGTTATGCAGTGGCAGGATCACAGTACAGGTATGCAGTGGGCTGAGGGCTCACTGAACAGAACAGGTATGCTGTGGCAGGATCACTGAACAGCTATGCAGTGGCAGGATCACAGTACAGGTATGCAGTGGGCTGAGGGCTCACTGAACAGAACAGGTATGCTGTGGCAGGATCACTGAACAGGTATGCAGTGGCAGGATCACAGTACAGGTATGCAGTGGGCTGGGGGCTCACTGAACAGAACAGGTATGCTGTAGCAGGATCACTGAACAGCTATGCAGTGGCAGGATCACAGTACAGGTATGCAGTGGGCTGAGGGCTCACTGAACAGAACAGGTATGCTGTGGCAGGATCACTGAACAGCTATGCAGTGGCAGGATCACAGTACAGGTATGCAGTGGGCTGAGGGCTCACTGAACAGAACAGGTATGCTGTGGCAGGATCACTGAACAGGTATGCAGTGGCAGGATCACAGTACAGGTATGCAGTGGGCTGAGGGCTCACTGAACAGAACAGGTATGCTGTGGCAGGATCACTGAACAGGTATGCAGTGGCAGTATCACAGTACAGGTATGCAGTGGGCTGAGGGCTCACTGAACAGAACAGGTATGCTGTGGCAGGATCACTGAACAGGTATGAAGTGGCAGGATCACAGTACAGGTATGCAGTGGGCTGAGGGCTCACTGAACAGAACAGGTATGCTGTGGCAGGATCACTGAACAGCTATGCAGTGGCAGGATCACAGTACAGGTATGCAGTGGGCTGAGGGCTCACTGAACAGAACAGGTATGCTGTGGCAGGATCACTGAACAGGTATGCAGTGGCAGGATCACAGTACAGGTATGCAGTGGGCTGAGGGCTCACTGAACAGAACAGGTATGCTGTGGCAGGATCACTGAACAGGTATGCAGTGGCAGGATCACAGTACAGGTATGCAGTGGGCTGGGGGCTCACTGAACAGAACAGGTATGCTGTGGCAGGATCACTGAACAGCTATGCAGTGGCAGGATCACAGTACAGGTATGCAGTGGGCTGAGGGCTCACTGAACAGAACAGGTATGCTGTGGCAGGATCACTGAACAGCTATGCAGTGGCAGGATCATAGTACAGGTATGCAGTGGGCTGAGGGCTCACTGAACAGAACAGGTATGCTGTGGCAGGATCACTGAACAGGTATGCAGTGGCAGGATCACAGTACAGGTATGCAGTGGGCTGAGGGCTCACTGAACAGAACAGGTATGCTGTGGCAGGATCACTGAACAGGTATGCAGTGGCAGTATCACAGTACAGGTATGCAGTGGGCTGAGGGCTCACTGAACAGAACAGGTATGCTGTGGCAGGATCACTGAACAGGTATGAAGTGGCAGGATCACAGTACAGGTATGCAGTGGGCTGAGGGCTCACTGAACAGAACAGGTATGCTGTGGCAGGATCACTGAACAGCTATGCAGTGGCAGGATCACAGTACAGGTATGCAGTGGGCTGAGGGCTCACTGAACAGAACAGGTATGCAGCCAGGAAGAAGTTAAGCCTAACTAATCTTTCCCTGAGAGACAGTCTGCAGCAGCTCGCCCTACTCTGACTAATGCAGGCACACGAGTGGCCGTAATGGCCGCCGCTGCCTGCCTTATATAAGGGGGGGTGGGGCTCCAGGGGCTAGTGTAGCCTAATTGGCTACACTGGGCCTGCTGACTGTGATGTAGAGGGTCAAAGTTGACCCTCAGGTGCATTATGGGGCGAACCGAACTTCTTCCGCAAAAGGTTCGCGTGCGGTACCCGCACGCGAACCACCTAAGTTCGCGCGAACCCCGTTCGCCGGCGAACCGTTCGGCCCAACTCTAATCTTGATCTGTTATCAGCCAGTGTTTAAAACCAGTGGTCAGAGTTGTTAAAGAAGTAAAAGCCCTTCTCAGTCCTCACACTTCTTTTTGGTACTCCATCCAATTGTATTGATATTTAGCCGTTTCAAATCAGATCTTCTTTTAGCATAGCCTCTTTCAATGGCTTGTCTTCATGTTGATATCTTCGCATAGTCTTCTAGCATGTAGCTGTCTTTGCTTGCCTTAGCGAGTTTCTTCTCGGCTTACATGGGATGCTTGTTTGAAGTCTTGGTGGGCCAGATAAAATAAATTATCCTGTGAGACTTCCAAGTCTTGTAGCACATTATCCATTCTTCTAATATGACATACAGTAGTCTATTTACTGATGTAGGATGCCTTAATGCTTCTCTGTATAATTCTAGCCTCAAAATATATAGATTTCCCCCACTTTGAGGGTAGAAACTACATACAAACAAAAATCTTCTTCTTTCATGCTTACTTTTGAATATCTGAGTGTGATACCTAAATACATCAGCCCTATCTGAGTCTTCATCATGTCTTCTACAAAAATTTGTCTTAAAAAAAAAACTAAAAAAAAAAGAAACTTGAATCTTCATGATTGCATCTTGTATTATCTTTCTATGGCATAAACTGCTCCTTAATATTTGTATTAGTAATACGTAAAAAAATAAAAAAAAATCTGTGCAGATTTACTATAAGGGCGGAGGAGCGAACTCTGAGGAAGACTTTTGTTTATCAACTGCTGCTCTGAGTGTGTCTGCTGATTTCTTAGGTTTTTTTTTTTTTACTCTCTGTAAGATGCTTACCCAAAAAACAGAATATATTTTCTTGCAATGGAATATTAACTACTGCTGTAGCGATACAATGAACTTTATACAACATATTGGCTTGGTGAATTGTCATGTAGGTTGCGTGGTTGCATGATTCAAGGGTTATCATCCTCTCTTTTTTTTTCTTTCTTCAACTTTCAGCGGAAAAATATCTGTAAAACTTGGTCTCTCCTTCGAGCTGTGAGTTGCTGAAAGAGATTGTTGTGTCTTGTAGGACAGTTCTGATAATATCCGCCTTCTGACAGTAGAAGAACTAGAAAAAAATGTATAACAATTCACTTATGAAGTCTGCTGTATACATCCTCATACTTTTTAAAGAGTTGTTGCATTACGTTTGCTTGAAGAAAAATAGGAATTTGCTTCATCACAATATGTGTTCAAATGTCCGTTATAAAGTACTGTACGTCTCATAAAAATATCTTGCAAACACTCCACAAGATCCGCACCATCAAGTTTCCATCTTTATTAATCCATAAAAAACAGGTTAAAAACTGTGTGGGTAAGTATAAGGTGACACACAGGCGTTTCGGGCTGTATCAGTCCTTTCTCAAACCATCACAGACCCACATAAACATCACAAGTTAAAACACACATTCATATAGGAAAAGGATGTACATATGTATGAAGAGACCTCCTGTAACGATTGTGGAACGATCTCCGTGATCAGCGCACAAGGAGTGCGCTGACACGGCGGAAGTCTTCCACAAGCGTAGGGAAGGAGAGTACCCAGCTTTGGTGCAAGCACCAGTAGAGGGAAATTCCCACCGGCAGATGGAGCTGTGGAGTCCAGAGGATTAAAACCCTCTGCACTGCCACAAATTCCAGAGGAGAATTGTCCGAATTGCAACAAACGCTATCTAAACGCGAACACCGCACACATTCGCAACAGCGAACACGTTTACAGCGCGATCTCCGCATGTTAAGCACAACAGAGACAAGCACGCCTAACTAACCACCGACAGACAAACATGAAACAAGGAACGAGAGCGCTTGCTTAACGGTTACCTCACCGAGCCTACAGCAAGCATTCGTATCAGACAAGACAGACAAACGGAAAACAGGAATACGAGAGGAAAGATCCACTGCTCTTTCCGTCAGAGCGAGTGCGATTCGAGTACAGGGACAAAAAAGCAGATCAGAAGGATCCACAGCCGCTACCGCTAAGGGCTAGTGCGATCCAAGCACGACAGACAGATGAGATAGCAGGGAGCAACCGCTGCTCCGGCTATACTCCAAGAACAAAGATCAGAAGGATCCTCAGCCGCTACCGCTAGAGGCTAATGCGATCCAAACACGACAGACAGATAAGGTAGCCGGTAGCAACCGCTGCTCCAGCTTACATTCCAAGAACAAAGATCAGATGGATCCACAGCCACTACCGCTAGGGGCTAGTGCAATCCAGACAAGACAGATCAGAAGGATCCACTGCCACTACCGCTAGAGGCTAGTGCGATCCAAGCAAGACAGATCAGAAGGGGCTACCAGTAGCAACCGCTGCTCCGGTTAGCACCCAGACAAACAGAACGATTTCCTGTCGACCACCGCTGGGACAGGACAATCACAACAGACAAACAAAACAGATATGCGATCTAACTGCACTAGGAAACTGCCTAGTACAGTTCCAAGAATTACCCTAAGGTAAACTTTAACAGATCAACAATGGCTGACACTCCAGGAGTGTTTCAAACAAACCATGTAGGGGAAATGACCAGCAAAGCATTCTGGGAAAAACATGGGTTATATAGTGCCAGTCATCACAGGAGGCAGGTAGGGGATTTGCATAACGAATGTATGCAAATTCCTCAACAGCAGAACAGACCAGAAACTTGCAAAGGAAAGACAGGTCTCTCTTCCAGAGACCTGTAACCTTCAGACTAGAGGAATGGTCAAACAGCTGTCTGCCTGTGCAGCCAGCTGAGCGGATCCTTACACCTCCACCAATCAGGAGCTGCCAGACTAGTATAATAAGATTGTATGGCAAATATGTACATGTATGAACTTGAAATGCCTCAAATCATGCACAATCAAAAGGAGAACACTCACCAAACAATGTCCTGCGATATACGCTGGCCAAACTGTAAAGATCGGCTCCTTGTGTCCTCAAACTGTGCATAGCCAATCAGCATCCAGGTAGACACAGCCTCTATCCCCAATAGTGCGTCAGCCAATCAGAACTCAGCGCCAGACAGCTCCTCCAGTCGGCTTTCCGCCGACAACATCCGCATCTCATGACAGACATCTTCCCGCAGCCTCTAACATGGATTCCGACAGCGTCTGCCATAAGACTGCAGGTATACTGCCAATCATAGGCAGAAAAGGCGGGACTCAAATTGCTCAAAGGCGACCAATGAATAGGAAGCCGACAACGTCCACTTCCAAACCTGCGGCAAAGTCACAAGGCCTGAATGGAGGGGGCGGATCTCAGAGCGCTCGTGGTCAGCCAATGAGCGAGACGCCGACGGCGTCCGCTCATCTAGTTGCACCACAGCATAGAATGGACACATTCACAGTGCAGCCGACAGTCACCCACATGTGTGAAGGAGCTGTCAACAGAATTGCATAAATCATAAGACGGAATACAATACCACCCATCACCATGACAGCAAACACTCCCCACTATGGGCAGTGCCGGCTCCACCAATCGTCCGGCGGGCTACAATGTCCGCCAGAGGACTTATTACAGGGGACAGAGGCATATATCCACATAGAAGCCGAGAGGCAAGCGGGCATGTAAAAACCGTGTAAAAAACTCATATCCACCGTACTGTAACTGCACAGCACCCCCTAGTGGAGAAAAATACATAAATGATAATTTAAATTAGATCAGATCAAATTGGTTAATCATAATCCCTATTTAGACCTTTAGGTAACAATGTGTCTAATCTTTTAAACCAATAATTTTCTCTCATGGCCAATAATTTATGCCTATCACCCTCCCCCCCTACGTGGAATAGGCACCCCTTCAATTACCTGCACCCTAAGTTGTGATAATCAAAGATCTTTGAGGCAAAAGTGTTCAGAAACTGACAATTCCATATTTTTATTTCTAATATGGGATTTGTGGGAGGATAATCTATCCCTGAGGGCCTGGGTGGTTTTCCCTACATACCCAAGTCCACAGGGGCACTTCAAAAGGTAGATCACAAACCTGGAGTCACAAGTATACAGCCCCTTAATCTTAAATTTAGTGCCTCGACTGGGGTGGGTAAAAACCTCTCCTTTCACAATGTAACTGCATAAATTGCATCCCATACATGGAAAGGTGCCATTTCTCTTACTGTCAATGATTGTAGTTGGACCCAAAACATTTTTCACCAATTTATCTCTCAGTGACAGTGCTTTTTTAAACGACAATAATGGCCAATTGTGGAACTCCTTGACATGGGGTAATCCCTGTCTAAGTATGGGCCAATGTTTATTCACGATTCTGCCAATTTTGTCTGACAATACATTGCATGTGGTAACACAGGGTAATCTTTCTGAAATCCCCAATTTAACACTCCCCCGTCCTGAACCCAGTCTACCCCCTTGTTTGAATTTAAAGTTTTCTTGCAGGCAGGATAAAGGATATCCGCGAGCAAGAAACTTGCATTTCATCTCATATGTTCTCTGATCTCTCATAGTCTTCTCATCCACAATTCTCTCAATGCGTTTAAATTAACCCTTAGGTATATTATACCGTACATGTGGGGGATGAAAGCTAGAGAAATGAAGAATAGAATTTCTGTCTGTCTCTTTCACGTATAAGTCTGTGGACAAACGTCCCTCCCTCTTAATGACCCAAACATCTAGGAAACTAATCCTCGATTGGTCACAATGGACAGTCAATTCAATTGTAGAGCATCTAGCGTGCAATTCTTCAACAAAGGCATGTAGGCTCGAACGCGGCCCCCTCCATAGCACAAAAATATCATCAATATAGCATTGCCATAGCAATGCATGTTTACAAAATAGGGTACTGGAGTACACAAATGCCTCCTCATACAGACCCATAAACAAATTAGCATAGGAGGGGGCCACGTTCGAGCCCATCGCTGTGCCCATGCGTTGCACATAAAACGTAGATTCAAACAAAAAATAATTGTTCCTCAAAATGAGCTCTAATAGTGTCAACAAATTTTTTTTCTGTTTCCTGTCAAAATCAGTATAGAGCATAAGATAAAAATCAACCGCCTCAAGTCCCCCATCATGAGGAATTGCGGTATATAGACTACTTACGTCCATCGTGACAAACCAGGTATCAGATCCAACTTCTTCCACTCCTGAAATAATTTCAAGAAAATGTTTAGTGTCTCTCAGATAAGATTGTAAATTGATTACTATAGTTCTTAATATTTTATCCAAAAAAATAGCAATGTTGGAAAAAATAGACTCTATCCCAGATACAATAGGGCGTCCGGGGGGATCCTCTTACCGTTTATGTATTTTTGGGAGTATGTATAGGATAGGAATTCTAGGGAATGTTTTAGTTAGAAATTTTTTCAAACCCTTATCAATAACCCCACCTGCTTCAGCATCATTCAATATTTGGCCAATCTTTTGACCAATATCAAATGTAGGGTCTCCAGGAAGTTTTGCATAAACCTCCTCATCATTGAGCTGTCTCATAATCTCCTCCCGATATTTACTCGTATCCATAAAGACAATAGCTCCACCTTTATCTGCTGCTCTAATCGTAATTAATTTATTCATGGATAATGTAGAAATAGCCTTACGTTCCTGTAAAGAAAGATTATTAACAATGTTACAACATTTTTTAGCCTCAAAGTCAGCCTGCAGTTTACGTATATCTTCCGTTACATGCTCCACATATGAATTGATCACCCCATGAGTAGTAGGTGTAAAATTACTAATATTCCTAAGATTAAGGGGCTGTATACTTGTGACTCCAGGTTTGTGATCTACCTTTTGAAGTGCCCCTGTGGACTTGGGTATGTAGGGAAAACCACCCAGGCCCTCAGGGATAGATTATCCTCCCACAAATCCCATATTAGAAATACAAATATGGAATTGTCAGTTTCTGAACACTTTTGCCTCAAAGATCATCGATTATCACAACTTAGGGTGCAGGTAATTGAAGGGGTGCCAATTCCACGTAGGGGGGTACAGGTGCAGCGACTGGTGGTGGTATATAAAACTGCATGCCCTCACGTAGGTAGGTGCACTGAACAGTGAACAGGTGCAGTGATTGGGATTACAAATGTGCAGCTGCCGGTCTCACACACACAGGTAGTCACTCACTGAATGTGCTGGGCCTGGCAGTGGCACAGTAGGAATTACCACCAAGGGGCCAAAGGCCAGCTGCGACTGACTGACAGGGCTGTATATAATGCAAGTTGGCCACACACACAAAAAAAATAGATCACAAGAACAAGATTAGCTCTCAAAAGAGCTGTTGAGGGGTGCTTTTTTAGCAATAAGAATTAGCAAGGAGCAAGCTAACAAGTCTACAAGAGCCTAACTAAGTTTTACCTATAGCTATCTCTGCAGCAGCTCTCCCTACTCTAATTACTGCAGGCACACGAGAGAGTGAAAAGGCTGACGCTGTCTGCTTTTTATAAGGGGGGGGGGGGGCTCCAGGAGGGAGTGTAGCCTGATTGACTACCATGTGCCTGCTGACTGTGATGTAGATGGTCAAAGATTACCCTAATGATGCACTATGGGGCCAATCGAACTTCTGGAAAAGTTTGCGGTTCTCTGTGCTCGCGAACCCCAGAAGTTCGCTGGTTCCAGTTCGCCGGTGAACTGTTCGGGCCATCTCTAGCCAGCATATGCAGGAGGCCTTTAAAACAGGGTTCCCCTGTCCTCAAGGTCCACCAACACTGCATGTTTTGTATAAATCCACAGAGGTAGTTAATCAGCTCTGCTGCAACACTAATGACCTCATCTGTGATCGTGTGTGGTCTCCTGCAAAACATGTACTGTTGGTGGGCCTTGAGGACAGGGTTGGGGAACTCTGCTTTAAAGACAACTTTGAAGGAAAAAAGGTGGTCCACAAGTCCTCCCTGCTGCTGTGGTAAGAACACAAGTGCATGTCTCTGGTCATCTATCTGCAGACCAGTCCATAGACAGTACAGAGCAATGTTCGCTAAACTGGAACTAAGGACTCAATGTCGGATGGCGAGCTATGGGGGGAGATGTCCAGAAAAAGTGGTGAATGGATGCCAGGGTGATTTGACACTCTTCGATTGGATGGCCAAAAATAAGCTATCCAGGCAGAACTGATTTTCAACTCTGTGTACCTTTAGTGTGTCATTAGCCACAGGGATGCTCATCCGGATCCGGGTACCCGGGTAAACCCAGGTATCCGACCATTTTTCCACTATCCGGGTCGGATCTGGATCCGGATACCTGGGCCACTATCCGGATAGCACTATCCGCATTCTATCCGGGTAACTAGCTGCATAATCCGGATACCCGCGGGTATCTGTCCAGATATCCGGATCCGGATAGTGTAACTAGTAAGGAGATGATGTCATTCAGCCAATCAGAGGGCTCCCAGCAGAAGCCCTAGCAACCAATCACAGAGGGGAACTCTAGCCAGCCCCACCTGACCTCATTGAGCCAATCAGAGGCCTACCAGTCTAAGTCCTGGCACCCAATCACAGAAGGGAACCCTGGCCATCCCCCCTGTATAGCAAGGAGGGCAGGCATGATGAGACAGATCATCCTTGCTTGTGTGGCTGGCTGGTCACTGACAGACTTGCTCCAGTGCTGGCTTAGCAAGTGCCGTATACAGTGATAAACCTAAAGCTTTGAGTGCTAAACATCTTCACTACGCTATTGTTCTATTGTTTTTTTTAGCTAGCTAGCTTGTAATTGTTTGCTTTCATTCACTCAGTTAGGTCCTGTCTGTGTCTGTGTAGGCCAGCAGGACAGTATAGGGAATAGGAGGATTACTGTGTTATTGTATTGTAGTTAGTACTGCAGTTAGTTGTTATGGCGGCGGCCTGGTGGGTACACACGGTGCGTTCCTGCACTCGATTTCCTGATTGATTCCCGTCGACTCGATTATTTCCGACATGTCCGATTTGCGTTTCGATGGATCGTTAGGTCGATTCACATGTAAAGTATGCCAAATCAACCTAACCATCCATCGAAAAACGCAAATCGGACATGTCGGAAATAATCGTGTCGACGGGAATCGAGCGGGAAATCGAGTGCAGAAACGCACCGTGTGTACCCGCTAGGCCGCCACCATAACACAGTGTGCACTGCCTGTCCTCTACTCTGCGGTCTGTCACTCCGTGCTGATTTGATGTAAAGTCCAACCCCGATTTTATTAAAGTAAAAGTACCCCACATCATCTGGTGACATCATCATGTATAAGTTGTACTATGTCTGCTGGCACCGGCAGCTGGGGGAGGGGCAGCAAGGGCAAGAGGACAGGAAGCAACATTACAGCCATCCTCAGAAGGTCTGCCGTGTCAGTGTCGACCCCAGCGGGCAGCCTACCCTCAGTCAGCGAGCTTTTTGCTCCAGGCACCGCGATTGAACTCAGGGCTGTTAGCCGCAAGGAGTTTGAGGAGGATGTTCTGGGTTTTGAGGAGGGGGGGTATGATGTTGATGATGGGATGAAGGACCGTGGCTACCATCCACAGGATGGGGATGTCAGCTCTGACTCTGAGGAGGAGGATGCGTCGGTGGGTTTGGCATGGAGGATCAGCATTACAGACAGTGGCCGTGGAATGCGGGACCCACCACATCCTTCTGCCGCTACCACCAGCCGCACCACTCAACCCCCAACTGCCACAGAGAGAAAAGCTGCAGCATCCCATTCTGGCCGCAGGAGAATCTTCACCTCCCCAATTTGGCCGCCACGGTGCCACAGGCCACTGCTGCTGATACCGCCACCTATATTCAACCCAAAAAAACAATTGCGGTGTCACTTTTTTGGAGGTGTCTGGGCTGAAAACTGTCATGTCCCAGTTGTGCGTTTGGACTTTGGACACAATGTGGGCTGCACGACCGCTGTCTGGAACCTAGTCCTGATGTTAATTGACAGCTTTTTTTTTTTTTTCATTTTATGTCCACCAAATAATTAATTAGTATTTCCCTTTAAAAAAACATGATGCTACATGCATCATTTACCCTAAAAATCATTTTAAAGCTATTTAAGGGGCACTTCCAGGTTTTCTATCCGGATACCCGAATAGGTCGGGTACCCTCGGGTAATTTGGTCGGATATCCGGATCGGATCCGGATATCCGCAAGGTCGGATCCGGATACCCGGATCCGGATATCTGGGTACCCGGATCCGGATCCGGGCAAATAATAAAAAGCACTACCCAAGCATCCCTGATTAGCCATTCTAGGGTCTTCAGTTGGGCAAGATGGTCTGATTATTCTCACTGACATAAGACATGAATGATGGGTTCAGCTGCAATTGCTTATTTACTGGAAAATTAAGTGATGCTGACAGGTTTTCTAACCTATTAATAGATCATTCCTCCTAACAGTGGTCAGGCTTAAGCCACCCACTGCACACACACAAGATTGAAAACAAGACAGGTAATTTGTGAGCGTCATGTGGTACTTGCAGTTTGAGCACCGCCATAGGGGTTAATTTAAATTATGACTATAGGGGCGCTTACTGAATTTCATCTCTCCCTAACCAATTTGGTTATCAGTAGCGGAATTGTATTAAAATTAGCCGGGAAATTTGTAAGAGTGGGCTGATCCCTCTTTCAGCTTCACCCTGCGCTCACAATTCCCACTACCTTTTTTACATACACGCAATCAAAAACATCTTGATCGGGTCAGCCCAACAGGCATTTCTGATGATAAATATACCAGAACACAAAACTGTCCTCGAAATTCTCCTTTTGTAATTGTGATGACACCTGGTCTGCATACCAAATATATTAGCAGATAAAATAGCACCATCACTCCCGCGTTTGCCAAGGCTTCATGGAATACACCAGGTATAGTGTTTCAATGTTTTGATTTACAGCTGCACTGATGTGTGAAATTTTGCCTCAATTACATTAAATTGCTGTAAAGTGTTCTTGGGTTTCTTGGCAGATACAGAACTAGCGTGAAAGCGACTTTTTTTTTTATCCCCTTCTAAACTGAACCATGTTTCAACTACTGAAAGAGCACTGACTGAGCGCTTGTTACCTTGTGTATTTTCTTTTAAGTGAAAAAAAGAACGTGTCAAGTTTTAACTCTAAATGTATTCACACATTTGAATATATAAATGATACTGTTGCTTACCTTTAGTGGTTTTTTTTTATATCGTCCTGACAGGTATGCTCAGAAAACATCTTTGGGTAAAAATGAAATGTTGATATAAATATCTAAGGAAAAATACTAATCAGAGCATACATTGAGCAGACTCACTGATCTTGTATACCTGGAAACTGATTTTCAAACAGCCTCTGTCAGTTCAGTCTTGGCATTTCTTGTCAAACAAAAGCACGCCTAAAGACACGATTCAAAAGCAGACAATGCAGTACTTGCTAACCTGCAGAAAATCGAAAAGGATCAGGGAGACGAAGAACAAACAGAATAGGTAAGCATTAAGAAATGGAACACAGTTCTAAAGAGATGTTTCTGAGAGCCAAATATGTTTAAAGAAGCAGCATTAATAATTAAACGTGAGTAAGTAAAATTCAGTATATTTCTCTTTTGCTGGTATTGTCTTAAGATTTGTAATGTAGAAATAGAATAATTGATTCAATATCAGTACGGAACACGATTCAGTTTCACGAGGAGGTAAAAAAATAAAAAAACAAAAAGATTATTGTCTGGAGAGGCGACTTGGCCTCAAATCTGAACTTTTTTCTAACGGCGCTGCATACTTTTCTCCAGTATTTGCCCATTGCAGTCATATGAAAATTTGGGTCAGGTAGCCGTTATGTGAATTGACAGCCGCTATCTCACAAAAAGATGTTTCCTTATAATGTGACCTTTCCTATCTGCTGTGTCACATTTACGCCACTCATGTTGCTTATTTTGTGTCATATTGTACGGTGATTTGATGCTACATAACACAACATGACAAGAGGCACAGTTGACTGCTATTCGCGTTTCATTCAGATAGCTTTTTCACTCAATCCTCTCTTTGCTCTTTTATTTATTTATTTATTTTTTTGTGGAGTTTTTTTTGTGTGTGTTTTTTTTTTTTTTAAACTCCTTTTAAGGTACAGAACATAGATTCCACAGGCACTAAAATGCATTTTTCATGATTTACAGCACAAAAGTTTGGCCACTTCAGTCACTTAAGAGCATTTACTGGCCCTAATTTCGAGATGGCTGAGGTTATTCCTTGCCCACAGCAGAACTCTCGCAGAAACAGCCTTTATAGGTAGAATGTTTGAACAAGTTTTCAGGATAGAAATAATAACACAAGCAGGCAGAGAAGGCCATAGGTAACTCCGTCAATTGGATTTCACAATTCCCCATAGCAATAGAAAAGGGTTATTTACTAAGGCAAGTGCTGTTTTAGAGAAAAGCACCTTAGATGCAGGCAACAAATACCAGCTACTGCATAATGCATCCTTTGTGAGTATCCAGACACTTTCTGAGCATTGGAATGGGGAGATGCATGGCAAATACAGCAAATAAAGCTGATGTAAAGTAGGGGTATTGTTTAGAGGAAAATCAATTGTTTTAAGTATATAGTGTGTATTTTGTGTGTGTGTGTGGGGGGGGGGGGGTGAAGTGGGGGGGGGTTATGACTTACTTTAAGGTAACCTAAGCCCCCATGGTGTTGGCATGTGCTATATCAGGGTCCTGTTGATCTTGGCACCATTGATTGGTACGGGTGCTCCCAGGGTGTGGTGTCTAAGTGAGCACAGGTCTTCACCAGCGCACCCTGCAAGGGATGACGGACCACCACTCTAATGGGTGGCGGACTGCTTTGCTGCAAGTTGCCCACCAGGTCATGATCCTCAGGATTGCCCAACCAGAGTTGAAAAGAGCAGGAGGGGTCACCTTGCCATAAGGGAAAAAGACTGGACTGACATGACAGGACTGATAAGACAGAACTGCCATGACAGGACTAGTATGACAGGACTAACGAGACTGAGCTGGCTGACAAGACTTGACCAATAGGACAAGTGTGAAAGGGCTGACAGGACCAACAGAACTGGCTTGATAGGACTGGCGTGATAGGGCTTAACTGACAGGGCTGATGAGACAGGACTTAGTCTAGGGTTACAGTAGTTGACCGACATAATAGGACTTGACTGACAAAATACAGATTGACAGGTAGAACAGGCATGACATGCCTGACAGAGGAACGGCATGGAAACATGACATGGCTGATACAGCGATGCAACAGCACTGAGTGCTGATTGGTCAGGGTTTAAATACCCTGACCATTGTGCCAATGCTGAAGCCAAGTCCCCCGCTGCATGCACGATAACGAGGGGCATACGTGTGCTTGGTAAGACGTGGCTGCACTGCCAGTCTGCCAGAGCGTGACGGTGAGCGTGAAGTCCACCAGGACGGCATCCACTGATGAGGAGCCAATCCTGGAATCGGGAGCAGTAAATGTGAAAGCCTATATGTAGCTGAACTGCCTTCTTGAGCATCTCTACCTGCATCTTACACAAACTTTCTGCTCAGCAACTCACCTCTTAGCTTTACTTTGAGACTATTTTGTGGGACCTGTGGCATGTATTACAATGTGTGTGTGTGACTAATTTGTACATTTCTACTTTATATGCACTACTGACGTGTCCACTAGATAGCAGATCAGGAGATGGCGTGAAACATGCTGGCTCCAGAATGCTAGACAAAATCGAGGTCCCTGATATCACAGTATTAAAATATCTTGCATGGAGGTAGAGATTACCCACACAACCTGCTTAATACATGTTCAATATCTATTGGCACTCATACTTCGTGGAGGAGGTAAAATTGGTCAGTGATTGGCCAATCATAATTAAAAGTACCAGGCTTAAGGGTGCATATGCACATCCAATTTTGATTGGCCAAGGTTACTACTCCCATGTAGTATGAGAGCTTACCTACACATTTTGTTCAGGATATTCAAAATGTGTTGGCCCTCATATTACATGGAAGTGGTATAATTGGCCAATGACTGGCCAATCAAAATAGGATGTGCGTACCCACCCTTAAGCCTGGTATACACCTTTAATTTTGATTGGCCAATCAATGACCAATTTATTACAAGGAAGTAACAGTCTGAAAGTTATACTGTGTATGTGTACAGACAACTGGATATTGGTTAAATAATAGAATGTGCAAGCAATGTATAGACAGGTGACTCTCAGACGTCTACAGGGTGCAAATCAATAACGTTTTATAACCACATTATTGATGATCATGCAATCTGGGAGTGATTTAAAACATTTAGGTTAAAAATTCAATATTGTTTTAAATTAAAGAGAGATACTCAAGCAGAATGTCCCCGGACATTACGTTATTTTTATTTATGAAAGCAATGACAGGATATGTGTAAATGAACAATAAGTTTAACACAAAAACCCATAGAACTGTAAGCACTGCTATAGTTATCTGGCTTGTAAATAAATAAAAAGAACTGTATTATTGATGCAATAAAGGCCTTTGAAGTATACTGAGTTTTGTAGTAGTACAGTCAGCGAGTATAACAAATTTACAATATAAAATTTGAAACCATTATTCACTTTTCTATTTAAAAGCTATTGATCTCTCTACAATCTTTCACCCCCTCCCATACATCTCCTCTCTAGTTACCTGATAACACCCCAACCACAACCCCCACTCTGCACATGACCTTCATCTGTTCGCCCTTTAAGTGCACCCTTTTCAGATAAGCAAGCATACAACCTTACCTAGGTCATTCCCCTTCTGGCCAAGCCATAATTCTTGCTTAATATAATCTAAAAATGTACCTCCTCTGAACCCACAATTATGTACCCCCCCCCCCCTCTTTTATCCTTATTCCATTACCAATTCCTTAATGTGGACCTGAACTCTTGCACAGGACAAAAATAAAAACATAGAGAAATGCACCCTGTATGTATTTAGAGAGTTTAGCCTGTCTCATTCAACCTCATCTGTGAATAAGCACAAGTTGTAATTTGATCCCTCAGCTGAGTCAGCTGCCTGCCATGGCAGAGACCTAATTGGTAAACACAGGATGTTAACAATATATCTGCTTCCATGAAAGCAGAAAGTAGACACACTGTAGATTTATTGCAGGATTTGTATCAGCTGTGAGAAAGAAATGTTTTTCTTCAAAGGTATTATGCTGTTGCCTATTTTTTAGAGTAGAGAGGAAGTTCTTTGTTCAGGTTCGCTTTAAAGGCTTGATTCACTAAAGCGTGATAACTGCTATCACAGCAGTTATCACGTGATCTGCTGCACGCGGCAGTTTGTGTGCGCAAAGCATTACTCCACGTGATAAACGAAGGCTCGCTTGTTTCACGCACGTGATCATGTGTAAACTTTCGTTTATCCCGTGGAGTAATGTTTTACGCGCGCAAACCGCCGCCCGGTAGATCGCGTGATAACTGCTGTGATAGCAGTTATCACGCTTTAGTGAATGGAGCCCTTAAGCTGGCCACTAACTGTCCAATTTCTAGCGAAAAATCGTTCGAGCGATCAGAAATTCTGATCGGATTGGTTGTAAATAATCTCCATTGGTGGACACAATCGATTATGAACGAGTGAAAAAAATGTCGCCCGAATGAATTTTCGTCGAACGAAAATTTGGATTTTCTTGGTGGTCGTGATAGATAGGAAGCAATGATTGGTTAGTTGATGGTGTAGTGAACAATTTTTCATCCGATCAGAATTTCTGATCGCTCGACCGATTTTTCGCTAGAAATTGGACCGTTAGTGGCCAGCATAAGAGTGTAAAGGTGGCCACTAACTGTCCAATTTCTAGTGAAAAATCGTTAGAACGATCAGAAATTCTGATCGGAATGAAATATTGTAATACATCGTTCACTACACCATCAACTAATCAATCTTTGCTTCCTATCTATCTCAACCAACAAGAAAATCCAAATTTTAGTTAGACGAAAATTCATTCGGACGACATTTTTTTCACTCGTTCATAATCGATTGTGTCCATCAACGGAGGTTATTTAGAACCAATCCGATCAGAATTTCTGATCGCTCGAACGATTTTTCGCTAGAAATTGGACAGTTAGTGGCCACCTTAAGAATGCAAGGGCAGCACTGTCTCTGTTTTTTGTTGCATAAGTTGATGTACATTTTGTTAATCACAACATATTTGTCACTGATTCAATATCGTTGTTTATCAACTCTGTATTGTGCACAGTGGGGGAAAAGAGGTGCCTAGGTTGTCTCTTGAGACTATAGTTTTTGAGGTAAGCCAACTCACTACGTCTTTTGAATTGTACTCTTGTTTTTAACTTAATTTTATATATTTGTGATTGGAAGAGTAAAGAGTCGGCACTACAGTATTACGATGCGCCGTCAGCAGGGAGGTCACGGCAGAGTACACACACCTTCCACAAACTCTGGTGTTGTCAGCGTGCTCTGATTAAGACAGATCAATGAGGTATAATGGGAGAGAGGAAGGAGAATCGGCACTGCTGCCATTGCTTTTATTCCAGAGTGCAGTACAATTCAATATCCATTGTGCAATAAAGCAAATCTTCAGAGTGACATATCACAAAGATCAATCAGGGATATTTTTTGAAGACATACCGTGCTGGGAAGGTGGTGCATAGATGGTGGGTGCTGGGCACAGATAGCCTTACGGGCATTTCATGCTAATTGCGCTTCTACGCAGGCACCTCTTTACCCCCATTGTGCTGAGTTTTACCCCATCACACGTAGTGGTGAGAGGCGTCTGGCTTGGCCTCACATGGTGGACACTAGGCTATGAGTAAGGACTGTTGTCCGAAACATGTCAGCTGATTTGCTGTACCTGTGTGACGATAAATAAAACTCTTTTGGACTTTTCCCAACCTGGAAGTTTGCGGACTCTAGCTATACTTTGGTTGCAGCACTGGTTTCCGGCACCTTCATTTGGTGAGGAGGTAGAGCAGTGATTCTTCTCTTTACACATGGTGGACACTGTGGTGAGAGCCAGTTTTTTACCTTCAAAGAGAGTTACCACTTCACCACTTCCAGTCCCGGTCGGACCCCCTGAGTGGAGTTAAGTTTATTGTCTCAACCTGCTTCAAGTGGTTGGGTGCCCTCCTGCAACCTACCTTTGTAAGTAGCCCTTTTATATATATGTATTCATCCCATATTTATTGAACTTTCTAAGCTATCTGGGCTCCCTTGTTTGTTTTTTTGCATCCTTTTCTTTAAGGGTGTCGAGACACTCCATCCTATCTCAACTCTCTATTGTGTACCAAATGTCTGCATTTGCAATGTGCCAAAATACTCTTACTCTGTAAAGCATCATGGACGATGATGGCTTTATGTAAAGCATTAAGAATAATACTATTTTGCTCTCATCCATTGCTGTAACAATTGAGACATCCTCCTGCCTTGAACTCACAATGTTATCTGATTCTTAGTGCTGTGTGAGAGTGGACTGTTACAATGGGCATGCACCCCAATAATGCTTGCTGCACATTGGATCACTAAATGACATTGCAGGTCAGCTCCATACATGGTAGAATTGTGGAAACAGAGTCATAAAATGTTTAAATGAAAGAAAGACCGAGAGCCCAATATAGTGTAGTAAGTATTGACAAGGTGGGATGTATTACAAACTGTAAGTAATATACTCACAAACCAGGGTTGCTTCCAAAGCAACCACTGTTCAAGCAGGTGGGGAGAACAAGCCTGTCCCCACTCAGGGTTAAAACGTCGCTCTCCGTGGATAGAAGGAAAAAGTAGGGTAAAACACCCTTCCACCAAGGGTGGACTTCAATATGCGTAGAGGTGTACAGAGGCGCTGGCAGGATAAAAATAACTAAAAAGTTTAAAATTGTTGTGGTTGTGGTGGTGGACCGAACAACCATAAACGGAAATACACAGCGTGTAGTCTGAGTAGAGCTTGGCACCTCACAGAGGTGCCAAGCTCTACTCAGACTACACGCTGTGTATTGCTCCTGTCCCTTATTGCCTGAAGAAGCGGGTTCTTGCCTGCGAGGCGCGTTGCGACTCTTGTACCAGGAGTAATTAAATAAACTGTCTATATGCTTTGAAATTTGACAGCTGTTGTCCGTTTATGGTTGTTCGGTCCACCACCACAACCACAACAATTTTAAACTTTTTAGTTATTTTTATCCTGCCGGCGCCTCTGTACACCTCTACGCATAAAATGTTTAAAAACTGCTTAAAAATGGAGGGGGGTGGGGTAACTGGTGGACTTACCTGCCCACAAATTACACTAAAATATCATATTTCGTTGTTTATCAACTCTGTATTGTGCACAGGGGGGAAAAGAGGTGCCTAGGTTGTCTCTTGAGACTGTAGTTTTTGAGGTAAGCCACCTCACTACATCTTTTGAATTTTACTGTTGTTTTTAACTTAATTTTATATATTTGTGATTGGAAGAGTAAAGAGTCGGCACTACAGTATCACGTTGCGCCGTCAGCAGGGAGGTCACGGCAGAGTACACACACCTTCCAAAAACTCTGGTGTTGTCAGCGTACTCTGATTAAGACAGATCAATGAGGTATGATGGGAGAGAGGAAGGAGAATCGGCACTGCTGCTATTGCTTTTATTCCAGAGTGCAGTACAATTCAATATCCATTGTGCAATAAAGCAAATCTTCAGGGTGACATATCACAAAGATCAATCAGGGATAGCCAATTGCGCTTCTACGGAGGTGCCTCCTTACCCCCATTGTGCTGAGTTTCACCCCCTCACACGTAGTGGTGAGAGGGGTCTGGCTTGGCCTCACATGGTGGACACTAGGCTATGAGTAACGACTGTTGTCCAAAACATGTCAGCCGATTTGCTGTACCTGTGTGACGATAAATAAAACTCTTTCGGACTTTTCCCAACCTGGAAGTGTGCGGACTCTACTCTATCTATACCATGGTTGCAGCACTGGTTTCCAGCACCTTCATTTGGTGATGAGGTAGAGCGGTGATTCTTCTCCTTACACATGGTGGACACTGTGGTGAGAGCCAGTTTTTTACCTTCAAAGAGAGTTACCACTTCACCACTTCCAGTCCCGGTCGGACCACCTGAGTGGAGTTAAGTTTATTGTCTAAACCTGCTTCAAGTGGTTCGTTGCCCTCCTGCAACCTACCTTTGTAAGTAGCCCTTTTATATATATGTATTCATCCCATATTTATTGAACTTTCTAAGCTATCTGGGCTCCCTTGTTTGTTTTTCTGCATCCTTTTCTTTTAGGGTGTCGAGACACCCCATCCTATCTCAACTCTCTATTGTGTACCAAATGACTGTATTTGCAATGTGCCAAAATACTCTTACTCTGTAAAGCACCATGGAAGATGATGGCTTTATGTAAAGCATTAAGAATAATACTATTTTGCTCTCATCCATTGCTGTAACAATTGAAACATCCTCCTGCCTTGAACTCACAATGTTATCTGATTCTTAGTGCTATGTGAGAGTGGACTGTTAAAATGGGCATGGACCCCAATAATGCTTGCTGCACATTGGATCACTAAATGACATTGCAGGTCAGCTCCACACATGGTAGAATTGTGGAAACAGAGTCATAAAATGTTTAAAAACAGCTTAAAAATTGAGGGGGGGGGGGGGGGGGGGGGTAACTGGTGAACTTACCTCCCCTCAAATGACACTAAAATGTCATATCATAAAGGATATATGTTTTATTTCTTACTCGATAGTTTACAGTATTTTATTGTATTGTTTGCAGATTGTATTGGAGTAAAACAATAAAATGTATATCTGTTATAGAGGTAAGTCTAGCAGTCCCCGTCCCCCTCTTTTAGGCATTTTTGAAACATTTTACCCTTAATCAGCATCTCTGTGTCTACAATTATTGGTTAGGTGGATAGGTGTTTTCACCCCTTTTTCTACTCTATGGAGAGCGACAGAGCATGACATCTTAGCCTGAGTGGGGACTGGATTATTTTTTCATCGAAGCATACAGTGGTTGCTATTGGAAGCAACCCACCTTTATGAGTGAATTTTTTATATTTTCCTATCCTATACAATAAATTCCCTGTGTCCCTGCGTCCTCTCCTGTCCCTGTGTCCGTGCCTTTGTACTACTGCGCATGTGTGGCACGCGGGTGGCCGTTTGGACAGGAGGAGGATGGAGCCAGGGGGGCGGGCATGTGTGCACGTGGTGCATGGGTGCATGCATGCATGCTGACATGCGGCGGCAGCAGTGACAGGGAAGGGAGGGGGGTTGTGAGGGACGCCTAGAGCCCGTTATTGTAACAGGCTTAGGCCTACTAGTCATCTATAATACATTATTTGGGGCTCTTAATATTTTGTCTTTTGTCTTCACATTGTAGAATGTTGGCCAGGACAGCTCCAAACTATTGAATTTGGCAAGGAACATGTAGCATGAAATCTCATTAGTTACACTGTTGGAAACCAAGCTCTCTGTACTGAAACTACCTAGCTCAGATGTTGCTTTCTACGCAGGTTGTGCAAGAATGAAGGACGCAGGGGCGTAACAATAGACCCTGCAAGGGATGCAGCCGCAGGGGGGCCCAGAAGCCACAGGGGCCCTGACCTGAGAGACTGACAACTAAGGGCAAGGAGAGAAAAAGCTTTCTACTCTCTGCACAATTGTTCTAATGACTGCATCTGCTCAGCTACTGATAAGGAATCATACAAAGTTTTGTAGACAAAGATTTGTAGACTGTCCCTATTAAGTGTGCAGGGGAAGGGGTCCCATCTAAAGTTTTGCAGGGGTCCCTAGTGATTTCTAGTTACGCCCCTGGAAGGACGTGTCAGTAACTGTCATTTAAAAAACAAACTTTATGTATATAAAACTACTATACTTCCTAGACAACGCTAACTTAAATAATGTAGAAGTTTGCTTTTTAACTGGAGCATGGCTACATCAATAAAGAACATGAATTTTACAAGTTTCATGCCCTATAATAACTCCACATAATTCTGAAATATTGACTAAATTAGTTAGCAAATGTTGTCCCCTTTAATTTCAAGAAAAACATTTTAGCAACTTAGAGGTTGATTCACATTACTTTTCTCATAACATTAACTCTCCTTTCTAATTTTTCACCTTATTTATAACATATATTTTCTACGCAACACAAGCAAAAAAAATCACACAAAAATAAGTTGTTTTTGACTAACTTAACTTTGTTAAAATGTTTCTCAAATTTTGTTAGTATGTTTTCCTTCTTGTGTGTTAAAACTGATTTATTTTGATACCCTGTAAAACAGATAAGGCAAGATAATTAATGATCATGACGTACCTTTTCTGAATTAACCCCTAATAAATCCACCAATAGTATACACTCATTCAAGGGTCCCTTAAACAACCTAATAGTCTACAATTAAATTTTCCTGTCACTGAATAGAGTAGTTGGCATTCTGTTCCTCCTTACTGGGTACCTCCCTTTATTCCATGGTGTGTTACCACTAAAAACAGCAATTATATTGTAAAAGGTTGGGAAGCCAAGGGTTACACATAAACACCAGGTGATGAATGTAAATTTAATGGAATTGGTCTTTTTCTCTAGTGTTGAATTAGGGGTCCACAGAAAAAGCAACTAGGCCTGCTTCAACAGTTTGGTGAGATAGTAACAGTAACATGATGAGATAAACATATACACATATAGTACTAGCCCTACTAAGAAATTATCTGAAATCCTTTTCTGTTTTACAGTACAGCAAGAGTTACAAAAACTTGAGTTGTTATCTATGCAAAAGAACTCGTCGACAGCTTGTCAAATTCAGTCAGTTTTTTTCTGAAAAGTGAATAGGAGTTAAACGGCTGATATCTGTTAGGGAAAAGGGAGACAATAAGGGTCTACTGCCGGAAAGTTCAATGGGTCATTACTTCTGTATCTTGTTCGACTTAAAAGCCAGTGTGTGGATCCTAAACTTCAGCTGCCTGATGCAACCTTAACTATACAGCTATAAAACAGAAAATAAAATGCTCTTTTTTATTTACTGCTAATATTCTAATTATCATCCATACTACACATACAATCCATTATCTCATAACTTTATTTTCACTTCCAGCTCATTTAAACGGTTCAAACTTTTCTAATAGAACTTTTGAAAAAGGGATCTGCAGAACACAAATAAATAAGTAAGCATTGCCTATTATGCACATGGGTGATTATAATCTCTCAGCCAGCTGAAGAATATCCTTGATGCCCATGTTGAGATATAATATGCATATAATCAAAACATATTATTATTAGCTAATTCAAATAAACAAGTTGCTATAAACAAGCTTTGTGCCTGGAATATAAAGCTCTGAAAATGAAGTCATTACCTGACTAGAGAGCAGCGTTCCACCTGCGGCCATCATGAGCCGTTAGATGTCTCTAACAACAAAAATGATGAACTTGTTTGCAGGGATTTGTTGACTCATGCTTGGAAACAGCTGAGAGATTTGCCAAATGACAGGAAGATGCTTAGATTCACAAGGTGTGATTGCCTAAGTGTTTGCCTGTGTCTAATTAGCTTTGTCTTTGCTGCTTGGTATCTCCACATCCTGAAGCAGTTTGGCTCTGCAGGGTTTAAACTGAAAGCTGTGATTGGTGTTATTATTATCATTTGTTTATTTAACCCTGCTTCAAGATCCAACTCCATCTTCTGAAGAATACAATAGGGTGGCTTCTAATTCTGAATGATGTCATTATTAATCACGTTTATCCAATATTTACAACCACAGTCCTCATAAACACTTCATTATTACCATGTTATATTTATTATTTTATATGTACATAGTACTTCATCTTATAGTATTTTATCTTCTGTTGTGCTGTACATTATTGACAATGGTGTCAGTGTCACAGACCGCAAGGCCGGTCTGCGGATGGGGTCAATCGATCAGCGTCAGAAATCCTCTCACACGGTCATTTTGTTCATCACGAAGGGTAACCCGAGTTCGCAATTTGATGAACCGACTCGCGGAGGGAGCGTCGTGTCGACGTGCGGATTCTCTCTCTGCCGCCTCTTTTGCAACAAGCCACCGGCGTTCGGAGTCTTCTCGTTCCGCCTGGCGTTCTGAGGCTTCCCGTTCCGCCTGGCGTTCTGAGCGGTCAGTGTTTTCTCTGACAATCTGCAGGTACAGCTCAGGATTTGTATCCGCCAGTCTTTATAAAGCATGCTGCATTCCAGCCTCATCAACACAGGAACGGTTGGCATGGGCGAGCTCCTGCCGGCCACCATGCGCCTCAGCATTTAAAGCGATCGGTTCAGACGCGGTTCCGTTTTCCTCTGGGTCTGGAAGTGGGTTACTGTGCTCCAACCGCTCACTTCCCTCTGCCCCAGTTACAGCACCGTCTGAACCAGGAGTGTGCTCTCCCAGCATCTGCTCCGGCTGGGTATCCAGTCGCAACAAGTCCTCGGCCAATTGCGCTTTCTTTTATCTATAAGTCACAATGCCTTTATTCCTCACACAAGTTTACTAGGTCTGCCACTGACATTTTCTTGTATCTTGCTGCAGCCATTTTTGCCAAATAAAAGATATGATAGCAAAAGAGATTGGGGGGGGGGGACGACTCTGTGCTATACGTTTAGTCTATATAAATGATAATGCAATGATTACAGACCACAGATTTTAATCTATTCTGGCAGGTTAATCAAATAACGTTGCCGTTGATGTTCTGAACATACACAAATCCCAATAAGCTGCCGACCAATGTCACAGACCGCAAGGCCGGTCTGCGGATGGGGTCGATCGATCAGCGTCAGAAATCCTCTCGCACGGTCATTTTGTTCATCACGAAGGGTAACCCGAGTTCGCAATTTGATGAACCGACTCGCGGAGGGAGCGTTCGGATGCCAACGGATTCACCTCACACATACAATTCAAAGATCTGCCACCAAGCGAGTTACACAGCCCGCTACTGTAATTATACTAGGACTTCGAGAACGCTCTGTTAACCCTTTGCGGTATGCAGGAATCTGGGTCAGATTGGACTATCTGAGCCGGATTCACGCATACGGGTTATAAATGTATACTTCTATTAAACACAGGGTAGCGAGTTCAGGAGAATAGGTACGATTGTGTATGTTCAGCAACAGGTCATAACCGCTAAACCATTTTTAAAACGTTTAATAACAAAAATGCATTACATACAGTTATATACACCAATTAACATATACACACAGAGCTTAAAAATAAAAGGGAATAAAATCAGAAAATTCTTACTTAGTTAGCTGAGCAGTCCATTTGAAGAATGAAGAAAAAGAGTCCAGTTTAAAAGTAGGCATTCAGGTTAAGAGTCCTTGAACACAGCAGGCGCCGGCTCTCCTTAAACGGATGTTCCTGGTCGATGGAATTTGGAGAACTGGGCAGGTTTGGTCCCGCCCTACTTTTATAGGACCTGAGTTTTGGGGCTACCTGGAAAGTAGGTGTGTTTAAGGCAGGGTTATCTCCTGGCAGCAAGGTTGCCACCTCCAGACTCAGAGCAAGAAATGTAGCAATTATTAATAATCTGTGTGACTCCGCCCCAGATTGGCGCATCGCAAATCCGAGACTATATTCATAAGTGGCCTGCGACCCTGTATTAAACGAGGCTATACATTCCTATTCTATTGCATTCGCTCTACGCAGGCCGGATAAAGTGGTTTCTCTACTGATTCCTGATAGCTAGAAAATTGTAATTCAGGTGAATGATAGAACTGTTTTCTAGGTATCAGGAAATGTAATTTTTGTCTTGCTGTGCCAAACCTTTTTTGAATGATTAATAAAGTAAAGTTATCTTTGTTTGAGTCTATGAGCTTGGAGGGAACTTTTATCTCAGCCAGTTTGAGCTGGCTTGGAGACATGAGCTGTGTAGCCAAATGGCCTTGCCCAGGGGGGTTGGCCACGTGTGAAATTCTTTCCTGACCTGACACAGGATGTGGGGTGAGGGGCTGTTGCTCTCAGTAAGAAGAGCAAAAGAAAGGTATTTGTGTTATTCTACACAGGACTGACAGTAATTGTGCAGAACCATACGAAAATCGTTGACGATTGCGCACGACTTTCCGTAATGTTCACCACATCTCTCCCCTACCAGTCAACCGCACAGAATGGGTCTGTCAGACCTGCTCTACACGCCGCTTAGCTACTGAATGGGTTCTGGCTGCCCTTTAGACAACTCACCAGAAGCATAAGGCCTCATGGTCCGGTGTGCCCCAGTGTCCGCATTGTGGACGGTGCGATGCACACCAACAGGCTTACCTCTAAAGGCCTGGCTGGGTTTGCTTAGCACTTCCTGTAAGGGAGAGAGTCATTGGCTGACATCCGGGTCACTTCCTGACTCTCGGGTATCAGGCGGCGAATCCGGAAGCAGCGTAGCATACCCCTGCTCTAACTGACTACACCTTGGCACAACATTTTGGTCAGCACAACCTAGGTGGACATTAGAGCACATTTTAAAAAAACAAATTAGCCTTTACCTGGGTGGCGAGGCTTGCCCCTTCTCCAGGAAGGATAGAGGGTGGACCTCTGGGCAGTTTTGCACTGGGTTGCTTCTGCAAGGGGAAGACATGCAAGGGTGAGACAGGGAAGGCACGGCCTGTCTCCACCAGCTGTTTGTTAACAGCAGGCAATGGTGGAGCACTCTGGCTGTCATAGCAGGAGGGGAGGTCTAGGCCTCCAGCCGCCTGCTCTGACACCTGGCCTGCTTCCACTGCCCTGCACAGATATGACCCAGGCAAAACAAGACTGTTACCTCTTAGATTAGAGACTGTCGCATTTAAACATACATCATTTTTAGCACTGTGAGATTCAACATGAAAGCTATTAACAACATCTGGTACAACAGCAACATCACAATTACGTTCACTTTTCACATCATGTACACAGGTATCTGGAACAACAGTGGCAGGTTTAGAATCAGGCTATACATGCCTATTCTATTGCATTCGCTCTACGCAGGCCGGATAAAGTGGTTTCTCTACTGATTCCTGATAGCTAGAAAATTGTAATTCAGGTGAATGATAGAGATGTGGCGAACGGTTCCCGAACCGTTCGCCGGCGAACATCTCTAAATCCATGGGCCTCTTACTACTTCCGGGTCGCAATGACCCGGAGTAGTACGCCTGCGCTGCCCGGCGGAGCGCGTCCTAGATCGCGCTCCCGTTGCCGGGCACTCTCTGCGCATGTGCGTGACATCATGAGTGACGTCACGCTCATGCGCAGAGAGTGCCCGGCAACAGGAGCGCGATCTAGGACGCGCTCCGTCGGGCAGCGCAGGCGTACTACTCCGGGTCATTGCGACCCGGAAGTAGTAAGAGGCCCAGAGAGGTTCGCCAGGCGAACTGTTCGGCCCAACACTAGTGAATGATAGAACTGTTTTCTAGGTATCAGGAAATGTAATTTTTGACTTGCTGTGCCAAACCTATTTTGAATTATTATTAAATTAAAGTTCTCTTTGTTTGAGTCTATGAGCCTGGAGGGAACTTTTATCTCAGCCAGTTTGAGCTGGCTTGGAGACATGAACTATGTAGCCAAATGGCCTTGCCCAGGGGGGTTGGCAATTCTTTCCTGACACAGGGTGAGGGGCTGTTGCTCTCAGTAAGAAGAGCAAAAGAAAGGTATTTGTGTTATTCTACACAGGACTGAAGGACCATACGAAAATCGTTGACGATTGCGCACGACCTTCCGTAATGTTCGCCACAGTCAGCAATACTTTAAAAGTTTTGTCCTATGCTATAGTACTGTCCAGTAATGTCCAGTGATGCTGGTAATTAAATACAGTAGTACGTATATACATAATGTAAAGTAAAAAATAAGACATTGAACATTGCATAAATATTTAGATAGGATCATCTCAGCAAAATACATAAACCGTGTTCTTGCAAACTCGCAATCTTTGGGAGAGAGCAAGGACGGATCTAGGGGGGGCAGGCGGGTCTCTTGCCCTAGGCGGCAGATGCTTTGCTGGCGCTTTGTCCCCGCTTGTGTGTCCGTTCCCCGGTCCCTCGCTTGTGTTTGTGCTGCTGGTGCTGCCCCTCAAGTGTATGTCAGGCTGTCAGATTGTCAGACAGCATAGCAGGGACGGATCTGAGCATAGCGGAAGTCATACCTAACTTCAGCCGCTCTCCGCGGAACGCAGACCTGGTCTCCTCTCTGTTGCACCTCTAGTGTTGGCTTCTGCAATGCGCGTCATCAGTGAAGCCAACTAGAGGTGTGACAGACACCGAGAGGAGAGGAGACCAGCTCTGCATTTTGGAAAGCGGCTGAAGTGAGTATGGCTGCCGGTCTGCCGCTGCCTAAAGTGCCTAATTGCTGCTGACAGTGCTGAGTCAGAGAGAGATTCTCTCACCCACTTCTGTGCACAGTGCACCCCTCAGCTGAGCTACATATGTGCCCATCTGTGCACCCCTCCTCACGCTCACCCACTTCTCTGCGCATCTGCACATGTGTGAGGGATACAGAAAAGTGGCAAGGGGTCACATATGTGGGTAAAGGGGTGCACAGAAGCAAGTGAAGGGGCACATATGTGGGTGAAGGGGCACAGTCTGGTCAGGGGGCAAATGTGTGAGGGATACAGAAAAGTGGCAAGGGGTTGCATATGTGGGTAAATGGGTGCACAGAATCAAGTGAAGGAGCACATATGTGGGTGAAGGGGCACAGTCTGGTCATGGGGCACATGTGTGAGGGATACAAAAAGTGGCAAGGGGTTGCATATGTGGGTAAAGGGGTGCACAGAAGTCTGGAGGAGTGCACAGAAGCGGGTGAAGTGGTCGTGAATCATATCCAGGTGACCATGAGGGCCTGAGGGGTGCACAAAAATGGCAAAGGGGTGGACAAGGGGGTGCACAAATGTATGAGGGAGAAGAGGAAAGTCACGCGGGCACATAAGTGAATAAGGGGTGCACCGTGCACAAGTGGGCGAGAGATTCTCAGATGGACGAGGGTGGCTCATCATAACATGCGAGGATTGAGTTTGTAAAATATGTATAAACAGTAGGGATAAGAGCATAGGCGCCAAAACCTGACCTTGCCCCAGGCGCAACTTGCTCCAGATCCGTCCCTGGGAGAGAGGAATGGAAACACTAGGTTAGGGTATGATAATGACATTGGAGCAGAGAATGCAGAAGGTTCATTGACAGGTGGTGTTGAGGGATGGGGGATATATATGTCTGGCTAGTTCTAATGACAATTTGTATGCTGAGGATACATGTTCTCAGAATATGCCTGAAAAGGACAACACTCAGAGCATGAAGGGTGGGTTCTTGGTCATGTGGAGGGAGGAGGAGAGGGCAGCACAGCACTTTGGTCCAGCCATTAGAATGAGATGTAAACAATTCCAACTTGCCCGCAAATCTAGTGCAAACTGTATGCAGATTGGAAAAGGGCCAATCAAAATCAGAAGTAAGTGCATTTCATTTTGGTCCAATTCCAAACTGCATGCAAGAAGAATGTGAAGTGCAAGAATGTTCCAAAGAAGGGGTGAAGCATGTGAGAAGTCTTGGATATTATAGTGTGATATGTGACCAGGGTGGAGGATAGGAGAGTTTCATGTGCAGAGCACAGATTGTATTTAGGATGTCATCTAGAAATTAGGGAGAAAATGGGAGGTGGGAATAACTTACAGAGTGCTTTGAAAGTGAGTCAGGGTTTGGCACAAAGGAGCAGCTTCGGGGGATTGAGAGGAGTGATGCGTGAAACGAGTAGCAGAGTTTCGATGAGACTGGAAAGTTGCCAGTCTGTTAGTTGTTAAGCTAAAGAGGAGAGTGTTGCAATTGTTGAGTTTGGATTTGACCAAGGCAGGCACCATTATTTTAGTAACATTGTGGGCCTTATTAAATTCACCTTTTCTTGTAATTTTTCTCCTAAGAGATAATTTTTCATCTTCTTTCATCTTCCGTATAAAATACGTTTTCAGCACTCTACAAATGAAAAGTACCAACATTTAGGTAAAAACATACTTTCAAAATTATTTTGAAAATTTTCTTGATTGATGGTGGCATAAAAGGGAATTTATTGATGGAGGTGACAAAGGGACTAATGTGAAACTTCAATGAGAGTTTTAAATCAAATAGTACCCTCAGCCATCTAGCTTGGTGTGTTGAATTCTTGGTCTGTTCTCCATCTGTATATTAATATTGATAAATCCATGATAAAACACCACAAGTTCTGTTTCACTCCTGTTTGAGGAAAGGATAGGATATACACAGAGATGACCAATGAGATTCTAGTAAATCTGGCTTGCATGCAAGTGTGATGCAAACCATACATAGCTTGGAATTTAGCCAGTCAAAATTGGCAGGCAAATCATTTGATTTGCCTATTCCTAGATGCATACAATGTGCATTAAATGTTCCTACAAGACTGACTTTTAGCATCTCATTGACCATCTCCAGATACGATTGAGGAGAAACATGAAAAGTAGTGTAGGTAGGTCAGATGATCAGAGGTGGATTGCATAGATTGTACTGGATTACAAAAAAAAAAAAAAAAAGATTTATAATCATCCCAGCCAGGTCTACCAGAGGGTAGATAAAGAAGAGAAGGGGTCAAAGAACAGAACCTTATGGTATGCCAACAAGCAGCAGGCAGGAACTGAGTTAACATGGTGGGAGTAGAAGACTTTGACAAAGCACAGGTAGGCTGTTTATATGTTACAGCTGATATCAGTCTACACTAGGAGACATACTTTGATATTTTTGCCTAGGAAGAGCCCCCTAATAAAGGTTTCAAGGAAGATTTTTAGTTTTAACACATTATTGGATTGATTCACCAACCGCTCATAAAATTGCTATCAGTTGGGAGCACATAAAAATGTTACTGGTTTACATGCAAGTAATGTAGTGTGCATTGTACACATAGCACAACTCATGTTAAGTAGGCAATGCACACGCTGCTTCTATAATGCTAAATAGCGTAACACACAGTGCTCTAGCAAGGCATGCATTTCCTACATGTTTCTTGCAAACAGCAATTTTGTGACTATTGGTGGTGAATCGACCCCTATGTTTTGTGGTAAAAGAATATTGTTAGTACTGTGATGATTTGTTATGAAATATCCATACAGAAACAATTAAAAAATAAGTTATATTAGTGTAAGATATACAGTGGGTTGCAAAAGTATTCAGCCCCATTGAAGTTTTCCACATTTTGTCATATTACTGCCACAAACATGGATCAATTTTATTGGAATTCCACGTGACAGACCAATACAAAGTTGTGTACATGTGAGAAGTGGATCGAAAATCATACATCATTCCAAACATTTTTTACAAATAAATAACTGCAAAGTGGGGTGTGCGTAATTATTCGGCCCCCTGAGTCAATACTTTGTAGAACCACCTTTTGCTGCAATTACAGCTGCCAGTCTTTTAGGGTATGTCTCTACCAGCTTTGCACATCTAGAGACTGAAATCCTTGCCCATTCTTCTTTGCAAAACAGCTCCAGCTCAGTCAGATTAGATGGACAGCATTTGTGAACAGCAGTTTTCAGATCTTGCCACAGATTCTCGATTGGATTTAGATATGGACTTTGACTGGGCCATTCTAACACATAGATATGTTTTGTCTTAAACCATTCCATTGTTGCCCTGCCTTTATGTTTAGGGTCATTGTCCTGCTGGAAGGTGAACCTCCGCCCCAGTCTCAAGTCTTTTGCAGTCTCCAAGAGGTTTTCTTCCAAGTTTGCCCTGTATTTGGCTCCATCCAACTTCCCATCAACTCTGACCAGCTTCCCTGTGCCTGCTGAAGAAAAGCACCCCCAGAGCATGATGCGGCCACCACCATATTTGACAGTGGGGATGGTGTGTTCAGAGTGATGTGCAGTGTTAGTTTTCCGGCACACATAGCGTTTTGCATTTTGGCCAAAAAGTTCCATTTTGGTCTCCTCTGACAAGAGCACCTTCTTCCACATGGTTGCTGTGTCCCCCACATGGCTTGTGTCAAACTGCAAATGGGACTTCTTATGCTTTCTGTTAACAATGCCTTTCTTCTTGCCACTCTTCCATAAAGGCCAACTTTGTGCAGTGCACGACTAATAGTTGTCCTATGGACAGATTCCCCCACCTGAGCTGTAGATCTCTGCAGCTCGTCCAGAGTCACCATGGGCCTCTTGACTGCATTACTGATCAGCGCTCTCCTTGTTCGGCCTGTGAGTTTAGGTGGATGGCCTTGTCTTGGTAGGTTTACAGTAGTGCCGTACTCCTTCCATTTCTGAATGATCGCTTGAACAGTGCTCCTTGGGATGTTCAAGGCTTTGATAATCTTTTTGTAGCCTAGGCCTGCTTTAAATTTCTCAATAACTTGATCCCTGACCTGTCTTGTGTGTTCTTTAGACTTCACGGGGTTGTTGCTCCCAATATTCTCTTAGACAACCTCTGAGGCCCTCACAGAGCAGCTGTATTTGTACTGACATTAGATTACACACAGGTGCACTCTATTTAGTCATTAGCACTTATCAGGCAATGTCTATAGGCAACTGACTGCACTCAGATCAAAGGGGGCCAAATAATTATGCACACACCACTTTGCAGTTATTTATTTGTAAAACATGTTTGGAGTCATGTATGATTTTCGTTCCATTTCTCATGGGTACACCACTTTGTGTTGGTCTTTCATGTGGAATTCCAATAATATTGATTCATGTTTGTGGCAGTAATATGACAAAATGTGGAAAACTTCAAGGGGGCCGAATACTTTTGCAACCCATTGTACTAATTGTACTAATTTACTGACTGAATGACTGAATATGATTAACAGATTTATGTCCATAGAGCAAAACTAAAGTAGTTTATGAACACCTGAGAGGCAAGGGGCATTTATTTACTGATGGGTTATTTATTATATACAAGTTTATTTTTTTCTTCCTGTACCTAATCTGGTTCAAAGTAATGTAAAATGATTTCTTTTTCTGTAAAGAGACAGTTTATGATAATAATATGTTACTTAGTAAATCAGTGCTTAATAATCACTTGAGGACCGACATATAAATCCCTCTTAATTACTTGAGGACCTTAGGCTTAAACCCCCCTACTGACCAGGCCGTACAACTCAGCACACAAGTGACCCCCCCCCCCCCTTTTTACCCACCAACAAAGTTCTCTTTTGGAAGGGCTGTTATTGCTCCCCAAATGTTTATTTATTTTTTAATAAATATTTTTTTAAATAAATAAAGTCTTTTTTTTAATGATTTTCTTCCCCAGCCTCCCTCCCCCCGCCAGGCAATCAGCGCGATCGGCTGTCATAGGCTTCAGCCTATGACAGCGGATTGCTTCCCTGCCGCTCAGGGGGACAGCCATGTCACAGCCAATCCCCAGCAGAACATGCCCCCAGGACTCCACACCCATGCCCCTTGGCGTGAGGCGGATGTATAGTAGTTAAAGACCAGAGCAATTTATACATTTTTAGGTGTCGCCAGTGAAGATAGTCAGGCATAGGTATCCTTAGTATAGATAGCCAGGCATAGGTATCCCCAGTATATTTAGGTGTCCCCAGTATAGGTAGCAGCCTTTACTCACATCCCCAGGTCCATTGAGGAGCAACTCTCCCACCACCTCTCTCCCCGGCATCCAGCCTCACACTGCTGCTAAGTACCAGATCCCGGCTTGATGATGTCATCAAGCAAGGACCCGACACTAGAGGAAGTGCATGGCTAGATGCTGGGTAGAGCAGAAAGGGAGCGTTGATCGCCGGAGGAACGTCAGGAGAGGTGAGTCCCGGTCCTCTTCTTCCTCTTCTGCCGCTGCTGCCTTTAGTGATCACTACAACCAGTGGCGATCATAGTGATCACGTGATCAGGAGCCAATTACCATGGCATATGACAGCTCCCCGTTCAGGTGCGTGCGATCGCGGCGGCACATTACAGTTATGTCCTGTCAGCAGCAGACAGCCACACAGACAAAGGACGTAACTGTAATGTTCATGGTACCAAAGGTATTAAAGAGGAACTGTAACCAAAGATTAAACTTCATTCCAATCAATAGCTGATGCTCCCTTTTCCACAAGAAATCTTTACCTTTTCTCAAATAGATCATTATTACTATTTAGTATTTATATAGCGCCAACATCTTCCGCAGCACTGTACACAGAATATTGTCTCGTCACTTGACTGTTCCTCAGAGGGGCTCACAATGTATCCCTACCATAGTCATATGTCTATGTATGTATCATGTAGTGTATGTATTATAGTTTAGGGCCACATTTTTTTAAGGAGAAGTCAATTAACTTAACTGCATGTTTTCATTAGGGTGTTTGGCTGGTGTTGTGGTGAAACCCCTCCAACAGTGTGACATCATGACCATTGTCCTGACAGTTTCTGTCTGTGAACCTTGTTGCATAGTGGGAAATAACAACTTTTTCCAACTGCCAGGCACGCAATCTCCCTGTGTGCATAGAACTCTCAGTAATGAACATTCCATACAGATCAACTGGCAGAACTAAATATGTCATCACCAGTGATACATTTCAGAATGTAAAGGGAGAGGTAAGATTTTACAGTAGTAAACACTGGCCAAATCATCTATAAATGAATACTGTAAATAATAAGCAACTGTATTTATTATGTTATTTTCACTACAGTTTATGCTCAAAGTGAACCTACATCATATTGGGTAAAATGATTAAATTACATTTTACTGCAGTACATTGAGGGCACAGGGGGACAGAGGTGACACAGTGGGGGACAGAGGGGGACACTGAAGGCCCAGGGGAAATGAGAAGACACAGAGGGGGATACTGGAGGCACAGGACAACAAAGAGGAGGTATATGGGACAAAGATGGTGCAGTGCTTCGATTTATGGACAGATTGAGATAAAGAACAAACCTACAGTCCCTATATCGTTTGTTTACCAGTACCCACATGAAACCCACGCAAACACAGGGAGATCATACATTCTTCATGCAGCCAGTGTCCTTGCTCAGATTTGAACTTAATTAAGGCATACATATATACAGGGATCCTGGAAATATGGGTGCTGTTTGAAGCTGCTAGTAGAATACTATCCTATTTACCAGAATACTGCGGATATTCTACTAATGCTTTACCTATCTTACCTCTCACACTAACCCTACATCTATCTACTTGTGACGCTAATCCTCCCGTTCCCTGCTCCTAACACTAACCATCCCCTCCTGCATACTATCTTTTGCTTTAGCTATGTTTTTGGCACCCAAATGATGCACTGGGCAGCATCCAATTTACCAGGCACTGCGCAGCACCCAAATGATCCTACCTCGTTAATTAAGTCCCTGGCTGAAAGCAGAGATGGATTTCTTTGAAATGGGACCCTAAGCAAAGTAGTGGTGTTTGCTCACCTGTTCTTTTTGGTAAAATGATGTAGGGAGTGGGTTTAGAGGAGGTGGCAAGAATGCCCATGGGCAACCACCAGGCACCAAACACTTGCCTAAGTGCCTCATGTATAGTCGAAGTCTGATTGAAGGTGTCTGGGGTGTGAGTGTCTGAATTGTCAGGAGAAAAAATAAAAAACAATAATATACTGTATGTTAATGACAAGAGGTGCTAAAGGCTCCTCCCCCTATTAACTACAATTTGCATAATACTGCCAATTAGCTAGGCTGTTTGAGTGGAGGAAGTGGTCTATCTGTGCTCCTCCCTTCCATCAACTCAGCTGCTGCTTAAGGTCAAGTGATCACATCTCTAAGATTTTTAGCTGCGGAAGACTAATTTCAACAAACATTTGAAATTATCTCTGTAATTACAAGCTATTTTATGGTATATTTATTCCTTTAACTGGGGATGGGCTATATGCAGGTACTACAATAAGTGTAATATTAGAGTTTTAGATTTTAATGAAGATATATATGCGGAAGTGAATGGCAGTTCATAGAGAGCTGATTGATTATTTTAAGGACCATTATTGTGAAAATCACAACATTTTAAATACATGGAAAAACATAAAAATAAGAGGTATGAGAGTAAAAGAGTAAAATGAACCATAAATTACTGTTGCTGTCACTTGCTGTAAGTAGTAAAAGTTTGACAGAACCGACAGGTTTTGGACTAACCCATCTCCTCATGGGTGATTCTCAGGGGTTTATTTACTTTGAAAATGGCAGTTGCACCACTCAGCTGCCAAAAAAGTGTGCAGAGAGGCTTTCCAGCATCCTTGTATAAATATTTTTCAGGGAATTTCTTTATTAAGAATAAAGGCCATGGTGAGAATCCCTCATGAAGAGATGGACTTGCCAAAACCTGTTGGTTCTGTCAGATTTCTACTACCTACTCTAAGCATTCAGGAACATAGGAGAAAAGTAATTTATGCCTCATTTTGCTCTGGAAGAACGTACTTCTTTACATGTATTTTAAATGTTACAATTTTTTGCGATAGTGTTCTTTTAACTGATAACAACTGGAAGAGCCATTTATAAAGTGAAGTCTAATTTGTAGTGTACCAACACTGTAATACAATGCAGTAACTAAAATAAAAATATACTAATAAATAAAACACAATAATCTGAATTCACAATATATGTGTAACAAACATTCTGTTAATTGTTGCCTTGCTGGTGTCATTACTGTTTTTACCGGTATCACGACTTGCCTGATTGCACTTCTTTTATTTACAGGCATATATTATAGACAGCTGCTTCTTCCTATCCAAAGCTTTACAAAGGTAAGATGCATATGTCCTAATTCTGTGCATGTCCCAGGACTCTGGTTATTAGTGCTAATTGTGGGGGTCCCAGGAGAAGGTCGAGACCAAATAAATATTTTATTGCCAGGGAGAAAAGTGTCAACAGAAGCGTGGAAAACCAATTTAACTGGGACAAAGATTAGGCTCAGGTGGCTTGTTAATCATGTCATCAAAGACAGTCCTGACAAGTGTCATATAATTAGTGTGACAATCATGATTCCTAGAGTAAAATCACATGATGCTGTACTAATTGCACTGGGCTTGCCACTAGACATTTGGGATTGTGGGTCCCCTAAATATCACAAGAATGTCACTAGGTGTACTTACGCCTATCACCAAGCCACCGGACCACCTGAGTCTGCTGATGCAATGCATATGTACTTCTACTGTCAGTAAAAGTGGACAAATGAGTTTATCTCAGGAGATTAATGAACTGGCCTGGACTTGCTGTTTTGCATTACCAAAGTCTTCTCCCTTTGCGGCATGACCCGGGCTCCATTGTCTACGAATATGATGAGATTTAAATACATCTCCATAGATCAGTTGTAAAATATGGCCTCTCCGTCCTCCAAATATGTAAAAACAGGACATTGATTAAAGCTTTTAAGGTACTGATTATAGAAAATTAATTTTAAAGCGGTATTATACTCTGAAAATTAAAATTTCAGAAACTACTCCTAGGTACCTAAATGACCATTTGAAAGAATTCTAAAGCATTCCCTGTGTACAAAAACATTTATTTTCACTGCAGAGAGCAGTACAGGCTTGCTTATCTCTATCCTCTATCAAATGTAACATAAAAGACACCTAGGTTTAGAGGACAAAAACCATGGGAAAAAAAATATACTAAGCCTGGTGCACACAAGGTGCAGGGCATTTTGTGGATCTCTCTCGCCCCCCCCCCCCCGCCCCCCCACAATCATTATGTGTTCAACTCTCCAAATGAGAAACCTGTTTCTGCCACCACTGTTGATTACTCTGCACTCAGCACAGGAAAACACATTGGTGGAGAAAAAGGACATCTTTTGGTCAAAAAATACGGTAATACTTGCCAGCCAGAAGATACTCTCTGCCTGTGAAGTGAGATTTTTGAGGCGATTAACCAAAGATAAGCAAGCATATACTACTCCCTGTGGTGAAAGTAAATTTTTTACACGAGGGAATACCTGGGAATGTTTTCAAATGTTATTTTATGTACCTAAGCGTAGTTACTGAAATTTTTGTTGTAGGTGTATAATCACATTTTCAAAGACTATGATTTCTAGAGGCTACGTCCTGCTTCTCAATCTCCCCCAATTCATGTAAAGTATTGTGTGAACTAATTCCTAGGATTTGGTTTAAAAGTAGCAGAGAGTTATGAATGGCCAGTAGGAAGGAGTTGGCAATTTTCACAAGAGCTATTTCTCAATAAAATTGGAATTTCAACTGAATTATTATGCAATATAGTCAGTTTTACAAAACTGTGAACTTCTTATGACATTTTTTTTGCCCCCTAAAGTGGTGTTCAAATGCCTTCCTTACTGAGCTAGGAAGCTGGAAGCATTGCAGTTGGCTCTCTGTACAGTGGCGTAGCAATAGGGGTTTCAGAAGTTGCAACCGCATTGGGGCCCTTGGGCCAGAGGGGCCCCACAAGACCCTCCCTCAAATGCAGATTTAGCTCATTATTGGTCCTGTGCTTATAATAATCACTTCTATAGATGGTTTGAATGGTAGTAATCATGAACACTCTGTTCCCCATTCCCTTCTTGCACCTCTGACACTGTGGTTGTCCTTGGCAGGTTTTAGTGGGTGGTATTTATTGTTTAGTGGGTGGTATTAATTGTTATGTATAGAGTGCTTGGGGGGGGGGGGGGCATGTAAAACTTGCACTGGGGCCCAGAGCTCCTCAGCTACGCCACTGTCTCTGTACAAGTACAAGGTGAACAATATTATCTCCATAATGAATCAATTCCAAGCACAGCTAGTGGACGAATAGATCAAAATACCTGACTAAATAACTAAATACTGTATATCCAAAAGGCACAGTTATGCAGTACATACAGCCAGGCCATGATGCAACACAAAATCAGAACAGCAAAAGACAGGACAAATACGAGCTTGGATCAGAAATAAGTAATCAGGATGTAGGGAAAGAGCAGGGAAAGGCATCAGTACCAGAAGCTGAACCATACTTACTGAACTTCTGGTGATGATTCACTGTGTGTAAAATCTTAGGCTCTATAACGGAGGGAAGACTATATTAGGAGCACTATAACAGAAAGGAGCAGTATGATAGAGGGGATGCTATAAAACGGGATTTATATAAATGGCACTATTACACAGAAGGAAATTATAACAAAGGGGGCATTGTACCTGATGCACTATAATAGGGGAATGCATAACACGTGCACTATAACAGAGGCAGGACTACAACAGAGGTCATTCTAACAAAGGGGACGCTGCATCAAAGGGGGCACAATAAAAAAGGGTACTATAACAAAGAGTGGCAATTTAGTGGAAGGCTGCTCGAAAAAAAAAAAGAGTATCAGAAACACAGAGGTGCCAAAAGGATAAGACAATGTTCAAATTAAAAATAGGGGAAGGGGTACTCACCACCCCATAGAAGATTCCACAAGATAAACATAATAAAAATATTCTTTAATAATGTACTTCAATAATTGCGACGCGTTTTGTGGGACAGCCCACTTTCTCAGGGAGTAGAACAGGAGCAGCTGATCTGTTTATCTTGTGGAATCTTCTATGGGGAAGTGAGTACCTCTTCCCCTATCTTCATTTCGAACATTGTTTTATCCTTTTGGCACCTCTGTGTTTCTGATACAAGTATCACTAGTCCACCTTTGGGGCAGGGGTCTAACCTCGTTCTTCCTGCCTACAGAGAGCGACATCTCAATGTACCCCAAGGGGACGGGTCAAGTTCCCATAACGCCTTCAAAGTGGTTGCTTTTCAGCAAGCTACCTTTGTGAGTATATCTTATATTGTTTTCTTTTTTACCATTTTGGATGAAAATACTGTACTACACTATAGTGAGCTCTCTATTTCTCTATTGTTTTTAGAAGCTCTAAAAAAGAGGGACACTATATAAGGGACATTACTACTGAGAAGGCACTATAAAAGTAAGACACTACAGAGAAGGCACTATGTCAGGTGCGCTATAACATAACTATGGGGGAATATAAGGCCTGCACAGGTTATACATTATTTTTATCATTGCTATTCTGGGTCTCAAGATGTTATTGTGGGCAAAAAGCTGATTATGTTAATTATTAACCTAAATATATAACACTACTAATTATTCCCTTTCCCTTAACAGGCTAGGTGGCCTCCTTCCTCACTGCACTTGCACAGCCACATCAAGGGCCCTGCCCATGTGCGGTTAGATGCATGCTGTGGCCCTCTGCACACCACAGCCTCAACCCTGCGCATGCGCACTTCAGCCCTGTGCTGCACACATGGACACAGGTACACGCAGACACCTGTGATTTATTAGATAAGATTGGGTAGGGTACAATGCATTTTGAGTTTTTATCTTGTGTCAACTAGGTTGAATTAACTGTTGTTACATAGACACATAGTTTGGTGAAAAAAGACATCAGTCCATCAAGTCCAACCAGAATAATAAATACATAAAATAAATAAATATTGTAAACATTAGGTACCTTTCTGTCCTGCACTCTCACATATTCCCCCTTCAGGGGAAGGCAAGAAAAAAAAACCCTTTCAAAGCTTGGGCACTTAACCTTTAAAGGTAACCCAAGGTGAGAGGGATATGGAGGCTTCCATATTTATTTCTATGTAAACAATGCCAGTTGCCTGGCCACCCTGTGGATCTTCTGCCATAAATAGTGTCAGAGTCAAAACCCTGGAACCAGCAGATGACTAATCCAGTAAGCTGAGTCAGAGTACCTGATCTGATGCATGCTTGTTCAGGGTCTATGGCTAAAAATATTATAGACACAGGATCAGCAGGGCTGCCAGGCAACTGGTATCATTTAAAAGGAAATAACTATGGCAGCCTCCATGCCACTCTCATCTCGGGTTTCCTTTAAAGAGAACCCGAGGTGGGTTTGAAGATTATTATCTGCATACAGAGGCTGGATCTGCCTATACAGCCCAGCCTCTGTTGCTATCCCAAACCCCCCTAAGGTCCCCCTGCACTCTGCAATCCCTCATAAATCACAGCCACGCTGCTGACAAACAGCTTGTCAGAGCTGGCTGTGTTTATCTCTATAGTGTCAGTCTGCTGCTCTCCCCGCCTCCTGCAGAACTCCAGTCCCCGCCTGCATCCCTTCCCTCCCTGCTGATTGGAGGGAAGGGAAGGGGGCAGGGACTGGAGCTCTGCAAGAGGCGGAGGAGCAGCTGAGACTGACACTACAGATGTCAACACAACCGCACAGCACGGCTATGATTTATGAGGGATTGCAGAGTGCAGGGGGACCTTAGTGGGGTTTGGGATAGCAACAGAGGCTGGGCTGTATAGGCAGATCCAGCCTCTGTATGCAGATAACATTCTTTAAACACACCTCGGGTTCTCTTTAAGGGGAAAAAAATTCTTTCCTGACTCCAAGTGGCAGTCAGATAAAATATCTGGAGATTATTGTGTTGCCTAATATTTATCCAAACCCACGATCTGTGGTGACCATTCCCACTTCTAACAGCCCACACTCTTTCCATGCATGTTTCATGTGTATATTGAGTGTTTTACTTTTATATTATGCTCACTTTTGGCACTGCCCAGAACCTATTGTGACCATGGACACTTTATGCCTGCATGTACTATGCACACTACACTGCACAATACACACTTGAGACCATATCCAACTTTTTCTCCTGAGTCTTCTCCCAGGTTATATTTTCACAACTTGGAAATAAAATGCCTTTAAAACAACTAGTAAGCAAGAAAGTACTCAAAAATATTTTGATGATACTTTATCATCTACTTTTTGGCACATTTTCAATGGCAAACTGAAAAATTATCTCTTACTAGAAAAACTTAATTGCATATGGGCCTTGGTGTGCCAGAAATGTACTCTTTGTGGCAGTGTTTGCCCATGGGCACAATTTTAGCACTTGCCATGGATGCTATTTTTCCTAGATATAGAGATTGCTACCTATTCCTTCCGCTGCCTCAGGTCATGTCACCACATTTTTAAAGTAGAATTTGTAGCGGCAGATGCCTCCTCGCAGATAAAAAGGTAAAACTTTCTGATTACTGTATATCAAAATGGGCTTTTTATTCTTTTTAAGCAGGATTTACATATTCTATCTCCTTTCCCATAACATATTAGGGCTCATTTACTAAGTTAGAGAGCAATGAAAAACATAAATGATATAGTAAAGTTGAACAGAATTTTATTTTTTCTAATTCTGCTATTATGTGGAAAAAAATTATCAAATTGTTCTCACCTGCACCATTTACTAACATAGTAAGATTGCTGAAAGATTAGCAAATTAGTAGCTTTGCACTTATAGAAATGTGCACACTCCTACAGAGACAACTTAAAACAGTAAATATAAGCTTTCCTAGATGTCTTAAAGGGAATGTCCAAGCAAAATAAAAAAAATGAGTTTCACTTACCTGGGGCTTCTACCAGCCCCATGCAGCCATCCTGTGCCCTCGTAGTCACTCACTGCTGCTCCAGTCCCCCGCTGGCACCTTGCCAACCTCGGAGGTCGGCGGGAAGCATTGCGTACATTTTTACGCATTCCCGCTAGAGCAGGAACATTAACACATACATTTTTACACGTTACTGGTTCAATGCGTACATTTTTACGCATTGAACCAGTAATGCGTAAAAATGTATGTGTTAATGTTCCTGCACTAGCGGGAATGCGTAAAAATGTACGCAATGCGTCCCGCTGACCTCCGAGGTCGGCAAGCTGCCAGCGGGGGACTGGAGCAGCAGTGAGTGACTACGAGGGCACAGGATGGCTGCATGAGGCTGGTAGAAGCCCCAGGTAAGTGAAACTCATTTTTTTATTTTGCTTGGACATTCCCTTTAAAGTGGAACTAAACTCAAGCTTTCCTCCCTGCTCTAAACAATTAGCTACCACATGATAATCTTTATGTACAAAAAAATGTCTTCATTAGAATTTATGGAAATCCTTAAAACACATTAAGAACTTGGTTTCACTTTGCAGGGAGCACTAAAGGCATTAAAGAGGAACTTTCACTCAGGATTGAACTTCATCCCAATCAGGCAGTAGCCCGATACCCCTTTTCTCGTGAGAAATCTTTACCTTTTCTCAAATAGATCAGCAGGAACATCTGTATGGCTGATATTGTGGTGAAATCCAATCTCCAACCTTTTAGTCTATCACAATGTTAGAGAGTGATATATATATAATGACAGTTGGTACTGTCTGTTTTTTTTTCTTGTCTGACAGTAGTAAAGATGCTGACCAGCAGACTCTGTAGGATTACACAGCGGATATCAATCATTTCTTGATTTAATTTCTATTTTTTACAATGTATTGATTTATTTCTCCTCTCCACTACTATCTTTTGGTAAAGTTCCTCTGTAAGCCTCAGTGTTTACTGTATGGGGGGAGTGTCATGGTGGTGCTCCTGTAATCTATTCACAACTGCTTATGAGAACCACTTAAATATTTTGATCTGGGTAAACAAACAAATATATGCAGAATAAAAACTTTACATTGTGTGCTACGCAAGAGTTCAGTTCTGCTTTAAAAAATGTTTGCTACAAGAGACTGCAGTAGCACAATCTCTAATTCACTAACACTAACTTTTGATGCAGTCCTTACCATGGTCTGATATAATGCAGGTGGGATTTCCAAAGTTTTGATACCTAACAGTAGATACTTTTTTTTTTTAATTTTCCAGCCCACATTTACTGAATCACTTAGGGTCTCCAATAATTGCCTCTGGTTTGCAACTTTAGTGGTCCTGTAATTGCCTCATCTGCTTCTCAAACAGTTGTTTTGAAACAAGCTGACTTATTGCATTTCACACCAAAACAGAATTGTATAATTTCTTTTAAAATTAATAATTTCCTTGGCTGATAATTGGCCACAGAATAGAGACTGTGCGCTGTCACATTACAGTCATGGAATTTATTGATGGGAACTCAGACTTTTTACTCATATATGAATTATCCTGCCAGGTCTTTTTTTTTAGATTGTATTTTTCTTTAATAGAGTTTAATTTTTAAAATGTATGTGATAGTAAATTTGCTGTAAATGTATTTACAAATCTGACTCCCTTCTTATTTGCTGTTTCATGACTGCTGTGGAGTAATGCATCATTTAGAATTCTGGGAACTTTAAGTGAATGCTATTTCAGTCCTGAAAATTGTACGGCATTGACATGTTGTCAGAATGTCATCTTCTTCTGCTATAACTTGACTTGTTTTTTTTCATCCCACTAGTTGGCACATAGTGCTTCTATTTGGCACGTTAGGAGGAAATTATAGATAAAGCATTAATTAAAATAAAAAAATGGACTATCTCTTATGGCAATAAACTAGATATAAATGATAAAATATGCTAGTTAAAATGTCAAGATCAAAATTTTAATTGTTGGATATTAACAATTAATTCGGTGCTTTTTGAATTGGAAAAAGAGCAAAAGCCCCAGGTATAAAATCGCTGTTAAAAGGCTAAGTATTTTTACCGTGAGTGACAGTCAGTGTCTTCTAGTTCTGACTTTTCCCAGAGCTCTGTAAATGTCAATGTTCCCAAAGCTTTTAAGGCCACTTTTTCTCCAAGTCCAAATTAATAAAATGAAGTCTGTTCATTCAGTACATTTGGCTCTCTGGCGCAGCGGGGAAAACTTAGAAAAAAAAATCTTTAAAAAAAATTTCTGCTAAATCTCAGAGCCTACAGACAGTTCAAAATTGAGATGAAAGGTTATTACTGTCCTAAATGCATTGTTATAGTACAGTAAAAAAAAAAAAAAAGCTTTTTCAATAATTTCTTTTCTTACATTAAGACAAAAATGGGAAATTGTAAATTGACTCTTTTTTATTTTATAAAGTGTGTTTTGAAAGCAATATTTTTTATTCTAGAATCCTCCCTTCCCCCACACACACTAGTCAGTAAAATTAATGACTATTTTTTTTTTTTACCAATTACCTGATTTTAATATAGTCTAGAAGGAAACCTGCATTTTTAAAGAACTGTTTTATTACTATTATTTTTAATACAGAAATTTGAATCTAAATGTGTTTACAATTTGTAACTTGCAATAACAATACCATGTAAAGAGGCTAACAGTTGTGACTGAATTTATATTCTGAAATAAATTTATCTGGCAATGAACACTGACTGAATTGTTATGATTGATGTTCAGAAGTCTGTCTACTAAACTTCTTATTGAGATTTAAGCTTTCAAACAGACTGAAACTTTGGCTTTGCAAATCAAGTAACATGGCCATGGCCGCACCCTATACTGCATATTATTTTTAAATATATATATATATAAAAATTGTGTTTATGCCTAATTATTGTACCAGCTAAAGATTTCTGTATGTGTCAATTCAAAGTAATCTGAATCCCACATTAATTCTGTAGGTAAATATAGATTATTAGTAAATTATTCGTTTTATAGAATGAATTATTGCAGTTGAAACAAAATTTTGATGAGTTCCTTTGGCCAATCATTTATTATTATTATTATTATGACCTTCTAAATTTATCCAATTTCTTGGTGAGGATCTCTTTCTTATAAGCCTCAAGGGCCACACTATGTTCCTCTAAGTATAGATCAAAATCGTCTTCAAAGATCTCAGTTTCTAACTTGGCTTTAAGGTTAGAGGCCAAAGTTTCCAATCTATCAATTTCGCCTTGGATCCCCTTAACTGTTAGAGTAATGAGATCTAGACTGCATTTGTTAAGAATCTTAAACCAGTTATCACTGTATTCTTTATTATTCCTACAAAATGTGGGACGTATATTTAGGCGTAGACCTCTGGGGATCCTTTTTGCCCTAAGATATTCAACCAAAGTATCTGAGTGTAATTTATAATCAACCACTCTTTTGTCTAAATCTTCAAATTGACGTTTAAGAAATGGAATGTCAGTAGATATATTACTGTGCATATTTGCGAACTGGTCAACAATACCATCTATCTCAGTCTGGGTATATGCCAATGTGTCAGCAATGCGATTGGATAAACCGCTAAGAACAGCAAATGACATAATTTAAATAATTTGGATGGGCGCAGGGTGCAAAAAGACCTGAAAAATACAAATGCAACAATAAGTTAGAAAGGTCTGCACACCTAGTGCATTGTCTACGCTAAAAGTAAAGAACAAACATAGACTGAGCAACGTGGGTGCTGGGCTAGTAAACCGGACCTATGTCCTACAAAACCTCAAAATTCAATAAAATACCCGCACACCAAGCTTTTTGATTAAGCAATTATATGTATTGTGAAAAAATAGATATGTGTTGTTTATTGTCTCATCTGTCCGTGTGGTAAGGTATATGTGGGTCAGACCACCCGTGATATTAGGACACGTATTAGTGAACATCGCAGTAATATTCGCTGCTGCAGTGCAGATTCTCCAGTAGCCAAGCACTTTTGGGAGGCAGGTCACAATGTCTCCCAACTTAGGTATAGAGTAATTGAACTAGTGACGCCACCGGCTAGGGGTGGGGATATTGAGCTCAAATTGCTCCAAAGGGAGCTTTTCTGGATTTATAAACTTAAGAGTAAAACACCATTTGGGATGAATGAGGATGTTAGCTTGGCACCCTTTATCCGTTAACTACACTGTTGGGGGGCATGGTGGACGTCCGTCGCCGGAGTGCGTTTGCTCACATGGTTGTCGCCACACTGGTTTCTATTTTCTACTTGCTATTATAGCTATGCTTTTTACAGTGGCGACCAATGTGTGCCCTCGTACTTTTGGCTGCGTTCCTCCACTATGCATGGTCCCCCATGTCTTTCTGATATGACCCACGTAGTTTCCCTTTAAGAATCTGCAGGAGATGCCTCCAGTAGGATGTCTTATATTGCTGTATTGCATGCTGTTTGGCCTACCACGTCTCAGTCTGCCAATATGTGAATAGGCTTTATTCTTTCCCTGCTATATTTAGGATCCCACACGGATTTCCGCACTTATTTGGCATTCAGTTGCCTTAAGATCCTTAATTTGCTGGTTACTAATGTTTTATTTTTGTGTTTGCTTTTTAGATTCGTTCCACTGCATCCCCTCTGCCAGACACCGTGATTGGACACTTTGCCGGATTCCTCCACCCACTGTTCCGCCTCCTTTACTGTCACCAGGTTACCCGACGGTTGGCGCCCAGTGTGCGCATGCTTTGCCGCCATGTTGGGGTTGGTTTTTCCTCCCCGCTTGGCTGGCAGCATGTTACTGGACGTCTCCCCGCCGGAAGTGACGCGACGGCGCCATGGCAACCATGTCGTGTGACGTCGTACGCTCCAGTGTCCGGCATGGGATCTAGCGTATTTAAGTTTTGTATTCACTTCAGACCTGTGCAGCAGCCTGAAAGGATCCTCCAGTGCCCTTTGAAAAAGGTATTCCGAAACAGCGCTGTCAGGGACTCTGGAACTATCTGCTTTAGGTTCATTTGGTCTTCATAAGCTGTATTTTTGGCTATGCTAAGTTGCTCATTTTGCACAAAACACTCGTGCTTTGGCAGAGTGTATGGACTTTTTCTAATGCAGCCAAATTTGTCTATGTGAACCTGTTAATGTTATTCACTGTTTTTGTATTGTCCAATGAACATTTTTAGCTTATGATGTTTATTGACTGCTATCATGAGTCCTAGCTTTGTATTCTCTTGATGTCATTTGCGATATCTATTTTTTCACAATACATATAATTGCTTAATCAAAAGGCTTGGTGTGCGGGTATTTTATTGAATTTTAGTTTTCAAAGTTTTATTGAAATTTTTGACAAACAAACAGTGCATAAAAGAAAAAACATCATGACAAAAACAAGGGAAACGCCTGATGCAGATAAGCTCATCATACAAACATTGCATAGTAGGAGGGGGGGATGTGGGGTCATCCGTGATACTCCTAATAATTATTGACCAACTTGCTTGTAGAAAACGAGGTATCACTGCCTGGAGGTTATACTGAGCCCTCAGGGGATTTAGTCCAGCTACCTGGGGCTTGCTGAAGGAAATGTAGGGGCATGGGGAGACCCAAGTCAATATTGGGTCTTTCTAATTTCGGTCCTGGGAGCCTGCCGTCCAGTGATAGGCAAGCAAGACAGGAAGGATTATAGCCAGTAGCATCATTACAGGGGTGGTGAAGATATGGGGAGGGGGAAAAGAAAAAAAAAAAAAAAAAAAAGGAAAGAGAAAGGGGGGGAAAGATAAGTGAGAAGGAAGAGGAGGTAAGAGCAGAAGGAAGAAGAAGAAGAGGAGGGGTCCACCCTACAGCCTAGAGATAAGAGATGCCTCTAGATTTGGATGTTCCAAGCGAATCCAAGGATCCCAGATTTTTCCAAACTTTTTGTGGGTGTCTTTAAGAATACTGGTTAACTTCTCGTTCACCATTATCATATTGATTCTAGATTTCACTTCAGTGATTGAGACCGAGGGCTTTTTCCAATTTCGTGCAATTGTCATGGTAGCTGCTGAGAGAACTATGGAGGCTAGTTTGTTTTGTGTTAATGTTAAACCTTCTATCTTTTCATGTAGTAAGGCTTGCCATGGGTTTCTAGAGATAGGTTTATGGAAAAGGGAGGAGAGTATCTTATATACTTGGCACCAAAATCTCATAAGTCGTGGACAAGTCCACCAAGTGTGCAACATGTCGCCAAGTACCCTGCAGCCCCGGAAGCAGTACGGGTTGGCGGATGGGAATACCTTAGCTATGCGTGCTGGGACCAGGTACCAGCGGGTCATAACTTTATAAGCAGCTTCTACTATATGTAGGTTGCAAGAGCAGTTGGAGACTCTGCTCCATATATCAAGCCAATCTTCCCTGTCCTTAGGGTCACCCAGGTCTGCTTCCCACCTAGAGGTGTAGAGGTGTGTTACAGGTGGGGATGGGCGGGTTAAAAGGGCATATATCTGGGAGATTAGCCCTTTGGCGTTAGGGCGGTAGCGACAGATGTTTTCGTAAGGCGTTACGGTATAGGGGGGATCTATGCTTTGAGTGAGGGATTTGACCCAGTGTCGGATTTGCAGGTAGCGAAAGTATTCTCTGGGGGGAGCCCGAAATTTCTCTTGAATATCTGGCCAGGAGAGAATACCCCTAGGCGTAAGGAAGTGTGTCACATGGGTGAGGCCTTTCGTGCTCCACCATGAGAATGCTGTTGGGTCCTCAAGTCCTGGCAGAAATAAAGGATTGTTAATCAGGGGAAGCAATGGTAAAAATGGGGATTGCAGGTGTGCTGAATAGCGAATGGAGTCCCATACTTGGAGGCAGTGGGTCAAAGGGGGGCTAAGTGAGGGAGGCCTCGCCTTCAATGGAAGCCATAGTAAGGTACTAGGGAGCAAGGGAGCACAGTTAGGTATTTCCAGGAAAACCCAGAGGGGAGTATCTTGTATTTGAAATAAACGAGCAAGTTGGGCCATGGTTGCCGCGCGATAATATGACGAGATTTGTGGGACTCCTAGGCCTCCATCAAATCTGTGAGCAAAGAGAGTAGTTTTGCGGACTCTGGGACATTTACGTCCCCAAATGAATCCCATGATTTTATTTTGAAAGATGCGTATGTAATGGTTTGGGACTTGGACTGGAAGGGTGCGGAAGTAATAAAGGAGTTTGGGCAGGAATGACATCTTGATGGCGTTGATCTTCCCTAGCCATGATAGGGGGGAGTGGGACCACCGGTCGGTTAGGGCTGAGAGTGATTTTAATAAGGGGGGTAATTGGCTGAAAAGAGGGAGGCATAATTGGGGGTAAGAGTGATGCCTAAATAAGGTAAGGACTGGACCCATTGAAAGGGACAGAGGTCTTTGATTCGCTCAAGGTCTTGGGGGGGTAAAGAGATGCCTAAGGCCTTGGATTTCTCAACATTAATTTGTAGGCCCGACACCTGGGCAAAGCGAGCAAAGGCTGAAAGGGCATTCGGGATTGAGATGTGGGGCTGTGTTAAAAATAGTAGGGTGTCGTCTGCAAACATAAGAAGCTTGTGAGATAGGCCAGCGCAGTCTACCCCTTTAATGTCTGTAGCATTGCGTAAATAGCATGCAAAGGGTTCGAGGGCTAAAATAAAAAGCAGTGGGGATAGTGGGCAGCCTTGTCTCGTACCTCGTTTGATAGCGAAGGTTGGAGAACTATGGCCAGAAAGTTTCACTGAGGCTGTTGGATCTGTGTACATCCCTTGAATCCAATTTAAAAAGTGGGCATCCAGGCCCCATTTATTCAGGGTGAGCTTTAGGTAAGACCAGGAGAGGGTATCAAAGGCCTTAAAGATGTCTAAGGATAAGGCTACCCCTGGGGTTTTATGTGAATTGAGATAGTGAGTTAAAAGGATAGCTCTTCTGGTGCTGTCTTCAGCTTGCCTTCCCGGAACAAATCCAACTTGATCACGGTGGATCAAAGCTGGGAGGAGTTTATTTAATCTCAGGGCCAGGATTTTACCTAGTATTTTGAAGTCTACATTGATGAGGGATATGGGGCGAAATTGGTGGACTGCGTGGTGTTCTTGGTCTGTTTTGGGGATCATCGAAATGTGAGCTACAAGCATAGATCTCGGAGGAGATTTACCTTCTCGGAGTTCGTTGTAACATTTCGCTAATACTGGGGCCAATAAGTCTGAACATTTTTTGTAATATAGGGCTGAGAACCCGTCTGGGCCTGGAGATTTGTTGGATTTCAGGGTTTTGATAGCGGAGAGGACTTCAATGGTGGAAATGGGGGCGCTCAGGTGTGAAACAGATTCCTGGCTTAGTTTTGGGAGTGTAACCTGGTCTAGAAAGGCGAGAATGTCTCCATCAGGAGCAGTGGAGGAGTCGGTGTATAGATCTGATAGGAATTTAGAAAAAAGATCTACAATCTTGCGGGGATTGGCGGTAATTTGTCCTGAGCTGTTGCGAATTTTCAGCATGGTTGGAGTTAATGGTTTGTTTTTAAGGCATCTAGCAAGCAAAGCTAAAGGTTTGTTTGCATTGTAGTAATATAATTGTCTGCGCCACCTAAGCTGCTGCTCAACTCTATCTGTAAGTAAAAGATCTAGTTCTGTGCGGGTGCGATCTTTAATGATTCTATTGATACGTGAGGGGTTGCGCTTCCAATCTTGTTCTGCTTGATCTAGTTTTGAAGATAGTTCTTCGATTTTTTTATTGCGTTGCTTTTTAATAGCGCTAGCTATTCCAATCAGGGTCCCCCTTATGGTAGCTTTATGGGCCTCCCATAGAGTTAGGGAGGAGGCTACCGAGCCTGTGTTATCCTCAAAGTATTCTGTGACTCTCCCTCTTAATTGATCAGTTATATCTGCTCTCGAGAGTAGGGAGTCATTTAATCGCCAATGAAATGCTCGGTTGATTGGAAGTGTAGCAGAACAGCAGACAGAGATTGGAGAGTGATCTGACCAGGGGGTTGTGTGTATCTTAGCAGCTGGTGTCAGATGTAAATGGTTTTGCTGGACGAATATGTGATCAATTCTACTGAAGCTATCGTGGGCGTTAGAGTAAAAGGTGAAATCCTTTGTGGAAGGGTGGAGTTCTCGCCATATATCCACGTAGCCATATTTATCCAGCAATTCCTTAATTTTAACACCTTGCGGGTCTTTTGGTTCTGGGGCAGCGTTAGAGTTGGGGGGTTTCTGTCTATCTACTTTGGGGTTAAGAGTGGCATTTGTGTCACCAGTAATTATGATTTGACCTGAGCCATGTTGCGTGAGAACTTGGAGAAAATGTGAGTAGAAATTAGATTGGTGTGCATTGGGGGCGTAATATGTAGCAATGGTGACTTCTCTGTCATATATGGTGCCAAGTAAGATAAGATACCTACCAGTAGGGTCACCAATGTGTTTTGTATAGGAGAAGGGAAAATTATTTCTAATAGCTATTAGAACACCCCGTACTTTTGTGCGGGCACAAGCAAAGTAGGCTGTGGGATAATGACGATTTAAGTATTTGGGACAGGTGGTTTGATCTAGCCTGGTTTCTTGTAGGCAAACTATGTCAGCTTGACTCGCTTTGTAGTAAGTGAATGCCTTGGAGCGTTTATGTGGGGATCCGAATCCTTGGACGTTGTGAGAAAAGATTTTAAAAAACGGGGAAGTCATGGAGGGTCGATGTATGAGGGTGTGCGAATGTGAAAGGCTGCAAGGTGGACACCTTTAGAGTGGGGAGAGGAGGGAAAGAGAAAAGAGTAGGAAAGATTGAAAGCAGTTGAGAATAGAAGAGAAGGAGAAAAGGTAAGAGGTACCCAGATCCCTAGTAACAAAGGGACTGAGGTAGGCAGAGAGGGCGACTCCAATTGAGTCAGGGTCGAGAGGTTCTCGAGAGGGATTGAGTCCCCATGGGTAAGGGGCTCTGTCCAAATCATTGGGGAACATGTGTTGGCCGACTGCCTTGCTGGCTTAGTTATCGGGTCATATTTTCAAAATAGGTCCCAGCGTCAGGAGAGAAAGTAGTTGTAAGTGTGTGTGGGGGTGGGGGGGGGAGGATAAACTTACGATTTAGTTGTAGGTTGTCGGCTGGGGGTGTTAATTATTATAATTAAGAATATGGTTATGTAGTTTCTGTGTGGAGGATGGGTCAAGCCAGCAGAGTAATCAGCTTTAATGTGGTATGTTGGTTTGTCCCTTTTATGTTCACCAAGACAGGTAGGTATCGTTATCGTACAGTATTTTGTTTCGGTAACAAACTGTTAAGCTTAGTAAGGCAGGTAAATGGAAAAGGGAAAAAGATAGCAAATTTTGTTGAAGACTTGGTGTACATATAAAAGGCCTGAGGTATAACATCAAATCAAATATAAGCTTAGAGCGACACATCCTTATTTTGGTTTAAAAGTTGTCGATCCCTTCATAGGGAAAGTTAGGTAATAAGGTAGGGTAGGGTAGGAAGGGTAAGGGGGAGAAGGACGGGGAAGGGGAAGAGGCTCAATAACGGAGGGGGCTCCTCTGTTAAAGCTAGTGCAGACAGGAGGGGAGAAGAAGGGGGGGGGGGGAGAGCGAGTGGGGTAGAGAGGGTGGGGAGGGAGGATGAACATATCAGCAGTAGTAGCATGGGTGGTGGGGAGAGGGGGTAAATCTGGGGTAAACTGTACATAACAGTAATGATAAGTACAACCTTTTAACCCTATATAGAACCTTGAGGTTTCCAGTTAGAGTTCTGGCTTATATATATGTTACAAAACACTAAGGGCGTGATGCTTTGCAAAACTACCGGCAAATTTGCTTAGGGGGAAAGGGAGGGGGGGGAAACGAGGACAAGCAGGACAGTAAATGTTCCGTTAGAACATGTATCTATGAAGTGCTAATTATACAGAGAGCACAGGTGAAAAGGGGGGGGGGAGGAAAGGAGGGGGGGTAATATGTTAAGCTTAATGCAAGACATATATTGTAAATGGAACATTGTGCGAGCATCCTATAAGAACAGTAACATTAACATTGTTAAACTTAATGCCATAAGAACAATAATTAAGAGAGGTTAAATAATTAAGAGAGGTTAGTTAGTTCATCATTTAAGCTACATTTATCAGATACACAGTATGCTAAGAAAAGCAAGATCTCGTAGCGAGGAGAGAGCTTTCAGGTCTATGCCCTCCTAAACTGTTCAGTAAACATATAAACATTGTCCCAGAGTGTAACAATTAGAAAGCGGAGGTCTGGGCAAGGTTACCGCTGAGTAGCCCAGCCAGATCAAAAGTAGTGACTGAGGAGTAAAATAAAAATAAAGTCAGCTTAACAGCGAAGAAAAAACTGTAGTGTCTTACCCAACCGTGGCGGTAGCTGGTAAAGTGAAGAGGTATGCGAACAAAAGGTTATCTGTGAAGCACGGAGTTCTCTGGGTGATGACAGGAAGATAAACCAAAGCCAGATGTTCAAACAAGATTAAGAGCGGAACGCTGAACTAGTTAACCCCGGAGTGGACTGTCCTAAAAGTAGAAGAAGCAAACAGAACGTGGGACTATAACTGTCCACCGGTGATCCGTGCTTATGGTAATGCACCTGAGCGGTGATGCGTACATCAGCTTAGGGAGATTTTCCGTAAGGCAGGCAGAGGAGTAGCTGCAGCTGGTCCTCAGGTTGGAGAGACATCCCGAAGAGCTGGAGCAGACTGAGTGGATTTCCGTGATAGGGAAACTTGTTTCCAAGAATTTTGCAGATTCGGGGGACGCTGTGATGAAGCTCCGGCAGGTGACTTGTTGCCGTTTGGAGGTAGGAGCAGGTGTAGGCGCTCGAACAGCTCTTGGGCTTCTTCAGGAGAGGTGGTAATGTAAGATTTCCCGGACAGCAGGAAGATTAATTTGAACGGGAACCCCCACTTATATTTGATATTTTGAGCCCGTAGTGCAGCAGTGTAGGGCTTCATGCTTCTTCGTTTCTGTATTGTCACGGGAGCAAGGTCCGCAAAGATTTGGTAAGGGTGCTCTTGAAAATTTAATGGCTCCTTTTCTCTTGCCGCTTGCAGGATCACTTCTTTAGTGCGGTAAAATGTAAATTTAATGATGATGTCCCGGGGGGAACCATCTGCTCTCTTCGGCCCCAGGGCCCGGTGGATGCGGTCAAATTCTAAGCGCTCAATTGGGATGTTAGGAACTAGCTCCTGGAACATAGCTGTTGCAGTGGAGTTCAGATCCAAGATGGACTCCGGTAGCCCGCGAATTCTCAGGTTGCCGTGGCGGGAGCGGTTTTCTGAGTCCTCCAACCGTAGCTTGGTTTCTGCTAGCTCAGATTTAACTTCAGTGAGCTCCTTGTCATGTGCATCGACCACCGTCGCAGTCTTTTCGTACCTTTCTTCAAATTCTCCCATGTGAGCGGTAAGGTCTTTGATGTCTTTTTTGAGCTGACGGGCTAATTTGTTAGCTACAGTGTCTAGTTCTTTATGGAGAAGGGACTTGAATTTCTCTAGGAGAAGGGCATCCCTCGGAGTCCAGTCCAGTGTGGGATCCGAAGAGTTGTGTTCCGACCTCCGTGCTCTGGTGCGGGGTCGGGAAGCTACTGTTGCGTCTGAGTGTGAGGAGGAGGCTGAGGACGCCATGCTGGATTTGCCTTGGCAGCGCTGAGAGAAAGAAGCCTGAGAGTGGGGTGAGCTCTCCCTGGATCCTTTTGAGGTTCAGCCCATCGAGTCACTGATGTTTTAGGATGCTGAGGAGAGGAAAAAGGGAGTGGGGATGGTTGCTGAAAAGGCTGGGGTAGTTAGCTTTAGCAGTCGGCCACGCTGAGCGAGTCTAGAAAGCGGCCATCTCTCTAGCACGCCAGCCACGCCCCTGTATTTTATTGAATTTTGAGGTTTTGTAGGACATAGGTCCGGTTTACTAGCCCAGCACCCACGTTGCTCAGTCTATGTTTGTTCTTTACTTTTAGTGTAGACAATGCACTAGGTGTGCAGACCTTTCTAACTTATGGTTGGTAAGGGTTAGACACCACCAGGGGCGTGGTTAGTTTTAGGCACCACCAGGGGAGGGTTCTGTGTGAGAGTAGGGTTGGGTTAAGCTGTATAGTTAAATTACGTAACAATTTTTAACGTTAATATTTTGTTATTTAACGTTAATATTTTTTGTTATTATTTCTCGTCTAATTTTACAGCGGTATTTATCATTAACCAAGTTTGACAACAATGTTTATCATTATCAGATTTCGTTATCCACTGGCACCATTTTGTTACGCAGCCGGGCCCTTTTTTTACGGTGCCTTTTTTTCATGCACACAATTTAATTTTTTGGTTAGCTGAACTGAATATTTGCATGTACGAAAAAAGATGCAAAGTAAAAAGGGCGTAGCTGCATAAAAAATTGTAAATGAAATCTCATTAATGAAAAAGTTTGTTATCAAGTGGACGCAAAGTGAAATTTAAAACATATTAATGAAAAGTTCCATTTTAAAAAAGAGGAGAAATCTAAACGCAAAGATATTTACTTTAAACAACTTACATAATTCAAGAATACTGCTTAACCTAACCCTATTCTCATTCAGAACCCTCCCCTGGTGGTGCCTAACCCTAACTACCCCTGGTGGTGCCTAGCCCTAACCACCCCCCATTGGTGCCTAAACCTTACCACCACCCCCCGGGGGTGCCTAACCCTTACCACCTTCCTGGTGGTGCCTAACCCTGAATACCCCCCTGGTGGTGCCTAACCCTAACCCCCCCCCCCCCACAAAAACCCTTACAAACATAGGAATGATAATGTATTTAATAACATAAAGTCTGTATATACAAACAAAATAATATGCCAGAAATTATATCGTTGCAAATTTCTATAACGATAACATATTTCAAAAACGAATGTTGAAAATTATATTTATCCGCGCCCTTTTCTCTGCATTGGACGCTGTATTACTTATCAATGCATTCGAGTCTATGGTGGCGCCCAAATTGTCCATTAGCTGCCGGCACCCTTTTTCCAACTACCAAATATTTAGTTGCAGAAGTGACCCATCTGTAATTCAGTAAATACTAATATGACTCTTTCCCTTCATGTACAGTAAATTGCTTGAATGAGAGGGATGCTTTGCAACCAGAGAATTGCACACAAAGTGATTTTTATAGGGAAACCAAGATTTTGCTCTTGTTGCTTTTGCATATATACATGATTGCTAATTCCTTCACCTCTACAGGGCCCCTTCTGAAATCCATCTCTATCATTAAATAAGACATTTTTGGCTTTTTATATAATGTTTCAGAAAGAGGATATTAATCCACCATTGTCTGAAAATATGAGAGGAATAGTTCAAAGTCAAAATTGAAAAGATTTCTTTTTTCACTTGCACTACCTATGAGAAAATATATCTAACTCAAATCAGGATTAATGCATTTATTATGTGGAATTAAAAACATCTATGGTATTGGATGGGCTATGTGTATCCACTGGTTTCATTTACGTTGTTATAGGGATAGCTATTATTTTTTTTTCTCTCTGTTTGGCTGGTACATGCAATGACATAGGAAAATTGTTATGGCAGCTCCCCTTGCCTTTAATTGCACTGCACAAGGTCTAGGGTATCTTACCCAATAGGCCACCACAGGAGGGTTATGTTATTCTCAATCCTTTAGATATGTGTTTTGTTGTGGATGCACTCATCATTATATATGTATGATTAATTAATGTTCACAATTAACATAGGGACTTCAGGATGAGAATACCCTTGTTGCAGTTCTCGAGCTCACCATAATATCTAGAGAAATGTCAAGCCAACATTTTTTTTGTGTATTTTGTAATAGACTTTGTGCTCCTCCTCATATGCAGATTATTAGCTTAGCAAAGTGAACCAGCATTTTTTTCCTGTTCAGCTGTTCATTCTTGCCCATATCCATGCAACTGTTCATAGTCACATAAAGCAGATTCTCATATAGCAGAATCTAGACATGGGAAGGCCCCTGGAAAAGATGCCATAACTTTAGCAAGTGTGAACCTAGTACCAAATTATTATTAGGTCAGCATGGTTACATGCTGTGGTTACATCAAGGGCTTACTTAACCAAAGGATAAACGTGTTTGAAAAAAATTCAATGCTCAAACCGAAATAATCAATTTAAAAATAAAGAAGAAGAATGCTCCTATGGTATATTACCCTTTTTATTACCTAGCAATGTGCAGAGAATAAAGTTTACATACAAAATGTACAATGTACAATTGCTTATCTCTGTTATAAAAGTGTTCCCCCATACTCCATACTCCATGTAACTCCATGGCCAGTGGGGTTGGGCATTCCAAACACTGCAGGGAGTGGAGAGGTCCTCTAAGAGCCGTCTCCATTTGACATGTGATTATGCGTTTTGATGCCTTGTGTCTTCCTCAGATCAGATTTGTCTTTACAGTGTCTGCCTAAAATTCCATTATGATGAACTGCACCTGTGGATAGCCTGGTTCACACAAAACACCAATTAAAGTACTGATATATTGAATCCCACCAATGGTTACAACAGTCTTCTTTGAGTCAGGTGTTTGGGCCCTTTTCCACTGCCACTTGCGCTTCCACCCGCGATCACACCACAGCAGATCGCGCAAGCAGCAATGTCTACTAGCTGTGATTGCGCTGTTTACCCTTCATGTACTGAGCACATGTGCTTTTTATCCATTGGGAATGGAGCGCAATTGTGGTGAGAATCAAGACGCGCAATAGTGGGAAATGTGCACCGCAATTTACATGTAAATCGCGGTGCTCTAGCGATCGGCAAAACTGCTACGATCTGCTTATTGAAGCAGATTGCAGCCAGTGGAAACAGGCCCTTTTTTGTCTTTACAGTGACTGCCTAAAATTCCGTTATGGTGAGTTGCACTGGTGGATACCCTAGTTTACACAACACACCAATTAAAGAACTGATATATTGAGGGTAGGAACACACCAGGCAGAAACGCTAGTGTTGCCGAAAATGCACATAATGCAAGTTAATGGGCCACATGAAAAAATGCATATGTTTGCATTCTGCAATGTGCGTTTTTAAAAACGCTGGTCTTGCTCCATATTTTTCCAAAGCGCATCTAAAATGCACATAATGAAAGTCAATGGTGACACAGAGGTATTGCGTTTTTTATGCTTTTTGGATGCATTTTTTATGTATTTTTTAAAAACCTGTGTTTAATGATGTATTTCTGCTTCCTGTTGACTTTGTAGTAATCTGTATAAAATGCATAAAAACACATAAAAAACGCATACAAAGCGCATATGCAATTTATATATGCGAACTGCAAATACATTCAAATGCACGCAAAAACGCAAGAAAAACGTAAAAACACAGAAAACCTACGGAAAACGCAGTAAACCGCACAAGTGCATATGCAGCAAAACGCTACCTTTCCCACACTGCCTAGTGTGTTTCTACCTTGAAACCCACCAATGGTTACAAAAAACCTTTCAGGGTAGGAACACACTAGGCATAAGTGTTTTCCATAGCACATAGTGGAAAACGCATATGCAATTCTGCCTAGTGTGTTCCTACCCTCAGGCACATTTCACAATTAACTAGAAACAATTAATAATCAATCAGTTTCCCTTACATGATTTCTTTAAACTGTACAATTAGTCATTAAAGGTATCACTGGAATCAACATTTGTTGGTTTGATGTCTGCATCTCAAGATCATGTGGTGAAACCGACAGTACTTCCAATTCATTTTTTATACCATATGATTGAGACTGTAAAAATACATAAATATGTAAAAGTACTGATAGTCTCAGACGGCCAGGAGTGGTGACCATAGTGACAGATCTCAGGAGGTGAAGAATCTATGCCAATTTTCTTATGATGCTTTATTTTATCCCCGCTTACAAAAAATTCTGGGTGGATAAGCCTTTTAAGATCATTTTTTTCATGATGGAAGTTTTTCTCCATGATAAGTGTGTCCTAGAAAGTAAGAAACGAGCAAAGCCTTCGATTCTCTTTGTATTAATACAGTGGTTTAGTCTGTAATGAAAGTACCTCATGACAGTTCAAGGAAAGGCCATAACTTCTGCGCCTACATAGCCACCATGAAGTCAGCGTAGCCGTAATGCTCATAATAATTGCAGCGAACTAAGTTAAAATTTTACCTGAGGTCACCAGTAATATCAGGTGTTTTTCCTGTATGTTTGAAACCATATTTAATTTATAGTTAACTGAATGCCAAGATAAAACTATAAAAAAATTATAACCCTTTTAGTGATTTGCCCAAGGTCATGAGCAGAAAACCATGAAGCACCATTTAGCAGGTAGTTCAAAGTGCAATGCTTCACTGACTGTTTAGGTAGTCCTTCATTGCGTTAGTGTTTCTCATCATGGTTGCTCTTTGTGCCTGCTTAGAATGATGAGAAATATAAAATAACAGCAGTCAGACACATATTTTTTGTGGCGTGTTATTTCACATAAGGAATTTATTAATTGACAGTACTGCGGATGCAATGTCCTTTGACACATCAGTAAAACTGTATGTGCAGCACCTTTGTATAAATGTTCATGCCTGGCGCAGATTTTTGTATATGATATATAATCAAATATTTTGTTGTTAATTAGTCAATTTTATGCCTTTTTATTATTATCAGTGGTGCTCGTCACAAGCTCGTGATCACCACTGACTCATGATCATGAGCTGTTTTTTCCCCTTCCCCCCCCTGCAATCACAAGGTCGTAATCGGGATCTGTGATCGGGCTGCGATCACGAATGCCGGTTACAATTGCACTCGTTATTGCATTCGGAACTTGACTCATGATCACGAGTTAGCCGTGATCACGAGTCCTTTTTCCCGTTAAAAACCCGCCGATTTTAGCGGTTAATAGCAAAGCCCACTTATATACTAGTAACACCAAATTTGCAGGATATCTTAAGAGAAACGGTGGGAACAAGAGGTAATTTTTTTTTCAAAAAGATCTTATAGTTTGAGAAAATCTATGTTAAAGTTGAAGGAAAACAGGCGCAATTTAAATTTAAAGGAGGATCCCCATTGGACTGTTAATAGACCAATGGGGAGACTTGGAGCCAAAATTCAAAGATGCTTTTGCTCTAGCTATACAGAGTATAGCTAGAGCTGTGTGCTGTGCGGTGGGGAGTGGCGCTGTGTGTCGGCGGTTTTGCGTGGAGATCTTCAATCAATGTAATGAAGATCGCAAGATGAGAGGATATTGACGTGGGAACTTTCTGAGGATATTGGCAAGGGTACTTTTTCTTAAAGGTACAGGTAAGTATTTCTAGTTAATTAAGAACAATAAAGGAAGAAATAAAAAATAAAAGAGCGTTGTTTAGCCCCTAAAAAGAAGTTATAAAAATAAACAAATCTAGGCTTAGATGGCTGAACATAATTGATTCCCTTAATGCAAAAAAAAATTCACTCTCTGTCTCATGCTTGTTTCAGGTGTATGATTTGTACACTACTGCAGTCAAAGAGATCAGCAGAACTACCAGGAAACTGGTATTGTTTAACCACTTCCTGACCGCACACTGCACAGGGGTGGCTGAGAAGTGGATCCCGCAAGGACCGCCGCATGTACAATTGGCGGCGGTCCTTGTTCGAGCATGGGCGGAGCGATCGCGTCATTCGTGACGTGATCAGCCACCGGCGACTGGCTCCGCTCCCCTCACGCTGTAACCCACCAGGCGTTCGGAAGCGCCGGCGGGTTACTAGTACCCGGATCGCCGCATACAAAGTGTATAATACAGGCTGCCTCCTGCCCTGGTGGTCCCAGTGTCCGAGGGACCACCAGGGCAGGCTGCAGCCACCCTAGTCTGCACCCAAGCACACTGATTCCCCCCCCTGCCCCCTGATCGCCCACAGCACCCCTCCGACCCCCCCTGCCCACCCCCCAGAACACTGTTTGCACCCAATCACCCCCCCAATCACCCATCAATCACTCCCTGTCACTATCTGTAAACGCTATTTTTTTATGCCCTAAACTGCCCCCTGCTCCCTCCTGATCACCCCCCACCCCTCAGATTCTCCCCAGACCCCCCCCCCCCGAACCCCCCCTGTGTACTGTATGCATCTATCCCCCCTGATCACCTGTCATTTACCTGTCAATCACCTGTCAATCACCCATCAATCACCGCCTGTCACTGCCACCCATCAATCAGCCCCTAACCTGCCCCTTGCAGGCAATCTGATCACCCACTCACACCAATAGATCGCCCGCAGATCCGACGTCAGATCACCTCCCAAGTGCATTGTTTACATCTGTTTTCTACCCTAAACACCCACTAATAACCCATCAATCACCCATCAATCACCCCCTATCACCACCTGTCACTGTTACCCATCAGATCAGACCCTAATCTGCCCCTTGCGGGCACCCAATCACCCGCCTACACACTCAGATTGCCCTCAGACCCCCCCTTATCAATTCGCCAGAGCATTATTTACATCTGTTCTTCCCTGTAATAACCCACTGATCACCTGTCAATCACCTGTCAATCACCCATCAATCACCCCTGTCACTGCCACCCATCAATCACCCCCTGTCACTGCCACCCATCAATCAGCCCCTAACCTGCCCCTTGCGGGCAATCTGATCACCCACTCACACCAATAGATCGCCCGCAGATCTGACGTCAGATTACCTCCCAAGTGGATTGTTTACATCTGTTCTCTACCCTAAACACCCACTAATTACCCATCAATCACCCATCAATCACCCCCTATCACCACCTGTCACTGCCACCCATCAGATCAGACCCTAATCTGCCCCTTGCGGGCACCCAATCACCCGCCTACACGCTCGGATTGCCCTCAGACCCCCCCTTATCAATTCGCCAGTGCATTATTTACATCTGTTCTTCCCTGTAATGACCCACTGATCACCTGTCAATCACCTGTCAATCACCCCGTCACTGCCACCCATCAATCACCCCCTGTCACTGCCACCCATCAATCAGCCCCTAACCTGCCCCTTGCAGGCAATCTGATCACCCACCCACACCAATAGATCGCCCACAGATGCGACGTCAGATCACCTCCCAAGTGCATTGTTTACATCTGTTCTCTACCCTAAACACCCACTAATTACCCATCAATCACCCCCTGTCACTGCTACCCATCAGATTAGACCACTATCTGCCCCTAGGGCAATCAATCACCCGCCCACACCCTCAGAACGCCCTCAGACCCCAGCCCTGATCACTTCGCAAGTGCATTGCTTGCATCTATTCCCCCCTCTAATCACACCTTGAGACACCCATCAATCACCTCCTGTCACCCCCTAGCACACCTACCCATCAGATGAGGCCCAAATTTGCCCCGTGTGGGCTCCTGTTCACTCGGCCAAACCCTCAGATCCCCCTCAGACCCCCTTCCGATCACCTCCCCAGTGCATTGATTGCATCTATTTTCCCCTCTAACCACCCCCTGAGACACCCATCAATCACCTCCTGTCACCCCCCTAGCACTCCTATCCATCAGATCAGGCCCAATACAACCTGTCATCTAAAAGGCCACCCTGCTTATGACCGGTTCCACAAAATTCGCCCCGTCATAGACCACCTGTCATCAAAATTTGCAGATGCTTATACCCCTGAACAGTCATTTTGAGACATTTGGTTTCCAGACTATTCACGGTTTTGGGCCCATAAAATGCCAGGGCGGTATAGGAACCCCACAAGTGACCCCATTTTAGAAAAAAGACACCCCAAGGTATTCTGTTAGGTGTATGACGAGTTCATAGAAGATTTTGTTTTTTGTCAAAAGTTAGCGGAAATTGATTTTTATTGTTTTTTTTTTCACAAAGTGTCATTTTTCACTAACTTGTGACAAAAAATAAAATCTTCTATAAACTCGCCATACACCTAACGGAATACCTTGGGGTGTCTTCTTTCTAAAATGGGGTCACTTGTGGGGTTCCTATACTGCCCTGGCATTTTAGGGGCCCTAAACCATAAGGAGTAGTCTAGAAAACAAATGCCTCAAAATGACCTGTGAATAGGACGTTGGGCCCCTTAGCGCACCTAGGCTGCAAAAAAGTGCCACACATGTGGTATCGCCGTACTCAGGAGAAGTAGTATAATGTGTTTTGGGGTGTATTTTTTACACATACCCATGCTGGGTGGGAGAAATCTCTCTGTAAATGGACAATTGTGTGTAAAAAAAATCAAACAATTGTCATTTACAGAGATATTTCTCCCACCCAGCATGGGTATGTGTAAAAATACACCACAAAACACATTATACTACTTCTCCTGAGTACGGCGGTACCACATGTGTGGCACTTTTTTACACCCTAAGTACGCTAAGGGGCCCAAAGTCCAATGAGTACCTTTAGGATTTCACAGGTCATTTTGAGACATTTGGTTTCAAGACTCCTCCTCACGGTTTAGGGCCTCTAAAATGCCAGGGCAGTATAGGAACCCCACAAATGACCCCATTCTAGAAAGAAGACACCCAAAGGTATTCCGTTAGGAGTATGGTGAGTTCATAGAAGATTTTATTTTTTTTGTCACAAGTTAGCGGAAAATGACACTTCGTGAAAAAAAAAAACAATTAAAATCAATTTCCGCTAACTTGTGACAAAAAATAAAATCTTCTATGAACTCACCATACTCCTAACGGAAAACCTTGGGGTGTCTTCTTTCTAAAATTGGGTCATTAGTGGGGTTCCTATACTGCCCTGGCATTTTAGGGGCCCTAAACCGTGAGGAGTAGTCTTGAAACAAAAATGACCTGTGAAATCCTAAAGGTACTCATTGGACTTTGGGCCCCTTAGCGCAGTTAGGGTGCAAAAAAGTGCCACACATGTGGTATCGCCGTACTCAGGAGAAGTAGTATAATGTGTTTTGGGGTGTATTTTTACACATACCCATGCCGAGTGGGAGAAATATCTCTGTAAATGAGCAATTGTGTGTAAAAAAAATCAAACAATTGTCATTTACAGAGATATTTCTCCCACCCAGCATGGGTATGTGTAAAAATACACCCCAAAACACATTATACTACTTCTCCTGAGTACGGCAATACCACATGTGGCACTTTTTTGCAGCCTAACTGCGCTAAGGGGCCCAACGTCCAATGAGCACCTTTAGGCTTTACAGGGGTGCTTACAAATTAGCACCCCCCAAAATGCCAGGACAGTAAACACACCCCACAAATGACCCCATTTTGGAAAGTAGACACTTCAAGGTATTCAGAGAGTGGCATGGTGAGTCCATGGCAGATTTCATTTTTTTTTGTCACAAGTTTTGTCACAAGAAATGGAAACTTTTTTTTTTCTTGTCACAAACTGTCATTTTCCGCTAACTTGTGACAAAAAAATAATATCTTCTATGAACTTACTATGCCTCTCAGTGAATACTTTGGGATGTCTTCTTTCCAAAATGGGGTCATTTGGGGGGTATTTAAACTATCCCGGAATTCTAGCCCCTCATGAAACATGACAGGTGGTCAGAAAAGTCATAGATGCTACAAAATGAGAAAATTCCCTTTTTGCACCATAGTTTGTAAAATATAGGCTTAATGCGTTTTTTTTATCAAAAACATGTTTGTCCACATTTTACGTGCTGCATGAATACAGAAATTTTACTTTATTTGAAAAATAGCAGCACAGAAAGTTAAAAAAATCATTTTTTTTACAAAATTCATGTCTTTTTTGATGAATATAATAAAAAGTAAAAATCGCAGCAGCAATCAAATAGCACCAAAAGAAAGCTTTATTAGTGACAAGAAAAGGAGCCAAAATTCATTTAGGTGGTAGGTTGTATGAGCGAGCAATAAACCGTGAAAGCTGCAGTGGTCTGAATGGAAAAAAGGGTCTGGTCCTTAAAGGGAAGGTTCAAGCAAAATAAAAAAATGAGTTTCACTTACCTGGGGCTTCTACAAGCCCCATGCAGCCATCCTGTGCCCTTGTAGTCACTCACTGCTGCTCCAGTCCCCCGCTGGCAGCTTGCCGACCTCGGAGGTCGGCGGGCCACATTGCGTACATTTTTACGCATTCCCGCTAGAGCAGGAACATTAACACATACATTTTTACGCGTTACTGGTTCAATGCGTACATTTTTACGCATTGAACCAGTAATGCGTAAAAATGTATATGTTAATGTTCCTGCACTAGCGGGAATGCGTAAAAATGTACGCAATGCATCCCGACGACCTCCTAGGTCGGCAAGCTGCCAGCGGGGGACTGGAGCAGCAATGAGTGACTACGAGGGCACAGGATGGCTGCATGGGGCTGGTAGAAGCCCCAGGTAAGTGAAACTCATTTTTTTATTTTGCTTGGACATTTCCTTTAAGGGGGGGGGGGGGGGGGAGGTAAAGCCTGCGGTCCTCAAGTGGTTAACCACTTCCCTACTAAGGGATTTCCCCCCTTCTGTACCAGAGCAATTTTCACCTTTCAGCGCTCATTCCATTCATTCCATTCATGATTCATCTATAAATGTATTACTACTTAACATATAGGTAGAAAAAACAATGTTTTGTAAAAAACAATACCTTTTAATGGCTAACTGATAGAGTTAAATTATGCAAGCTTTCTGGGATCTAGTCCCCTTCTTCAGGCATATTTCCAGATGTTAGCTGAAGTAAAACACTGATGCAGGTAAATAGTAAACACGAAGATGACAGTTGTGTTGGTTACTGTTTATCCGTTAGGTGTCAGGTGATCAGCAGGCTGGAGCCAGTGAGTTAGTGCAACCATACATGAAATCCATTTGGCTAAATTTGTTTGGTTAACACGGTACAGAAACTTTTTTGCTACTTACTACTTACCACAATGAAACAATCTATATCTTGTTTGTTTGTTTTTCACCACCAGTTAGGCTTTCTTTGGGTGATAAATTTTGTTAAGAATTAAGGATTATTTTATTCTAAATGCATTTTAATTAACTGGAAAAATAAGAAAAAAATAGAAAAAAAAATACATTATTTCTCAGTTTTTGGATGTTAAAGATTTAAAATTATACATGCTACTGTAATTAAAACCCACACATTTTATTTGCCCATTTGTCCTGGTTACTAAAGCATTTAAAATATTTCCCTAGTACAATATTTTATTTGGAAAGAAAGGTGCATTTTTTTCAATTTTGCATCCACATCACTAATTACAAGCCCATAATTTTATAAATAACATTAATAAACCCTTTTGAGTACCCGTGTGGGAGCTAGCAGTGGCCATTCACCGCAATAGATGAATATCTACACCCCTGTGCAAGAACTGAAGTCCTGTGGGGCATAGATATACCGTATGGCATATGATAACCGTATGGCATATAAAAAGTAAGAAAACATGTTTTTATTGAATATTATGTCAGGGTTTTATACTGCTTTAATGTATCTATACATATCTTCCACCTAGTTACAGTATAAAGATTCTAGAAATTATCTCATCCTTACAGAAGGGAAAACTCACATCTTTACTTTTTGCATTTTTGAAAGAATTGAGAACCATGATTACTGTATGTGAACATTTCATAGGTAACATTTTTAAACAAGTGTATAGAAATCTTTAATAAAAATATCAGAATTAATATATATCTTTGATCACAGTGGATATCTATGATGGACTAAATAATTATTCTGAGCTTTGCTATTGTTTATTTATGTTTACTTATGTGTTTTTTATTTTTATAGGACCTTATAATCATAACTGTAGTGCTAAATTTCCTTGTATCACTAACAGGTTCTCTTGCAGAACATGGTTTACATAGGAGACGTATGGCTTTCTATACAACCCAAAGGCCCTATCTGCTGTCTTATACGTTGGTGACTTTGGATTATTACTGGGAATCTAATCCTTGGGAAATGTTCTGTCCTTAGGTGGTCTTGCTTTTGGTACAAATGTTCCAAAACATAGATAATTAATTTAGACTGTATAATCAATAACGTTAAGTAATTGTTGTAATCCCATTTTAATTTTTGCTGTAAATACCACTTATTTGCTGGGAAGACAAGTTAACCTTAATTGGGTGGGCCTATGTAATGTACATGTAAATAGGGATTAGCAGGCACTATTAGCAAAATTATCGCCCAGCAAACATTTTGTGAAATTGCAGCCACAAATCACCATTTTTTCATTTGCATTAATGTCTATGGAGATGTTGTGTGGCTGCACAGGGTTTAAACACACTTTTTCCCAAAAAAATTAAGAAACGATTTTCTCACAAATTAGGGTACATGGTTATTTAAGACAAACGAAACAAAATCCCTTTTTTTGACATGTTCTTAGTATTGACGAAGGAATAGTACACCGAAACGCGCATTGATGCTGAGACCCGCTGGACCCAAGATCCGTATACACCACTGCTACTGATCGCCCCACGCATCGGTCACTGCGCTGCTGGCCACAGCCTGGGCACACCTGCTGCATTGAGGAGATGCTATATTTGCTATTGAAGTTTTAAGTTTGTAAGTAAGTTTTTATTTGTGCAATAAACTACCCCCTTTGGTTTTACGCTATGGAACGCTCTATTTCTTTCTAGTATTTTACTCAACCCCAAGTCCAGAGCAGAACTGGCTGAGACCATTGGAGAATACTGTGGGTACTGAAGCTGTGTAAAGCCCAATAATCTTCTTTTTGTGTTGTTCTTAGTTTTGACTCGGACTTACATAGTACATTTGGTAATGTAATTACACGATTACTCTGGCACGCATGCAGTAGCAGTAGAGCTTCAGAGGCTGATCCGATGCAATCCCCACCATCTCTATGATTCCAGGTAACCTCCTTGCTCTAGTGCGAGGATGTAGAGGTAACATTTGTGAAAATGGGCTGCTCATGCTTACATTTAAACTCTTTTTCTCTGATCTCATTTTGCTTATATGCCATACCTCTCACTTCTAAATTAATGTATTACCATTTATTTTTTTGTTTTTTTTACCATTATCAAAGGTGTTGTTTTCATCTTTATCACCTCTATATTTAATAAAACATGATAACTAATATTTATATACAAAGTAGGTTATTCTATCAACCTGCAATAGCAATGAACCTTTACAGAAATGAAATCAGAGCTAAAAGACAATCTGCAGCTTTCAATCTCATACTTTATAATTGCTCTGATATAGAGAGCATTTGTTCTTAAAATGATTCTTCATTGAGTCCTGGTGTAACTATCTAGAGTGAGCTTGCACACTAAGCAGTCTTACTTCCTCAGCCAAAATGGCTGTTTTTCCTTTGAGGGCTCTGTTGAGTCCCCATAGTTAGATTAGAATCTGACTGTGGAATAAACTACTAACTCCATCCCAGGTCACCAATGTCATGGTTTTCTCTGTAGATCTGGTGCCCATGCTACTCTCCATACCATACCATATCAGCACATCAAGCAGCTACTTCATGCATCAAACGTAAATTGTAAACACATTGGGGGTCTGTTAATTCTCAGCTCTGGCCGAAAAAATGGCTCACCCTGCTCCTGCACAAATTCCAGGCCCACAATGATTACTATACCCCCTCCGAGCAACTGAGGAGGACACATAACTCAGCCACTGGCACACAAATTACTGTTTTTTAACTAATTTGTTCAGCACTCAGTTTAAACTCCAGGTACAAATACGCAGCATTGGTAGGGAAAACATTGGCGCAGCACTACACAGAATCAGCTGGTTCGATACATTTGGGGTCTGAACTATTTATGACAGAAGCACACATCATGCATCAACTCCCTCCCACCTCCCCACCTGACAGCATCAAAGTGTCAGTATTGGTAAAGAAGCCAGGTAATGTCAGTACAAGGGGCCATAAGAGTGCATGGCTGGCATAGAAGGGGCATGAGCAGATGGGTAATAGGAGTACTGGGTAGGAGAATGCATGACTGGGCCAAGCAAGACCAAGTTAACATCAGGACTCACTTAGACTCAGAAAACCGGTGTTCATGCATAGGGATGAGCAAGCTAAATTTTCAAGTTGGACCTCACCGCAAATTATCCAAAACCTTGCTTACCGAAAATCTCATAAAAATTACCAACCATTTCAGACCAAGATTTGAATTTTCATGAATTGCACAGAAGACAATGATGCCGACTCTGCAGTTAATAGCAAAGCAGTTGATAGAATGCTGCAGTATATTGAAAAAAAATGTTTTTATATCTTTTATTACATTTTAAGAAAATGGACAGCGCAAGGTCCCACCTCTCCATCCTCTTTAACTCCTTGTCACCTTGTGCAAGCTGGTATAGCCTGAATTCAGAGCCTGGACCAGCATAATCTATAACATGGAGGGTCCTGTAAGAGAGGGGCAGCAAAGCCCCCTGCCCCCCTCCCCCCCGTATCCCCATGTTTAATGACCAGCTCCCCATGCCCTTTTTAAAATAGTACTTTTTCTAGTCGCCCTAAAAATGGGGAAAGCGCAAACAAAAGTTTATCTTTAATAGACTTCAATGGGATCCACCTGGCAAACTTTTGGGAAAGACTTTAGCTCACCTGGGCCCATCACTACTTAGGTTTGCTCTTAGTTTAATCTTATCAAGTGCAGAGTATGTTTCTGCAAAATTCAGCATGTAAACAAAAACCACCAAAAACAATTACAAATGAATTTCATTATGTATTATTTCTATGCAATGATAACTCCTAGCAGTGCTGTTCTACTAACTGGGAGCTTGTTTTTGTCCGCAAATAATGTCATTGGTGTAAAAATAACAACTGCATGGGCAATAAAGAGAATTTATCCCAGAATGATCCTGTTTTGTATTTTATCCCATCAGATTGCACCCTCTAAGTAGTTCCTACAGAGTACTGGCTAAAGGTTTATTATACATGACGTCTATGACTAGTGATTCAGTTGGATCTGAGCTGGAGTAGATTGTAAATGGAAATCACAAGCTAGAGCCCAAAAGAGACAGAACAAACTGATCAAGCCCATTCAACATTTTAAGTTGGCAGCAAAGAGCAGTCCACAGATTTGAACCTTGCACCCCCCCCCCCCCATGTACATCCAGTATGTCCTTAGCACTCATACCTTAGTCATTTATCTTTGAGGAAGCCCTAGCTTCCCAGCCATTCTAATCTCCAAGATGCAGTCCTCTTTTTCTCCAGATGTAACCAGCTACACCTGTTAGTATAATAAAATGGAAAATTGATTGACTCTATTCTAACATTAGTAACTACTGTGTTAGTATTTTTCAGCAGATCACAGTGACCTTTAATCCGAAGGTCATATCAAACTGAAAAATTCAATATATCACAACAAGTAGACAATTAATCCACCAAGTGCAAATGTAAAGAAAGGAAAATCCTCCATCTAAATCTATAACATCATTTTCATTGGGAAATATCAAATTAAAGTTGTTACAGCCTTTGAATTGAGTGAAAGCTCCCTTGTTTATTCATCTGGGCCCAATGGGATTGCTTCTTCAAAGGAAACAGAGTGATTTACTGAGTCTTCTTTCCATCGTGGCATGTGTTTATTGATTTTCAAGAACAAGTGGGCAGCCAAGAATGCTATTTAGAATTGTTTTATGATTCAGGAGTGAAGGGACTTCCTAAAGTGCTGCAACAACATTTTAAAAAAGATTCATTGGTAACTGATACGCACAGAGATAGTACGTTTCTGACAGTGCCTGTTTAAAAACGTAAAATAAATTTATAGAGCTGGTCATCTAAGAATCTACAGAGGTAACTAATATTGTTAAGTATATTTATTATAAATGACCACAGAAATTATGCATATTTATAAAATATATCACACATTTGTATTAATTTTTATTAAAATGAATTACACATATCAGTAAAATATGTTTTATTTAAAATATTCGGGGTGCAACATGTTGATTGATTTTTCTACTAAAGTGGTTAGAAAATAAATTCTCAATTTTTAAATGTGTAGTGGTGAAAAACAGAAGTGATGAAATAATTATGAATACATTTTCAAGCCAACATTTTTCCTTTTTTTTCCTTACGATTTTCTGCTTGCAGCCCTCTGGGGATGTATTCAAGGAAAATCTACTATGGTTGTAAAGTATCAAAGGATTTTTGTGGTTTGAGAAAACCACATGTATTGATTTTTTTCATAATCTGAACTTTACAGTGACTTAACTACCGAGCAACAACTGCAACCATGGTGGGCAGGGGGCTGCTTTCGATTCTACCCTTATATTTGATTTACATTTACAAAATATTGCTTGCTGATGCAATCACACCTGTCAACAGAAAACACAGTGGCTCCCAAAGATACATCTGCTTTCATCTGTCCTTAAAAATAAGGAACATGGGAGGAAGCTGTTTGGAAGAAAAGGTGGTGTTTTTATTCATGCTATATATATATATATATATATATATATATATATATATATATATATATATACACATACACACACACAAACACATGCACACTATTAGTTATTCTTTAGGCTTTATGGTTTACATGCTAAGATTAGGATCAGAGAAACATTTAAAATGGTTTTTGATTTACGGACAGCTTGTTGAAAAGATAGCTCATAAAACATGATTCGATTGGACATCAATAAGGACAACAATCTTACAGTATACATTTTCATTTCTTTGACATCTTGTTAGCAACAAGAATTGTAAAGCCCAATTACTGGGGAAATATTTTGGGTCTGAGTAGTGTAGAAAAGGGTTAAAATCCCATTTGGATTTTTTCTACATTCTTGTGTTCCTATCTGTGATAGAATTCACATTCCTGTCCAAACAGGAAGTGGCAAAATCTCTTTAACAGACAATAACCAATACAATGTTTTTTTTAGGAGGGTAATAGGAGATGGGGAGGTAGGATGGATTGTGGACAAGCCTTAATCACTGCCCTTCATTTCCTGCCCCTTCACTACCAGTTTCTTTACTACACTCCCTGGCGGTAACTTTGAGTTCGGTTTGGGGCAGAAAACTGCCGCTCAGAGCGGTAACACCAAGCCCCCCCCTTCCCTTCCCCCAACTCATGGTAGTCACTGGGAAGTCTATGCAGGGCATTACGGATGTTTCAACTCACCTCCCCTTTGTCATCATGGTGACAGATGGCAGTCTCACTACAGGCTTACAGCACCACCCGGAGGATGGAGGGAGAAGTGCAGCGCTGGTTCTCAGGAAGGTGAATAAGTGCTGGGTTGCTGCAGATCTCTCTAGCAGAATTATTTTTTATTGGTTTTAGGGTCTGAAAGCATACAAAAAATTGTACCACTTTTAGACCCTAAAAGGGTCTAAAGCCCTAAAAGGAAGGTTAAAGCCACAAAGCTCCATGGAGATCCAAGGCAGGAAAAAAATGTTTTCACTGTGGCTCATCTTTGTCCCTTACTAATGGGATCTATGTGTTCATTTGACGGAGATTTTACTCAGATACTACTGATTGTATGCACCTCTATTATATTAGGTTGGGTCATATCTGGATTTGGTACAGTGGTAGTACAAATATTGCATTTATTGTATCCTTCCCAAATTATTGGCACTAATGAGCTTCAATTAAGAATTTATATACATACTTTTAAAGTCCCTTTTGAATTAATGATTGTGATTTGGTTGATCCACAAAACTGTGGTTACTAGTTGTGTCCATTATCCATGGAAGTTAATAATTTATAATTTGCTTGTGGGTGATTTGTGGTATGACTACTGCATATTTTAGATCTTATATCTTTATTTCCATGTCTTTATATTGCTTTTTTAGAATGCAATAAATAAATGCTTATGTATAAAGATTGTCTGCCTCTGAAGAAGTGGCTTGGGTCTCTACTATAAACCTTTGACATTCAGTGCTGCCCGTAGTTATTCATACCCCTGGAAAAATTGACTTTAAGTTACTTTTATTCAACCAGCAAGTAATTTTTTGATGGGAAATGACATAGGTGTCTTCCAAAAGATAGTAAGATGATGTACAAGAGGCATTATTGTGGGAAAAAAGCATTTCTCAGCTCTTATTTACATTTGAGCAAAAAGCGTCTAGTCCAAAATTATTCATACCCTTCTCAATAATCAATAGAAAATTTGTATTGGCTATTACAGCAATCAAACGCTTCCTATAATTGCAGACCAGCTTTTTGCATGTCTCCATAGGGACTTTTGCCAATTCATCTTTAGCAATGAGCTCCAAATCTTTCAGGTTGGAGGGTCTTCTTGCCGTCATTCTGATATTTAGCTCTCTCCACAGATTCTCAATTGGATTCAAGTCAGAACTTTGGTTGGGCCACTCCAAAACGTTAATGTTGTTGTTGTCTGTTAACCATTTCTTCACCACTTTGGTTCTGTGTTTTGTGTCATTGTCATGCTGAAATTTCCACTGGTGCCCAAGGCCAAGTTTCTCTGCAGCGAGGAGAACGCCAGCGCATACCACTAAGGCTGCATCCGAAATGACCACCAGCTCAGTGTGCAGCACCTAAATAGATTTTCTGCACACTTCGAATTCAATTCAGATGCAAATCATATGCAAATCTGCTACTACTTATTATGCAAACATGAAACTCAGGAGGAGGGGTTGGGAGCAGCTAACCTGAGAGTTACATAGTTACAAAGTTAAGAAAAGGTGGGGGGAAAGGCTGCGCGTCCCTAAACACATGCTGCAATTGAATGGTTAATCGCACAGGCATACACCGCCTCTGCTAGACTGAAAAATGCATGCCCTGCATCCAAGACAAGTGCTAACATTTATTAAACTAGGAGGAACTTTAGCTTCCAACATAGTTTGCATGCAAAGTATATTATACTAGACACTTGCGCCACGGTGAGGCAAACCTCCGGGCAAGTGACCTAACCTAAATTTAAAACCTTGGGAGCAGCTAAGCAAAAAAATGTGAAGTGTGCAGAAAATCTATTTAGGTGCTGCACACTGAGCTGGTGGTCATTTCGGATGCAGCCTTAGTGGTATGCGCCTGCGTTCTCCTCGCTGTTCAACCAAATGTAAGTTACACATTTTTTTTGCTTAGCTGCTCCCAAGGTTTTAAATTTAGGTTAGGACACTTGCCCGGAGGTTTGTCTCAACGTGGCGCAAGTGTCTAGTATAATATACTTTGCATGCAAACTATGTTGGAAGCTAAAGTTCCTCCTAGTTTAATAAATGTTAGCACTTGTCTTGGATGCAGGGCATGCATTTTTTAGTCTAGCAGAGGCGGTGTATGCCTGTGCGATTAACCATTCAATTGCAGCATGTGTTTAGGGACGCGTAGCCTTTCCCCCCACCTTTTCTTAACTTTGTAACTATGTAACTGTCAGGTTAGCTGCTCCCAGCCCCTCCTCCTGAGTTTCCTGTTTGCATAATAAGTAGTAGCAGATTTGCATATGATTTGCATCTGAATTGAATGCGAAGTGTGCAGAAAATCTATTTAGGTGCTGCACACTGAGCTGGTGGTCATTTCGGATGCAGCCTTAGTGGTATGCGCTGGCATTCTCCTCGCTGTTCAACCAAATGTAGGTTACACATTTTTTTTGCTTAGCTGCTCCCAAGGTTTTAAATTTAGGTTAGGTCACTTGCCCGGAGGTTTGCCTCACCGTGGCGCAAGTGTCTAGTATAATATACTTTGCATGCAAACTATGTTGGAAGCTAAAGTTCCTCCTAGTTTAATAAATGTTAGCACTTGTCTTTGATTTAGGGCATGCATTTTTCAGTCTAGCAGAGGCGGTGTATGCCTGTGCGATTAACCATTCAATTGCAGCATGTGTTTAGGGACGCACAGCCTTTCCCCCCACCTTTTCTCAAGTTTCTCTGCAGACTGCCCGATGTTGTCGTTTGGAATCCTCATGTATTGCTCTTTTTTCATGGTGCCATTTACTGTGATTAGGTTCCCTGGTCCATTGGCTGAAAAACACCCCAAAGCATTAGGTTCCCACCACCATGTTTGACAGTGAGGATGGTGTTCTTTGGCTTGAAGGCTTCTCCTTTTTTACGCCAAATGAAGGAAACAACATTGTGACCAAACAATTCAATTTTTGTTTCATCTGACCATAACACAGAAGACCAGAAGTCTTGTTCTTAGTCCAGATGAGCATTTGCAAAGGCCAAGCAAGCTTTTGTGTGCCTTAACTGGAGAAGTGGGGCCCTCCTTGGTCTGCATCCATGGAACCCAGCAGTGTGCAGTGTCTGCTGGATTGTCTGCCTTGAGACATTGCCACCAGTAGAGCCCAGATTCACCAGGATGTCATTGGTGGTGATCCTTGGATTTTGTTTCACCTCTCTCACTATCCTCCCGGCAAGTCACTTTTGGCTTCTGACTAGTGTTGGGCGAACATCTAGATGTTCGGGTTCGGGCCGAACAGGCCGAACATGGCCGCGATGTTCGGGTGTTCGACCCGAACTCCGAACATAATGGAAGTCAATGGGGACCCGAACTTTTGTGGTTTATAAAGCCTCCTTACATGCTACATACCCCAAATTTACAGGGTATGTGCACCTTGGGAGTGGGTACAAGAGGAAAAAAAAATTAGCAAAAAGAGCCTATAGTTTTTGAGAAAATCGATTTTAAAGTTTCAAAGGGAAAACTGTCTTTTAAATGCGGGAAATGTCTGTTTTCTTTGCACAGGTAACATGTTTTTTGTCGGCATGCAGTCATAAATGTAATACATATAAGAGGTTCCAGGAAAAGGGACCGGTAACACTAACCCAGCAGCAGCACACGTGATGGAACAGGAGGAGGCGCAGGAGGAGAAGGCCACGCTTTGTGAGACACAACAACCCAGGCCTTGCATGAGGGCAAGAAGCGTGCGGATAGCATGCTTTGTACCGCCATGCAGTCATAAATGTAATAAAGATAAGTGGTTCAATAAACAGGGACCACGCGGCAACGCTAACCCAGCAGCAGCAGACGTGATGGAACAGGAGCAGGCGCAGGAGGAGAAGGCCACGCTTTGTGAGACACAACAACCCAGGCCTTGCATGAGGGCAAGAAGCGTGCGGATAGCATGCTTTGTACCGCCATGCAGTCATAAATGTAATAAAGATAAGTGGTTCAATAAACAGGGACCACGCGGCAACGCTAACCCAGCAGCAGCAGACGTGATGGAACAGGAGCAGGCGCAGGAGGAGAAGGCCACGGTTTTTGAGACACAACAACCTAGGCCTTGCATGAGGACAAAAAGCGTGCGGATATAGCAGCAATGCTTTTTGCCGCCATGCAGTCATAAATGTAATACAGATGAGAGGTTCAATAAACAGGGACCGGAAATGCTACACCATCCCAGATGTTCATTGGTCATGTTACTTGGTTGGGGTCCTGGAGTGTTGCGTAGTCATTTCCAATCCAGGATTGATTCATTTTAATTTGAGTCAGACGGTCTGCATTTTCTGTGGAGAGGCGGATACGCCGATCTGTGATGATGCCTCCGGCAGCACTGAAACAACGTTCCGACATAACGCTGGCTGCCGGGCAAGCCAGCACCTCTATTGCGTACATTGCCAGTTCGTGCCAGGTGTCTAGCTTCGATACCCAATAGTTGAAGGGTGCAGATGGATTGTTCGACACAGCTACGTCATCTGACATGTAGTCCTTGACCATCTTCTCCAGGCGATCGGTGTTGGAGGTGGATCTGCACGCTTGCTGTTCAGTGGGCTGCTGCTGCATGGGTGTCAGAAAATTTTCCCACTCCAAGGACACTGCCGATACCGTTCCCTTTTGGGCACTAGCTGCGGCTTGCGTTGTTTGCTGCCCTCCTGGTCGTCCTGGGTTTGCGGAAGTCAGTCTGTCTGCGTACAACTGGCTAGAGGAGGGGGAGGATGTCAATCTCCTCTCTAAAGTCTCCACAAGGGCCTGCTGGTATTCTTCCATTTTGACCTGTCTGACTCTTTCTTCAAGCAGTTTTGGAACATTGTGTTTGTACCGTGGATCCAGAAGGGTATAAACCCAGTAATTGGTGTTGTCCAGAATGCGCACAATGCGTGGGTCACGTTCAATGCAGTCTAGCATGAATTGAGCCATGTGTGCCAGAGTCCTACCAGAATCCTCATCATCCTCTTGTGAGCGTTGTGATAGTTGTTGTGATGCATCATAGTCGTCACCTTCCTCCTGGTCTGCTTCTGCTGACAATTCGCTTTGAATTGTGGAAGTCCAACGTGCACCACTCTGGCCCTCGTCAGTGGTGGCATGAAATTCCTGCTCCAACTCCAGCTGTTCCTCCTCCTCTTCTTCGTCATAGCTGCTGGGGCCAGCGTTCCCTGAGGCGGATGGCCTGATGTTGGTACCATCACGCTGATCGTTTTCTCCTTCAGATTCCCCCAGTTGCATCATGACAGCTGTTTCCTTGATTTTCAACATTGACCTCTTCAGTAAACACAGCAGTGGTATGGTAATGCTGACTGAAGAGTTGTCACTGCTCACAAGCAACGTGGATTGCTCAAAATTTTGGAGGACTTGGCAGAGGTCCAACATGTTGGCCCAATCGGATCCACAGAAGCTTGGCAGCTGTCCGGATGCGCCTCGGTACTGCGCCGTCATGTACTGGACCACTGCACTCTTCTGCTCACAAAAGCGTGCTAGCATGTGCAGCGTAGAATTCCAGCGCGTAGGGACATCACACAGCAAGCGATGGTGGGGGAGATTGAAGCGCTCCTGCATCTTGGCGAGTGCCCCCGAAGCAGTACTGGAATTTCTACAATGTTTGGCCACTCGACGCACCTTCAACAGAAGATCGGCCACGCCTGGGTATGTCCTCAGGAACCGCTGAACTACTAGGTTCATCACGTGCGCCAGGCAAGGGATGTGTGTCAGCTTAGCCAACCTTAAAGCGCGAATGAGATTACTCCCATTATCACACACAACCATGCCCGGTTTCAAGTCCAGCGGTGCCAGCCACAAATCCGTCTGTTCCTTTATTCCCTTCCAAATTTCCTCCCCTGTGTGCTGCTTATCCCCAAGGCAGATCAGCTTCAGCAACGCTTGCTGACGCATGCCAACAGCTGTGCTGCACTGCTTCCACGATCCTACTGCTGCTGGGTTAGCGTTTCCGGATGAGGTACAGCTTTGAGATGCGTTGGAGGAGAAGGAGTCAGAGAGGTAGGTGCTGCTGTTGTTATCCAGTGGGAGGGACGGCGGTGCAGCTGTTTGCGGTGTGGGCAACACCCGCGCCGTAGCAGGTGAGGAATCGCTGCCAGGCTCCACAAGGTTCACCCAGTGCGCGGTAAGGGAGATGTATCGACCCTGGCCGAACGCACTCGTCCAAGTGTCAGTGGTGAGGTGAACCTTGCAGGCAACGGCATTCTTCAAGCTTCGGGTTATTTTGCTGACCACGTGCTCATGCAACTCAGGCACTGCAGAGCGCGCAAAGTGGTAGCGGCTGGGAACCACGTAACGTGGGATGGCCACTGACATCATGCCCTTGAAGCTGTTTGTCTCCACCACTCGATATGGCAGCATTTCGCAGGCCAGAAGCTTGGCTATGCTGGCTGTTACTGCCACGGCCCGGGGGTCATTTGCTGGCAATTTCCTCTTGCGCTCAAACATCTCCGACACAGACAACTGAACCGTAGCGCTGCACACGGAAGGGCTGTTGGTTGTTGTGTTTGATGAACACTGGGAGACCTCAAGAGCACTACTCCGGAAAGTGACAGTGTCAGCGTCGTCTGATGTTTGTGAATGTTGTGAACCACGCAATAGCTGGGCTACTGCTGCTGCTGAGGCGGGTCTGGTGGTGAGTCTGGTGAACCCAAGGGAGGCAGTGTTGCTGGTACCCTGTCCTGCCGCGTTTGCCCACAGAGTGGGATGTTTGGATAGCATGTGGCGGCTCATGCTGGTGGTGGAGAGGTTGTTAATACTTTTCCCCCTGCTCAGGCGAGTCTTGCACACCTTGCAAATCGCCATGGTAACATCCTCAGTGCAGTCTTCAAAGAAAGCCCAGACTTTGGAGCACCTGCCTCCTTGCTGGCGATTTCTGTTTCCTCCTCTTTTGCCTCTCACTCTAACTTCCACGCTTGTGGTGCCTGAAATTGCGCGCCGCCTACCTTGTGGCACAAGGCGAACTCGTGCAGCAGTGGGTTCTTCAACAGACTCATCTGTGCTGCTGCTACGACGGCGATGTTCTCGTTCACAAATAAAATCTGGGTCTCTGTCCACATTGTCCATACCCTCCTCTTCCATCTCCTCAAACTCGTCATATGTCATTGTGGGGGGCCGCCGCCGTGGAGTAGAGCTCCCCAGAACAACCTCTGCGCAGCTTACTCCAACGTCGTCTTCCAGATCTTGTCGGCCGACCTCCTGCAATTGCAACCCCTCCTGCCCAACTTGCTCTGGGATTTGGGTTTCCGAGTCCTCCTCGGACTCGCCTTGTATTTCAGTGCGCGGTGCATTTCCCACAGTTAATGGTTGTGAATCCGGGCACAACATTTCTGGCTGTTCCTCCATTGACCTTTCATAGGTGGAAGTTTGTTGGGCTGGGAATAGCTCCTGCGAATACCCCATTGTGTCCTGAGGTAATTCATAGGACTGGTTATCTGGCAGTTGTGTGCGTGGTGTCGCTGCCGGTTGTGTCAGCTTTGTGCCCACTGGCTCCTTGTAACTGGCTGAGGACTCGGACCTCGTGCGTGATGTGCTGGTGCTGCTTAACCCACTGCTGGACGCTTGAGAGGTCATCCAAGTAATTATCTGGTCCTGTTCTTTTGGATTTGTGAGGGTTGTTGTCCTGGACAACATGGGCGGTATTGAGTGGGTTTTCTTGGGTGCTCCCCTGTGGCCTGTACGTGAACCGTCAGGGGAAACACCTCTTCCCTTGCCCCTTCCTCTTTCACCGGATTTCTTCCTCATTTCACTTATCCTTACAGTACACGCTGACTGGCAGCAGTACAGTGGCAGTACAGAAATGCTATACAGTACCACTATTCCCAGCAGCGACACAGAGCACAATGCTATTCAGTGGCGGGTGAGCGGTGTACTACTGTTCCCAGGCCCAGCAGACACAGAGTGGAAGTAAACACAATGCTATATAGTCTGGCTGAGCGGTGTACACAGAGTGGCAGTACACACAATGCTATATAGTCTGGCTAAGCCGTGTACACAGAGTGTCAGAAAACACAATGCTATATATAGCGTGGCTGAGCGAGGTGCACAGTGGCAGTACACACAATGCTATATTAGTCAGGCTAAGCCGTGTACACAGAGTGTCAGTAAACAATGGTATATAGTCTGGCTGAGCGGTGTACACAGAGTGTCAGTAAACAACGGTATATAGTCTGGCTGAGCGGTGTACACAGAGTGGCAGTAAACACAATGCTATATATAGCGTGGCTGAGCGAGGTGCACAGTGGCAGTACACACAATGCTATATAGTCAGGCTAAGCCGTGTACACAGAGTGTCAGAAAACACAATGCTATATATAGCGTGGCTGAGCGAGGTGCACAGTGGCAGTACACACAATGCTTTATAGTCAGGCTGAGCCGTGTACACAGAGTGTCAGTAAACAATGGTATATAGTCTGGCTGAGCGGTGTACACAGAGTGTCAGTAAACAACGGTATATAGTCTGGCTGAGCGGTGTACACAGAGTGGCAGTAAACACAATGCTATATATAGCGTGGCTGAGCGAGGTGCACAGTGGCAGTACACACAATGCTATAGAGCCAGGCTAAGCCGTGTACACAGAGTGTCAGAAAACACAATGCTATATATAGCGTGGCTGAGCGAGGTGCACAGTGGCAGTACACACAATGCTATATTAGTCAGGCTAAGCCGTGTACACAGAGTGTCAGAAAACACAATGCTATATATATATAGCGTGGCTGAGCGAGGTGCACAGTGGCAGTACACACAATGCTATATATAGCGTGGCTGAGCGAGGTGCACAGTGGCAGTACACACAATGCTATATATAGCGTGGCTGAGCGAGGTGCACAGTGGCAGTACACACAATGCTATATATAGCGTGGCTGAGCGAGGTGCACAGTGGCAGTACACACAATGCTATATTAGTCAGGCTAAGCCGTGTACACAGAGTGTCAGAAAACACAATGCTATATATATAGCGTGGCTGAGCGAGGTGCACAGTGGCAGTACACACAATGCTATATATAGCGTGGCTGAGCGAGGTGCACAGTGGCAGTACACACAATGCTATATATAGCGTGGCTGAGCGAGGTGCACAGTGGCAGTACACACAATGCTATATATAGCGTGGCTGAGCGAGGTGCACAGTGGCAGTACACACAATGCTATATTAGTCAGGCTAAGCCGTGTACACAGAGTGTCAGAAAACACAATGCTATATATATAGCGTGGCTGAGCGAGGTGCACAGTGGCAGTACACACAATGCTATATATAGCGTGGCTGAGCGAGGTGCACAGTGGCAGTACACACAATGCTATATATAGCGTGGCTGAGCGAGGTGCACAGTGGCAGTACACACAATGCTATATTAGTCAGGCTAAGCCGTGTACACAGAGTGTCAGAAAACACAATGCTATATATATAGCGTGGCTGAGCGAGGTACACAGTGGCAGTAAACAATGCTATATATAGTGTGGCTGAGCGAGCGGTGTACTACTGTTCCCAGCAGCGACACACAATGACTGGGGGGGACCCTGGCTAGCGTGGCTGGAGAGCGAACTACCCTGCCTGCCTACCCAAAGCTAAACCCACAGACAAATGTCGGAGATATGACGTGGTTCGGGTATTTATTTACCCGAACCACGTGACCGTTCGGCCAATCAGAGCGCGTTCAGGCCCGAACCACGTGACCCGTTCGGCCAATCACAGCGCTAGCCGAACGTTCGGGGAACGTTCGGCCATGCGCTCTTAGTTCGGCCATGTGGCCGAACGGTTTGGCCCGAGCACCGTCAGGTGTTCGGCCGAACTCGAACATCACCCGAACAGGGTGATGTTCTGCAGAACCCGAACAGTGGCGAACACTGTTCGCCCAACACTACTTCTGACCATGTCCTCTGAGATTTTCCACAGTACGGACCATATTGTATTTTTAATAATACTTTGCACTGTAGCCACTGGAACTTGAAAACATTTAGAAATGGCCTCGTAGCCCTTTCCTAACTTTGGAGCAGCCACAATGCGCAGCTGCAGGTCTTCACTGAGCTCTTTTGTCTTAGCCATGACTGTCCACAAACCAACTGCAGAGAACTACTGTTTTTCACCTGTTGAGTTGATTAAAACAGCTATTCCCAATTAATCAGGGTAATTAGGATGCTTTAGAACAGCTTGGACTATTTGGAATTGTATAGAACTTTGGATTTGCCCCGAGTATGAATAATTATGGGCATCACTGTATATATACAATATTCTTTAATATTTGTAAATGTATGTTTTCTGGATCTATCAGTATATTACCTATCCTTGTCTCCAATAGCCTAATTTGTACAAGACTAATAAATGGTTAAGTCTATTATGCAAGCTCAAAAAAGTGCTTAAATCATGTCCTTATGACATTCTCTGTCACCGTGTCTGTGTCCATCACTGACCTCACTGACCAATGCTAAGTATAATGAGAAGTAGAGACAAACATTATTTTTTTAACTCTATATTTTGACCTTAACAGTCTAAAGTTTTCTATATGGAGGAAGACCGTAGGCTTCCCCCCCCAGCGACCAGGCTATTTTTTTTAAATTCAGCGCTCTGCAGCTTTGCTGAGCACTGCAGAGCACTACAACTTAGCACACAAATGCCCCCCCCCCCCTTCTCTGGCCACCAATAAAGCTTTCTGTTGGTGGGCTGTGATCTCTGCTGCAGGCTTTTTTTTATTAATTTATTTCTCCTTTTTATTAAATAAAAATGTGTACTTTTTTATTATTTACCCCTCCCCCCTCACTCCCTCCCCCTGACAGCCAATCACAGTGATCTACTTTCATAGGCATCAGCCTATGAGAGCCAATCGCTCTGTGACCCTCTTTAGGGGACAGCCGGGTGTCACGGCTGTCCCCAGTACAGCGCTGCTAGAAATCGCAGCGTTGTACAATGTAAATAGACAGCGGTTTCGCTGTCTAACAGTCTGATAGTAGTGATTGCCACTGGGGACCATTGACAGAGTGCAGCTCTGTCAGTCCCTTGCAATCTCCGCCAACCAGGACTTGATGCCAATTGGCGTTACAAGGTCCTGGGGGAGCCACCTTGTGGCCACCGATCGGCATTAGGCAGTCGTAAGGTGGTTAAAATCAAGGCAGATAGCTTGCTGTCTGTCTGTCTTAATATGCAGAACTACAAAAAGGAAGTCAGCAAATTGTGGAGTAGGGAATTGGAATAGTGTTGCATTGTAATGGACTGCTAAGGAGCTGAAATAACCACTTTTGAGTTCACAAAGCTGTGCATAATGGATAACAGAGACAGAATACAGTGCAGCAAGAGTGGTGTGGAGTCACAGTGGAAGAGTGAGAAGTTAGAAAAGAAACGTAGAAGGGGTAAGAAAGGAGAAGTGCAGTACCACAAAAACTGTTTTCTAGTGGTTAGTAGAGATAGGTCAAAGTGCAAATAAAGAGGTGTGCCAGTGAGGGAAAAATGAAGAGGGGAATGAAAGTGAAGGTAGAAGAGTGACACGTGGCATTAGAGAACACTGCACATGACTACAAGGATACTGAGGAGGTGAGGAGCGAAACCAACTTACAGACTGTCCCCATCACCCCAAAACATCTTGCATATCATCTAGCATAAAAGTAAAGGGTGTCTTGGCACCTTAAAAAAAGAATAACAGAGACAAAGGGAGCCCAAATAGCACCATATGTAATGGTCAGATGAAAAATAAAAAGTATGATACTGGACTACTCACAAAGGTGGGTTGCATGAGGGGAAACCGACTACTTAAAGCAGATGGAGATGTTTAACCCATCTCCACTCGGTGTTTCCACTGGGCTGGATACGGTCACTCTCTTGAGAAAAAGACACTTGCTCGCCTCCACAGTGATAGCGTCCGGTGGGGCTTGAAGTGCCCCCCCAAACTGGAAAGTTATGGGATGTAAACAGCACAATAGGAGAAAGAGGCACTCAGGAGTGTATAAAACTAAGTTAAAAACACTAAAATCGAGAAAAGGGGAGGTGACTTGCCTCAATAACAACAGTCACATATGTCAATAAAATGTATTAGCACAGGCAACGCGTTTTGTGGGTCTAAGCCCATTTCCTCAGGCCAATACAGTGCCAGAGTGTGCTAATAGCTTATCTATATATATAATAGAGTAAGTGCCTCAACCTTCAAGCAAGAAGAAGAAGTAGCGCCCTGCCCCCAGGGCCGGTCCAAGCAAGAAGAAGGGGCTGGTCCAAGCAAGAAGAAGTATTGTCATATCAAACCAAGGGCAAAGAGGGATAATTTGCATATTCAGTAGCAGTGCATTGTGGGTAACCACAAATGTTCACTTATAGCTGAATTATTGCAGATTTACTTCTGTTTTAAGAAGGAAAATCACACCAAGCTTTGCTTTTTTTAGTAGGAGGGCTTTTTGGTCTCTTTTATCCTCCTATACGTTCTTAGTAGTTTGGGTCACCCTGAGCTGCTTGGTTACTCTGTTGTACTGGTCCAAGCCCTGTCTCATACAGCCTTATCAATCCCTGCTACGTACTGATGAGGATCAAATGTCTGAAATAGGCTGGCACATGTGGGTTTGATATGACTGTACAAAACTTAAAGCTATAGGATTGCTTGACTTACCAAAGGTGAAAAGGAATAATTTGCATATTTAGTAGCAGTGCATTGTGGGTAACCACAAATGTTCACTTATAGCTGAATTATTGCATATTTCCTTCTGTTTTAGGAAGACAAATTACACAAAGCCTTGCTTTATTTAGTAGGAGGTCTTTTTGGTCCCTTTTATCCCCCTATACATTCCGAGTGGTTTGGGTCACCCTGAGCTGCTTGGTTACTCTGTTGTACTGGTCCAAGCCCTATCTCATACAGCCGTATCAATCCCTGCCATGTACTGATGAGGACCAAAAGTCTGAAACAGGCTGTCTACATGTGGGTTTGATATGACTGTGTAAAATGTAAAGCTATATGCGTGCTATACACCAATGGCTCTGGATGCTTGCTTGGCTTACCAAGGGGGAAAATGGGTAATTTGCATATTTAGTAGCAGTGCATTGTGGGTAACCACAAATGTTCACTTATAGCTGAATTATTGCAGATTTCCTTCTGTTTTAAAAAGGCAAATTACACCAATACAGTGTGCGGCATTGCAGGAAGTGACAACAGTGGAACGCACGATGGAACACGGAAGAGGTGAATCATCCCTGCCCGCTGCCTCTTACTAATAGTAGCAGCTGCTACTGTGCTTAAGCAGGAAGGGGAGCGCACATGGGTGACCCAGGTGAGGGGGGGGGGGGGTTCCTGCTGAGCTTAAGCTGGAGGGGGAGTGCACATGGGGGACCCGGGTGAGGGGGGGTGAGGGGTGGTTTCCTGCTGAGCTTAAGCTGGAGGGGGAGTGCATATGGGGGACCCAGGTGAGGGGGGGGGGGGTTCCTGCTGAGCTTAAGCTGGAGGTTGAGCATGCATGGGGGACCCAGTTGAGGGGGGTCCAACCCCCCTCCCCGCCGCTGTGCCCAATACCCCCTTCCTGCCATCTACCCTCTTATGCGGCGTATGCTACACCGCGGGTCGGCTAGTTAGTTTTAATTAACCATCCTCTGCTGCTAATGCCAGAGGTGCTATTTATCGAGTGATGCAGGCACTCAAATTTCACAGTATAGGCACAATTTATAATGGTGCCTATAGCGACACTTCCTGAGATTATCGTAATTGCAGATGATTGGCGTTAGGGTTGGTTAAGGTGAGACGGGGGCGGTTAACCACTTAAGGACCGCCCCCAGCCTATGGGCGGCGGCAAAGTCCGGGCCCAAACTACCGCAATACGCCCATCGGCGGGGGCGGCATCAGCGGTGGCTGTGCGGCGATCGCGTCATCAATGACGCGATCGCCGCCGGCAATAGGCTCCGCCCACCCTGCTCGGAAACCCGCCGGCCAATTAGCAGCGCCGGCGGGTTTCAAATGCGGTGATCGGGCCAATCAGAGGAGTATAATACACTTTGTTATTGTAACAAAGTGTATTATACTGGCTGCCTCCTCCGCTGATGGTCACTCGTCGTGCGACCATCAGAGAGGACAGGCAGCCTTCAGATAAGTGTAGCAAAACACTCTTTGCCCCACACAGACCACCCGATATCCCACCCCAGCCCTCAGAACCCCCCCTGACAACCCCAGCACACCAGTATCTGCACCCCACCACCCACCTAAAAACCCATCAATCACTCCCTGTCACTATCTAGGGACGCTATCCCCTAGGTTAGGTCCCTAACTTCCCCCTAGGGTTCCCTGATCACCCCCCCCCCTACCCTCAGATCCCCCCCAGACCCCCCCAAGACCACCCACCTGTATACTGTATACATTTGTATACAGCTGCCTTACCCACTGATCACCTGTCTATCACCTGCCTATCACCTGCCTATTACCTCTTGTCACCACCACCCATCAGAGCAGACCCTAAACTGTCACTTGGGGGTACCTGATCACCCACCCAGACCCTCAGATTGCCCTCAGACTCCCCCTCCTGATAACCTCCCCAGTGCATTGTTTACATCTATTCTCCCCTGTAAACCCTCACTGATCTCCTATCGTCACCCCCTGTGTCTGTCACCCACCAGATCAGGACCCAGTCTGCCCCGTGCGGGCACCTAGTCAACCCCCCACACCCTCAGTTCACCCTCAGACCCCCCCTCCCCCCCCCCCCAATCACCTTCCCAGTGCATTGTATTTGATTGTGCTGTAATTGTATTTGATTGTGCTGACATACAATTTCATTGTGCTGACATTCAATTTGATTGTGCTGTAATTGTATTTGATTGTCCTGTGATTGGCTTTGATTGTCCCGTGATTGCCCTGTGATTGCCCTGTGATTGGCTTTGATTGGCCTGTGATTGGCTTTGATTGTCCCGTGATCGGCTTTGATTGTCCCGTGATCGGCTTTGATTGTCCCGTGATCGGCTTTGATTGTGCCGTGATTGGTTTGATTGCCATGTGATTGGCCTGTGATTGGCTTTGATTGGCCTGTGATCGGCTTTGATTGTGCCGTGATTGGTTTGATTGCCCTGTGATTGCCCTGTGATTGGCCTGTGATTGGCTTTTATTGGCCTGTGATTGGCTTTGATTGTCCCGTGATTGGCTTTGATTGTGCCGTGATTGGTTTGATTGCCCTGTGATTGGCTTTGATTGTCCCGTGATTGGCTTTGATTGTCCCATGAATTAAGTGCCCTGTGATTGGCCTGCGATTGCCCTGTAATTGCCTTTGATTGTCCTGTGATTGTTTCTGATTGCCTCTGATTCCCCACTCGCCACCACCCCCCTGTCACTATCCTAGTGATCTAAAAACAGTGATCAGTGAAAACTGTCACTTTTTTAGTATCACTAGTGTTAGCAGTTAGGCCAGTTAGATAGGCCCCTTTGTAAGTGTCAGTTAGTGCTCAGCCCACTGCACCACAGTCACTAATTAGTGTCATCACTGTCACTAATCAACATTGGTACTGTATAGTATCTGTAAGTGATCATTACTGATCGCAGTCAGATCTATTAGGGTCACTAGGATCCACAAAAAAAACCGCAGTGTTTGCCCGATCAGGCCTGATCGTTCGCCTGCACTTGCGTTCAGCCCGCCCCACCGCAGTGACAGAATTTTTTTTCTGATCACTGCAAAAAACACTGTACAATAGCTGTGGCACTGTAAACCTCAGTTTTGAATAATTTTTTTTATCAAAACTCAGTGACCACAGCTTTCTACCTCTCAAATACTCCCTTTTGCTAGGTAGGTGCTCTTTTTTTCTGGGTAGTCTCAGAGGAATACCCCCTAAATTTAGCAGCCCACCATGGCAAGAAAGGGGTATTCCGATGATGAGGTTCTCAGGTACATGGCCCAGTCGGATGAGGACGATTGGGACGCCTCATTCGACGAATCTTCCGGGTCAGAGTTTGAACCTGAATTGAGCAGTGGCTCACTGACCGATAGTGATGACGAGGTTGAGGTCCCGGCTAAAGCCAGGCGTACCACACCCCACGTTGTTGGACCGCAGGTGGCGCAGGATCGGCCTCAAGGGCAGCAGAGTGGTGTTCGTGCTGGTCTGAGATTTCATGGTGGGGCAGGCACCCGCAGCACAACATCTCCTGGACCTAGCACCAGTACTTCTGTAGACCCTGGTGAAGTGGCGAGCACCAGCATGGAAGTTGAAACTGGTTCGGTGGCACGTGCAGTAAGATCCCAGTCGCAGCCACCAAGAAGACGGGCCCGTACTACCCCTAGTTTACCAGAGGTGCTGGCAAACCCAAATTGGCAATCCCCTGATTCCGCCGCACCCGTACTTCCCCCTTTTACCGCCCAGTCTGGAGTCCAGGTGAAGACAGATAATCTAGGATCGGCCCTAGACTTTTTCTATCTGTTCTTCACCCGGGATCTCTTAGACTTAATTGTGGCAGAGACCAACCGTAAGGCCACACAATATATAACCGCCAATCCGGAAAAGTTCCTTGCCCAGCCTTTTTCGGTGGAAACCAGTCCAAGTTTCCGAAATAAATTTTTTTTTGGGCCTTCTCCTTCACACGGGACTAGTAAAGCAGAATGTGTTGCGGTCTTATTGGTCTACGGACCCAGCATATCATGTTCCCCTGTACTCTGCTGCCATGTCCAGGACACGATTTGAGAACATCCTGCGCTTCCTGCACTTCAATAACAACGAAACCTGTCATCGAAGTGACCACCCTGCTTTTGACCGGCTCCACAAAATTCGACCCCTTATAGACCACCTGTCATTCAGATTTGCAGATGCTTATACCCCTGACCAGGACATCTGCGTAGACGAGTCCCTCATACGTTTTACCGGGCGCCTTCGCATCAAACAGTACATCCCAAGCAAGCGCGCCCGGTATGGGGTGAAACTGTATAAGCTCTGTGAAAGGACCACAGGCTATACATCTTATTTTAGGGTCTATGAGGGAAAAGACTCAAAATTGGAGCCGGTCGGATGCCCTGACTACCTGGGGAGCAGTGGAAAGGTTGTGTGGGACTTGGTGTCACCCTTGTTCCAGAAGGGGTACCATCTTTTTGTGGACAATTATTACACAAGTGTGGCCCTTTTTCAGCACTTAAAAATAGAAAAAATCCGTTGCTGTGGCACCGTGCGGCCTAGTCGCCGGGGCTTCCCCCAACGGCTCATTACCACCAGACTTGAACGGGGGCAGAGGGCCGCCTTGTGTGCTGACGACCTGCTCGCGGTGAAATGGAAGGACAAGAGGGAGGTTTACTTCCTGTCCACCATTCACGCAGACACGACAGTTGAAATTCAACGGCGAACTAAGGTCATTGAAAAACCCCTTGTCGTCCACGAGTATGATATTAACATGGGAGGGGTGGACTTCAATGACCAGAGGTTAGCGCCCTATTTAGTTGCCCGAAAAACAAGACGCTGGTATAAAAAGGTGTCTTTTTACCTCATTCAATTGGCAATTTACAACAGCTTTGTTCTCTACAGTAAGGCTGGGAGAACTGGATCGTTTATTCAATTTAATAAACAGATCGTGATGGAACTCCTGTATCCAGGAGGCGCCGTGGCCCAAACCCAAGATGCAACTAGCCGGCTGCATGGAAGGCATTACACCTATCCAATTCCGAGTACCCCAGGTCACCGAATCCGAAGAAAACGTTGTCGTGTCTGCAGCAGGGCTGGAATAAGGCGTGACACCACTGTTTATTGTCCCACCTGTCCTGACCAGCCTGGCCTATGCCTAGGGGAGTGTTTTGAGAGGTACCACGAGCAGGTACACTATTAGAGAGTAGGGAACTCCAAACACAGCGGTAGGCACACAAGGGTCTCTCAGTGCTATTTCACACTGCTGCGATGCGTTAGGGCAAAATGCCTAGCGAAAGTCACACTTTGCGGTCCCCCCCTACGCCGGAAGTGCTTGACTTAATGCTAGTGCATGCCTACGTTACTACGTGGCTTCTGTGGCAATATCGATCGGCCCGGAAGTCATGTTAGTCTATGGCGACGCAGTTCATTACTAGACCGAATGATACTCTTGTGGTATTCCCTGGAGGTCTGTTTTGGATGATACGGTGCGGCGGGCTCGACCCACCGGATTTGTCAATATGCAGTGTGAAACCAAACATCTGGTTTCGAGAGATCGTAATACACAGGGCTGCCAGAAACCTCTCCTTTCACTTGGGACAAAATGCGTAATGTACTTCGCCACAACTCTGTGCGATTTGCACGTCGCACATTGTCCCATGGGGGAGGAGAGGTTTGTCCTCGAGAGGTAAGTTAAAAAAAACAAAAAACAGGTAAGCAAAGAAGTTAATGTTTGGTTTGCAATGTTAAGGTTTTTATTAAAAAAGTTCAAAGTTAATGAAGTAATTGCTTTGCTGCTTGCTTGTTTTTTGGGTTTTTTTGTATTTTTTTTCTCTTTTTCCATCCAATAACCTTCCAGGTGGACCGAGCGAACGACTAACCAGCTGCAGCACTGATGGTGCAACCTGACAGAACATTACGCGTCTGTCAGCTTACGCACAAGTCGGTGCATGCAGCGCTGCAGGACGAGATTTCTCCTCCGCAGTCAAAAAGTCGAGGAGTGGTGTTGGGGTTCATACGCTTTGGCAAGCACTTTGTATCAAAAAAGAACTCTGGCAATGATTTGTTCATCCACATTGATCGGTGTGAATGGATAAATCAGGTTTGCCAGGGCATACGAGCTGGTGGGTTTGGATTTTTGGGGCGGCAGCTCCTATGTTCTGGCAGACGCCTTCCCCTCTTTTTTTTTTTTTTTTTCAAATTTTTTGGGCAGATATTTTTTCATCCACATTGATTGATTGATTGTTTGATGTTCATTTTTCCTTTCAGCCCAGAGTGCATTACCCTTATGCCCAATATAAGGAGTATAGCAGAAACTCCTAAAACTGGCCATACATGTAATGATTGCAGAGACCCTAAAATGCCAGGACAGACCCCACGAATGATGCCATTTTAAAAATAGGACACCCCAAAGTATTCTGTTAGGTGCATGGTGAGTTCATAGAATATTTTATTTTTTGTCACAAGTTAGCAGAAATTGTGGTTTTGTTTTTTTCTTCACAAAATGTCATTTTCCGCTAACTTGTGACAAAAAATAAAATTTTCTATGAACTCACCATGGCCCTCATGGAATACCTTAGCGTGTATTCTTTCCAAAATGGGGTCATTTGTGGGGTTTGTTAACTGTCCTGGCAAGTGGGGGGGGGGGGCTAAATTGTAGGCACCCCTGTAAAGCCTGAAGGTGCTCATTGGACTTTGGGCCCCTTAGCACAGTTAGGGTGCAAAAAAATGCCACACATGTGGTATTGCCGTACTCAAGAGAAGTAGTATAATGTGTTTTGGGGTGTATTTTTACATATACCCATGCTGGGTGGGAGAAATATCTCTGTAAAAGGACAATTGTGTGTAAAAAAACCAAAAGATTGTCATTTGCAGAGAGATTTCTCCCACCTAGCATGGGTATGTGTAAAAATACACCCCAAAACACATTAAACTACTTCTCCCGAGTGCGGCGATACCACATGTGTGGCACTTTTTTGCACCCTAACTGCGCTAAGGGGCCCAAAGTCCAATTAGTACCTTTAGGATTTCACAGGTCATTTTGAGAAATTTCGTTTCAAGACTACTCCTCATGGTTTAGGGCCCCTAAAATGCCAGGGCAGTATAGGAACCCCCCAAATTACCCCATTTTAGAAAGAAGACACCCAAAGGTATTCCGTTAGGAGTATGGCAAGTTCATAGAAGATTTTATTTTTTGTCACAAGTTAGCGGAAAATGACACTTTGTGAAAAAAAAACAATAAAAATCTATTTCCGCTAACTTGTGACAAAAAATAAAATCTTCTATGAACTCACCGTACTCCTAACGGAATACCTTGGGTGTCTTCTTTGTAAAATGGGGTCATTTGTGGGGTTCCTATACTGCCCTGGCATTTTAGGGGCCCTAAACCGTGAGGAGTAGTCTTGAAAACAAATGTCTCAAAATGACCCTTGAAATGCTAAAGGTACTCATTGGACTTTGGGCCCCTTAGCGCAGTTAGGGTGAAAAAAAAGTGCCACACATGTGGTATCGACGTACTCAGGAGAAGTATTATAATGTGTTTTGGGGTGTATTTTTACTCATACCCATGCTGGGTGGGAGAAATCTCTCTGTAAATGGACAATTGTGTGTAAAAAAAACAAAAGATTGTCATTTGCAGAGAGATTTCTCCCACCCAGCATGGGTATGTGTAAAAATACACCCCAAAACACATTAAACCACTTCTCCCGAGTGCGGCGATAGCACATGTGTGGCACTTTTTTGCACCCTAACTGCGCTAAGGGGCCCAAAGTCCAATGAGTACCTTTAGGATTTCACAGGTCATTTTGAGAAATTTCGTTTCAAGACTACTCCTCACGGTTTAGGGCCCCTAAAATGCCAGGACAGTATAGGAACCCCACAAATGACCCCATTTTAGAAAGAAGACACCCCAAGGTATTCCGTTAGTAGTACGGTGAGTTCATAGAAGATTTTATTTTTTGTCACAAGTTAGCGGAAATTGATTTTTATTGTTTTTTTTTACAAAGTGTCATTTTCTGCTAACTTGTGACAAAAAATAAAATCTTCTATGAACTCACCGTACTACTAACGCAATGCCTTGGGGTGTCTTATTTCTAAAATGGGGTCATTTGTGGGGTTCCTATACTGTCCTGGCATTTTAGGGGCCCTAAACCGTGAAGAGTGGTCTTGAAACGAAATTTCTCAAAATGACCTGTGAAATCCTAAAGGTACTCATTGGACTTTGGGCCCCTTAGTGCAGTTAGGGTGCAAAAAAGTGCCACACATGTGGTATCGCCGTACTCAAGAGAAGTAGTATAATGTGTTTTGGGGTGTATTTTTACACATACTCATGCTGGGTGGGAGAAATATTTCTGTAAATGGACAATTGTGTGTAAAAAAAAAAAAATTGTCATTTGCAGAGAAATTTCTCCCACCCAGCATGGGTATGTGTAAAAATACACCCCAAAACACATTAAACTACTTCTCCCGAGTGCGGCGACACCACATGTGTGGCACTTTTTTGCACCCTAACTGCGCTAAGGGGCCCAAAGTCCAATGAGTACCTTTAGGATTTCACAGGTCATTTTGAGAAATTTCGTTTCAAGACTACTCCTCATGGTTTAGGGCCCCTAAAATGCCAGGGCAGTATAGGAACCCCACAAATGACCCCATTTTAGAAATAAGACACCCAAAGGTATTCCGTTAGGAGTACGGTGAGTTCATAGAAGATTTTATTTTTTGTCACAAGTTAGCGGAAAATGACACTTTGTGAAAAAAAACAATAAAAATCAATTTCCGCTAACTTGTGACAAAAAATAAAAGCTTCTATGAACTCACCGTACTCCTAACGGAATACCTTGGGGTGTCTTCTTTCTAAAATGGGGTCATTTGTGGGGTTCCTACACTGCCCTGGCATTTTAGGGGCCCTAAACCATGAGGAGTAGTCTTGAAAACAAATGTCTCAAAATGACCCTTGAAATCCTAAAGGTACTCATTGGACTTTGGGCCCCTTAGCGCAGTTAGGGTGCAAAAAAGTGCCACACATGTGGTATCGCCGTACTCAGGAGAAGTAGTATAATGTGTTTTGGGGTGTATTTTTACTCATACCCATGCTGGGTGGGAGAAATCTCTCTGTAAATGGACAATTGTGTGTAAAAAAAATCAAAAGATTGTCATTTACAGAGATATTTCTCCCACCCAGCATGGGTATGTGTAAAAATACACCCCAAAACACATTATACTACTTCTCTTGAGTACAGCAATACCACATGTGTGACCCCTTTTTGCAGCCTAGGTGCGCTAAGGGGCCCAACGTCCAATGAGCACCTTTAGGCTTTACAGGGGTGCTTACAATTTAGCACCCCCCCAAAATGCCAGGACAGTAAATACACCCCACAAATGACCCCATTTTGGAAAGTAGACACTTCAAGGTATTCAGAGAGGGCTATGGTGAGTCCGTGGCAGATTTCATTTTTTTTTTTCACAAGTTAGCAGAAATAGAATTTTTTTTTATTATTTTTTTTTGTCACAAAGTGTCATTTTCCGCTAACTCATTTTCCGCTAACTTGTGACAAAAAATAAAATATTCTATGAACTCACCATGCCTCTCAGTGAATACTTTGGGATGTCTTCTTTCCAAAATGGGGTCATTTGGGGGGTATTTATACTATCCTAGAATTTTAGCACCTCATGAAACATGACAGGTGCTCAGAAAAGTCTGAGATGCTTTAAAATGGGAAAATTCACTTTTGGCACCATAGTTTGTAAACGCTATAACTTTTACCCAATACAATAAATATACACTGAATGTTTTTTTTTTTTTATCAAAGACATGTAGCAGAATAACTTTCGCGCTCAAATGTATAGGAAATTTTACTTTATTTGAAAAATGTCAGCACAGAAAGTTAAAAAAGTCTTTTTTTGACAAAATTCATGTCTTTTTTAATGAATATAATAAAAAGTAAAACTCGCAGCAGCAATCAAATAGCACCAAAAGAAAGCTGTATTAGTGACAAGAAAAGGAGGTAAAATTCACTTAGGTGGTAGGTTGTATGAGCGAGCAATAAACCGTGAAAGCTGCAGTGGTCTGAATGGAGAAAAAGGCTCTGGTCCTTAACCCTCCTGGCGGTATAAAAAAATCTGCCAGGAGGGAGCGCAGCAGTTTTTTGAAAAAAAATTTTCTCCTATATCATGTAGCGAGCCCAGGGCTCGCTACATGATAGCCGCTGCTCAGCAGCATCCCCCCGCCCTCTTCGATCGCCTTCGGCGATCTCCGATCAGGAAATCCCATTCAAAGAACGGGATTTCCTGGAGGGCTTCCTCCGTCGCCATGGCGACGGGGCAGGATGACGTCACCGACGTCACTGACGTCGGTACGTCATTGGGAGTCCCGGGCCACCCCTCGGCGCTGCCTGGCACTGATTGGCCACGCAGCGCACGGGGTCTGGGGGGGCCGTGCGGCGCGACTGATAGCGGCGATCGTGAGCGGGGCGGCGGCGATCAGTGTGCTGGCGCAGCTAGCAAAGTGCTAGCTGCGTCCAGCAAAAAAAAATTAAACAAATCGGACCAGCAGGGCCTGAGCGGCACCCTCCGGCGGCTTACAACGAACTACGTTCGGGGTTACCGCCAAGGAGGCTAAGGGGCGAAAAGACTGTGGTCCTCAAGTGGTTAAAGGACAACCGAGTTGACATTTGACATGATAAGATAGACATGTGTATGTATAGTGCCAAGCACACAAATAACTGGGCTGTGTTCCATTTTTTCTTTCTTTGCCTGAAAAGTTAAACATCAGGTATGCAAGTAACAGTTTCTGTCTTGGTCGGACTGGGTCAGACTATAGCATAACCCTCACTGATTAATAATTACAGCTATAAAACTCTTTCTTGTCAGTAAATGGCTATTGAGAGCAGGAACGAGATAAAAAAGTTTAGTAATTAATTGATTTGAGCTCTGGCATACTTCAATGAAAGTGTCATTGAGCAGACACAATGAAACAGTAAAAACGTAAAAACTAGATTTAAATATAAAATAAAACTGTGGGATATTATTATTATTATTGATTTATAAAGCACCAGCATATTCCGTGGCATTGTACAAAGTAGAAAAACAAACAAGGGGTATATAATGATAGACAACGATATACATCAAATACGGACACTGGTACAAAATACTGAACTGGTGGTTACAATGACAGATGTAGCATGATGAATAACATGTAGAACAGAGTGTGAGCTATGAAATGAACAACAAAATCAAAGACATAAGGGTGAGAGAGCCCTGCCTGTGCAAGCTTACAATCTTACAAGGAATGGGGGAGGGGAACAAGAGGTGGGGAGGTCTGCAGTATGCATAAAGGCACAATGCCTGTTAAGGTTATCTAGTAAGGAGTAAAGCTTGAGAGATTGAAGGGGAATGGACTAAGTTAGAGCATATGCTTGTTGGAAAAACTGAGTTTTGAGGGAGCATTTAAAGATTTCAAAGGTTGAAGAGTGATGGATGTGCTGTGAAAGGGCATTCCAGTTGAGGGGTGTGGCAGGTGAGAAGTCTTGTATACGTGAGTACGAGGTGATAATTCTAGAGGAGGATAAAAAAAGCTCCTGTGCAGATCTGAGATTGCGGTTGGGTTGGTATCTGGAAACTAGTGAGGAGATGTACGGGGGAAAGAGAGATTGTGGAGAGCTTTGTAGGTTACAGTTAAGAGTTTAAATTTAATCCTCTCGGTAATAAAAAACGCTTGGCAGAGAGGAACAGCAGAGGAAGCCTGAGAAGAGAGATGGATGAGACGAGCAGCCAAGTTCAATACAGACTGGAGGGGTGCCAGTCGGTTCGTTGGTAAACCACCAAGCAATATATTACAGCAGTCCAAGTGACATATAATGAGAGCATGTACTAACATTTTAGTAGTGTCCTGAGTGAGAAAAGGTTGGATGTGGGATATGTTTTTGAGTTAGAGATGACAGGAGCTGGTTAGGAAGTGAATGTTAGGAATACATTGTCACCTATTGTCTCCACCACTACCCTTTAGATTGTAAGCCTCTGGCAGGGCCCTCCTCCCTAGTGTTTCCAGCTTGATTATGCAATCTTACTGTCAATTGTCTCTCTTGTGGACTAAAACAGTCTCTATTTTGACCTATGACACTCCGAGCTGGCCTTTGGGGGTGGCAAGTGGGGCAATCGCTTCAGGCCCCGCGCCTGAAGAGGCCCCGCACTCTCTGCAGCGGTGGGGAGAGTGGGCATAGTAGTTAAAACTCACCTGTCTTCTGCTGATGCTCACATATTCCATCTCAGGTTTGGTGTGGAGGTTAATTTTAAGGGTTAGGCATGGAAGGGGTCGGTTAAGGATTGGCGTGGGGGGTGTTTTTAAGGGTTAGGCATGGGTTGGCAGTTAAGGTTAGGCATGGGGGTGTTTTTAAGGGTTAGGCATGGGAAGGTTAAATAAAGGTGGCTTCTGTGTGAGAATAATGTTAGGTTCAGTTCAATATCATCATTATTTACCAATATTTTACTGTGGTAATTTGCACTTTTAACTAGGGATGGGACGACGAATCCGGCGAATCCACGAATCCCTCAAATATTAGGAAATATTCGAGATTCGTGGATTCGAATCCCGACGCCATTTTCCGCTCGTCGAATCCGCCGAATCCCGACGCTGCATCGCCGCGCATCCGCCGCTTCCCCCGCTCACAAGTGTCCTCCTCCCGTTGCCCGCAGCCTCCTCCACTCGCCCGCCGCATAAATAAGAAGCAGCCGCCTCTCACCTCCAGCGTGGAGCCCGGAGCGGCAGACCTCCTGCAGACTTCCTTATTCCCCCTAGTGACTGGCTCTTACTACGCGTCATCAGTAAGAGCCGGTCAGGCGGCCACTAGGGGGAACTAGGAAGTGAAGTCTGCTGCTGCACTGCACTCCACGCTGGAGGTGAGAGGCTGCTTCTGCTTATTTATGCAGGGGGGTGAGTGGAGGAGGCTGCGGGGAGCGGGAGGAGGAGGATATGACCCAGCTACCTACTGCAGTGTAGGTAAGGTAGCCCACCCAGCCTGCTAACTACACTGATCCCCCCAGCCTGCTAACTACACTGATCCCCCCAGCCTGCTAACTACACTGATCCCCCCAGCCTGCTACCTATACTGAGCCCCCCAGCCTGCTACCTACACTGAGCCCCCCAGCCTGCTACCTATACTGATCCCCCCAGCCTGCTACCTACACTGAGCCCCCCAGCCTGCTACCTACACTGAGCCCCCCAGCCTGCTACCTACACTGAGCCCCCCAGCCTGCTACCTACACTGATCCCCCCAGCCTGCTACCTACACTGAGCCCCCCAGCCTGCTACCTACGCTGAGCCCCCCAGCCTGCTACCTACACTGAGCCCCCCAGCCTGCTACCTATACTGATCCCCCCAGCCTGCTTCCTACACTGATCCCCCCAGCCTGCTACCTATACTGAGCCCCCCAGCCTGCTACCTATACTGATCCCCCCAGCCTGCTACCTATACTTAGCCCCCATAGCCTGCTACCTATACTGAGCCCCCCAGCCTGCTACCTATACTGAGCCCCCCAGCCTGCTACCTATACTGATCCCCCCAGCCTGCTACCTATACTGAGCCCCCCAGCCTGCTACCTATACTGAGCCCCCCAGCCTGCTACCTATACTGATCCCCCCAGCCTGCTACCTATACTGAGCACCCCAGCCTGCTACCTATACTGATCCCCCCAGCCTGCTACCTATACTGATCCCCCCATAGCCTGCTACCTATACTGAGCCCCCCAGCCTGCTACCTACACTGAGCCCCCCCGCCTGCTATCTATACTGATCCCCCCAGCCTGCTACCTACACTGATCCCCCCAGCCTGCTACCTATACTGATCCCCCCCAGCCTGCTACCTATACTGATCCCCCCAGCCTGCTACCTATACTTATCCCCCCAGCCTGCTACCTATACTGATCCCCCCAGCCTGCTACCTATACTGAGCCCCCCAGCCTGCTACCTATACTGATCCCCCCCAGCCTGCTACCTATACTGATCCCCCCAGCCTGCTACCTATACTGATCCCCCCATAGCCTGCTACCTATTCTGACCCCCACAGCCTGCTACCTATACTGAGCCCCCCAGCCTGCTACCTATACTGATCCCCCCCAGCCTGCTACCTATACTGATCACCCCAGCCTGCTACCTATACTGATCCCCCCAGCCTGCTACCTATACTGAGGCCCCCATAGCCTGCTACCTATACTGATCCCCCCAGCCTGCTACCTATACTGATCCCCCCAGCCTGCTACCTATACTGAGCCCCCCAGCCTGCTACCTATACTGATCCCCCATAGCCTGCTACCTATACTGAGCTCCCCATAGCCTGCTACCTATACTGAAGCCCCCCATACCCTGCTGCCTATACTGAAGGCCCCTATACCCTGCTGCCTATACTGAAGGCCCCTATACCCTGCTACCTATACTGAAGCCCCCTATACCCTGCTGCCTATACTGAAGGCCCCTATACCCTGCTGCCTATACTGAAGGCCCCTATACCCTGCGGCCTATACTGAAGGCCCCTATACCCTGCTGCCTATACTGAAGGCCCCTATACCCTGCTACCTATACTGAAGCCCCCTATACCCTGCTGCCTATACTGAAGGCCCCTATACCCTGCTGCCTATACTGAAGGCCCCTATACCCTGCGGCCTATACTGAAGGCCCCTATACCCTGCTACCTATACTGAAGGCCACTATACCCTGCGGCCTATACTGAAGGCCACTATACCCTGCTGCCTATAATGAAGGCCCCTATACCCTGCTGCCTATACTGAAGGCCACTATACCCTGCTGCCTATACTGAAGGCCACTATACCCTGCTGCCTATAATGAAGGCCACTATACCCTGCAACCTATACTGAATGCCCCTATACCTTGCAACCTATAGTGAAGGCCCCTATACCTTGCTAGCTATACTGAAGACACCTTTACCTATCTACCTATACTGCGGGCACCTATGCCTGGGTACCTATACTGCGGGCAACTATACCATGGATCGCACAATTCTTATGTGCAGGATTCGTTAGATTCGGGATTCGAAAGGTTCGAGATATTCGAGAACCTTTTTAGATTCGGATCCGGATTCGGATTCGAAGAAATTGTGGATTCGTCCCATCCCTACTTTTAACGCATAGGATAACGGCAAATTTTACTAGCCGAAAGTGGGCATCAAAATTTCTTTCCACCCTTTTTTCATGCACGCATTTGCCTGGCTTGGTAAGACTCCCAGAGATATGCTGTCCTAGGACCATTATGTGCTATAAGAGAATATTTATTGGAGTGCTGTTCAAACGTGATGCACAGAAAAAGTATTTATTAGGGCAGTGCAAAAGATGGTAATGGGCAGCCAATCAGATTTTAGTCATGTTAGATAAAAAAAAAGAGAGATGAGTTATTTTTATGGATGAATGCACTTTGCATATGGCTTTCTCAATACTGAAAATGATTATGTATTGCTTTTGGATTCCCTTACTTATTACACAGCACTACAGGGTATTTTAAATAAATGACAGGAAATGGATTTATTTGAGACAAGACCGATACCTTGTCAGCATTTGCACAATGCCAAACAGAATCATATTTACGTTGTTTTTAATTTGTAATCACACAATTTAAAAGGATAAAACTGATTTTACTCAACAAAACGTATTGCTCTGACCTTAGGTTTCTCAGGGCCAAAAATAGTCCAGGATTTAACATATCTCCACATGAGTCCAATTTGCAGCTGTAACCATACAATTTTCTATATTACCAAAGGGGATTCCTTTTCCCATAAAAATTAATAGTACTTATTTTCATTATGTTATTCTGTCCACCTAGCTAAATTGCATTTTAAGCTGTAAATTGCACATATCATTTTAGTGGACAAAACATGATCTGTTGGTTGAACGTCAATTACTGCAGGAAGTGTTCCATTTGCTCTCTGTTTTGATGGGAGTCAATTTCTGCATATCAGAATAAAATTAACTATTGAAAGGAAAAATGTGGGATATGATGGGGTGTATCCAAGTAAAAAAAGCACTTAGCAATATCTAAGGTTAAATGAAAAAAAAAATGTGCCTATGTGCGTTATGTATTTGGCTATGAACATTTTAAATGTCAGGAAATTATCTGGAAAGAAATGTATTATTCTCTCCATTTATGAACACATTAATATGGACTTGTTAGAATAATGAAAACAAGTCTCTATTATTTTGTAATGTAAATTGTCTCTGCAGTCATTTGCCCAGCAGACTGAAGATCTCCACTGAGTTAGATACAATTCTCATTTTTTTATGTAGTGTTACTGCTGATCATTTACCTTAATTCCAATTCACAAACATACACATACCAGACAAGCCCCCAACATACACTTACAAAAGCACCGCTAATAGAGAAAATTAAAACTGTGATGTATATATGTCTTAAAATGCCATTTGATTTCCTGGTCTTATGTCACTTTAAAAACAATAAAAGCAGACCTAAAGTGTGCATGTGTCTCTGCCTCTTTAAAAAAATAAAAAAAAAGTGTCCCATTTTTAAATGTGAGTACATAATGTACTCTGTGTCTCTGCTTGCACCCACTTCCTTCTTAAAGTCCTGCTGGGCAGGAATAACATCACTGGGATTCCCAGAGATCCCCATTCCCTTCCTTCTGCACCTTTTTTAAAAGGTACTATACATCACCCATTGACTTACATTACTTCCACCGCCATGGAAGTTCAGCGGTAATACATTGCTGACTGTGGCGGCTTGGCGGCAACTCGGAAACTTCCAGAGTAATGTGATGTGGTGAGTGTGCTAGGCCCCATTGACTTTCATTGCCATTGTGCTACCCTGTGGTAAAACAGGGTAATGCAATGCACACTTGCAATGCAAGTGTAAAAGGTACCTGAATTACGAAGGATATGGAGGCTGCCATATTTATTTCCTTTTAAGCAATCCTAGTTGCCTAGAAGTCCTGCTGATCTTTCATGCATCAGAAGATTCTGAATCACACACCAGAAACAAGCATGCAGAAAATCCAGGCAGACCTCAGTCAGAGGTCCTGATCTGAATGCTTGTTCAGGGTCTATGGTTAAAAGTATTAGAGGCAGAGGGTCAACAAGAGAGCCATGGAATTTGCATTGTTCGAAAGGAAATAAGCCTCTATATTCCTGTAACTTCAGGTGTGCCTTAAAGGGACCCTGAACAGTCCAGAAAAATAAAATTGGTACTTACCTGGGGCTTCCTCTAGCCCACTGTAGGCCGCAAAGTCCCCCAGTGTCCTCCTGGCTCCTCTCCCGGTCCCGCTGGCGGCTCTATTACCTGCGACTTTCGGGGCTGAAGGTCAGCCGTATACTTCCTGAATGGGGATGCTCTGCGTAATCACGCCGGCCACTACGCGTAATTGCGCCAGCGCATGCACGGTTTTCTAACTCCGAACCACGCATGCGTCGCACTGTCACACCAATCGGCGCGATGATGGGTAACGGCTGATGTGATGACTTGGAAAGTACCCATTCAGGAAGTATATGGCTGACCTTCAGCCCAAAAGTTGCAGGTGAAGGAGCCGCCAGCAGGTCCGGAAGAGGAGCCAGGAGGATGCTGGGGGACCTCGTGGCCTATGGTGGGTTGGAGGAAGCCCCAGGTAAGTAAGTTTCATTTTTTTGGACTGTTCAGGGTCCCTTTAAGGGAGTACTTCTCATGAAGGATGTAAGAGAAAGAAAATGTATATTATATACAAATCCCTGTATAGATTTGTATAGGTAGAATATCTGAATGATCAAAAACATTAGAAATATTTGAACAACAGTTTATTATTGTTTTTATTTCAATTCACTCAAAAAAAAAAGGATACCAATTCATAGAATATGATTTATAAAACCTGTAGAAGTTATAGCTGCTTCTGGCAGCTAGATGCAATGCACACATTTATATAACACTTTCTCAATATCAAAAATCAGTCATGAATCATGTTTGAGGTGTTGTTTTGTGTTTAACCACTTAAACACTTGAGGACCCACCCTTTACCCCCCCTTAAGGACCAGCGCTGTTTTAGCTGATCTGTGCTGGGTGGGCTCTACAGCCCCCAGCACAGATCAGGGTGCAGGCAGAGCGACCAGATCGCCCCCTTTTTTTCCCCACTAGGGGGATGATGTGCTGGGGGGGTCTGATCGCTCCTGCCTGCCTGGGTGTTGCGGGGGGGGGGGCACCTCAAGGCCTCAAGGCCCCCCTGCGCGGCGAAATTCCCCCCCCCTCCCTCTCCTCCCTCCCTTCCCCGGAGATCCGAGGCTGCACAGGATCTGTCCTGTGCAGCCTCTAACAGGCTCCTGCCTGTCATGTGACATCAATCCCCGGCCGCTGATTGGCCGGGGATCGCTGATCTGGTACAACACTGCTACTGTTAGCAGCGTTGTATGGATGTAAACAAATTTATTTTAGTTTATTTCCGCTTGTGTTTACATTTAGTCTGCGAGCTGCGATCGGCGGCCCGCAGGCTATTCACGGAGCCCCCCGCCGTGAATTGACAGGAAGCAGCCGCTCGAGCGGCTGCTTCCTGATTAATTAGCTTGCAGCCGGCGACGCAGAACTGCGTCGCTGGTCCTGCAGCTGCCACTTCGCCGATGCCCGGTATGAGTGCGCGGTCGGCAAGTGGTTAAGGACTGCAGTCATAAAACCCCTTAAGGACCAGAGCCTTTTTTTCCATTCAGACCACTGCAGATTTAACAGTTTATTGCTCGGTCATACAACCTACCACCTAAATGAATTTTACCTCCTTTTCTTGTCACTAATACAGCTTTCTTTTGGTGCTATTTGATTGCTGCTGCGATGTTTAGTTTTTATTATATTCATCAAAAAAAGACATGAATTTTGTCAAAAAAATGATTTTTTTTAACTTTCTGTGATAAAATTTGTCAAATAAAGTAAAATTCCTGTATACATTTTTGTCCAAATTTATTGTGCTACATGTCTTTGATAAAAAAAAAACATTCAGTGTATATTTATTGGTTTGGGTAAAAGTTATAGCGTTTACAAACTATGATGCAAAAAGTGAATTTTCCCATTTTGAAGCATCTCCAACTTTTCTGAGCACCTGTCATGTTTCACGAGGTGCTAAAATTCCAGAATAGTATAAATACCCCCCAAATGACCCCATTTTGGAAAGAAGACTTCTCAAAGTATTCACTGAGAGGCATGGTGAGTTCATAGAAGATTTTATTTTCTGTCACAAGTTAGCGGAAAATGACACTTTGAGACAAAAAAAAAAGTTTCCATTCCTGCTAACTTGTGACAAAAAAAAAAATGAAATCTGCCACGGACTCACCATGGCCCTCTCTGAATACCTTGAAGGGTCTACTTTCCAAAATTGGGTCATTTGTGGGGTGTGTTTACTGTCCTAAATTATAAGCACCCCTGTTAAGCCTAAAGGTGCTCATTGGACTTTGGGCCTCTTAGCGCAGTTAGGCTGCAAAAAAGTGCCACACATGTGGTATTGCCGTACTCAGGAGAAGTAGTATAATGTGTTTTGGGGTGTATTTTTACACATACCCATGCTAGGTGGGAGAAATATCTCTGTAAATGACAATGTTTTGATTTTTTTACACACAATTGTTCATTTACAGAGAGATTTCTCCCACCCAGCATGGGTATGTATAAAAATACACCCCAAAACACATTATACTACTTCTCCTGAGTACAGCGATACCACATGTGTGGCACTTTTTTGCACCCTAACTGCGCTAAGGGGCCCAAAGTCCAATGAGTACCTTTAGGATTTCACAGGTCGTTTTGAGACATTTGGTTTCAAGACTACGTCTCACGGTTTAGGGCCCCTAAAATGCCAGGGCAGTTTAGGAACCCCACAAGTGACCCCATTTTAGAAATACAACACCACAAGGTATTCTGTTAGGAGTATGGTGAGTTCATAGAAGATTTTTTTTTTGTCACAAGTTAGCGGAAATTGACACTTTGTGAAAAACAACCAATAAAAATCAATTTCCACTAACTTGTGACAAAAAATAAAATCTTCTATGAACTCACCATACCCCTAACAGAATACCTTGGGGTGTCTTCTTTCTAAAATGGGGTCACTTGTGGGGTTCCTATACTGCCCTGGCATTTTAGGGGCCCTAAACCGTGAGGAGTAGTCTTGAAACCAAATTTCTCAAAATGACCTGTGAAATCCTAAAGGTACTCATTGGACTTTGGGCCCCTTAGCGCAGTTAGGGTGCAAAAAAGTGCAACACATGTGGTACCGCCGTACTCAGGAGAAGTAGTATAATGTGTTTTGTGGTGTATTTTTACATATACCCATGCTGGGTGGTAGAAATACTTCTGTAAATGACAATTTTTTGATTTTTTACACACAATTGTCTATTTACAGAGATAGTTCTCCAACCCAGCATGGGTATGTGTAAAAATACACCCCAAAACACATTATACTACTTCTCCTGAGTATGGTGATACCACATGTGTGGCACTTTTCTGCACCCTAATTACGCTAAGGGGCCCAACATCCTATGAGTACCTTTAGGATTTCACAGGTCATTTTGAGGCATTTGGTTTCTAGACTACTCCTCACGGTTTAGGGCCCCTAAAATGCCAGGGCAGTATAGGAACCCCAAAAGTGACCCCATTTTAGGAAGAAGACACCCCAAGGTATTCCGTTAGTAGTATGGTGAGTTTATAGAAGATTTTATTTTTTGTCACGAGTTAGCGGAAATTGATTTTTTTTTGTCATTTTCCACTAACTTGTGACAAAAAATAAAAACTTCTATGAACTCACCATACTACTAACGGAATACCTTAGGGTGTCTTCTTTCTAAAATGGGGTCACTTGTGGGGTTCCTACACTGCCCTGGCATTTTAGGGGCCCTAAACCGTGAGGGGTAGTCTGGAAAGCAAATGCCTCAAAATGACCTGTGAAATCCTAAAGGTACTCATAGGATGTTGGGCCCCTTAGCGTAGTTAGGGTGCAGAAAAGTGCCACACATGTTGTATCGCCATACTCAGGAGAAGTAGTATAATGTGTTTTGGGGTGTATTTTTACACATACCCATGCTGGGTGGGAGAAATATCTCTGTAAATAGACAATTGTGTGTAAAAAAAATCAAAAAATTGTCATTTACAGAGGTATTTCTACCACCCAGCATGGGTATATGTAAAAATACACCACAAAACACACTACTTCTCCTGAGTACGGCGGTAAATAAATAAAATCTTCTATAAACTCACCATACTACTAACAGAATACCTTGGGGTGTCTTCTTTCTAAAATGGGGTCACTTGTGGGGTTCTTATACTGCCCTGGCATTTTAGGGGCCCAAAACCGTCAGGAGTAGTCTGGAAACCAAATGCCTCAAAATGACTGTTTAGGGGTATAAGCATCTGCAAATTTTTTTTGACAGGGGGTCTATGAGTGGGTGAATTTTGTGGAACAGGGTGGCCTCTTAGATGACAGGTTGTATTGGGCCTGATCTGATGGATAGGAGTGCTAGGGGGGTGACAGGAGGTGATTGATGGGTGTCTCAGGGGGTGATTAGAGGGGAAAATAGATGCAATCAATGCACTGGGGAGGTGATCGGAAGGGGGTCTGAGGGGGATCTGATGGTTTGGCCGAGTGATCATGAGCCCACACGGGGAAAATTAGGGCCTGATCTGATGAGTAGGTGTGCTATGGGGTGACAGGTGGTGACAGGAGGTGATTGATGGGTGTCTCAAGGTGTGATTAGAGGGGGGAATAGATGCAAGCAATGCACTGGCGAGGTGAACAGGGCTGAGGTCTGAGGGCATTTTGAGGGTGTGTGTGTGTGTGTGTGGGGGGGGGGGATTAGGTGCCCTAGGGGCAGATAGGGGTCTGATCTGATGGGTAGCAGTGACAGGTGGTGACAGGGGGTGATTGATGGGTGATTGACGGGTGATTGAAAGGTGATCAGTGGGTTATTACAGGAAAGAACAGATGTAAATAATTCACTGGCAAATTGATAAGGGGGGGGTCTGAGGGCAATCTGAGCGTGTGGGCGGGTGTTTGGGTGCCCGCAAGGGGCAGATTAGGGTCTGATCTGATGGGTAACAGTGACAGGTGGTGATAGGGGGTGATTGATGGATGATTGTTGGGTAATTAGTGGGTGTTTAGAGGAAATAACAGATGTAAACAATGCACTTGGGAGGTGATCTGACGGCGGGTTTGCGGGCGATCTGATGGTGTGGGTGGGTGATCAGATTGCCTGCAAGGGGCAGGTTAGGGGCTGATTGATGGGTGGCAGTGACAGGGGGTGATTGATGGGTGATTGACAGGTGATTGACAGGTGATCAGTGGGTTATTACAGGGAAGAACAGATGTAAAGAATGCACTGGCGAATTGATAAGGGGGGGGGGGGTCTGAGGGCAATCTGAGCGTGTGGGCGGTTGATTGGGTGCCCGCAAGGGGCAGATTAGGGTCTAATCTGATGGGTAACAGTGACAGATGGTGATAGGGGGTGATTGATGGGTAATTAGTGGGTGTTTAGAGGAGAGAACAGATGTAAACAATGCACTTGGGAGGTGATCTGACGGCGGGTTTGCGGGCGATCTGATGGTGTGGGTGGGTGATCAGATTGCCTGCAAGGGGCAGGTTAGGGGCTGTTTGATGGGTGGCAGTGACAGGGGGTAATTGATGGGTGATTGACAGGTGATTGACAGGTGATCAGTGGGTTATTACAGGGGGGATAGATGCATACAGTACACAGGGGGGTCTGGGGAGAATCTGAGGGGTGGGGGTGATCAGAAGCCCCCAGGGGGCAGTTAGGACCTAAACTAAAAAAATAGCATTGACAGATAGTGACAGGGAGTGATTGATGGGTGATTAGGGGAGTGATTGGGTGTAAACAGGGGTCTGAGGGGTGGGCAGGGGGGGTCTGAGGGGTACTGTGGGCGATCAGAGGGAAGGGGGGGCAGGATCAGTGTGTTTGGTGCAGACTAGGGTGGTTGCAGCCTGCCCTGGTGTCCCTCGGACACTGGGACCACCAGGGCAGGAGGCAGCCTGTATAATACACTTTGTATACATTACAAAGTGTATTATACACTTTGTATGCGGCGATCGTGGGGTTAACAACCCGCCGGTGCTTCCGAACAGCCGGCGGGTTGTCGTCGCGGCATCACTGCGCGCGATCCCCGGCCCGGAAAAGATCCAGCACCCGACGCCAATGTGCGTTACGTGGTCCTGGGCATGCCACTTTGCTGCCGCCAATGTACAGTGGGCGGTCGGCAAGTGGTTAAAGTGTAAACAGTATTCAAATATTTATGTAGTTCTTGAATCTCATCTTTGGCTGGACGGTTGCTAAATGTTCCCTCTCTAGGAATGTACAAAGTAGACGGTGGGGAGAGGCACACCTTTCCGTAGTGTGGGTGCATAACCATGGATGTCAGCAACATCCAGAAGACAGTCCAATAGTAGTAAGAATTGGTTAGCACTCCAGCTTCTCAAGTGAGCAAGTATTTTATTCTTCAATCATGTGTCAACACTTAAGTTAACAATTGTTTCGGGGCCAGCAAGGGTCCCCTTCTTTAGAACAGTGCAGACAAATGTAGGTGTAGGAATGTAGGTGTGTTTCATCTAGGATAAGAACAAAGTGTTTATCATAATAGTAAAATATTATTTGTTGAATATTTACAAGAAACTGAATAAAAGTGGTGTGTTTCTTAAAGGACTTACGAGACGAAAAAGACCTAAAAAGTTAAATACCTGCATGTAATAGCAATGCACGGAGGGCGCCGTCCGCGCCCTCCGTGCCGTTCCGCCGGGTCCCCGCAGCTCAATGTGCCCCCCGGCCGGTCCCGACCCCCCAGCCCGGGTCGGGCTCTTCCTCCTCCACAAAGATGGCCGCCGGAGCTGGCCGCTGCTGCGCAGTCTGCATATGCGTGAGTGCAGCTGCGCAGCTCTAGGACCTCCCCCCGATCCACGCTACTGTTGCGTGGATCAGGGGGGGAGGCCCTAGAGATGTGCAGTTGGCTGATGGTGTAATGGTTAAGGGCTCTGCCTCTGACACAGGAGACCAGGGTTCGAATCTCGGCTCTGCCTGTTCAGTAAGCCAGCACTAATTCAGTAGGAGACCTTTGGCAAGTCTCCCTTACACTGCTACTGCCAATAGAGCGCGCCCTAGTGGCTGCTGCTCTGCTCTGGCGCTTTGAGTCCGCAAGGAGAAAAGCGCAATATAAATGTTATTTGTCTTGTCTTGTCTAAATGCTTAATGGAAATTGCCTCTCACTATACCAGAGGTTCTCAAACTAGATGCAACTTCCCAGGTGTGCTGCGGCTGCCCTCCAAGACATGTGTCCCTGCTGATCGCCTCTCTCACCTGATCCGAGGGTGCCTGCAGCGATCAGTGACTTTATCTCTCCATCACTCTTCCCCTAGTGCCAGTTTTTCCTGATTGCATCATTATATGTAATTGGCACTATGGGGAAGAGTGAGGGAGAGGAGAGGTCTCTAATCGGCGACAGCTCCCAGGATCATGTGATATATGCAATCTTCCACTGCTTTTAGCTCTGCACGGGGAGGAGTGGAGGAGGATATAGGGGACAAACGGGACACAAAGGAAGGACACAGGAGACAAAATGGGGACATAAATAAGGGACACTCTCCAGGCAGCAGTAGATCACACTCGTCTTCCTTGTGGAGACAATTAGCAGGACTCAGGTAGGACATGCTTTCAATGGTCTAGACCGGCCAAGGTCTGGTAAGGCATTGATCAATTAAACAAAGGCTTTATTCCATGCATATTGCATGAAGTAAGCATATAGTCGCCCATGCATTGCACTCCCATGCAGTATCGAGGAGATGGGGAGGTGGGTGCTAGATCGAGGCTGCATTACAGCCGTTTGATATTCAGAGTGGAGATGGTCAATGGTCAAAATAAGTTTTGAGTTAATGCAAATTTCATATTAATTTTATGCGACATTTACATTTTTACAGAAGTTTTGTTTACATTATTGCGGTATAAAACTCTGACATAATATTCAATAAAAACATGTTTTTCTACTGTTTATATCCCATACAGCTATCATATTTGCTTTTGTGCATAAGTATTATTATTCATTTAGAAATTACAAGTTCCCAAAGTCCAATTTCTTTGCTCTGAGAGCTGACATTGCATTGTATGCTCAGCGGACCGGTCAAAAACAATCTTATCAGTCTGACAACAGACTGTACACACCGACAAACTGTCGTCAGAACGGCCGCCTAATAAACAGTTCTGACGACTGGTAGCCTGTAAAAGTCAAACTTGTGTATGTAGCTTAACCTCCTCGGCGTTCTATTGAGATCGCCAGGGAGGCTGCGGGAGGGTTTTTTTTTAATTAAAAAAAAACTATTTCATGCAGCCAACTGAAAGTTGGCTGCATGAAAGCCCACTAGAGGGCGCTCCGGAGGCGTTCTTCCGATCGCCTCCGGCGCCCATAATAAACAAGGAAGGCCGCAATGAGCGGCCTTCCTTGTTTTGCTTAGATCGTCGCCATGGCGACGAGCGGAGTGACGTCATGGACGTCAGCCGACGTCCTGACGTCAGCCGCCTCCGATCCAGCCCTTAGCGCTGGCCGGAACTTTTTGTTCCGGCTGCGCAGGGCTCAGGCGGCTAGGGGGGCCCTCTTTCGCCGCTGCTCGCGGCGAATCGCCGCAGAGCGGCGGCGATCAGGCAGCACACGCGGCTGGCAAAGTGCCGGCTGCGTGTGCTGCACTTTATTTGATAAAAATCGGCCCAGCAGGGCCTGAGCGGCAGCCTCCGGCGGTGATGGACGAGCTGAGCTCGTCCATACCGCTCAGGAGGTTAAGAGAGAGAAGAGACAGGAGAACTGCTGCAGCTTGTCTTTTTGCTATAATTCTTACTTTAGATGTCAATCTGCCTGCCCGGTTTAGACCACATCTCTTTTCACAGTGGTTGTAGGCTGGGTGCAGGACATGAGGGGCAAAGTACTTATGACAATCCCCAGCATCCTTTGCACCTAATATTTGGAAAGAAAAGAAAATCACCCAGGCCCAATTTCACACTAGGAGGCAAGGATTTCAAGACCATATGTGGAATACGGACCCTGGGGGTGAGAAAATCACACTTTATTATGTGTGATCTTATACATCTTGGTAACTTATTAAGTTTAAAGGCAAACTGTAATTTATAATGTATGTACTCTTTAAGTACTGCTTTATTGTATCAACATAAACAGTGAGTAGGGTTATTGATGGGTTTGCATAAGTATGCCTAGATCTATGACAGTGCTGTAATTTTATTATACAGCCCCACGATTAGTCATTATTCCTCTATTATTTAGCAAAGATAATGACATGCTTATTATTCATGTGTTATTTTATTGCTTTTTGCATTTGATAACTGTATTTTAGTTTTGTTTCATCTGTGGTTCTATCCAACCCTTGTAGCCAACATTTTTCTCTCTGCTGCCTTTCTTCCTTAACAAGTACAACCCTGTGCAAGTACAGCACTCCAACCATCCCTAGTACCTCTGTAGAGATGTCTTGTATAATCATGGAGAAAGCGTGTACAATACCCTGAGCATTTCTAATGGGCCTTGTTAGTGCTTATTTTGGATGGTGTTAACATCGTTTCAAATATTCCGACTGAATGAGACCTGATTTAAGTCCTTAGGAGAAGCTAAAAAGACTATTAACAAGGCAGGTTCATGGAAAACATCTGTTCAAGTCACACTGCTGTTTTTTATTAGAGCTCCAAACTGATAACAAAGATGTTCTCTTGAGAGTTGGGAATATAACCCCACAATGATACACTGCAGTGCAATTTCCCATGCCTTCGTTAACCTGCAGATAGGCACTTATACATATTTATGAAAGCTACTCTGATTCAGAACACCACAGCACACAGCCCATATTATATATTTCCTTCATTTAAGTTTCCTTGTAATGTAATTTGGTGTAAAAGCTCTAAAACCTAACTGCTTAATAAGAAATGAAATACACGGACTTTTTCCTTCCAAGTCCCCCTTGTGCGATTATTCCCAGCATGTGAAAGACTGAATTGTAAACAATTTGTGTTCTCTACACTTAATAAGTGATTTGACTTTAAGAAATGTTTTCTCGGAGATTATGTTGTAGAATATTCAATTTTTCATCTATTGATTGCACCATCCGCTTCTTATGGAGGCGTTTTCTCTAGTGTCTTTGGGCAATGTGTTGCAATACAACAACATCTAAAAAATATATGGTGCGGCAGTACATTCTGCCATATAATGTTCCCCATGGAGATGGCTGGGGATTAGAGGAGGCTAAAAAAATGTACACTAGAATTATGATGCTCAAGTATTTCTTATTTATTTTACTGCATTCTTCTGTACCTATTAATGGAAGCTTTTTTATACTCTTATGGTATTTTTTTTTCCATTTGAAAACTGACTGTATTTGTTGTTTATCTGCCTATTTAACTACCAATTTATTCAGCATATGCACATTTTTATAACTTTAGTCTTGCTCACTGTATCTTAATATATGTACAGTAAATGATTTTCTTTACCTTCATACTGTTTTTTTTCTGTCTACCTAAAGGAAAGCTCTACTTTAGCAAAAATTGATATAATATTTATAAATGTTATTGAAAAATATCTTCATCTTTCAATCTTCAGAAAGCGGCAGTTTTCTAAAACTAAGAAAAATGTCTTCCTTCCAATCCAACAGAAATCTAAATAATCTTACAATTCTCATCTCCCTGTTTGTGTAATTAACCCATGGCTTTTCCCAAAAGTCTGCACAGCGATGTAGGTGGAATTTCGAATGTCCCTGACCGAATCTTTAGGTTTACTGCAGTGAGCCTTTGATCTGTATAAGCAGTAAGCTGTATAAGCAGTGCTGCATGTTAGAGGGGAATAAAGAAATTATTGGAACTAATTTACTGAAGTGGAGTTCAGCTGAGTTGGAAAACAGGGATGCCACAAACTTGCCTAGATTTCAAGCAAATTGTCAATCTGGTGACAATTTTTTTGCTTATAAATTTTAACGTCGCCAGTGAGTTGGGCGCAGGGTGAGCCAAATGATGGCTCACTCTGTTGCTGCTAAAATTCCCGGTGGTGTTAAATACTATTTCCCCTCCAAGTTGTAGCAGCTATAGCGGGGCCCAACTCAGGTGCCACGTGGCCCATGCACAGCACCAAAAAACTGCTTTGATTTTTTTCATCCACTACTTGGACCATACAGTATATGACCATAGCAAGGATTGCTAAAGGGTTCGTATAACTTTGGTTGTGTAATCGTAGTTACATGCACACAGGGCTATTCCCAGAAGGTATGGACCCAAGGGCATAGCAGTAAGTGAGGCAGAGCTCTATGAGCAAATATATACACTTTGCCCAGTAAGCCTGCTCGCTAACCTGCAACTCAGCCAATCAGAGGGTTGCTCTACTACACACTGCCCATCCAGGTCACTAATCTAGTTCTCTTTGCTCCCTTTGCACTGACAATTATGCCAGTCTATCTCTCCTGTGCAAGGTGAGAGTTACATTTTTACTGCTTTCCTTCTAAGAATGCTTCCCTCATGAATAAAACAACAACTTTAATCGTAATGTTAGATGCTAGCAGGACACAGCTACAACTCCTGGCTGCTCCGTGCTGCTGCCACAATGCTGCGCAGAGCTGAAAGCTGGTAACCACAGCAACGGACAGCAATAGGTGTCCGTGTCCTTGCCAGCAGCGGTGAAGGGGCCTCAGCAGGCAGCATTAGGATCTGTGAAGTGCGGTGACGTCACGCGGCTCACATGAGCTGAAGAACTGCACGAGAGTGCAGTTACAAGGTGGAAGATCCTATTTCTAACGTCTCAAGGGGGAAATATAATGCCACCCCAAACAGCTGATTTAGCTGCCTCCTACAGCATAATGGTATTGTCTAAATCGGCGTCAGTAAATGTTTCTTCTGACGTGGCTCCCTTGCTTCAAATAGGTAATGCTTGTGTACTAATTACATTTGTTCAGCCACTAAACGTGTTTAAAATATTACTCCACTTGTACATAACTTATATGTAATGAAGTAAAAAGGACTATTTTCGCAATACTGCCCCTCTAAGAAGAAACTGTTGGTAATGCTTTGATAAATCTGGCTCATTGACTTTGTGAAGGGGGGAGAAAAAGGAACAGAGAATACCAGAAGGAGCACCAAATAGTGTAGTATTTTCAGGTAATCCTACTAATATAATAAATGGGAAATTTCGGATGTTTGGATGTTTGGATGTTTAGATGTTTGGATGTTTGGATGTTTGGATGTTTGTTACTCGATCACGCAAAAATGGCTGAACGGATTTAAATGAAATTTGGCACACACATAGTACACTACCTGGAATAAAGTATAGGATACTTTTTATTCCCATAACCAAAAAGGGGGCGGAGACAAATACAAATTTCACTGGAAAATGTAAACTGCAGCCATTCTTACACTGTTAATGGTAGGGTTCTCAAACTGTGCACATTTGTTTACTGGGTGACTGGGATTAATATTCAGAAAAGTGGGTGGAGTCTATAAAAGCCAATCAAAATTAAGCTATTGATTTTCAAGGGGAATATTTACATTGCTCCCATTCTTGCACTGTTAATGGCACAAGCTTCAAACCTGGTACAGTTGATCATTGGGTGACTAGGGTTCAATTTCAGAAAGGGGGTGGAGCCACAAATAGCCAATTAGATTTGTTTCATTCCAATGCAAATCATTGATGCCAAACACTGCAAAGCTCACAAACTTGGTAATTGAGTAATTGATTCATTGTGTGTGAGGGTTAGAAAAGTGGGCACAGCCAACACCAGCCAAATACATAAGCGGGCAATGCCGGGTCATAAGTGGGCGGAGACAAATACAAATTTTACTGGGAAAAGGTAAACAGCAGCCATTCTTACACTGTTAATGGTAGGGTTCTTAAACTTTGCACAGTTGGTTACTGGGTGACTGGGGTTAATATTCAGAAAAGTGCGTGTAGCCTACAAAATGCAATAAAAAATTACCTATTGATTTTTCAGGGGAATATTTCATTGCTGCCATTCTTGCACTGTTAATGGCACAAGCCTCAAACCTGGTACAGTTGATTATTGGGTGACTGGGGTTTAAATTTATAAAAGGGGTGGAGCCACAAACAGCCAATATGATTTGTTTCATTTTAATGCAGGTTATTGCTGCCAAAGACCGCAAAGCTCACAAACTTGGACATTGAGTAATTGATTAATTGTGTGTTAGGGTTAGGAAAAGTGGGCGCAGCCAGCACCTGCAAAATACATAATCGGGCAATGCCGGGTCATCAGTAGGTGGAGACAAATGCAAATTTCACTGAGAAAATGTAAACTGCAGCAATTCTTACACTTTTAATGGTAGGGTTCTCAAACTTTGCACAATTGGTCACTGGGTGACTGGGATTAATATTCAGAGAAGTGGGTGGAGCCTACAAAAGCCAATCAACATTCACGTATTGATTTTCAAGGGGAATATGTAATTGCTACCATTCTTGCACTGTTAATGGCACAAGCCTTAAACCTGGTACAGTTGATCATTGGGTGATTGGGGTTCAAATTCAGACAAAGGGGTGGAGCCACAAACAGCCAATCAGATTTGTTTAATTTCAATGCAAATTATTGATGTCAAAGACCACAAAGCTCACAAACTTGGCAGGCGCGGAGCTAGGGGGGGTCGGGGTCCCTAAGGGCGCCCAGCCACGTTGTTTGTTTGCTTTTTCCCCTCTCTCTGCTGCCCGAGTCTGCCGCTGCTGCTGCCTTGCTCAGGGCTCTTCCTGTGTGACGTCAGAAGCCACACACTGCGTGCGGCGGATGTGAAGCATTCCACACGTTCTCCCTTTGACAGGTGGCTGGGCACTGAAGCGCTCCTAACTTCTCTCTCCTCAGTTTGGCAAGCAACATTTAACTTAGGCACTCTGTCAGGCTGCAACAGGAGGAGTGAAGGGTGACCGGGTCACTCACTCCCTCATGGCTTTAGCTGGCTGTCCGTGCGTCTCAGCAGAAAGACGGCAGCCAGCTGCTCTGCACACATGAGAACGGGGAAGTATTGGCGGCAGGAAGACGCATGCAAGAGTACTTAATGGAGGGAGCCGTCTGATCTGAGGTCAGACATGTACACACAGATAGCTTGGCACAGAAGCTGTGACCTAAGCCCTAAGGTCAGTCGTTTCCACCACTAATCAAGCTGTTCTGTGCTTTTCTTTCTTCCTCCCTCTTAATTTCTTTTTAACCCTTGTGAAGGACTGGAGGATGCAAAACCTGTGGAGTCACAAGAGACAGTATATGCCCACTCAGACCATGCTGACTTACAATAAAAGCTGCTGTTTACCTCTACTGTATAGCTTAATAATAGTATTCCAAACACTGTTCCCAATAACCTGGAACAGAACGTGAATTTGGCGCACAGACGGGCCGTGGCATGGGGAGTTTTAAGTAACCCTTGACACTTTGAGACTGCCTCTGTGTGCTGTACTCCATGGTGTGTTCTAGCTCACAATATTGCTAAGGTAGAATACAATACTAAGGAGGAAGTAGCTGGTGAGCTGGAAGTCGGAGTCCGCTATGCTTCAAAATCGTGTTCTGTTCCGAGTTGTTCGGAACAGCGTTTGATGCAGAACACGCATCCCTACATCTCACAGACATGCCATGCTGAGGCTTCTTGTTCCACGGGTATTGGAGCTATTAATAAACATTGTTGTAGAATGCCAGACAAATCTAATGGCAAATCGTTGCCTAACCATAATTTAACCTTCCTGATCACTAATCACAATTTTTGTTTTATAAGTAAATCTTGTGATTTGAATTATCTGCTTGTTGTTGGTAATATTAGGTTAAAGCGGTATTGTCACCATAAAAATCAAATTTCAACAGCAACTGGTCTGAGTGTATTAAGTGATAAAGATGCTAATCCTGCATTCAAAACTTGCAAAACTTTTTATGCTGTTATGGTTTGGAGTTATCACATACTTTAGGCGCTCTGGCCCTAGTGCCAAACAGTGTCAAAGAGTTGAATGCTGGGAGTTCTTTTTATCTATAATATATTCCTCCTCTTGCATTTATTTCCCTGCCTAGCTGCTTATCAGAAACACCATCTGATTACTTGTGTTTACAAGCAAGGCTGAGGTGACTCAGTGATTGGATGTGTAAATAAAAATAGACAGTGCAGTTGTTAGTATACTCCTCAGTGGGAGTGTCTGAAGACTCTGGGAGGAGGGCAGCTAATGAATACACAATGAGCAAGAGAAGGGAGGGGGGAAAACAAGAGTCAGGGAGGATATGATGTCAGCCTTAGCTTGGCAAGATGGCCACTGCCTAGAATAGGATTTTCTGCTTTTCCTTTATAAAATTCACAGGAATCATTATGTGGATAGCACAATGCATCTTTTATGTAAGTAGAAGCAGTATTTATCTACTTATATATGTGTTTTTTTATTTCTAGGTTAGCATGGGTGTCGCTTGTTCTTTAAAGGAGAACTGTAGTGAGAGGTATATGGAGGCTGCCATATTTATTTCCTTTTAAACAATACCAGTTGCCTGGCAGCCCTGCTGATCTATGTGGCTACAGTAGTGTCTGAATCACACCAGAAAGAAGCATGCAGCTAATCTTGTCAGATTTGACAAAAATATCAGAAACACCTGATCTGCATATGCTTGTTCAGGGTATATAGCTGAAAGTATTAGAGGCAGAGGGTCAGCAGGATAGCCAGGTAACTATTATTGCTTAAAAGGAAACAAATATGGCAGCCTTCATATACTTCTCACTACAGTTCTCCTTTAATTCTGTATGGCGTTGGTAATGTCTGCATATTGATGGTATTCTCTGTGTCTATATTACCTTGCATATTTTTTTTTCATAAGAAAAGTGGGGCTTGATTTGTGGAAGTGGTCTGTGCTGGGGAAGGCGGGGCTTAGGGTGCCAAAACTTTTGTATCTATAGACTCCTGAGCTGTAAATCCGACACTGTATATAGCACTGACAGCTTCTGCAGCACTTTACAGAGTACATTGTCATGTCACTGACTGTCCTCAGAGGAGCTCACACTCTAATCCTACCATAGTCATAGTCTAATGTCCTACCATATTATTATTATGTATTTATATAGCACTGACATCTTCTGCAGCACATTACAGAGTACATAGCCATGTCACTTACTGTCCTCAGAGGAGCTCACACTCTAATCCTACCATAGTCATAGTCTAATGTCCTACCATATTATTATTATGTATTTATATAGCACTGATATCTTCTGCAGCACATTACAGAGTACATAGTCATGTCACTGACTGTCCTCAGAGGAGCTCACACTCTAATCCTACCATAGTCATAGTCTAATGTCCTACCATATTATTATTATGTATTTATATAGCACTGACATCTCCTGCAGCACATTACAGAGTACATAGTCATGTCACTGACTGTCCTCAGAGGAGCTCACACTCTAATCCCACCATAGTCATAGTCTAATGTCCTACCATATTATTATTATGTATTTATATAGCACTGACATCTTCTGCAGCACATTACAGAGTACATAGTCATGTCACTGACTGTCCTCAGAGGAGCTCACACTCTAATCCTACCATAGTCATTGTCTAATGTCCTACCATATTATTATTATGTATTTATATAGCACTGACATCTCCTGCAGCACATTACAGAGTACATAGCCATATCACTGACTGTCCTCAGAGGAGCTCACAATCTAATCCCACCATAGTCATTGTCTAATGTCCTACCATATTATTATTATGTATTTATATAGCACTGACATCTTCTGCAGCACTGTACAGAGTACATAGTCATGTCACTGACTGTCCTCAGAGGAGCTCACACTCTAATCCCACCATAGTCATAGTCTAATGCCCTACCATATTATTATTATGTATTTGTATAGCAGCACTGATGACCATGCTCACATTCTGATGAGTTTTTTGCGTTTTGCTACCATGGGGGGCGCATAAACTGTCTTTGTCCCCGGGCGCTGAAAGCCCTAGCTACGCCTCTGAAACTTGGTTATTGAGTAATTGTGTGTTAGGGTTAGAAATAGTAGGCGGGGCCAACACCAGCCAAATACATACCTGAACAATGTTAGGAAATAAGTGGGTGGAGAAAAATACAAATTTTATTGCGCAAATGTAAACTGCAGCCATTCTTACACTGTTAATGGTAGGGTTCTCAAACTTTGCACAGTTGGTCACTGGGTGACTGGGATTAATATTCAGAAAAGTGGGTGGAGCCTATAAAAGCCAATCAAAATCCACCTATTGATTTTTAAGGGGAATATTTAATTGCTGCCATTCTTGCACTGTTAATCACCTGTACCTGGTACAGTTGGCCATTGGGTGATTGGGGTTCAAATTCAGAAAAGGGGTGGAGCCACATCCAATCAGATTAATTTTATTTCATTGCAAATAATTGATGCCAAAGACCGCAAAGCTCACATACTTGGTCATTAAGCAATTGTGTGTTAGGGTTAGGAAAAGTGGGCAGAGCCAACACTAGCCAAATACATACCTGGGCAACGCCGGGCGTCCAACTAGTGGGATAATAAATCAGACAAATATTACTTACAAAAAAGGGTTGCTGATAGGCAATCACAGTATCAGGCAAGTGGAGAATACCATCTCCACGTGGATAGGATTTTGCATCTGTTTTGCATTAGAGGCATGTATTCAGCCCTAGGGGGCTCTGCATTGCCGCTGATGGCTTACAATTCAGGTGCATCCTTGAGCGCTTATCATTTGTCTGTTTTGCTTGTCTTATGAAATGTGTATACCATTTATGAATAGCAGCACGAGGAATTATGTTTTTATCGCTAGGTTAGAGGTAGGTCTTCCCCAAGGGGGTACGTCACCGCCGTGGGGAAGTCTATTAGGTCATAATTTGTGCACTAATTATCACTGAAGCTAACACCCCCCCTTGGTCTATAGTGATGCAGGGTGTGTAATATAGTCCAGGTTCTGGAGCTCTGCCCACTGATGCAGCTTAATCACTAATTCCCCCTCCCTCTCTTTGCCTGCAGTGTATGCTGGGTGTGTAATATAGTCCAGTTTCTGGAGCTCTGCTCACCATTGCAGTTAAACCATTCAGGTATGAGGTCTGTTTGAAAGCGCTGCCATATCTCCCACTGTGCAAAATTAAATGTAAGTATACTAGTGGCTAGCTGCCTTCACTGTTTTAAATTCACTCTCAAATTTTTAGATTAGAGTTTAGCACATCATTTTGCATCTGTTTTGCATTAGAGGCATGTATTCAGCCCTAGGGGGCTCTGCATTGCCGCTGATGGCGTACAATTCAGATGCATCCTTGAGCGCTTATCATTTGTCTGTTTTGCTAATCACAGTATCAGGCAAGTGGAGAATACCATCTCCACGTGGATAGGAAATCTTCTGCAGAATATTTTGTTTCACACTTCAGAACCCACTGGATAAATATCATAAGGGACACCCCTGGGGGAGGGGAGAACTGTACACAAATTGGGAGGAGGCACCCCATAGGTTGTATATAATGAATTCTGAGTAGTAATGAAACAGTGTTACTGTAGTATATCCCTGAACACACTACTATAGACCTGAACAAGCAGGTAGGACCCACAAAAAGCATAATTTCCGGTGTCAATAAAATTAATTTCTTTACTTTAAGTTTGAGGTGAGGTAGGGTTTCCTCCAGCCCCTAGAAGCTTGTGTCCCTCACCGCAGCTCCACTCTCTCCTGGAGTTCCCCGAGGCCCCCTCCGTAACACATGCATGAGTGTGCAGGTGTGCTGCGTTTGGTCATGCTCCCATGGCCAGGAGCATTCTGCGCAAGTGCAGTACTTCCGTGAATGAATGTGCCTGCCTGCACAGAAGCTGCTAACCTACCCAGGTTGGCTACAGAGGGCCGCGCGGCAAACTGTATGAGAGCAGAGCTATGGCAAGGGACACATAGGCTTCTAGGGACTGGAGAAAGTCCCAGGTAAGTAAATCTGATTTTTTAATATTTGCATGTATCCTTTAAAGATCCAGAACACTGGATGTTTACGTGGCTTCTGCACCAGTGATAAGCTACTGCAGCGGGTCATTTATAACCTTCCCAACAGCCCCATTTCTATAGGCATGTGAGGTGTGCACGCTTATAGAAGGGGCGCTGGATTGAGCGGCAGGAGGGGGGTGAAGCAGCGGGGGGGTGGGCATAGTAGTTATAACTTACCTTCCTTCAGCTGATCCCCGCAGTTTCAATCTCCATTCTCTCCCAGTGTCCGTCGCATGGTAACAGTGCCCCTTGTGATAACGTGACCGCATGTCATCACGGGGGCGCTGTTACCAATGAGACAGATGCCGGGAAAGCAAGGAGATTGAAACTGCGTGGGATCAGCGGAAGGAAGGTGAGTTAAAACTGCTATGTGCTCTCCCCCGTCATTGCTGGGCACCTACCGATGTAACATATGGCAGGCACCTACCTATCTAACCTATATGGCAGGCACCTACCTATCTAACCTATACTGCAGGCACATACCTATCTAAACTATACTGCAGGCACTTACGTATCTAACCTATACTGCAGGCACCTACATATCTCACCTATACTGCAGGAACCTACCTACTTAGCCTGTACTGCAGGCACCTACCTATCTAACCTATTCTGCAGGCACCTACCTATCTAACTTACACAGCAGACACCTACCTATCTAACCTATATTGCAGGCACCTACCGATCTGATCTATACTGCAGGCACCTACCTATCTAACCTATACTTGGGGCACCTACCTATCTAACCCATACTGGTGGCAACTATACGGACTACCCTATACTGGAGGCACCTACATAACTAACCTATACTGCCTGCACCTATACCTGGCTCCACGTGGGGGGGCCCTCGATTTTTACACCCTCGCCCTGGGTGAAATCTAGCCTAGAAACTGCCCTGCTTTCCAACAAGGTGAAACACCGTTTATTAACCTTTTAAGTAACTTTATCAAATAACTGTTTGTCCTTACATGTAGCTATTCTACGGGGACGGGGAAATGTTAACCATAATAAGAAAAACTGTTATGGGCTTGAAACTGGAGAAAAAGTCTATTTAATTGTAATCTCACTTCATTTCTAAAATAGCCTTTATTAATAACATGGGAAAGATAATCTGTGCTATCTTAAATATAACCTTACAATTTTATATTTCATTTGTTGCAAGCTAGTATATTTTTTAAATTATCAAATTAGTATGTGTAACTATTGTGGCATTCCAATTTCAAAATAATATGTGCAGCTTTGAAAAACTAAAAGGCAATTATTTAATATAATGACTTAAAGTTTCCTTTATCCTCAACTATTAATGCAACTCCTATACCTTATTAATGAGCAGTGAAGCGCAAAGGGAAGACATTCGATTTCACTCATCCTTTCGTGAAGCTTTCTCTTTGCAATGATTTTTATTTCAAAAGAGGAAACTATTGTTATACTTTTCACAGGGGAATTTACAACTCCTTTAGAGGGTCACAGTAGCCCTTTTCCATGGTATGGAGAGCCCGCTACTGCAAAAGTGTTTAATCTATTGACAATCAAATTATACAAGTTCCTGAGAAAAAAACTTGGTGTGTGTGTGTGGGTTTGTGTAAAATGCAGCCATTCCACAGTGTTTCTAATAGAGACTGTCAAAACCTGCTGCCCATCATTGTCTTAGTGGCTAGTGGTTACAATAAGCTTTAGAAAATGAGACATATAGAAAAACCACACAAAAAAGGGACACAAGATTGCAGGTAATATTGTGGCTATAATTAACACAGCAGATGCAGTAATACACTTATAAGTAGAGATGGCTTGAACCTACGATGTTCGGTTCGCGAACCTCGAACACGAACTTCCGCAATAGACTTCAATGGGAAGGTGAACTTTGAAAACTAGAAACATTTATGCTGGCCAGAAAAGTGATGGAAAAGATGTTTCAAGGGGTCGAACACATGAGTTTTTTCAGGGACTACAAGAGGGAAAATTTTTTATTCAAAAAGACCTTATAGTTTTTGAGAAAATCGATTTTAAAATTCTTCTTCTGAAAATTAAACGCCTGCTGACTTTATCTGTTGCTGGGAATATTAAGAAGAACAGTGGGAACAAGAGGAACATTTTTTTTTCAAAAAAGACCTTATAGTTTTTGAGAAAATCGATTTTAAAGTTTCAATGTAAATTCTCCTTCTGACCGTGGGAAAATTAACACCCGCCGACTTTAGCGGTTAATAGCAAAGCCGCTTTAAAAGCTAGAAACATCAAAATTGCTGGGAATGTTAAGAAAAACAGTGGGAACAAGAGGACATTTTTTTTTTTAAAAAGACCTTACACTTTTTGAGAAAATTGATTTTAGCGATTCAAAGAAAAAAGAGCCGATTCATTTGATTCATTAAAAAAGAGCCGATCCATTAAAAAGAACCGGATCATTCACGAACTGTTAGTATAGCTTAGAATGTGTCCTGTGCAGGACGTATAGCTGCCAGCTCCCGCTGTCTCTCCCCACCTGCCTTCACCTGTTAACCCCCACCTAGGCTGGCACCGGGTGCCAGCCTAGGTGGGGGTGACAGGTGAGGAGGAGGCGGGGAGGACAGCGGGAGCTGGCAGCTATGCGTCCCAAAGGACGCATTTTCTGCTATGTGGGGGGTCCCGGAGATCTTCAATCAACTTAATTGAAGATTACTGTAACGATCGGTGAGCACAGAGAGTATCTGATTACCGGTGATCTGCAGTATCACTGGGAATACAGATATATACCAGATTATAAGTGATCTGCAGTCTCACCGATAATCCGATATACTAGCTAACCTCTGTTCACCTGAGTAGAGTGTAGTGTTTGGTGTAACAGTAACACTTTGAGGATTAGGCCTCAGTGCAGCAAGGAGTACTGCCCAGATTCCTTCCGCAGACCTGAGCTCTCCAAGACGGGAGGAGTCAGACTGACAGTAGAAAGGATGTCTGGAAGTGAACCTCAGGAGGAAGGGTCGCTAACAGAGCGAGGAACCGCCTCTAACGGTAAGGTCGGTTCTCGAGGTCGGACAAGCCAGGTCGTACACACACAGACAGATAAAGTACAAGATCAGGAGACAAAGGCGGAGTCTAAGTACAAGCAGGGTTCGGCAACGGGGTATCAGAAATATCGAGGTACAGAATCAGGAGGCTGAGGCGGAGTCTAGAAACGAGCCGGGGGTCGGCAACAGAGTGTCAGAAATATCGAGGTACAAGATCAGAGTTCGGAAGGATAGTCAAGGCAGGCTAAGGTCATAACAGATAATCACAATCAAACTAGTACTTTAAGCTATCAACAGAATCTAGCTTAGTGTAGGATTACAGCTCCAGCTGGTCCCGGCACACTAACGGATCTGACTACGGATCTGGGTGCTCCCACGTATGTGATCGCACGCCAGACAAAGAGCAAGTGAACAACCAACAGTATATATACTCTAGGACCTTTCCAGGACCTCCCTAATTGCTGGTCCAATGGGAGCAGTGGAATTTGTCAGCTGACCCAGCTGGTCAGCCGACTCCCTTCTAACTGCTATTTAAACTCTGCCTCTGTGCTCGCGCGCGTGTAAGTCTGAATCTTGGTGGACTATCAGTCCCAGCCACACCAGTACTGTCATGCAATGTATCTAGTGCGGGGGCCGCCTCTGATGCGGATTCCGCCGTTACCAATGCGGATTCCGCTGTTACCAATGCGGATTCCGCCGCACTGCCTATGCGGCATGCGCGTTTTTTCCGCCATGCTGGACGCGGAAACAGCCGCCTCACTTCGAGAGACGGCGGCCTTTCCGCGTTTCCTTACAATTACAAGATAAGAGGATACTGTATTCGTGGGATCATTTCCAAGGATATTGGCATGGGAATTTTTTTTTTAAATACAGGTAAGTATTTCTGGTTAAATAAGAGAATTAAAGGACTTTTTTCGTCGTTGTGTTTTTATTTCACTTAAAGCGGTTCCGAGATGAAAAACGAACTAGAACAAGTAACTTGTCTATATAACATATCGAAAGTTTAGATAGTTTACACAGCAAATCAAGCTGCAAACAGCTTTAATAGAATATAATTATTTATTCCTGTGATACAATGACAGCAGCCATGTTGTTTGTAAACATTACACAGAGGCAGGCTTATCTGCATCTTGAGCAAAAAAACCTAATCCCCCCTCTGCCTCTGAAATCTCTGGCTAGTAATACCTCCCCCTCCTCCTGCCCAGACTGAGCTCCCATGAGCCCTTGCTACTGTCTGAAAGTGCCTTGGCTCTCTGAAAACCTGTGGTCGTGGCTTGTTTAGTTTATAGGGAATTAGAGCATTAAAAAAAAAAAGTATTTGGCTTGAGGCATGCCCTATAAACAAAAGGAAAGGAACACAATTATGCAATGAGTAAAAGTTCATCTCGGATCCACTTTAACCCCTTGTGGAATGGGTAAGGGGTACTTTGTACCCCTATACTCATTTCTCCTGGGAGGAGGTGGGCATCTGGAGTCCCCTTAACTTACATGTTGCATGCAGGTATAAGGCATATTGTTGTACTTGCACTTCAATGTTGGATTCTCTACATCTCTGCAAACCAGAGTTATGGGGGTGCAAAAGTGCTGAATTTTGCCATTGGCTTTCATTGGGCTCTCTATTTCACTTTCAAAAAATCTCAAATATTTTCAAAGGACTATGGCTCAGTAGTGGCAAATTTTCTAGCATTGTAGGGACTTTTAGGGGGCTCTGGACTGGTGAGTTTGGGGCCCCTAGGCCAAAGAGGTCATAGCCTAGGGTCACAAAAGCTTGTTTTTTTGGCAATGATGCCGGTGGCTAACGTAAATCGCCACAAAGTCTGAAGCTCACGACATGTCGCAATGCAGGTAGAAGGCATATTGTTGTACTTGCACTCCAACGTTGGGTTCCCTACATCACTGCAAACCATAGTTATGGGGGTGCAAAAGTGCTAAAATCTCCCATAGGCTTTCATTGGGGCCTAGGTTCTGAGGGTACAAAAGCGCAGGTTTCTGCCGAACGGTACGGCTGAGCGGCCCCAAATTTTCAGGCTTTGCACAGAGTTTAAGGGGGCTCGGGGCAGGTGAGTTTCGGGCCCTTACCTTACCGTTCAGCAGAAACCTGAGCTTTTGTACCCTCAAAACCTAAGCCCCAATGAAAGCTTATGAGGGGATTTTAGCACATTTGCACCGCCATAACTCTGGTTTGCAGAGCTGTAGGGAACCTAACGTTGGAGTGCAAGTGCAACAATATGCCTTCTACCTGCATGCGACATGTTGTGAGCTTCAGACCTTGCTAACGGCCATAGCGGGGATTTACGTTCGTCGCCGGCATCATTGCCAAAAAAACAAGCTTTTGTGACCCTAGGCTATGACCTCTTTGGCCTAGGGGCCCCAAACTCACCATAGCCCCCTAAAAGTTCCTACAATGCTAGAAAATTTGCCACTGCTGAGCCATCGTCCTTTGAAAAGATTTGAGATTTTTGAAAGTGAAATAGGGAGCCCAATAAAAGCCAATGGCAAAATTCAGCACTTTTGCACCCCTATAACTCTGGTTGGTTATCACCTGCTGACTTTAGCAGTTAATAGCAAAGGCCCCTTACATCCTAGCAACACCAAATTTGCAGGATATGTTAAAAAGATAGCAGGAAACAATATTTTTAAAAACATTTTTTTTATTATTTTTATGTGCTGAGTGTGGGAAATCTGAAAAAGAAAATGACATAGGGTCCCCCCTACCGAGCTCTCTGTAACCCCTTGTCCCACATGCAGGCTGGGATAGCCAGAATGCGGAGCCCCGGCCGCATGGGGCTTTGAACCCTGAGCTATACTTGCCCGCATGGTCCATGGTATGGGGGGGCTCCGGGGAGAGGGGTGGCCAAGCCTTCCCCTCTCCCCCGAGCCCTTGTCCAATCCATGGACAAGGGGCTCTTCCCCACCTCCAATGCCCCAGAAGGAGGTGGGGCGATGACTCCCTGGGGGGGTTTATGGTGACATCTGGGAGTCCCCTTTAAATTTCAGCTCTGAATCGGCTCTTTTTTAATGAATCAAATGAATCGGCTCTTTTTGCTTTGAAACTTTAAAATCGATTTTCTCAAAAAGTATAAGGTCTTTTTGAAAAAAAAATGTTTTTCCTCTTGTAGTCACTGTCTCCCTCTACATACCCTGCAAATTTATTTCTACTATGTAAGGGGACTTTGCTATTAACCGCTAAAGTCGGCGGGCATTAAAGTCTATGGAAAAAATGCGAACCAAACTTTTAGGGAAAAAAGTTCTCGGTTCACCTCGAACGTGAACCACTGATGTTCGCGTGAATTGGTTCGCTGGCGAACCATTCGGGCCATCTCTACTTACATTATATACACTTAAACAAAAGCCATCTGACATCTTCGTAGGGAAGATGTACCCCCCCCCTCAACTGGTGACCCCGAGCACCCAGCTGGCTGAGGAACTGAATGAGTTCTACTGCAGGTTCGAGCAACAGCTCGAACAGCTCGGGGCCCGGGGGTCGGTGACGACAGCGGCCCCCACCTCACTGAGAGACCACGACATCACTGCACCGGTTGCAGTTCAAGAAGCAGAAGTCCTCATGCTGCTTCGCAAGCTCAACCCCAGGAAGGCTTCAGGCCCGGACGGAGTGTCATCGAACTGCCTAAGAACCTGTGCAGATCAGTTGGCTCCGGTGCTCACCATTCTATTCAGAAAATCGCTAGCGGAAGGTACAGTCCCCTCCTGTCTCAAGAGGTCCACAATCGTACCAGTCCCAAAAAAGCCAGGCAGCACAGACCTCAACAACTTCAGACCTGTGGCGTTAACACCTACCATTATGAAGGTTCTAGAACGGCTAGTCCTCGCTCACCTCAAATGCACCACTGATGCACTGCTAGACCCACTCCAATTCGCATACAGGGCCAACAGGTCCATAGAGGACGCCATTAACATCAGCCTGGCATACATTATGGAGCACCTCGACCGGCCTGGCTCCTATGCCAGAATCCTGTTCCTGGACTTCAGTTCAGCCTTCAATACGATCTGCCTAGACACCCTGGTCGATAACCTGTCAACCCCACACTTCGCCCATGGGTCAAGAGCTTCCTTCAGACAGGACACAACAGGTCAAGCTCGGAAATTGCTCCTCCAGCGTGAGAACTACCAATACAGGGGCACCTGAAGGGTGCGTACTGTCCCCACTTCTGTTCTCTATGTACACCAATAATTGCACCTCCGCCTCGGACTGCGTCAAGGTCATCAAATTTGCTGACGACACAACAATCATCGGTCTCATCGGCGGAAACGGAGAGCGGGAATACCGCAGGGAGATAGAGAGAATCTGCAAGTGGTGCGAGAACAACAACCTGGTCCTCAATGCAACAAAGACTGTTGAGCTGATTGTTGATTTCAGGAGGTACCCTACCACTCACCCACCAGTCTACATAGGCGAGACCGAAGTCTCCAGAGTATCATTGGTCTGGTTCCTTGGCACAACCTTATCCACTGATCTAAGGTGGGAACAGAACACCATCAAAATTCAGAAAAAGGCACAGCAGAGGCTATTTTTCCTGCGCCAACTGAAAAAATTTGGCATGCCTCGGGAGCTGCTGACCAGCTTCTACACTGCCACCACGGAGTCCATACTTTGCTCCTCAGTTATCGTCTGGTACGCCCGGCCAGCAACAGACATAAACTGCAAAGAATCATTAATGAGGCAGAAAGTGTTTATATGAAAAGAGCACCGGTAAAAAAGGGCGCCTGGTGGAGCCCATACATACCAACTTCGGCTACAAAAAAGTCGCCTGGTGTAGCCCATATGAACTTCGGCTACAAAAAAGGCGCCTGGTGTAGCCCATATAAAAACTTCGGCTACAAAAAAAGGCGCCTGGTGTAGCCCATATAAAAACTTCGGCTACAAAAAAACTCCGGGATGTGTAAATTACTATTCCCCCTCCAGGCCGCCATGGATAGTGGGGGAATGAAATAATTCGGCTTCCAGCACTTGTAGCCCATATAAAAACTTTGGCTACAAAAAAGGCGCCTGGTGTAGCCCATATAAAAACTTCGGCTACAAAAAAAAGGCAATAATATGGGCTACAAAGGGGCACCCTACTGTAGCCGAAAACCTTGTAGCCGAAAAAAATATGGGCTACAAAGGGGCGCCCTACTGTAGCCGAAAACCTTGTAGCCGAAAAAATATGGGCTACAAAGGGGAGCCCGCTTGTAGCCTATATCAAAACTCGGGCGCCCTTTTCTACACCTTGTAGCCCATATTTCCAGAAATAACATTGATGTCTATGGGGGCGCCCTTTTTATACAGGCAGCTCAGGCGCCCTTTTCAACCGATACCGGCAGAAAGGATCATCGGATCACCCCTGCCACCTCTTGATCTCCTCCACGCGGCTAGGATGAGAAAGAGGGCCACCAGGATTTCCTGCGACCCCGCCCACCCTGGCAGCCGCTTCTTTGAGCCCCTCCCATCCGGCCACCGCTTCAGAACTATCCCATCCAAGACAACCAGGCGCAGGAACTCTTTCTTCCCTCAGGCAGTTCTGCTGCTCAACAACTCTGACCCCTGACTCTTCCGTCCTAGCCTGAAACCCAGCATACCTGCCTTAATGTTGCTCTTCTGCCTTCTCTTCTCTGTAGCCGCTAATGTATTGTAATGTATTGTAAATGCTGTTAGTATGTGTAACTTGTCGCCGTATATGTAAAATGTACAACTGTCATTATCTACTTGCCCAAGCCATGTGTACCACAAGCAATTCTAAGTACGGCAACAACCGTACTTGGCGAATAAAACCATCTTGTATCTTGTATCTTGTATCTTGGAATGTTAGTCTGGGTGATGCCGTGGCCAGTGGCTCTGTGAAAGTAACTGGGGCTGCTCCAGTCTTCTCAAGCCTCCTGCCATCAGTAACAGCCCCTGCTTGCTGTATAGTCACTTCAGCTTACGTGCGTCTGGCATTCTTAAACACTTCAACACTATGGGGGTTTTCCCCTTATGGGCTAAAGCAATTTTCACATTTCACCGCTCCTTCATTTCATTGGTCAATAACTTTCTCATTACTCATCACACCTAAATGATCTATATCTTGGATTTTTAGCCACAAATTAGGCTTTTTGTGGGTGATATTTGTTTTCAGTAATTACTTTACTTACTATGCATTTTAAAAGAAAAAAAACAATAAAAAATACACTATTTCTCCAATTCCATCCCCTATAGTTTTAATATAAACCATGCTGCTGTAAATTAACTGCTTAACAACTGCTCCACATCGTCTGGCGTAGGCAGCGTGGCAGCCCCAGAATCACTCCACGCTAATTGGTATGAATGGCTGAAAATGGGGATTGCAGGAGATCTCTGATCCGTCTTCAGTTTCCCAGCTGTAATCAGCACTCATTAGATGGCAAAACCACTGTCTATTAGCACTGTACAGCGCTGCAATCTACAGTGGACAGGGAAGTGATCCGCTGTCATAGGCTGAAGCCTATGACAGCCGACTACTTCTGTCTCCTCCAGGGGGACAGCCGTGTCACACGGCTGTCCCCAGTACAGTGCTGCCTTAGATCGCAGCACTATACTAAGTAAATAGATGGCAGTTTCGCTATCTAACAGTCTCCTAGCAGTGATCGCCGCTGGGAGGCTGATGGCGGAGCTCTGTCATTGAGGCGGGGATGTGCACACATCGGCGCACGCAATCCCCTGCAAACTCCACCCCAAGGACTTTACACTGACCATCGTTTGGCGGTCCTGGGGCTGACGCCACATCCACGCCCATAAAAATATAAAGAAAAATAGGGAAATTTATTAAAAAATAAATAAATATTTGTAAAAATAAATAAATAAACATAAAGCTCTGTTGGTGGGGAGAAAAGGGGAGGGGGAATCACTTGTGTGCTGAGTTATATGGCCCTTCAGCAAGGCCTTAAAGCTGCAGTGGCCTATTTTGGTAAAAATGGCCTGGTCACTAGGGGGGTTTAAGACCGTGGTCCTCAAGAGGTTAAGCCCACACAATATATTTTCCATTTGTCCCACTTATTACAATGTTTAAATGATGTCCCTAGTCCCTAGTGTTTTTTGTACCCAATCAGGAATTACAAGCCCAAGACCTTATTTGCAAAAATAACAGTACCATACCCTCATGACATACATAGTAAAAAGTCCAATAAAGTAACTATTTTTTGTTATTTAATGCTGTCACTTTTTTTTTTTTGCTTTTTTTTCGTGGTAACTATGGTGGGCAGGGGAGGGGAAAAGGAGCACTTGATTAATTTGTATTTAATTTATGTAGTGTAAAATGTGTATTTTGATATATATTTTTTACCACTAGATGTCCCCACACATTTTATTCTGTGTGATCTGTATAGAGTTCAGAGTACACAAGCAGTTTTTGTTACAGGAATGATCATTGGCTTCTTGTCAAAACCATGATCCTTCCCTTACAGGAACTTTGATTGGCTCAGGGAACACATTGCCATTCACCAATCACAGATATGCCTATCTTGGCAGGTACGAACGGCGGAGCACACACGCATGTGCACAGTGGTGGCAGTGGCACATCCAAGCGTCCTTGTCAGTAATCCTGCGCTTACCAGGTCAGTTGCTGCTGCCACCGCTGGCAGCGCATCTGGGACTTTCGGTGCGGCTGGCCGCAGTGGCAGGGATGGTGTCAGCGATGTTCCTGCGGGGATCCGGCCGCATGATACTCAGACTGTAAATGAGGGCGGACGCATGTGCTGTCAGCGTCGCTCCTCTTATGCTCTAAGGAAGCATGTCAGCTGACCAGCTGTCAGCTGACACGCATGGCTCCACCTCCGGTTCCGGATTGGCCAAATGGCTTGGGGGCCTGTTCTCCTGCTTACCCGGGCTTCTTAAGCGCTGTTCTGACACTTGCTCACTGTCTGCTCTAGCTAACACTTTGCAGTGAAGGCTTCAGACCCTAGTCAGTTCCGTGTGTGGCTTGAACCGGCAGAACCCCGGGGATTCCATACTAGCTCAGCTTATATATTTATATTGATTACTTATGTTTGACTATTGCCTGTTTCTCTGACTTCTCTTTGCCTGCCGATTCTATACCTTTGCCAATCTGATCTGTTGCTGACCTCTGCCTGATTACTTACTTACCTTTTGCCTGCCGATTCTAAACCTGGTTAATCTGATCTGTTGCCGACTCGATTTGTATGACCATTCTTTATATCTGTATCCAGTGTTAGTACTGCCTTCTACTATCACTGTCTGTAAGACATTTCCCTTTCAGGGAACATCTGATTGTTGTCTGTCTGCTAGTGCCCACACACACTAGCAGATCGTTACATTCCTGTTGCTGTTAAGAGTGTCAAGCAGGACGTTTTAATGCATTACATTAAGTGGTTAAACATATGCAGAACTGTTCACATACTGTAGCTAACTTTAAAACAAAGTGTTAAAGTAACAGTTCTTGTTGATAATTGCTGCAATTATTAAAATGTTCATATTTTAAAAACAATGCTAAAGGAAACCTGCTTATGCTGCTGACAAACTTATAAAATTTAGAATCTAGTTTTTCACATTTTCACAGTAATTACACGTGTAAACAGTCACTTTCAAGCAGTTAGAATGTCTCCTTCATGATAATTTGAATTCTCACATTAAAGGATACCACAACCGGGAAAAAATATAGCTGCAGTGTGTTGGGGGTTTTAAGTACATACCTCTGGTCCTCCTGTCCCCCCCCCCCTCCGTCTGCCGCCATTCATGTTATATTCATGCCGGTGTCAGGTGACGCTTGGTGTAATGGAGCGCACACGCAGCCCAGACTAGATGGAAGAGTCAGCATGCTTCTGAGCCGATCGCTATGCGCCGGCCAGAAGTGAACAGGGGAGGACATACTGCACGCACAGGGCACAGTATGTCCGGTTCATAGGTCAAGCAAGTCACCGGACACCGGCATGAATATAACATGAGCGGCGTCAGACGGAGGGGGGGGGGGGGGGGCAGGAGGACCAGAGGTATGTACAGTACTTAAAACCCCCAACACACTGCAGCTATATTTTTTCCCGGTTGTGGTATCCTTTAATGTGAGAATTCAAATTATCATTAAGGAGACATTCTAACTGCTTGAAAGTGACTGTTTACACGTGTTATGCTTCATTTTAATATGTTTACATGTATGTTAGTATAACCCCCTCAGGACCACTGTAATGAACAGGACTCTCCATTTACTTTGACTTAAAGTGAATCTGAGGTAGAAGTAAATTGATGAGATAAATAATTGTATCTATCACCCTACTTCTAAAAAACAAACCTTTTTTTTTTTAGATATCCCACAGTTTTATTTTATGTTTAAAATCTTAATAAGTAGATGTAATGTTTCATTGTCTCTGCTCAATGACTTTGATGTGTTCTATAGCTAAAATATATTGACTGTTGACCTTTTTTAACTCTTCCTTGCACTGAGAAGCTATCCTCTGTCAGGAAAGGCTCTAATTCCTTATGAGGGTTATGCTATAGTCCAACTAGATCCTAACTGAAGAGAAACCGTCACTTACATATCTGAATGTTTAAATCTTTCAGGCAAAAAAAATTAAAAAAAGGAAAACAGCCTAATTATTAATATGCCTAGCTCTGTACATACACATGTAAAAACATGTGTCACATGTCAGCTCAGGTACACTTTTACATGTGGGAAAACACAACTTTAAACTCAAAGGTAAATTCTGCTAGGTACACACTCTAGATGAGATGATGATTTAGGACCATTTTAGCTGAGAATATAATGAGAATATAATGTGTGTGCACATGTTCCCTGACTTTGAATAAAGGTATAGCACACTGGATGTTTGACAATAGCAAAGCCCTACGCCCTAGCCCATTGTTGCCCTCCTGACCTGCTCGACAGATGCCATTCCATTTGTTCCAGAGTAATCTTAGAGAAATATATTCAAACTTGTTCAACAGCTAAGAGTGTCTGGAGGAAGTCTCTAATTGTCAGGAGGAAGGTCTGCTACTTTGACCCTTCAAGTCTCTCTAAATTGATGTGTAATATTTAATGGTGCCATTAATCACCTCCATTTTGCCTGCTACAATCTTTAGAACTGAAAATGTAGACATACCTATAATTTGTCTAGCCCCTGATTATGTACATCATAATCATAACCATCTGAGGGAAGAAGCTGTTCCTGTGCGTGGAAGTTTTGAGACTGACCAGTATCTCACTCCTGAAGGCATGAGCTGGAAGATGGAGTGAGCAGGGTTAGAGGGGTAAGGGGCAATCTTGGTCACTCTCTTTCTGCACCTTCTAGCATGAATATGCATATATACAGAGACATCTATACATGCTGCTCAATTTCACACTTATCCTACAACCTGTGCGATGCCCAACTGGCAATAAGTTGCAAGTTACTATTTATTTGTCATTTCTACAATTCAGTCTTCATGGTCATGTGATTTCCACCTCTTTGGTCGGGGCTAAGGCAGGAACCTGGCTTGTCGTGGTTTTTCATTTCACCATTGCTTTGTAATTATGTTTTTTTAATTTAAGTTTTCCATGCACGATTTTTCTTGGTCATTTACGATTTTTAATTTAGCAGCAAAATACAACGGAATGAAAAATGGGCATCATTTGGAGGAAAAAGCAGAAAGCTGTCTGAAAATGGAATGTGAATAAACACAAACACAATCAAGACCGACTTCCATTACATGTGTGGTAACGCAAGAAAACACCCACAATTGTAATGAGTGTGCTCCCTGCCTCACAGTCTAACCCATGCACCTTCTCGAAAGGTTTTGCAACAGGTTAGGAGACTTCACAGTCTGTACTACACTCTCCTTTTCTACAAGGCATTGGATTTAAGGCTTGTTTCATCACTGAGTTGCAACACAGTACCCCACCTACAGTCATTGTGTAAGAAGAGAAGAGCCAACAACTGTCACATAACCATAAAGATTGGATTCTGTAAACTGAACTTAAAAGTATCCCTGTAATATTCCATTTTTTTAAAAAGAAAAAGAAAAAAACTCCATTTTTTCAACATCAAGTAAATACCTTTCAAGTGTCTAACTTCTGCGTGACAAAGTTTTAAACTTCACACAGACTAACAGAAAGAAAGAAGATTGGACTTTAGGAAATAAATATTTTTAACACGTGGTAGAAGTTGTGAAGTGAATATGTCCCGCTGCTCTGATCCTACATCCTGTCACATTAATGTTTCAGAGCACTCAATATAAATATTAAAACTAATAGCTTCACTCTTCGGCTATTACTCCATCATTCCCTGAAATCATCATAAAACATTCAAAACCTTTTAGAACATTTACACACTTGAATCTGATGGCAGAGAAAGGAGACTAACGGTGCTCAACTCACAAGCTTAAATAATAGTAGAAAGCTGTTTATGGAGTATCCTTTATTTATTCATCATTTGAAGTAAGTTTCCATTCTGATTGAAGGGGAGAAAAGAAATCAAAGTCGAGTTGTCAAGGGAGAAGTCCAAAGTATTGCTTCTCTAAAGCAAAGGCAAGCTACGAGAAAAGAAAATCTGCTAAGTCCACAAGAATCTCAGTCCAAGGTCAATCAATGGAGGACTTTAGGTACGTAAACAGCTAATGGATTGTAAAGACACATAGTGGTGTTATGAATTTTTAAAAAGCAACTCCTCAGCGCCATTCCCTATAAATCAATGATGACTCATTAGATGGATCAATTATGCAAACTTTCAAACATTTAATGACAGGTAATGAACAGGCCTCGCGAGTCTGCTACTCATCCATTCGGCAGCTGAAGTATGAACTATTTGACTAGCGGGTCTTTAAGGAGGCATTTTAGAGATGTAATTAAAAGCTGCAGTTTTACTACTGCGCAAAAGTGGAAAACAGTGATTACGTTTCTTTGAAGGTTTGCTTTGATTGAATGGTCTGTCTAAACAATGCTTCATGCATTTATTAATTGCTTTGTAATGCCCGTAATGCGTTCATGGATTTTATTGTTGATGCTGGAATAAAATGGGATGTAAGAAAGCCCCATCCTGCATTACTTCATAGTCTTTTAAATTGTTTGTAAAGTAATAAAACATAAAATAAATAGAAAAGAATAGGCTACAATATAATAGTTCATCCATGTATTCATACAAACTGGAGTGAGGGGATATGGAGGTTGCATAAAGCATAATTGTGGACATTGGACACACACTAAAAAAACAAAAAAACAAAACAAAAACAAAAAAAAACTGTACAGAAGAAACCTCATACTTATTTATATCTAAGCGGCCAGTGGTCCCTGGTCCTCATCTTCAATACTCTGCTTTCATTCCCAATGCCATAGTAACAGTGATACATTTCCCCTAACATTTCTTACAAGATGGCTAACATATACCACCCCTTCCAGCAACAAGAAGGGGTGGTCAAACTTTAGGAAAGTAAAGGGAGTAGGAGTGCAGTGAATTTGCATCACTGAATGGAAACCACAGGAAAGGTGAGTATCATGCTTTCTTCCTACAGGCTTTTTTGCCCAGAGACCTATTAACAACAATGCCACTTTACTTTGCAGCTGTTCTGATTGGAGATTACTTATTTTTGTACACGTAACAGGGTGGTGGAGTGTCATCTGCGCAGTAAAGCGGATCTGATTGGGCTTGGCTATTTCCACTGGAGCCCAAGACAATGCTTGTACTTTACCTGCACAGGAATGAGGATTGGTAAATATTGCCGCACGCTGAAGCCTCTACTATGCCAGTGCCGCCCATTGACAAGCTTGTTAGTGGGTTTTTGGGGGCTGCCAGCACTGGATTCCTGAGGCTGAAGAAGACGGAGAAGCCTCATTAGGATCCAGAGGTGTTATGATCACGTCTGCAGCATGTACTGCTGGCTGCAGTTTTACTGTAGACGAGCAGTTTTTGACTTTTTTACATGCTTTTGCTCACATAGTTTTACTGGCAAACACACTGAGTGTTGATTCCTTCTGCAATCCTTTTCATGCAGGATGCATTGCTTTGTCTGCCTTTTCCTGCTGTCAGCTTGTGACTAATTATCATTTACCTGTGTGGGAATCTGCATGTCTGCTCCCATTGGATGACCTCAGTATAAAGATCTGCTTCCTGCAGGGCTATCATAGTTTCAGATCAGTCTGTTACTCTGTCTGGGCCCCCTCGTTTCTAGTCCATGTGGACTGCACTGACTCCTGCGCAGGGGTCAGTGAGTCATTCCAGTCCTGCTCTTGTTATCAGTAATTGTTACTTTGCTAGTCTTGCATCATATATTGGTTCATTGCCAATATATACGCATACTAGCGTGTTTGTTATTTTTCTTGTATTCGTGTTACATTAATACATCAGTGTCGCTGATATATACGTACTCGAACTGTTTATATCCTGTGTTCAGTCAGTCAGTTTCTAGCACGCTTTGGTAGGTTGCGTGTATCGTGATCACCCGTGCTTAGTTAGTTCAGTCCTGTTCCTGTTACCTTGCGTGGATTGCGCTCACTTCTGCACAGAAGTAGCTAATCCTTCCTAGTCCTGTTTCTTGTATCGTTCCAGTTCCTAGCTAGCGTTTCTTGCTTATGTTATATATCGGTTCATCACCGATATATACATATGTTAGTCAGTCATTTGTAGCTTCATTGATAGCTGTAATTGTAACACGCTAGGAATATCGTATCCATTGTATTTTAGTATTGTTTGTGGTTGCTCGGATCTATGCCTGCTCTGTGCGCCACATCTCCTACGGGAGTCAGTCCTCTCCTCTACTAAACTGGGGATATCCTGGTTCCTTGTGCTAGTGTGTGTACCTCCTTCACATCAGGATATACACCACATGCTGACTGTGGAGAATATACCACCAAACCTAACAAGAGGTTTCCCTCTCTCGAGGTAAATACCCCATAGGGGCACTTTTTTTTACTTACAGGTTCTCTTTGAGGGCCCCTTCACACGGGCATGGTGCATCGCGGCAATTTACCGCACTGTTACTACAGATAATGAAAGTCTGTGCTGCTTTCATATTACCTGTGTTGCAGTGCGCCCGAAGTGCTCGATTTGACGCACTTCCATAACTACATTGCTGTGCGTATCTGCGTGTATGTGCGTCGATGTGCGGCGATCCCGGAAGTCATGTAAGTCTATGGTGATGCAGGGATTTTAAAAATGTTGTCGGCGGTGGTGCAGTGACGTTGCAATGCGCATGCGTGGAAGTGTATTTTTACAATACGCTTCAGTGCACTTTTGAATACCCGAAACAGGTAGTGACTGCAAGCGTATCACTTCCTGTTTGGCTGGATGCCAGAAGGGGAATACTGCATAGTTAAGCGGTATTCCCCGAAGGCCTGCTTTTGGCAGTGCCGTGCGGCCGCCGCACCGCACCGCTGACACTACTGTTCAGTGTGAAGCCAGCCTAAAGGTAAGACACAGAGGGGAGAAACATATGGAGGCTGACATACTTTTTTCCTTTTTAAACAATGCACATTGCCTAGCTATTCTGCTGATCCAATGACTTAAATTATTTTAGCCATAGACCCTGAACAAGCATGCAGATAAGATGTCTATGACTCAAGTCTGCCTGTATTTGCTGCATGCTTGTTTCAGGTGTGTAATTCAGACACTACTGACCATGGCAGACTCCATTGCTAGTATAACGGGATAGTTAGAATTACCAAAGCTTTCTATTAATTTATCCAGTTATCAAAATGTATCTACTTTCGGGATTTAAAATGAAGCCATTACATTCTTTCTATTCATGCAGCAAGCCGCAAGAACACTAGCTGGAGATTTCTTTGTTATCTCTATCGTTGCTCTGCCCCTGTAGAGAAATCTTGGCTATTTTCTTATGATGCACCACTAGGTAATGGCATTAATTGGCTTCAAATCTTCTGAGGCAGGCAAGTCAAATGACTAAACTCTATCCAGATGTTGTGTTTTGCCTTCAGGTTGTTTCCCGTGTTCATCTGTAGACGCTTACCATGCATCTTGTGCTACCAAAATCCTCAACATGATTAATTCAAGATTCATATTTATTCCCTTGAATTAGATGTATATTTATAAACATTTTGCAAACACAACACATGGGCCCTGATTCACAAAGCGGTGATAACTCAGTTATCACGCCTAAAAGACTTTAGGCGTGATAAGCCGTGCAAAGCTGAGTTATCACCGATTTGTGCTGCTCTTCGCGCGAAGCTCCCGCGCGCAAAGTTTTGCGCGCGTAGCGCACCGCGCTGAGCGCGCAAAGTCCCATAGGGCTCAATGGACGCTGCGCGCGAAGCAAAAAAAACTTTGCGCGCGGGAGATCGCGCGAGTTTCTTCTTATCATGCCTAAACTGAGTTTAGGCGTGATAAAGGGCTTTTCACAGGCGTGCAAACACTTTGCACCGCTTTGTGAATCAAGCCCCATGGAGTGAATTCTAAAAGCCTTTAAAGATGGTACAAATAAGCTGGCAGATGAATTTAATATCACAATCCAACATCTTGGCGAGCCTCGCGCCACATAGCATATTCTGCTGTACAGAAACTTTTTTTTTTGCACTCTTAGATATGTTAACCAAATATTTTATAAAATTTTGTAACTGGAGCTAAAACTGTAAAGTTTGGTGGAGCGTAAAGCGGGATTGCGTGTGTGTTATTAAATACATATTCATACTAGGGGCTAGGGTACTGCAAGTGAGTGTGGAAAATGTATTTAAAGGAAACCTGAGGTGAGAGGGAAATGGTGGCTGATATATTTATTTCCTTTAATACAATGCAAACTCCCTGGCTGTTCTGCTGATCCTCTGCCTCAAATACTTTTAGCCATAGACCCTGTATAAACATGCAGATTAGGTGCTCTGACTGAAGTCCGACTACATTAGTTGCATGCTTGTTTCAGGATTTGAATTCAGACACTAATGATACCAGAAAGATCATCAGGACTGCCAGGCAACTGTGTGGGACCTGAGAAAAATTGTGCCTGTGCCACTGAACTAGTCTATCATAGAAAACAGGGGAAGAGTATGAAATGCCAGCCAAAGTATGAGACCTTCCAGAGTTGCCACAGTGTCTTCCCTATTACATACTGTAGAAATTGGCTGTTGCTGGTTTGGGTGAAAAAAAGGTACAGTCATAGTGAGTGTCATTTTAGCTCCTTTTCATTTTTGAATTTTCAGTTTAGGTCTACTTTAAGCAGTCATGTAGCATCAATGCTTTTCTTTACAGTGAACTTTGATCAAATCATATTCTTATCTGTCCATCAGTGGAGATCTGTATTTAAAGGAGTCTATATAGCCTCAAAAAGGGGTACTTGTGTATGCTTAGTAGTTTTGGCTTCCCAACTCTGTCCACACATACACCAACAGTGCATATTTTGTGGAAATCCACAGAGTTAGGTAATCACTCTGCTGAGAAACTAATTACCTCACCTGTGAATGTCCGTGGTTTCTGCAAAACATGCACTGTTGGCGAGAACAGGGTTGGGAAGCCCTAGTGTACATGATCAACTGGTACATTATATTTTTATTTTTAGAAGTCCAGTTTTCTACAGACTGTGTGTAAGGGTTAGAATATATGTTAGCATTTTTTTTTATATATATATATATATGTTTAGATATATTTTGTGCATTCCTGGTGCTCGTCTACAAGTTCTTTCAATATAGCATCTGACACTGATCACCAGAAGATGGTGTTATCAAAACACAGAAATGTTCATTGTGATTACACTCTCAGCATAAAGGACTCATGCATTCACCTCTCCCCCCTTCATGGACTCACTCACCAGATGTTGCGGTCTTATGAAAAGACCAGACAGCGCTTTCGGGGTGTATGCCCCCCCCCGTCGCCTTACGAGCTCACTTGTTCCTCTCCTCAGCAAGTGCAGGCCCAGTCCGTGTCTGGTTAGGTCCTTAGGGTATAGAACATGCAAGGAGAAAAAATAGGAAGACCAGCCTCCTATAGTGTAAATCCGATTTATTTAAAAAAAAGTTAAAAAAACTTTATAAAATTCACAGATGTGAGCCAGCATAAGTTAATACACTTCAGGTTTAGGTAGGAGTCAATTACAAGCGGCATCCTATGACCCACTTCCCCCTTCAGTGTTCAAATGTGTGCTGTTTAGAAAACGCCGAGACGCCAGACCCGTGGTCAGCGCTCGCTCTGCTTTGCGTGTTGCGTCACTCCGTGGCTCCGCCCTACGTGTTTCATTGCCTAGCATCAGGCAACAAAACAGGTAGGGCGGAGCCACGAAGTGACGCAACACGCAGAGCAGAGCGAGCGCTGACCACCGGTCTGGCGTCTCGGCGTTTTCTGAGCAGCACACATTTGAACACTGAAGGGTGAAGTGGGTCATAGGCGGCCACTTGTAATTGACTCCTACCTAAACCTGAAGTGTATTCACTTATGCTGGCTCACATCTGTGAATTTTATAAAGTTTTTTTAACTTTTTTTAAATACATCGGATTTACACTATAGGAGGCTGGTCTTCCTATTTTTTCTCCTTGCATGTTCTATACCCTAAGGACCTAACCAGACACGGACTGGGCCTGCACTTGCTGAGGAGAGGAACAAGTGAGCTCGTAAGGCGACGGGGGGGGGGGGGGCATACACCCCGAAAGCGCTGTCTGGTCTTTTCATAAGACCGCAACATCTGGTGAGTGAGTCCATGAAGGGGGGAGAGGTGAATGCATGAGTCCTTTATGCTGAGAGCGCAATCACAATGAACATTTCTATGTAAAGCTGGACATAACCCAGAGTTTTGACTGCAGCACTTGGTGAAATTATATGTGAACTTTACACAAATCCGCCTTTAACAATATTTGCTATTCATAGCAGTATATACAGACTGTTAGTGTTAACATTTTTCTGTGGAACGAGCGCTGTTATTACTCGATTTGAGTTATCAAAACACAGACATCAAATTTAGTATTGTTTAGAGGGTGGAACTTATTTCTTGATATGTGCAGGCACAAGTACATTGGTGGAACCCATTTCTTCATCTTCGCAGGCACAAGTACATTGGTGGAACCCATTTCTTGATATGCGCAGGCACAAGTACATTAAAGTAACCTGATCAGCATTTTTTACTTTACTTTATTAAAACTAATCCTCTCCATAAGGGAGGTTTGTAATGGTGTGTGCCACTGGGGGTGCGGTAGTTGGGGGCTTACCACCATTACTTACCTTTGGGGTGCTGCTCCTATAGCCTTTAGCCCAATATCAAGCCCAAAAGTTGCTTCTGCAGGTATTTGTAATCCCCAGTGGGGGTCACATGTGCATGCACGCTGCAACGCCTGCTGGGAGATGTAGTCCAGGAGATTCGAGTACAGCACTGTACTCACATCTTCGACTACATCTCCCACCATACATTGTGGCGTGTATGCACATGTGACCCCCACTGGGGATTACAAATGCTGGCAGAATCTGCAGTCGGCTTGAGAAGACGGTGCATGTTGTGCAGTCTGGGGGCCAGAGGAGCAGCCCCTCATAGGTAAGCAATGATGCTCCTCCAACTCTCGCACCCCCAGAGGCACACACCATTATGAAACCAATTTATGGGGAGGTTTCTTTTTTAAAAAGTAAAAAATAAAAAAGCTGCTTACTTTAATTGTAGCCCTTCAGTGTTCCAGTCCTTCTCTGTAACCTCTCCAACTTTTTTGATACAGTATGCAGCGTAATACAGCTTGAGCGATTAGGTAAGGTAAAATTGTCTTACCCTTTCCCTGCAGGCATCTTGTATGGTATTGGCAATTACCACAAATCCCCGTAGGTATAAAATGTGGTATAGGATATCAAGATAAATACATGTATTGTGCTTATAGTCCCATGTAATGCTACTAATGACCAAAAACTCCTCAAGCATGCAAATCTTTATTGACCAAGGGAGGGGCAGACAAGACACAGAACATTTATATCACATTTTTCTCCTGGCGGACTCAAGGTTCCAGAGCTGTAGCCACTAGGGCACACTTTATAGGCAGCAGTGTTAATGAGTCTTGCCCAAGGTCTCCTCACTGAATAGGTGCAGGCTTACTGAACAGGAAGAACTGAAATTTGAACCCTGGTCACCTGTGTCATAAATTATGTTTTGTAAAAAAATGGAAAATACTGCTGCCAGCAAACTGATAATGACCTACTGGCTTTGACTGGATACAATTTCTTCTGTTGCTATAAAACCGTGAATGTTAAGAGAATTTTCTGCCCATAACTTTGTAATATGCATCTATTTTGGTAATTGAAGACTCCGACAATGAAACCAGAGGAAGAAAGAGGAACAGCCACTACTGCCCCTGAGTTATGACATGCTAAGTTGCTTTTCCACAAATGTGAGCCTGAATAATTATAAATCTATATAACCCGTTCTAAATTATTATTTCTGCATACATGTGTGTCTGATGTTTATACACACATTTGCCCTTTATCCGAATGAGAGGAAAGCTTACTTTTGGCGTGCAACTGTTTGCTTGGCTCATTCTGTTTGGTACACGTATTATTTTTTAAATATACTACATTACGCTGATTGTACTGGTGTCTCTTTCTTATCTTTCATGTTGGGAAATCTTCTCCCATGGACTCTCTGCCCCAGACTGATATTTTATTTATTTTGTTTGGCATAATATGTTTGTGCTTTTATATTTAGTCTTGAAATACATAGAAAAAAAGCAGAAGCTAGACTTGGCAGAAAGAGCTCTACTGGAACAACAGAGGAAAGGAGATCACTGAGATTAGCCTTAAAGAAGAACTTTTATCTTCTACACATATTTTTTTTATAATGTAGGATACTGTGTAACAGACCTAAAGCTGCACAAAACATTGGAAAAATATGAAACTTTAATTCTTAAAAGGAATCTGGAATTAGGAAAATTGGAAAGTCAACTTTATTTAAATAAAATATCTGCTGTTGCATTATAACTACTCATTATTATATGGTTTTCATTCCACAAATACTGATTTTTCCTTCAGATGCCTGGACATGTTCTTCTGGTATATCTGGCAGTATATAAGAGGCTGAGGGAGACAACTGATGTCTGATCTTGTAAGAACCTGTCCTAGATACATTTTCCTTACTCCTTTCCAACCTCATAGCTATGGTAGGTCCCACTGGAGAGCGAAATTACTTCTTTAAAGTATTAACCATTTCCAATCCTATGACTCTATAGGGCAAATGCCGGTCATACTCAGACATAGGAAAAAGTAATGCTGCTAGGTGGTGCTGTTGCTGATAACATCCGGCACAGCGTCATCTTCTTCAGATGTGCCCTATGTGGATCAGAGTGTCCAACACTTTCATCCCCTCCAGTAGCACCAGGTGCTGCATAATTATGGAATTATGATGAAGTGTATTTAAAGTGGAAGAGCTACAACGCATCAGCTGGCACTGACTCCACCTCCCACCACTGATGCTGGGTTACCTCCTCGCCCTCATGTGAGGAGGTACAGACCCCACAGATAATCCCTTTTCCCGATCACCCATGTACCCTCCACACACACCCCCCCCCCCCCCCCCACACACACACACACGCACACATGAAAAAATAAAGTGCTGGGGGTGACGTGAGTAATTGGGAAAAAACATTGGAAAGGCATAAAAGGGGCATACATCCTAGGATTTTTTTAATTTCAATTATGTCCTTAACCACTCGAGGACCACAGTGGTAACCCCCCTCCCCCCCAAAGACCAGGCACATTTTTACTAAAATTGGCCACTGCAGCTTTAAGGCCAAGCTGCAGGGCCGCACAACACAGCACATGAGTGTTCCCCCCCCTTTCCCCCCCACCAACAGACCTCTCTGTTGGTGGGGTCTGATCGCCCTCAAGTTGTTTATTTTTGTTTTAAATAAATATTTATATCTTTATTTTGTTAATATTTTTTTCTATTTATTGATTTTTTTTTCAGATCCCTCCCTCCCCCCAGCCGGCCAATCACGGCGATTGGCTTTCATAGGCTTCTGCCTATGAGAGCTGATCGCTCTCTTGTCCCCCAGGGGGACAGCCGTGTCACAGTGCTGCTTCTGATCGCAGCGCTGTACATGTAAATAGACGGAAGTTTCGCTGTCTTTACAGTCTCCCGAGCGGCAATCGCCACTCGGAGACTGAAGGCGGGGCAGAGCTCTGCCCCCCCGAGCAGGAGATGCGCGCGCAGCCTTCGCACGATCTCCTGCAAATCCCAGCCCCAGGACTTGACGGCCATCGGCGTTAGGCAGTCAGAGGGGCGTTAATATGTTCAACGAAAGGTAGCTAATCAGTCCAGCTGCATTACAATGTCAACTGTGACTCATGATAGAAAGAGTAAATGCTGTGATTGAATTACTGTATATATGCTTTTTACTATGTAGATTCATATGTGAGAGCAAATGAGCGGTGTATTGCTGCAATAAAATAATGGGAAATGTAAAAATATGTCATATATACTTTACATGCTTTTAGAAAGACCTTCGTTTTCTGGGACAAAGAAATACCCTTATCTACTGCCTTCAACTTAATAGGGATTACATAAAAAGACATCTTGTTAAAGTGTAAGAATATGATCTGCTAGATGTGAACGTGGAACAGGATGCGGGAGTATTTGTAGGTCCACATAATAGTCAACATTTATGTTTACTACTCTTTGAGACGGTATACTCATTTACATAAAGAGGTGCATAAACTTTCCTTATTCAAGATATTTATTCAAAAAAAAAAAGCAAGAAAGGAAAGAAAAAGCAAAAAGCCAAAATGTATTTCCCTCCTTTCCCCACACCTAACATAAACCAGACCCGTCCCCACACACACTTGACTGAAGCAGTTAAAAAGGGCGCACAGCATGCTTGTTAATTTGGGCACCGCCATAGCCCACAAGGGCCTCAATGCACTAAGCATTACCACATTCGTTAATGCAGAAAACAGTTTATATTACCGATCAACTTGCCAAATGCCAATTCACTAAACCTATTACCACACTCAAAAGTAAAATTACAGACTAGTGAGGTAAATTACTGACTTGTGGGTAAATACCTCACTTTAGGTGAAAGCATTCAGTAAATCAAGTAAAAGTGTTCAGTATTTACCTCAAGCTCTGACCAGCCGATAACTCACAATCTCAATGCGGTAAAAGTTGACAGGTGTAGCAGATAGCCAATAGGGAGAGCCAAACAGCCAATAGGGAGAGCCACACAGCCCTGCTTCTCACCCCATGTGATCTGATACTCTGGTGGGTGGGACATCAGAACGGCAGAGCAGGAGAAAGAGACATTTAAAAAGGCTTTTCTGTATCCCTTTAGATGTGCATATCTGTATACCAATACACAGAAGAGTTAGCATAGAGGCACATCTAAAGAGCTCGACTTCAGCATGCCTCCACAGCTGCTGCAACTAACATCACAAATGTAGCCGCTGTCGATATGCGCAGCGGCTCTCTGCAGCAAAATTTGGACTCCTGATTTCAGCATGCCTGTGAAAAACAGACTCAGCTTCGGCAGCAGATCTTAGCAGCAGAATTGGGGAGCGCTTGATTTCAGCATTCACAGCCACTGTGAGGGAACACAAACACAGCCGCCGCAGTAACTCTTTGCAGTGGAATGTGGGTGCCTGATTTCGCCATGGGCACTGGACTTCAGACTATCATGGCAACTGGTTATAGGCGTTTGGCTATAATATTGCAGCCGGGAGGGGGAGCAGTAATAGCACCAGATGGAGTAGGTTGCTGCAAGTGTACTTGGCGGGGGAGACACTGAATGGGAGCTAAAGCTAAGTGAGCATGCTTTGGTTGAGACTGAAACCCGGCGGGGGAGGGGTCTCAGCACCAGTGGCAGGCTGCAAGTGTCCTGGAGGCTGTAAGTGAGGAGTGTTGTGTGACAACAGCACCCGGGAGCTGAAAACTAACCAGTAAGCCGATAAGGGAGGGCAGAGTCCGGGGCCAGGGGAGGAGGGGGTCATTTGTAGGTAAGGCAAGGTTAGTGTTAGGAGTATTTGGGTGGTGGGCTAGTTCAGAATTAGGTTACAGAGGATGATATCTGTAGATATCTGTATGATTAAAAGAAAAAAAAAACTAGTGGAAATAATGGAAAACCGGGAAAGTTATCAATATTCTACTACCGGTATTACCTCTTGCCCACTTTACAAGGCACCAAGGTACACAATAGTAAAATATCTGTACAATCACCAACATTCTGCTATCATGAATAGTAAGATACTGGTAAAACTACCAATATTCTGCTATCGGCATTATCTTGTGAACTTTTTACCGGGTGCCCCTATTACAGTACATGTGCGCTCATTTACACCATTATACTTAAAAAAATCCACATGATGCTGCAGGGATGACATCATGCAAAAGCTTCAGACTGGCATCCTCAAAGCCGTTGTATCATACCAGTGCCCAGCTCTGGCAGAAAATTAGCAAAGTCAAGATGATGGCACCAGCACACCAAATCCTGAGACAACTGTAACCCAGTTTGTGGTAGTTCTGATTAAGGCTTCTGTCTGTGCTGCAGGTATTTAAAATAAAACTGTGAGTATCAGCTGTGCTGTCCAGCATAACTCTTAAAGAGGAACTCCAGTGAAAATAATGTAATAAAAAAGTGCTTCATTTTTACAATAATTATGTATAAATGATTTAGTCAGTGTTTGCCCATTGTAAAATCTTTTAAATCCCTGATTTACATTCTGACATTTATTACATGGTGACATTTCTTCTGTTGGCAAGTGATGTAGCTGCTGCATGTGGCAGTTGGAAACAGCTGGAAACAGCTATTTCCCACAATGCAGCAAGGTTCCCAGACAGGAAACTGTCAGGAGTACGTACTCAAGAGTTTCTTGTGGGAGGGGTTTCACCACAATATCAGTCATACAGCGCCCCCTGATGGTCTGTTTGTGAAAAGGAATAGACTTCTCATGTAAAAGGGGGTATCAGCTACTGAATGGGATAAAGTTCAATTCTTGGTCGGAGTTTCTCTTTAAGGAGTCCATACATCAGACAATGTATTGGCAGATCGTTCAAGAGACAGATCTTCCTCTGATCGAATATGAGCAGAGAGACATCTTTTAGGCACAATTTCAGCATGAAATTGTTTGGGAATCGGCTTCATGATGTTGCTTAAACACCCCCTGGCTGCTGTACCCTCTAAAGTACATGTATCCGTTCCCTGTACAGCTATACTTTAGTGTGGGGAACCTTATGGAGCACAAATCCGGAAGGAGGGCGGAGGCAGCAGGGGGACGGGGCAGGTAAAGTATAACTGCACGGGTACCGGGGAGGCACATTTAACACTAGGGCGGACATCTGCCGGGGTTTTCCGTTGCGTTCAAGGTTCTCGATTATTGCACTCTGTTACCCCCGTGCAACCAATCGGCCCGACATCTTGCAGCATGTCTGATCGATACATGTGACAAGATTTCGCCCCAATGTGGGTCATATTGTCTGTAGGGGATGCTTTTGGCTGCACCGATTTTCATCTGATTTGTTAATAATTATCGAGTCAGGTGGTCAATCGGCCGCCAAATCAATAGGTGTACGGACACCTTTATAAATAAATGGAAAAAAAAACCTTTTAGTTATTGATGAACAATAGTGTAAAACTGACAATCAGCAAAGCAAGTGATAAATAAGTGTACATATTCTGAAACAAGAAAAGCATAGAGTTAAATGGGATATCTTCAACTGGGCTTGATATCTGGGTGTCAAGGGAGAACTTCTGTTAGGATAGAGCTGTAAATTATGCATTGCAAGGATTATCTGCCCAGAGGTGCTGTGCCATCTGGTAAATACACCCTGATTACAATTAGATGATGCCTTTTAAAATATTTGTATGACAATTTCAAGTGATACAACTGAGAAAAAAACTCCTTCTTTTCCTGTCTGCAGATTTAAATCAATGTTGTTGATCATTCATTACACCTAATGTCAATATGTGACAACTGTGAAGGCAAGTACTACATTAAATCTCAACAGGTGTTATACTATGTGCAACCAACCTACTGCAACTAACCTAGAGGCTAGAGATTGGTCTGGGAATGCGAAACAGCTATTCATATATAAACAGTAATATGCCACAAATGAGTCAGCCCTGAGGTCTCCAAAGGAGGCAGAAAGACAAAAAGTTCATAGCAAGAGACCCTGTGACCAGGCAATTGTATTTATGCTCATTCCTCCTCCCTCCTCCTAGTCATTGCTAGTGGAGCTGCTTCGGAATATATATATATATATATATATATATATATATATATATATATATATATATATATATAGAAGCTATTTAGCCCGCCTGTTTAATAATGGGCGCTAGGGCTGTGACGCGATCCCAGGGCTCACAGCCACGTTCCATACTGCACGCTTTGAGGGGCCTGTGGACTTTTTGCAGGGGCCCCCATACATTTTAGTTACACCTCTGCATGAAGCCAGGGGAATCTCAGTTTCGGATTTGCCGTTTGTACCTAACCATTAGATCATCTGGTTGAGAATGGGTTTTCTGGGACCGTGGGCCTGGGACCTTGAAGCTATCATGTGCAGGTTATATAAGCTTGATTGAGGGAACCAACGCTTTTTCTTTTATGAATTTATCCTGCCACAGAGAACACTATCTTTGCTTCTTTGGGTTTGTGTGTAAATACTCTGTCTAGTAACATTGCTGCCAGTAAATGCATCTTCATGGCTTCAGATGCGGAGATCTCAACCACTGGCTGTCAAATATGAAATTTCAGCTCTTCTTTTCTCCTTAAATGTCATAGATGGACTTGAGCTAAATTATAATTCAAGTATACACAAATTAATTAACTCTGCCCTAAGTCATTATGCCATCTAATATTTGTCATGTATTTTTTCAAGATGAAATATGGGATTAATAACTAAGCATGAAGCACTTTCCCTTGGCACTGCTCACAATGAGGAGGTAATGATTGAGCTTCATTTAGATTACACTGATAAATGCATTTAACTGGTGGCTTTTTGTCGGCTAATATTTTGTAAAACTAGGATTCATGGCTACGCACCCTTGGTCACTGGGAAGCAACTCTATGTCAGTTTCACAATGTGCCCTGCGCTGATCAGAGGATAACAATAACAGCACTATTTTAGAACAGTTCTTAGAAAGGAATGGTATCAGCTGCCCCAAGCTTTTTAGGAAGTAAAGATGTAAATCGGTCTTGCTCTTCTTTGAAAACAGAATGCAGATCCGTATTTGTGGGTCCCTGGATGTTCTTCAACAGCCACATACATTCAAAGTGTATCCTGCTTGATGGACAAGTTACTACCATGACTGCTGAAGGCTTTAAATAATGTCCAGGGAGTCTATTGATTTGCCTGATAACTAAATGCTTATACATAATAGAATGTAGAAGATTTTATTGACAATTGGATGGAATAACTGAGATTGTTAATGTGTGTTTATAGAGAATGTAAAAGAAAGTATAGCTTGATTTTGTTAATGTTAAAATGGGACTTCAATCAAATTTCCTCTCTGTTCAAATAGATGAGTCACACTCTTAATATTTTTAAGTTCTAAAAATAATCAAGTGTTAAAAAGAAGGTCTGAAAGGTTCACAGGTTAAAGGGAACCCAAAGTGAGAGGGATATGGAGGCTACCATATTTATTTCCTTGTAAACAATGCCAGTTGCCTAGCAGGCCTGTTGATCTTCTGGCATAAGTAATGTCTGAGGCAAACCCCTGAAACAAGCATATGGCCAATCCAGTAAAACAGTCAGCTGAGTCAGAGTACCTGATTTGATGCAAGCTTGTTCAGGGTATATGGCTACAAGTATTAGAGACACATGATCAGGAGGACTGCCAGGCAACTGGTATTGTTTAACCACTTAAGTACCAGCAGTCTCTGCTCCCTTAAGGACAAGAGACCACTGGTAAAGAAATGGCGAAATTCCGACGATCGCCGCACATACCCGCCAGACCCGCTGTCACCGCCGCGCATCGGGAACCTAGGCCACCCACTCTGCCGTCTCTATAATGACAGAGTTCATGTGAGCCAGTCAGGAGCTGCTTTCATTGGCTTCTGACCCTGTCTTTCAATGTAAGCCAATGGGAGTTGCTTACATTGAAAGACAAGGCCAGGAGCCAATGAAATCGACTCCTGACCCGCTCACAGGGCTCCGCCGTCATAGAGACAGGCAGAGCTGCAGCTGGAGACGACGGGGATTCAGTAGTGAGATCGGCGGGAGCGCCAAAAATGGCGGATTCGTGCAGCGGCAGTGAGTTGAAATCTACGGCCTGGCAGCCAGATAGCCAGCAACACAAGGAGCAGATTTCAACTATGGCAGTCCTTAAGTAGTTAAAAGGAAATAAATATGGCAGCCTCCATATCCCTTTCACCTCAGGTTCCCTTTAAAGCCTTGTTCACACTTGAGATAAAAGTATTGGAAATTAATAGTACTTGAGCAGTTGTCAGCCAATCATTTGTTGAAAAACAGCACACCATCGTGAAGAGATAATCAACTACAATTCTTAGGCACAGCAAATCCATGCAAATTCATTTGGGTGATGAGATTGTATCTAGAAATACTGTATATAATATAAGATCCCAAACAGCCATTGGCACACATTGGGGAAGGAGGGACAGCAGAATGCTGGATGATAGAGAGGCTTCTGGTGGACCAGGTGAGGTCAGGACAATGTGATCAGGAGTCATTGTTGCTAAAAAATCTGTTGCATGTTGGAGAAAATTTGTAAACATGCTAGATTCCCGGTCAAGGCAGTCCTGTACTGCCACTTCAGCTGTGTTTATGGGAATAAGGGAAGGGTATAGGGCAGGGGTGCCCACACTTTTTCGGGTCGCGAGCTACTTTTAAAATGACCAAGCCTAGGAAATCTACCAACATACACATGCACAACCCCCCCCCCCTACACACACACATACACACACATATCCCAGCATAGTTAGGCACAGTGAGTGTCATGATCCCCCCTCCCCATCACAGCATAGTTGTAAAAAAAAAGGTTACAGAACCCTTCTCTTCAACACCTGTCCCCCCTTTCACAATCCTTCTCCCACCACAGCACATGGCTCCTGTGACCAACACATCTATAAACGCCCCCCCTTCCAACCACTGCAATCCCCCCATCTTCATCAAATCTAAACTTCCATATGCCCAGTTGCCCACCTTGCAGAGCAGTCTCTTTAGCCCCCTTTCTGTGCGCAGCATCAGTCGCCTCTGTTCGCCTCACAAGAGCGGGGATGACTGTTAGATGTCACTGAAGACCCACGGGACTTGGGGAGGAGTGGCCACATGGCTTGCATCACAGAGCCTGAAGGGGAAGGAGAGGCTCCCCATTTGCTCCTCTCCCCTTCAGCCATGCCTCTCCCCATGAGCCGCGCCTCTCCCCTGCAGCTGCTAGGAGAAAATGACAGCCGAGGCTACACGTAATTTCACAGCCGCAACCACGCTGCAGCTAAATTTGACAGGACACGGCCAGACGGCCGCGATCTACTCAGAGGGCGGTCGCGATCTACCGGTAGATAGCGATCGACGTATTGGGCACCCCTGGTATAGGGGGTTGAGGTATATAGTCCATAGGGTGTGGAGGATGTAGAGGACAGTATGGGGGGCTGGTATATTCAGTCCATAGGGGGTTATTGGGGGTATACATTCCATGTGGTATCATATTCCTTTCAGTTGGTGGCAGGCCGTGGCATATCGGGCAGCTATTTGCATGGTTGTTTCCTCTTCCCTCAGTAGGATGAAGTGTTTCCTCTCCTCTTCTGTGGAGGTGAAATCCTGGAAGTAGTCGGAGAGTTTCTGGAAGTGGACAGTCCTCACAAGTGCATATTTGCTGCAGTGTAGCAGGAAGTGGGCCTCATCCTCCAAGACCCCCTGGTCACATTGTCTGCACAGTCTCTCCTCCCGGAGCTTCCATATCTATCTGTGATGCCTTGTCACTATCTCCAGGCTGTGGGCACTCAGACCGTACAGGCTCAGGATCTGTCTGTCTTTGTGGTGGTGTAGCCTCTCCAGATATGGGGCCATTGTGTACTCCCAATGTAGTGATTGGTAGACAGTGATTTTCATGGAGTTCTTTATGTCACTTCTCCATTCCTCTATGTATTGATCCTTGCAGCTTTCTATAGTCCCTTTTATTTGGGCTTTTGTCAGCCTGTGTTGGTGGTCTTGGCTGGGCTGGCTGCTGACGCTTTGCTTGAGAGCACGTGGTATGGCTTCACCCCCCTGGCTCAGTGAGATTTTATGGTGGTAAGTGCTGGGATTGCTTCTCTGTATATGCGCCCAGTATGAGAGTGCCCTCTGCTGAATAGTCAGCCTGGTAACTATTATAGACAGCCTGGAGAACCCTGGTTAACAGCAGTGATCCAGCAAATGAGAGCCGAATTTAAAAGAAATAAGAAATCTTTACTTGGTAAAAGTTTAGATTCCCTTTAGATTGTAAGCTCCCAAGAGCAAGGCTCTCTCCCCCTTTTGTGTCTTAGGATTCAGTATACATTTTATTTATCGTGTTACTTTTGTCACTGTCATCACCAGTTCTGTATTTTACCCCACGTTTGTTTCTTACTTTGTACAGCGCCACGGAATATGTTGGCGCTTTATAAATCAATAACAATAAATCAATAATAATAAAAGTGTGCAACCCTCATTGTGTCATATTGGATCATGCTGAAGATTTCTAAAAGGCAAACCCAGATTTCTGTAAAGGACCAGTGGACCCTAGCCTTAGGCATTAGGACGAGGAATTGTTGCATATGGAAAAGTGAGCTTCGATTGAAAAGGAGCTACTGCCCACAGAAGCTGTACAATACAGCAAGGGGCTGCTGTGTATAGATGGAAGATGGGGGTGCATACATGGACGGATTTGAGGGAAGGCCACAAAGGCCATGGCCTAGGGAACCAGGAAGCAAGGGGCAGGCAGCGGGATGGCACACTAAGGCAGTTAAACTGCCAAACATTCAATCCACAGCAGTCACAAATCCAGTCTGTAGCTGTCCTACTTGCACAGGGCGAGTAGTGGAGCGCTGGTCCTGTGTTGCCCCCAAGCACAGCACAGAATGGGGGGGGGGAGCACAGCCAGGGAAGTACACAGGATGGGGGGAGCACAAAATGTGAGCACAGGACCAGGGGAACAAATTGAACAGGGAGTGCACACATGATGCGTGGTGCACAGAATGGGGCAGAGGGGGTGGGTGGGGGCTGTTGGTGACAGAGGGTCTTGGGTGGTAAAGGGTCCAAATCTAGCCCTGGGTGCATATGGAAGAATGACAGGGGTTTGCTACACATAGTATGGTTGACAAAAGATAGAATGGTTGTCAGGAGGCAAAAACAAGTATTGCTCCATTTTTACATATCCAGGCTGTTCCAAATGTATTAAAGTAAGTTCTTGCAACAGAGAACAGCACTCCTCCAAAACTTTCTATATTTCAGGTCAAAAATCAATAGCAGTAATTAACTAGCAGAATTTATAGTGAAATTTATAAAGAATAGAAACTGCTTCCTATGATAAAAACTTTGCAGTGAGCAGAGTGAAGGTTTACTGCTTTTTACTGCAATTCTCCCTTAGTAAATGACTCCCTGTGTGTGTGTACTGCGGATCCCTGCTTTCTCTTTACTCCATAACACAAGAAAGAATAGCTCATCACACACAGATGAATTTTGCAATACTTTTCTCTCTGTCTGGCAACAAGATCTGTGTTGAGTTTACAAGCTTAAAAAAAATATGTCCACATCATAAAAATGAGCAGCCTCTGTTCAGGAACCTCTGTAAAAATGTAATGGACTGTAGAGAAATTCTGCATTTGACTGATGTGAGATGTGGGACTTTGTCCAGGTAAGAATTCACGCTAGAGTGAGCACAGATAAGGCAGATGACCCGGACTAGGGCCAAACTGTTTACCAGCAGATGTGTTTTTGAAAATCTTTCTTAACTGGTCATGGCAGCGGAAAATACCCTGCTGTTAAACGCATCTGCACTCCACTGCTCTCCCAATCCACCTACAAAAATTCTGACCTTTAAAAATGATGGAGAAACTGATGTTTGTGTATGTGAGTTTTTTTTTCTTTTCCAAAGCAGCGAATCGGTCTAGTTTAGGCTTCAAGGCAATTGCAGCCCTTTTGCACTCTATTTCTCATCACTTTTAAGTCTCATTCTGGCCACTATGAACCCTTCAGCACTTCTTTGTGTGCAATCACTCGAGTCAAGATCCATGATTTCTGATTTGTAAATGACATGTACATTTCTTGGCTGATGGCTGTTAAGGCAGTTTGGAAACCTTAGGCGATAAACTGCGGGGAGCAAGTCAGTTGGGCTTCTGTTGCTATAACATTATCATGCAAATGAGCACTGTGTTTGCTATTGTTCTGAATACTGTCAAAATCACTGGATAGATGTTTGATATGACAAGAGAAGAGTCTTGTCTGGGTTTGCTGAATCAGATTCCATGTTGCACTGCTGTATTTTGATTGGGCATTCACAAGCTATAAAATCATACCTGTCTGTTTTACATCACAACAAATAACCATAAAAAGCAAGGAGATAAAGTCAGTGAGAGCATATCATGGAAAAAATAAAAAACGAAACAAAGGAACATACAAAAACACACACATACACACACCTGGAGTCAGATGATTTTCTTTTATACTTGCATTCATTTAACATGTTGCCATATTTGTTTTATTAGCTTTGTAATGTGTGTATGTTTAGATTGGGGTTTTCTTTCTTTCTTTCTTTCTTTCTTTCTTTCTTTCTTTCTTTCTTTCTTTCTTTCTTTCTTTCTTTCTTTCTTTCTTTCTTTCTCCATTTTTTTAATCTATATAGAAACTTGTTTACTATAACATATATTTTATTGCTGAGATTGCTCATTCCTATTCTCAACATGCTTTCTGCTGAATTGATAACCATCAAATCATTAAAGCAGTTATTATTATTATTTTGTATTTATATAGCACCAACATCTTCTGCAGCGCAGTACAGAGTATGTAGTCTTGTCACTTAAAGAGAAATCATGACCAAGAATTGAACTTCATTCCAATCAGTAGCTGATACCCTCTTTCCCATGAGAAATCTTTTCCTTTTCACAAACGGATCATTAGGAGGCTATGTGGGCTGATATTGTGGTGAAACCCCTTCCACAGTGTGATGTTGGGACCATGGTCCTGACAGTTTCCTGTCTGTGAACCTTATTGCATTGTGGAAATAACAGCTGTTTACAGCTGGGTCCAACTGTCAAAAAGCATGCAACATCTCCTTCCACTGACATCACCTGTCAGCAGTAAAAATGTCACCACATGGTAAATGTCAGAATGTAAATCAGGGAAAGGAAAGATTTTACAATGGGAAAACATTGACCAAATCATTAATACAAAATTATTGTAAAAATGAAGCATTTTTATTACATTATTTTAACTGGAGTTCCTCTTTAACTGTGCCTTAGAGGGACTCACAATCTTATCCAGGGACGGATTTAAACCTCAGGAGGAGCCTATAGGCACATATGCTCTGGCACCCTAAACTCCCTTTAAAACAGGCCACACCCCTCAAGTAACACACCATTTTCTTATTAAATAAAACCACACAAGGTATTGTAGATCTTACCAAAGACACAGAATATATGCAGATATTACTAACGACATGATGTATGGCCGCCTTAACGTTAAATCTGTAACATTTAATATTACAAAAAAAACAGATACTTACCTTGGGAGGGTGACGCCTCTGGATCCTAATGAGGCTTCCCTCATCCTCCTCAGTAGCACCCATCCAGCACTGGCAGTCTGGAAAACCCCAAACAATAATAACAATAGCTTGCTTCGGCTTCAGCTAAAAATGCTGTAAACAGTTGGGTCTGCTCTACTGTGAAGGTGCAGACGGCTTGCACCTGTGCAGTAGAAAAGACTCGCTCAGGCTCAGCCTAAGCTGAAAGCTGCTAGTGCGCCTGTGCACAGCGTTGATAAGCAACAGCAAGCAGACTTTCGGGGGTCCCAGCGCTGGATCCCCTCTGCTGAGGAGGATGGAGTAAGCCTCTTTAGGATCCAGAGGCTTCTCCCTCCTGAGGTTAGTACACCATATGGGCACTTTTTTCCTTTAGGTTCACTTTAAAGGAAACTTTACCTAAAAAAATGGCTAGTTACTTACCTGGGGCTTCATTCAGCCCCCTAACATCAATCCTGGTCCCTTGCTGTCATCCTGCGCTGCTCGGTTCTGCCAGTGTCACCATGCAAAAGCTGGATGTGTGGTCCATTGCCGCACATTTCCTTCAATGCGCTCCCACTGCCAGGAGCATTTTGCTTTTGTGCAATAAGCAAAAAGTACTACAACGCATGAACAGAACGTTTCAAGCCATGAGAGCGCTATAGAGGAGGCATGCAGCTGGCACTGCACATGCACAGTGGCTGCCAACTTGGGGGCTTATGGAGGGGGGCAGCTTATAGAGGGGGACAGTGGAGGAATGGTGCTTCGCAAAATGACAGCAAGGGATCAGGAGGACAGGGGGATGGAAGAAGCACCAGGTAGGAAACTGGCAATTAGTCTCAGGCATCTCCTGCCATGGAGTGTGTGCCTCCTGGTAACTTAGGTGTGCAATAGCTGTATATGGGGCAGCAGTAATGCCCCCCCCCCTTCCTGCAGGCCTGCCATGCCAGTCGTGATTTCACAGTGGCAGAGGTTCTGCACTGGAGTCTGGACACAGACAGTGCACAAAAACAATCTAGCAAACAAGTCATCAGAATACTCTGTATTCTTTCCACATAGCTTGTGTTGTCTTCTCACCTCACCTCTAAGCAGATCTATGTGCTGCGGCAGATCCACACCTCAACTCATCACTAAATACAGTGACCGGCGGTGGTGGGTAGATAGCAAGGCACTTTGATGTGCGGGCGCCTTATAGGGCACAGGCGGTTCCCCAGTGTCCCCATGTGCCAGAAGCGGCAGAGCGAGATTTCCCTTACCCGTATCCTGACCCGCCCACTCTCATTGCAAGTCAGCTGCACCCAAAGACAGTGTTCCCGGTGGCCACTGGTTAGATGTATTATGCTGCATGCAGGACGCTACACCTCATCTCATGCCCGCTCTGCCATGGCTTCCTGACCTAGCTTCCTCCCTATAGTTAACGGCGGCTAGTGGATAAAAAGAAAGGAAAACTATAGCGTGTCGCCCCAATGCCCATGCTGCACACAACTCAAGTGTACAGAGTAGCATAGCAGGCAGTGGGGTGACACGCTCTAGTTTTACTTTTGTTTTTTCCTCTAGTCGCCGGTAGCTATAGGGAGGAAGCTAGGTCAGGAAGCCATGGCAGAGCGAGCATGAGGTGAGGTGGGGACTCCGGAGCTGCACATCGAAGTGCTTGGCTGTGTATTAACTTTGGTGTTGCGTCCTGCGTGCAGCATAATACATCTAACCAGCGACCGCCGGGGACACTGTCTTTGAGTGCACCTGAATTGCAATGAGAGTGGGCGGGTCGGGATATGGGTAAGGGAAATTTCGCTCTGCCGCTTCTGGCACAAGGGGACATTGGGGAGCCGCCTGTGCCCTTTAAAGGGAACCTGAAGCGAGTAAAATTATTTAAAATAAACACATAGCGTAGCTGAAAATGAACATTACATACTAATCTCACCGTCAGTTCCTCTCAGAAGCTCACCATTTCCTTCTTACAGTGATCCCTTTCAGTTCTGACAATATTTTGTCGAATTGAAATATACCAGTTGCTGTCAGTTACATATCAGCAGCTGTCAGTTACAACTGAATGTGCAAGGTAATGTCCATGTTTCCCTATGGATTAAGTGGTGTGATATTACAATTTAACAGTGTGCTGACCAGGAAGCTGTTATGGGGTAATGGCCGTTTTTAAAATGGAGGACGAAGAATTCCATTGACCACAGTGGACAAATGGGACATAGGAGAGGAGAAAGAGATTGGGGAGTAGACTACACAGGAGGTAAGTATGACCTGTGTATGGTTATTTTGACTTTCTATTTTCAGTTCAGGTTCTCTTTAAGGTGCCTGCTCTTATCCCTACCACAGACATACAGTATGACCATCATAGTCTAGGGCCATTTTTTTAGGGGGAAGTCAGTTAACTTATTTGAGTGTTTTTGGGGTGTGGTAGGAAGCCAGAGTGCCCACACAGACACGGGAATAACATACAAACTCTGTGCAGATAGTGCCAAGGCTGGGATTTTAACTGGGGACCCAGTGCTGCAAGGGAAGAGTGCTATCCATTATGCCACCATACTTACTTTTGTCTCTTAATAAATATTGTTGGCTCTTGCATATGCATACAGGTATCAAATGTTAATATTTCAGACTTCAGAGAAATTAGGAAATGTATATATTCATTTAAATAGGTTAATTTGTAAGTATAGGAGGTCATTGGAAGAGGGGAAGAAAGAAATAATTGTTATTTTTGCTCCCTTAACCTGTGGTAAGCCACTCCATTGTGTGATAATTGTTGTTCCTCCACCCCCCTCCATAGCAACCAAATGCATTACTAGCCTGAAGGCTAGAGATGCACATTTACAGCATGGGTCCCTGAATTATCACCTAAGAGACAGGTAGCAATAATAACATCTGTGTACTTTCCTTTACAGTAGTTGGGACACGAGCAGCCTACAATGTGTTAGGTGGGAGCACAATGGAATTTTACTTGTATGGTCTGAAGCTACCATTGCATCCCTTAAACATACACACACATATGATTTTGCTTGAGGAAGAAGGGGCATGCTATCCCCTTCGAAACACATTGCCATAGCTACCATTAAACAGTTTAACATTAGTATAGATCTCTGTGTTCTCCCTGTACATACCTACACTGCATTCAATTTCCGACAGACGCCTCATACACTGACAGCCAGTGACTGAAGAGTGCAGGCTCAGCTCGCTGCTGGCTAGTGTTAGTCGGTCCGGCACCATCCCTTTAACACAGGGGAGAGACCATCACCATAGTTCCAGCCTCCATCACTGAGCGCCTGCAGTGTTCAGTGCACTTGTGACTGATACAGGCAGGGAAGAGCAGTGCTGCAGCGGGACTGACAGCAGGGAGCTGAGCGTCTACAAGGACAACATCTGCCACGAGCCTGGTCCATGGCTTAAAAAGGGACACAAGCGCTGGTAAACCCATAAAGGCTTGCCAGCTACCCAAGAGGTGAGATCATTCCTCGGCCGGCTGGCCAAATCACTCTATTACAATCACTGAGTGTGGTTCATTCTTTTTCTTTGTCGGTCTCCCTCAGAATTGACGATCCTGGATGGACCCATACTGTAGCATCTATCACATCAACACAAGCTCTGATCTTTCCTACTAAAACCCAGGAGTGCCTTCACACACACGCACGCACGCACACACACACACTAAAGGTATCACCTGAACTTTTGTTGTTATGTCTTTGGATTTACCCAGTACCCCCCCTTCTAATTCCTAACATCAACCCCACACCAAAACAATTTCTAGTTGTTGCCAATCATCTACAATTGGCTACCACCATTATTTCCTATGTGGTCACCACTACTAGGGCATTCGATTAATGATAATATACATAGGCATCTATTAGACCCCTGCCAATCCCCATGCCCACATTACCTAATCTAGAAATGATCTGATCAAATAAGGAATTCTGAACACAACTTATTATTTCATCTGCAAAGGAGAGAGCATGTTATGGGCAGAGAAGAGGTCTCTTTACTACCTGTTCGGATAGGACAGATAATTCTGTTTTCCATAGTCATGCTTCATTTTGTTTGAATCACATGATTTCACTTGTTCAGTATTTGTTTCACTTGTTTCTCATGATCTAATTGGGTGCAAACTGTTTTATATCTATGCTTTTCAACAGCAGAAGGAGGTGGGTTAAACACTATGAGAAAAAATGCCTTTACCTTAGGAAGATATGCCTTTGAAATACAACATTTGCCATTACATTTTCATGAAGAAGATTTTATATGTAATTGTAAAATTCCCATTCCATTCTTTAGCGCATTAACAAAGCAAATTCTTGTTTGATGCTTTAATCACCTCAGTACGTAGATGACAAGTCCACTTTTTGAACAGCAGAAGACAAAGTTTACAGGAACTGATTTTCGCATATGAAAAATTGCAGAGCTCTTCGGAGCCAAGACATTAAGATGAATGGCAAACAAGTCAACCTATTTCAAAGTATCTGAGGGTTTTAAACTTTTCTTTATTACTTGAAAGATATTTGAAACGACTTTATGCTATAAATGGATTAATTAGATTTCTTTCTGCTTGATGAAATAGCATCTACTCCAATGAAAAATGTATTTCCGACACATTTCATCTTTTCCTGGGCCATCAGAACGTGCTAAGAGGTAGAGATGTTTTATGAGTATGCAAATTTTATGAATTTTTCCCCAAATTCTTGTGAACAGCAGTATTGCTTTTTTTATTTTAATTTTTATCTTGATCAAGCAAATATGGATCAATAGAAAATGGCCACAGTGCTAATTGATAAACATGTCATGCAGCAGAGCAGATGCGGCCATGCACGAAAAAAATGAACATTGCTGCAGTTTATTGAAATTCTTTCAACTTGTGCCATGCAAGGAATTATATATCATTATGCTTATAGGAAGACTTTTGCTGTTACATCAATGTTAAAAGAGGCATCTTAAATGTGCGACTTTTCATTGCACATTAGTGTATAGCTTACAGCTTGCTCTGAGGGATTTGGAGAGTAGATAACTACAGCATTTGAAGGAATAGTAAATGTAGTATTAGGATACGTTAAGCACAGAAAAATCAATCTAGGATCTAGGCATAGCAAACTATCCACAAAAATACTATTCATAACTATACAACAAAGGCAAACCGACTATAAATGCTTAAAAATGTGAAGGAACTTTGCTCTTTTGTTAACTTTAGAGAGGCAACTCATAAACATCCAGAGGATTAAGTCTATAAAAACGGTAAGGTTTTTAAATATCACTTTTTACAAAAAAAATGTTCTTGAAAACTTACTGTTTACAAAAGTATAAAGTATTTTTCAAAATGTTATTCTAGTAATGTTGCTGCAATAGTGCTGTATAAGGATTCCTGGCAAATATACCAAATATTAGCAAATGGTATGGGCTTTGGGTCCCCCTCCAAAGCCTCTTTAACCCCTTGTCACCCATGGAGGCTGGTATAGCCAGATTTTGGAGCCTGGATGGTCCATTTTATGGGGGGCTCTGGGAAAGAGGGGCAGCATAGCCTCCCCCTTTTCCCAGAGGCCTTGTCCAATACAGTACCCAGGAGGGGAGGAGGTGGGGGTCTAGGCCTTAGGGTGGGTTCATGGTGGCATTTGGTTGCTTCCTTTAACAAGGGGACACCCAGATGTCTGCCCTCCCAGGAAATGAGAATATGTGTACACATGTATCCCTAACCCATTTCTACAAAGAGTTAAAATAAAATAAAAATGCAACTACAAAAAAGTCCTTTATTATTCCTAATTAACCACAAGTACTTAACTTTAATTAATGTTCCCATGCCAATATGCCAATATGCTCTGGTTATTCTAGCATGTTTGGGAGCTCAGCTGTTAACCATGAAAATCAGCGCCTTTGACTTCAATGCAATTTCAGTTTAGGTCCTTTACCAACCCAAAAATATTGGCCAGTTCGATTGAATGGCCAGCGAATCGAACACAGAGCTAGTCGACCAACACTGGTCAGCATATATTGCATAAATCAATAAATTCCAAGTTTTCAACAGTGTAAAGATTTGACCCAATGAATGCAGTAATAAACTGTGGGTGCAAAATTTCTCTCTATGTATGTGTGGAACTTCTGAAGTATTAATGCCCAGAATGCTTCCTGTTTTAGCTGCTTTACACAGCTGGGTGGGAGCATGGACATCCAGAGAGGGTGGAGAAGGATAGAGCATTGAAGAGGAGGTTGTCTAACTGGGGATCTGTAAGTATTAGGGCCCCACAAGGCACATGTAATTTTGTCATGGGTAGTCTATCAGTTTTGTATTGGGATTAGTGATGGGCCGAACCTCCGATTTTAGGTTCACGAACCGGGTTCGCGAACTTCTGCAGAAGGTTCGGTTCGCGAAAAAGACTTCAATGGGGAGGCGAACTTTGAAAAAAAGAAAAAAATATGCTGGCCACAAAAGTGATGGAAAAGATGTTTCAAGGGGTCTAACACCTGGAGGGGGGCATGGCGGAGTGGGATACACGCCAAACGTCCCGGGGAAAAATCTGGATGTGACGCAAAACAGCGTTTTAAGGGCAGAATTCACATTGAATGCTAAATTGCACGCCTAACGTGCTTGAAAACATCTTGCATGTGTATACATCATTCAGGTAGTGTAATTAGAGTACTGCTTCACACTGACGCACCAAACTAACTGTGTAACGCACCACAAGTTACCACCTGTTTGTGTAGTGACGGCCATGCTGGACTATTGTGCAACATGGCGAGATTGCTCTTCCTCACTCAGTGATGTCAGGTAATGTGTGACTGCCTTATCAACTTTCCGTGGCATTGTTAAAAAGCTTACGTTTTGATTTTAAATTACATTTTCTACTTGCTGTGTACTTGTTCAGTACCGCTACAATGAGAATCCTATGGAGTCGGGCAAGTCTGGCATTGTGACCCCGGGTAATGGTCGGGGAATGAGGGTTTGAATCCAGTGTGGAGCCTGAGCAACGGCTACCACTACACATTCAAGGAGGGCAGCAGGCAGGCATGGCCGTTCCGGGGTAGTGACCAAAAATAACAATACAGGAGGACTATCGAGGGCTTGCTGTATTTGAAATGAATGTACTTTAAATCCTTTAATGAGAACCAGTTATGGCGGGCAAAGATGACACCACAATTCTTTCACGAGAATCATATGGAGGTGGGCAAGTCTGCCATTTGTGACCCCGGGTAATGGCCGGGGAATGAGGGTTTGAATCCGGTGTGGAGCCTGAGCAACGGCTACCACTACACATCCAAGGAGGGCAGCACGCAGGCATGCACGCCCGAGATAGTGACCAAAAATAACAATACAGGAGGAGGACTTTCGAGGCCCTGCTGTGTATTTGAATGAATGTACTTTAAATCCTTTAACGAGAACCAGTTATGGCAGGCAAAGATGACACCACATTCCTTTCACGAGAATCATATGGAGGCGGGCAAGTCTGCCATTTGTGACCCCGGGCAATGGCCGGGGAATGAGGGTTTGAATCCGGTGTGGAGCCTGAGCAACGGCTACCACTACACATCCAAGGAGGGCAGCACGCAGGCATGCGCGCCCACCCCGAGGTAGTGACCAAAAATAACAATACAGGAGGAGGACTTTCGAGGCCCTGCTGTGTATTTGAATGAATGTACTTTAAATCCTTTAACGAGAACCAGTTAAGGCGGGCAAAGATGACACCACATTCCTTTCACGAGAATTATATGGAGGCGGGCAAGTCTGCCATTTTTGACCCCGGGTAATGGCCGGGGAATGAGGGATGGAATCCGGTGTGGAGCCTGAGCAACGGCTACCACTACACAGGCAAGGAGGGCAGCAGGCAGGCATATATGCCCATCCCGAGGTAGTGACCAAAAATAACAATACAGGACTCAGGAGGACTTTTGAGGCCCTAATTGTAATGAATCAACTTTAAATCCTTTAATGGGAATCCGTTATGGAGGGCAAGTCTGCCATTGTCACCACGGGTAATGGGCGGGGAATGAAGGTTGGATTCCGGCCCAAAGTGGGAGCCTGCTGAGACCCATGCTGTAGCTGCCCTGACCGTGCTTTGCAGACCAGGCATCTGTGGTCAGATGGACCCTTGACCCAGCAGAAGACAAACCAAGTCGAAAGCATTTGCCAAGAATGTTTTATGGAGGGCCATTTTTTTGCCATTTTTTTCAATTGTTTGAAACTGTAGATGGTTGTATTTTTCAATTGTTTGAAACTGTATATGGTTGTATTTTTAAATTGTTTGAAACTGTAGATGGTTGTATTTTTCAATTGTTTGAAACTGTAGATGGTTGTATTTTTCAATTGTTTGAAACTGTAGATGGTTGTATTGCATTCCGGAGTTGGAGCCTAAGAAACGGCTACCACCACACATCCAGGCAAGGAGGGCAGCAGGCAGGCATGCACGCCCGCCCCGAGGTAGTAACCAAAAATAACAATACAGGAGGACTTTTGAGGCCCTAATTGTAATGAATCAACTTTAAATCCTTTAACGGGAATCCGTTATGGAGGGCAAGTCTGCCATCCATTCAAGTGCAAGTTCTGCACTGACTGCCAGGTATAATACAATGTGCAGTCACAGATGCAGTGAAAGGTATGCAGTGAGTGCAAACAGCCATTTGTGTAGTGACATCTGTGCTGGACTGGTGCGCACCATGACGAAAGTGCAGGTAATGGTGGCTTTTCAGCCCATATGGTCGCCCGGCTGATGTAGCTGAATGACAGAACAGTGACTGTCCAGCTGATCAAATTTGGTCTGACCACAATGAAACAACGACCTTATTATCTTTGGTGTGCCATCCCCACTCGAGACACTCATATAGCCGGCGGTCATTGCTTGATTGTGATATGCAAGCCCCTTCACCGCGGCAAGGTAATGATCATGAAGGGGGGTGGGCACATGTACATGCCTTTTGTTTTTTTTGTTGCAGCCGCCTGTAGTTCAGCCAGAAAAATTAGGCAGGCAAGTGCACGCCGCCTGTAGTTCAGCCAGAAAAATTAGGCAGGCACGCCCCAGAAAAATTAGTATAGCGGCCGCTGCTAGCAGCGGCCTTAAAAATTCTGAAATCCGCCTAGAGTCCTGGACCCTGGTGGTGGTGACGGAGAAGGCAGTCAAGCGGCCTGCAGGCAGAGATGCTGTGTGTGGGGACTGACTTAGTCTTCAGTCGTGCAATAGCCCTCAGGGATCTATGCCTCATTCATTTTGATAAAGGTCAGGTACTGAACACTGTCATGACTTCTCTTCTCAGTGACAATGCCTCCAGCTGCACTGAAGGTCCTTTCTGACAGGACGCTTGTGGCAGGGCAAGAGAGAAGTTGTATGGCAAATTGGGACAGCTCTGGCCACAGGTCAAGCATGCGCAACCAGTAGAGCAAGGGTTCATCCTCGCTGCTCACAGTCGCAGTGTGTACATCCACACTTAAGGCCAGGTAGTCGGCTATCTGCCGGTCCAGGCGTTGGTGGAGGGTGGATCCTGAAGGGCTACTGCGAGGCGTTGGACTAAAGAATGTCCGCATGTCCGACATCACCCCGAGATCGCTAGAGCGTCCTGTCCTTGCCTGCGTGGACTGGGGAGGAGGAGGATTACTGCCAAAGGTACTGTCACAAGAGCCCTAGGGGCTGACCGCACTTAGCCTTCTAAATGGTGCCAGCGCCCAGATCGTGCGAACTCTGGTCGCAGTCAATGCGCAGGAACCGTTAAGAATTAGCCGCAGACAACTCAGAAGGGAGCCTGTGAGACACGGGTGATTACAACTTCACCCACTGGTTCAGGGTACTGCCACCACCGCGGTTACCATGGGACCGTGGAGCCCATTAACTGACTAATCCTGCGAATAAAACGGTTAAACACACGATATTCTGTCTAGCCAACAACAAACAAACAGTAGCGTATCTTCAGAGACCCGGGATCAGTTCTGTGTGTGCTGATAAGCAGGGTAGCAGACAGTGAATGACTTGGAGAAAGTCGTTTATTCACGCAATATAAATAATTAATATATACAGACAATTATTAAAATCAACAATTATTAAAACAGTAATAGCCAGTATAAAAAATAAAAGAAGGGAGAAAAATACTTAGTTCCTGGAAAGTTGTCCTTTTTGTGGGAAAACAGAGTTCTGGGTTTCAATTTGAGTTCAGAGTTCAGACCAGGTGGATGCCAGCATATCCTCAAGCTGGCATCTCATGAGTTCAAGATGTTTCAGTGTGGAGGACACTGAGTTTGGGTCCTCTGCCATTCTTATGCCCCTGCTTCAGTAGGAGGGAGTGAGGGCGGGGAGCCATACACCCCCTTAGAAGATGAGATGAGCCCTCCCCTTGTCCTGGGGACCAGAAATCATATCTACCCATATATGGGCTCTATCTCACAGAACCGTACAGGTCAGGGCAGATTTATTAACATTTTCAGGTCTGTCTCGATTTACCCAGCGCCCTGATACCAGACATGAGGGGTCGGACCCCTGTGGTATCATCAGGCACTTTCAAACTGCCTAACTGGCAGTCCTTACCTCAGAATGTTCTGAAACTTCCTCAGAACCAGCACCGGGGCTCATGCTACACTTCCCCCACGTTTGGCGAAGCTGCCATCTCAGGAACCCCAGAAATATGACAGATCTGGGAAGTTATGGATTTGCTATGAGACTCAGGTTATTCCCAGGCAAAGGCTCTTTGAAGTTTGGAGCAGCCAGCGAGGTGTCGCCTCCCCTGCTGGGAATGAGCCAGTGGGTCTGGCTTTTAGCCCAACTAGATTGCTTCTGCCATGGTGCTTGTCACCTTATACCTGATGGATGGGCCATCAGCACAGCTTTAAGCCAGGGACTCTCTGGGGCAGATTAGGCTCAGGCTCATTAGCATATCAAAAGAGCCATCCAGCCTTTAGGATGGTGCTCTCTTTGCTAAGAAAAGGACTTCAGCTGTCCCTACACACTCAACCCAGATTGTACCGATTTGAAGTGCAATCGATGCAGGGAATCGAGTGCGATTGCTTTTTCTTCACGGGCGGTTCCAGGACGCGCCTGCGGCCCCGCAACCGTCCGTGACAGCCCTCCCTGGGGAGAAGGCAGATAGACATTCATCAGCAAGATGTGTGTCGTTGCCGCTAACCTGCGAGATCTGATCTAGTTCCCCGTTGGCGTTCTGGGGTCGGCTGCCCGCTGCGTGTCGGCCAACCTGGCTGACGGGTCTCGGGTTGCCGGTGCGGCGGGAAAACCTATTGGAGCCTGTAGCTCGGTTTCCCTGGACCGGGCGCGGTCTGCTACCCTCAGGGTTGACCCGACATGGACCGTTCTGGACAGGGCGTTTGCGCCACTGCAGTCGGACGTGGTGTCTGCCGGGACTGCTGACAACGGGCGGTGGGTTGGTTAGGTCAACAGCCAGCCCACGCGGGGTTCCCCTGCTAAGTGGCTGTGGACCTAAGGGAACCCCGCGGGGATCCCTGGACCTTCCCAGCTCCTGACAGATGGCACATGCCCTGCAGTAGTTTGCTACATCCCTGTTCATCCGGGGCCAATAAAACTGTTTCCGAATACCGGCAAGTGTCTTGCGGACCCCTGAGTGCCCTGTCAGAGGATTACCATGTGCGGATTTCAGCACATGTCCCCTGAACGCACTCGGGACCACAAGCCATTTGGTATTCGCGTGGGATCTACCTGTAGGGGGCTGTACAGACTCACTGTACAGTCTCCCACCTTCCCAGTACACCTTGAAAGCGGCCCCGTCTGCGAGGGGCTCAGCGGCTTGCTGCCTGAGCACCTTCAGGCTTGGGTCACTTTGTAGTGCGGCTGAGAATACGGCGCTGTCAGTTTCAGCCAACTGGCTCATGTCACACGAGGCCAGCGGCTGAAAGGTCTCATCCCTGTGGTCAGAGGAGGGGGAGGAGGCCGGAACCCCCTCCACCTGTTCTGAGCTCGGGTTCTGAGCAGTGCAGCTGCGCGGTACTGCTAGCACAGGTACACTGTCAGAATGGCACAGACGGACATTACTCAAATCATCATTGCATGCAGTAATGACATTGACAGGTATAGACATTTTTTCATTACAGACAGGTTGTACAGTAAACTCAGATACAGTTACGGCATCATCACAACAGACAGTCTGTACATCAAACTCAGGTGCCTTTGAAGCAGGCACTATTGAACCTGGTACCCTTGAACTGGGCACATTCAACCCGCCTCCCCCTGGTGCTCCCCCAAGTGTATAAAGTACCTGGTGGTGGGCGGAGAGTCCGTCTCCTCCCGTGAGCGACAAGGCGGTCGTGGCAGGTTCATAGTAGGACACAAGCTTGCCCAAATCAGTCCCCAGCAACACAGGGACTGGGAGATCCTTCATAACCCCAACAACCCTTTCTTGGATTCCTCCCACTCCCCAATCCAGCTTCACTGTCGCGTGGGCTATGTGAAAAAGGGTGCCCTCTACTCCAGTAAGGGCAAGGGATCGGCTGGAGCTGATGCTCTCCTTTGGCACAAGATGTGAGTGAACTAACGTGATGTCAGCTCCGGTGTCTCGAAATCCGGTGACAACTTTGCCGTTCACTCTAACAAGTTGCTGCTGGTCGGTTCGGTCGCGGATTTCCTTTCCGCGGGCAAACAGGACAAAATCTGATGATCCAGGCTGTGGTTCGCTGGCGGGTTGCCTCTGCTGTGGGTGAGGTACAGGTGATGCAGATGATCCAGGTGCTGGTGGTGTCTGTCTCCGCTCCGGACAGTCGAATTTCATGTGTCCGGGCTGGCGGCAGTAGTGACAGGTGACCTCTCCAGGCGCTGCAGGCCTGGGTGCAGCAGCTGCGCTGGGTGGCCTCTGTGGCGGACGGCTCACAGGGGCAGGAGGGTCTGCCGAGGTATTGGGCTGACCTCCTCTCCAGCTGGATAGGACAGTTCTGCGGGTATCAGCCACCCGGGTAGTTGCAAAAGTCTCAGCAAGGTCTGCAGCTACAGTTGCTGAAGCCGGCCTGCGTTCTAGCACAAACTGGCGTACATCAGCAGGGCAAATGTTCAGAAATTGTTCCAGGACTATCAAGTCCTCCAGGACATCATAAGACCCTTTGGTGAGGCCTAGTGTCCACTGGCGGAGTGTGGTGAGCAAGCTGCTGGCCACATCTCGGTACGAATCAGAAGGCTTTTTCTGCCAGGCCCTGAACTTTTTCCGATAGGCTTCTGGCGTCAGCTGGTACTTAGTAATGATAGCGTCTTTTATAGCAGCATAATCATTATCCTTCTCCGCAGGCAATTCTGCGAAGGCATCAAGCGCTTTGTAGCGCAGCAAAGGTGTCAGATGTCTGGCCCACTGGTCTTGGGACAGATGATACTGACGGCATGCTTTTTCAAAAGACCGCAAAAACAAGTCAATGTCTGTGTCTTTTTCAATATTAGCAAATTTAAATTTTGCACTTACGGGTGGTGCAGCTCCTTCAGCAGGGAGGCTGGGCGGTGAACTCCGGCTGGCCTGTTGAACCTTTGCCATGTTGAGCTCATGTTGTCGTCTCTCCCGCGCCTCTGCAGATTGGCGCTCCCGTTCTCGCTCAGCGGCATCCCTCTCTGCGTGGCGTTCAGCAGCAGCAGCAGCTTGCCGCTCCCGTTCCTCCCACATTTGGCGCTCTTCACGCATGTACTGCAGGTACTTGTCCAGGTCAGTGTCCATCAGCTTTTGTAATGCCTGCTGCATTAGCGGATCAGTACAAACAGACAGTCCAGTACTGGCCGGTTCCAGGCGAGTACTTTCAGAAACTCTGGGATTGGGGTCCACACTGACATTCTCCTGCGTAACTGTTGATGCAGGGCCCTCAGGATGCACAACCTCTGTACGGTCAGGAGTCTCAGTCTCTGGTTCCCCTTGCCTTGAGTCAGATGGGTCAGCGTCTACCTCAGCAGACACATCCAGCTCCTGCAGTTGCTGGGTATCCCATTGAAACAATTCCGTTACCAGGTCCCCTTGTTTCTTGCGGCCGACATCAATGCCTCTCTCTTGGCAAAGATTTTGCAGGTCCGCCAGGCACATTTTCTTGTAGTTCCCGGACATTTCCACGCCAAATAAAATAAAACTTTTGGGGAGGGGTACTGGCTACACAGTCTCTCTGTATATATAAAAAATATATTGCCTTCCAGCTACACCAACGAATTAGTTCGTTTCTCGATAGCGCTAGCGCTATCGCAGATACTTTCAGCACAACACAGGTCCCAACCGCTGCCTAACACTGTCACAAGAGCCCTAGGGGCTGACCGCACTTAGCCTTCTAAACGGTGCCAGCGCACAGATCGTGCGAACTCTGGTCGCAGTCAATGCGCAGGAACCGTTAAGAATTAGCCGCAGACAACTCAGAAGGGAGCCTGTGAGACACGGGTGATTACAACTTCACCCACTGGTTCAGGGTACTGCCACCACCGCGGTTACCATGGGACCGTGGAGCCCATTAACTGACTAATCCTGCGAATAAAATGGTTAAACACACGATATTCTGTCTAGCCAACAACAAACAAACAGTAGCGTATCTTCAGAGACCCGGGATCAGTTCTGTGTGTGCTGATAAGCAGGGTAGCAGACAGTGAATGACTTGGAGAAAGTCGTTTATTCACGCAATATAAATAATTAATATATACAGACAATTATTAAAATCAACAATTATTAAAACAGTAATAGCCAGTATAAAAAATAAAAGAAGGGAGAAAAATACTTAGTTCCTGGAAAGTTGTCCTTTTTGTGGGAAAACAGAGTTCTGGGTTTCAATTTGAGTTCAGAGTTCAGACCAGGTGGATGTGTTATGATCATGTCTGCAGCGTTTACTGCTGGCTGCAGTGGTATTGTAACCCAAGCAGTTCTGATGTCATTACATGCATTTTCTTGCATAGTTTGGTTTGCACTTAAACTAGTTGCTGATTCCATCTGCAGTCACTCTGAAATTAATGACAGTTTAACATGCTCTTGTGTAAACAAACATTGTCTGCTGCAGTGGAGGGGCAGTCCCTTTCCTGCAGGCTGCATATCATTGTCTGCCTTTTCCTGCTATCAGCCTGTGATTAATTACCATTCACTTGTGTGGGAATCTGCAGGTCTGCTCCCATTGGATGACCTCAGTATAAAGAACTGCTTCCTGCAATGTCTCATGGGCTACCATAGTCTCAGACTCTATCTGTTACTCTGCTCGTGCCCCACCTCGTTCCTGGTCCGTGTGGACTGCGCTGACTCCTGCGAAGGGGTCAGCGAGTCCTCCTAGTTCTGCTCTTGTTCTAGAAGTTGTTACTTGCTTGTCTTGTGTCATATATTGGTTCATCGCCAATATATACGCATACTTGCGCATTTTGTTATTTTCCTTGTATCCGTGTTACGTTGATATATCAGTGTTGCTGATATATACGTACACGAACTGTTTATTTCCTGTGTTCAGTTAGTCAGTTTTCCAGCACGTTTTGGTAGTTTGCGCATATCGTGAACACCCGTGCTGAGCTAGTTATCCTGTTCCTGGTCCTGTTTGTGGATTGCGTTCATCTCTGCGAAGAGATAACGAATCCTTCTGAGTCCTGTTCCCTGTATTACTCCAGTCCTAGTCAGCGTTCCTGCTTATGTCATATATCGGTTCATTGCCGATATATACATATGTTAGTCAGACCTTACAAATAGTTTCATTGATAGCTGTAATTGTAATACGCTAGGAAAACATACTTATTGTATATTTATCTGTGTTACGTTCATCTATCTCGATCCTGCTATTTCCTGTCTCTCCTGTCCTGTCTTTGTGAGGCACGCCATCGCCGCAACGCATTGGCTGCCTCATTCCAGTCTGTCTGGTTTTGGACGCTTGCTGTCGCTAAGTAATCGCTAGCTAGCAAGCGTTCATTCTGTCTACCTGTCCTGATCTCCTCAGTCCTGGTTTATGCGCTCAGCGCTACTTTGCGCTGAGACGTTATTACGAAAGTGTTTGTGGCTGTTCAGATCTGCACCGGCTCTGTGCACCACAATCTCCTATTGGAGTCAGTCCTCTCCTCCACTAAACTGGGGATATCCTGATCCCTTGTGCTGGTGTGTGTACCTCCTTCACGTCAGCTTATGTGTTGTATGCTGACTGTGGAGATTACACCCCCAAGCTTAACATTATGGTAGCCCCATTACCAATCCCCATTGTGGGGGGGGGGGGTTCCCAGCAAAAATGACACTGTTTGTTATGGTTCCTGTTCCTTTAAGAAATTTGAGAAGCTCAATTCTGAAACAGAAAATGAGTTTTTTTCTGAATGTGCCAGGTTCCTGGCCAATCCTGAGCTCCAGGCTACTCCTGTTTCAACGTGGGCCCCCCAGCTAGTTTATGTTTTATTTAAGGGAAGATTGTTTCAGTGGGCCTACGATGTCTTGGATCATACCAATTTAAAAGAAAGACCACTGGAATTTCTAGCGTTTGTGATCCATAACTGGCTGCGCAAAACCAATTTGCCTAGCCCTTTTGATAAGCTCCTGGCAGCTTGTCAATCAGCTGCTCCTTCTACTGCCTACAAAAATAATCAGCAAGCAGATAATTGTTCTGATAACTTTTCTTCTGCTAAGGCAGCAGGGTCTAAAGCCAAACGTAAACGCTCCAAAAGAAAAGCGTTACAATCAGCGGAGTCGTTGCCCTTGGCGACTGCGCATCAGATCTGTAATGAGACTCCGCCAGTAGCAGATAATGAAATTCAGTCACCATTCAGGGGGGTCAAATGGACCTATGAAACTACTAATGAACTTTCATTGCTAGCCAGGGAAAATAAAAGTTCTTGTTTAAATGAATTATCTGAATATGATTATGAAGATATATTACAGAGTATTGAACAGATCAATTTATTCGTGCAGCAAGGGAAATTTGCATACACTACAGTTCAACACTTGCTACAGGTATTGGAGATCCTTAGGAATAAGAAATCGGCCAATCACCTGCTAAATAACCCAATGTATGTTTCTGCCACTAACACATTTGCAAACTATGATCAGCCGGAATGCTCAGCTGTTAAATATGCATGGGATCCTCCATTTGAGAAAGGAGAGATGGAAGCCCTGGTCTATGAATGGAAGAAAGATGCAAGTTCATTTTGTCAGTTTTACAGTGCAAAAAGTGAATTAGTATTGAATGCATGCATTAAGTCTGCCTATAACCTAATAAAAACTGGTGTGTGTGGGTATGACTTTGTGGCTCCATTGATCGATGTGTGGAGAATGATTCTGGACGATTTTTATGCGATTCAATCAGTTGATACCAGGGAAGACACACTGTCAAGTGGAGATTGTTCCACTTCCTCAGTTCCTGAGGACTCGCCTGCTTCAGCACCTTTGGCTGATTCAGCGAGTGATTCAGAGCTCCTTTTGTGTGAAATTGAAGTTCCTGTAATTTCACCCTGTACCATGGATAACTCAGTGTAACTTCCCAGTAAGACAGAAATTACTAATACTTCCTTAATCTTGCCCTGCACAAATTTCTCAGCAGAGGACCCAGAGGTCCTGCTGACTTCTGAGTCCAGCCTAGCCAGTACTCATGAGTCTTTGTTCAGTGAAACAGACACCAGAAAAATCTTGCCTGTCTCTGCAAACACTTCTGCAGAAATTACCTGTGTTAATAAAGTTCAACTCCTGTCTGATCCAGCAGATGCCAATAGATGCACTACATCAGTTTCTGAGTCCCAGCAATCCTGTCCAGAAATCTCAGAACCCCAGCATCTGAATTTTCCAATTTCACAATTGAATGGTGATTTAGATGCGCAAACATTGTGTTTTGATCTTCCTGTTTCTACACCTCACTCTAGTTTCATGAATAACTCAGAGCGTCTGCTATGTGAGTCCGAAATCGCAGAATTATTACCGTGTTCAGAAAATGTTCCAGTGAACTTGCCCTGTACCATGAATTGTGCAGTAGATCTCTCCAATGAAACTCAGGTCACAGAATCATTATGCTGTCCAGCAGGTGCTTCCATGGTTTTGCCCTGCAGTGTGGACTGTTCGGTGATCCTGTCCAGTGAAGCTGTGGTCACAGAGTCTTATGCTTCACCTAGTACTTTGGATACTTCAAACCCTCTAGCAGAACAGTCTGAGGCACTGCTTACCTCAGTTGGTGTTGCAGTAATATTCACTTGTCTAGCAGCTGTTTTGGAATTACAGTCTGCTCTAATAAAACTTGATGAATTTCTGCCCAGCGAAGCAGAAGCCATTGAAATATTGTCCTCGTCAGCAAGTGTGTTAGATACCTTGCCCTGTACACAGTCTGATTTAACCAATGTTGTTGAGTCCCTCTCCAGTGTTGTAACAGCCGAGGAACTCCAGCCCTGTCCTCTGAATGTTTCAAAAGTCTTGCCCTGTAACATGGATAATTCTGACTCGCTGGAAAAAATAATAAAAATCTCAGAATTTCAGTCCGGGTTAATGAGTGTTTCTGAAACCCAGCCCTGTATCCTGGAAAATTCTGGTTCTCTGGCCGGTGTGGCAGAAGTTCCTGAGTCCCCTTCCTGTCCAGTGAGTTACTCAGTTTTTCCTAGTTCAGTGGGGATTGCTGCACTACTGACTTGTTTTGCAGCCCTTCATGAGCTCCAATCCAGTGTATTTGATGAGTCTCTGTCTAGTCCAGAAGAAGTTATGGGAACCCTGTCTAGTTCGGTGCATACATCAGAAGATTTGTCCTATCTTGTAAATGCCCCTGAACATGATTTGTTAATAACTTTGCTGGAATCAGAGACATCTAAGTCTGATCTTGCATTTTTTAGTGAGAATCCAGTAACTGTGAAGTCTAGTCATGATGATTTTTTTTTGCCCAGTCCTGGTTTCGGTCCTACCTTGACTGACTTTGAGGTTTGCAGTTCCTTGACATGCCCAGAAGTCTCTCTTGTGCCAGTGTGCCCAGATGTGCTTCGTATGCCAGAGTGCCCAAGTGTGTCTGTGTTGGCGTGCTCACACGCTTCCCTAGTGGAGACATGTTCTGATGTTGCCGGTTGGCCTGCATGCCCGGAGATGGTTCTGGTCCCTAAAAACCCTGATCTTGATGTTTGTCCTTGTGACCCTGACTCTAGAGTTGCCCTGGGTTCCATAGGGGTTCTTGATGGTTCTCCATGTGAGCCTAAGGGGCGTTCTGACCTGTGGGGATCTCTTTGGAGCTTCCAAGTGTTCTGGGAGATCTCTGAGGAAACTTGTCCTGGTACCTTGGACTGGTTCAACGGTGGGTTTTGTGTTGGTGGGGACAGTTCCGGTGGGCATTGCAAAGGCTTTGGCGTTTTTGGACAGTCCCGGGAAGGCGGTGGGTATCGCTCAGAGAGTTTCTGGGGGCTTTTCTCTGGAAGTCGTGGTTCTGATGGGTATCACACTGAGGCTTGTGGTGCTGACGGGCATGGTTCTGTAGGTTCTGGTTCTGATGGGTCCAGTCTTGTGGGGACTGATTCTGGAATTTGGTCTTGCCGGGCTGTCCCGGTCATCATGAATTATCAGTCAGATTGTTTTGTTGGGAATTTCAGTTTCAAAAAGCGTCTGGTATCCGCTTTTAAGGGGGGGGGTAATGTTATGATCATGTCTGCAGCGTTTACTGCTGGCTGCAGTGGTATTGTAACCCAAGCAGTTCTGATGTCATTACATGCATTTTCTTGCATAGTTTGGTTTGCACTTAAACTAGTTGCTGATTCCATCTGCAGTCACTCTGAAATTAATGACAGTTTAACATGCTCTTGTGTAAACAAACATTGTCTGCTGCAGTGGAGGGGCAGTCCCTTTCCTGCAGGCTGCATATCATTGTCTGCCTTTTCCTGCTATCAGCCTGTGATTAATTACCATTCACTTGTGTGGGAATCTGCAGGTCTGCTCCCATTGGATGACCTCAGTATAAAGAACTGCTTCCTGCAATGTCTCATGGGCTACCATAGTCTCAGACTCTATCTGTTACTCTGCTCGTGCCCCACCTCGTTCCTTGTCCGTGTGGACTGCGCTGACTCCTGCGAAGGGGTCAGCGAGTCCTCCTAGTTCTGCTCTTGTTCTAGAAGTTGTTACTTGCTTGTCTTGTGTCATATATTGGTTCATCGCCAATATATACGCATACTTGCGCATTTTGTTATTTTCCTTGTATCCGTGTTACGTTGATATATCAGTGTTGCTGATATATACGTACACGAACTGTTTATTTCCTGTGTTCAGTTAGTCAGTTTTCCAGCACGTTTTGGTAGTTTGCGCGTATCGTGAACACCTGTGCTGAGCTAGTTATCCTGTTCCTGGTCCTGTTTGTGGATTGCGTTCATCTCTGCGAAGAGATAACGAATCCTTCTGAGTCCTGTTCCCTGTATTACTCCAGTCCTAGTCAGCGTTCCTGCTTATGTCATATATCGGTTCATTGCCGATATATACATATGTTAGTCAGACCTTACAAATAGTTTCATTGATAGCTGTAATTGTAATACGCTAGGAAAACATACTTATTGTATATTTATCTGTGTTACGTTCATCTATCTCGATCCTGCTATTTCCTGTCTCTCCTGTCCTGTCTTTGTGAGGCACGCCATCGCCGCAACGCATTGGCTGCCTCATTCCAGTCTGTCTGGTTTTGGACGCTTGCTGTCGCTAAGTAATCGCTAGCTAGCAAGCGTTCATTCTGTCTACCTGTCCTGATCTCCTCAGTCCTGGTTTATGCGCTCAGCGCTACTTTGCGCTGAGACGTTATTACGAAAGTGTTTGTGGCTGTTCAGATCTGCACCGGCTCTGTGCACCACAATCTCCTATTGGAGTCAGTCCTCTCCTCCACTAAACTGGGGATATCCTGATCCCTTGTGCTGGTGTGTGTACCTCCTTCACGTCAGCTTATGTGTTGTATGCTGACTGTGGAGATTACACCCCCAAGCTTAACAGGATGCCAGCATATCCTCAAGCTGGCATCTCATGAGTTCAAGATGTTTCAGTGTGGAGGACACTGAGTTTGGGTCCTCTGCCATTCTTATGCCCCTGCTTCAGTAGGAGGGAGTGAGGGCGGGGAGCCATACACCCCCTTAGAAGATGAGATGAGCCCTCCCCTTGTACTGGGGGCTAGAAATCATATCTACCCATATATGGGCTCTATCTCACAGAACTGTACAGGTCAGGGCAGATTTATTAACATTTTCAGGTCTGTCTCGATTTACCCAGCGCCCTGATACCAGACATGAGGGGTGGGACCCCTGTGGTATCATCAGGCACTTTCAAACTGCCTAACTGGCAGTCCTTACCTCAGAATGTTCTGAAACTTCCTCAGAACCAGCAGCGGGGCTCATGCTACACTTCCCCCACGTTTGGCGAAGCTGCCATCTCAGGAACCCCAGAAATATGACAGATCTGGGAAGTTATGGATTTGCTATGAGACTCAGGTTATTCCCAGGCAAAGGCTCTTTGAAGTTTGGAGCAGCCAGCGAGGTGTCGCCTCCCCTGCTGGGAATGAGCCAGTGGGTCTGGCTTTTAGCCCAACTAGATTGCTTCTGCCATGGTGCTTGTCACCTTATACCTGATGGATGGGCCATCAGCACAGCTTTAAGACAGGGACTCTCTGGGGCAGATTAGGCTCAGGCTCATTAGCATATCAAAAGAGCCATCCAGCCTTTAGGATGGTGCTCTCTTTGCTAAGAAAAGGACTTCAGCTGTCCCTACACACTCAACCCAGATTGTACCGATTTGAAGTGCAATCGATGCAGGGAATCGAATGCGATTGCTTTTTCTTCACGGGCGGTTCCAGGACGCGCCTGCGGCCCCGCAACCGTCCGTGACAGGTACCTTTATTGCGTTGTACTGTCACATCACCCTTAAATGCATTGTAAAGCATCATTGACAGCTTGTTCTGCAAGTGCGGCATCCTTTCTGCCTTCTGTTGAGTTGGTAACAGGTCTGCCACTTTGTGCCTGTACCGAGGGTCTAGTAGTGTGGCCACCCAGTACAGGTCATTCCCCTTGAGTTTTTTGATACGGGGGTCCCTCAACAGGCTGGACAACATGAAAGAGGCCATCTGCACAAAGTCGGATTCAGACGTACTCTCCATCTCCTCTTGCTCTTCCACAGTGACGTCACGCAACTCCTCTTCCTCCCCCCAGCCACGAACAATACCACGGGAACGTGGAGCAGCAGAAGCCCCCTGTGATGGCTGCTGCGGTTGTTCTTCTGCCGCTGCCGCCACCTCTTCCGCCTCCACAGAAACACCTTACTCATAATCATCATCCGAGTCTGACTCCTCTCCTTCCCCACACGACTCCTCTTCTTCCTCCTCCTCCCCCCTCTGTGGTGCCGCAGGTGTCGAGGAAACATGTGGTTCGGATGTAAATCGCTCCCACGAATCCTCCTGCCATAGCTGTTCCTGTTCCCGCTCCTCCACAGCTTCATCCACCACTCTACGCATGGCACGCTCCAGGAAGTAAGCATAGGGGATCAAGTCGCTGATGGTGCCTTCAGCGCGACTCACCAGGTTGGTCACCTCCTCAAACGGCCGCATAGTCCTGCCTGCATTTTGCATCAGTGTCCAGCTGTTGGGCCACAACATCCCCATCTTCCCAGATTGTGTCCTTCTACTGTAGTTGTACAGGTACTGAATGACGGCTTTCTCCTGGTCTAGCAGGCGAGAGAACATGAGCATGGTGGAATTCCAGCGAGTTGGGATATCGCATATCAAGCGTCTCACTGGCAAGCTGTTTTGCAAAGCGTGCCATGGCCGTATAAGACCGCCTGAAATGCCCACACAACTTCCTGGTCTCCTTCAGGATGTCCTCTAAGCCTGGGTACTTTGAGACAAATCTTTGCACGACCAGATTCAGCACATGTGCCATGCAGGGTACATGTGTCAGCTTTCCCAAATTCAAAGCGGAAAGGAGATTGCTGCCGTTGTCACACACCACGTTGCCGATCTCCAACGGGTGCGGGGTCAGCCATTGCTCCACCTGTTTGTTAAGAGCAGCCAGGAGAGCTGCTCCAGTGTGACTCTCCGCTTTGAGGCAAGACATGTCTAGAATTGCGTGACACCGTCGTACCTGGCATGCAGCGTAGGCTCTGGGGAGATGGTGCTGTGTAGCTGGAGAGGAAGAGGAGATGGCAGCAACGCTAGAGTTCAACTGCCACTCAGCCAAGGAGGAGGTTGACAGTGAAGAGGATGTAGCTGGAGTAGAAGGAGAGGAGGTGGCAGGAGGCCTGCCTGCAAGCTGTGGAGGTGTGACAAGTCGGTCCGCTGCGCAGCCACGTACTCCCTGCTTGCTGCCATCGGTCACCAGGTTGACCCAATGGGCTGTGTACGTAATGTAGCGGCCCTGCCCGTGCTTGGCAGACCAGGCATCCATGGTCAGGTGGACCCTTGACCTAACGCTCTTCGCAATAGATGACACCACTTGCCTCTGAACTGCACGGTACAGTTTGGGTATGGCCTTTCATGAAAGATAAGTGCGGCCTGGTATCTTCCACTGCGGTGTCCCAATGGCCACAAATTTACAGAAAGCCTCCGACTCCACCAGCTTGTATGGTAATAGCTGGCGAGCTAATAGTTCCACCACACCAGCTGTCAGACGCCGGGCAAGAGGGTGACTGGCCGAAATTGGCTTCTTCCGCTCAAAGACTTCCTTCACGGACACCTGGCTACTGCTGTGGGCAGAGGAGCAGGAACCGCTCAAGGGCAGAGGCGGTGTGAAGGAGTGTGGCTGTGAAGGTTCAAGGGAGAAAGCGGATATAGACGATGCACCTGAAGGAGGAAGAGGAGAAGGAGGGTGGCTTGTCTTTTGAGGGGTGCTGCTTTTCCTCAGGTATTCTTCCCATAGCTGCCTTTTCTCCAGGTGCCTTCGTAAGGCACTTGTCCCTACATGAGTGTTGGCCTTTCCACGGCTCAATTTTTGGAGGCAGAGAGAACAGATGGCTTTGCTCCTATCTGAGGCACACACAATAAAATATTTCCAATCCGCTGAGCCCCCCTGGGGTGATGGCACTACGGTGGCTGACCTTGAAGGGCATGTTGGCTGGCTGGCCATAGCTGGCGATACATGGCGCCAGACACTGCCCCCAGCTGTTTATGAGGACGAGCTCCCTCTGCTTCTATCATGGAGTCGTCTCCTCCTACTCCTCTCTGGCTCCCCTCTGAACCGCCCCCCTGGTCATCTCCTCTATTGGGAACATACGTGGCATCCGTATAATCGTCATCATAATCCTCCTGCCCAGCTTCGCTTTCCTCAGACAACTCCACAACTGCACCAACTTCAGGTGGTTCATCATGCCCCTCCTCACACGTTGCGTCCATACTATCACCACCTAACTCAGATGTATGAGGTGGTGTACCTGCGCCTTCTTCTTGTTGTTGCAGTTGTGGCTGTGAAACAGTGATTTCACCACCACCACCAAATAACTCCTGCAACGTGTCAAATGCAGCGGATGTGGTGCTTGTTGTAGCGCTGGTGGCTGCGGGAGATGAGGTGTTCTGTGTTAAATACTCAAGCACGTCCTCACAATTTTGGGAAGTGATGGCACGTGCCTTCTTCTGAGCACTGTACTTTGGGCCAAGTCCGCACAAAATCACAGCAACACCACCTCGCACAGACCTGCCAGTGCCAGGTGGCCTTCCTCTGGGTTTGCCTCTACCTCTTCCTCTACCTGGTTTGTCCATTTTGTCCATCTCGGGGGGGGGGGGGGGGGGAGCTAGGTATATGCAGTGAGGTGAGTTCACTCAACACAAAAAAGGTAGTTATATGCAGAGAGGTGAGTTCACTGAACACAAAAGGTAGTTATATATGCAGTGAGGTGAGTTCACTGAACACAAAAGGTAGTTATATGCAGAGAGGTGAGTTCACTCAACACAAAAAAGGTAGTTATATGCAGAGAGGTGAGTTCACTGAACACAAAAGGTAGCTATATGCAGTCAGCTGAGTTCACTCAACACAAAGGTAGTTATATATGCAGTGAGGTGAGTTCACTGAACACAACAGGTAGTTAGATGCAGTCAGCTGAGTTCACTCAACACAAAGGCAGTTATATGCAGTGAGGTGAGTTCACTTAACAGAAAAGGTAGATATGTAGTGAGGTGAGTTCACTCAACTCAAAGGTAGTTATATATGCAGTGAGGTGAGTTCACTGAACACAACAGGTAGTTAGATGCAGTCAGCTGAGTTCTCTCAACCCAAAGGTAGTTATATATGCAGTGAGGTGAGTTCACTCAACCCAAAGGTAGTTAGATGCAGTCAGCTGAGTTCACTAAACACAAAGGTAGTTATATGCAGTGAGGTGAGTTCACTCAACAGAAAAGGTAGATATGCAGTGAGGTGAGTTCACTCAACTTAAAAGGTAGTTATATGCAGTGAGGCAAGTTCACTCAACACAAAAGGTAGTTATGTGCAGCGAGGTGTGTTCACTCAACACAAACATAGGTGTATGCAGTGATGAGGTGGGTTAACTAAACACAACGGGTACTAGTAGTAGGTAAATGCAGTACTGGGTGGGTAGTACAATGTGCAGCTCCCTGTCACACACACAGGTAGTCACTGTATATGCTGCTGAATGCTGGTGGGCTGCTGGCAGTGGGACACACACATTATGAATTAGCAATGCTGTCTAAGCAACACAAGTGCCTCACACACACAGGTCGTCACTGAATGTGCTGCTGCTGCTGCTGGCAGTGGGACACACAGTATGAATTAGCAATGCTGTCTAAACAACACAAGTGTCAGTTTTAAACACAGAAAAAAAAATTGATCACACGAGCAGGATGAGCTCTGAAAAGAGCTGTTCTGGGGCGCTATTATAGCAATAAGATTCAGCTAGGAGCAAGCTAAGAAGGCAAGAGCCTGACTAATCTGTCCCTAGGAGAACAAGTCTGCAGCAGCTGTCCCTAGTCTGTCTAGCAGACACACGAGTGAGGCTACTGGCTGCCGGAGCCTGCCTTATATAAGGGGGGATGGGGCTCCAGAGCTTTGTATAGCCGAATTAGCTACAATGCGCCTGCTGACTGTGATGCAGAGGGTCAAAGTTGACCCTCATAGAGCATTATGGGGCGAATCGTTCGGCCCACCTCTAATTGGGATGCCTTTACACACATGAATTTTATTGACATCCTGTTAATGCATGGTCTTTAACATGGAGTTGATCGATGCTTTGCAGCTTTTAATGTTTACACTCTTTTTCTGGAAAGCCCTTTCACAATGTTTAGAAGTGTTTTTTTGGGAATAATTGACCATTTCTCCAGGTGCCAGGCAAGTTTCTCTACATCAACCTCACTCAACCACGTCTTTCTGGACCTTGCTTTCTTCACTGGTGCACATTCATGTTGACACAGGAAGGGCCATACCCAAACAACTTTTACAAAGTTAGGAGCAAGAAATTGTCCTTGATGGTTCAGTATCCTGAAAAACCACCAAATTTTACATTTCTCACAATGCAGTTAGGTAGGTAATTTTTTTCCTGGAATCTGCCCAACCCAGTATTGTCCCTTGGATTGCTAGACAGGGGCAGGGGCGTAGCAATAGGGGTTGCAGAGGTTGCGACCGCATCGGGGCCCTTGGGCCAGAGCGGCCCGGAGGACCCTCCCTCATCTGCAGTATTAGCTCTCTATTGATCCTGTGCTCATAATAATCACTTCTATAGACACTTTCAATAATGGTAATCATTAACAAACTGTTCCCCATCCCCTTCTTGCACCTCTGACACTGTAGTTGCCATTGGCAGGTTGTGGTGCTCCATATCAATTGCTATGTATAAAGTGCTTGGGGGGCCCCATTGTAAAACTTGCATCCGGGCCCAGAGCTCCTTAGCTACGCCTCTGGACAGGGGAGCATGATTAATCACCCCAGAGAACTTGATTCCTGGGGCAGTGTACGTTACATCACTGCATCTGGTGCTTTGTAAGTCTTGGATGCAGCTGTTCGGCCATGGAAATTCATTCCATGAAGCTCTCTGTTATACTTTTCTTGAGCTATTCTGAAGGTCATATGGAGTTTGAGAATATGTAACTATTGAGTCTGTGGAAAGTTTGTGATTTCTGTGCAATGTGCACCTCCGAATACCCTGAATATCTCTATGATTTTATGTGGTCTACCACTTCATGGCTAAAGTGGTGTTTTTTCCTGTTACTTCCACTTTGTTATGAAACCACTGACCATAAAATATTTAGTGGTAAGTAAATTTGACAAAAGGACTTATTGTGTAGGTACGATGGCGGAGTGCACTGAGCTCCTGAGAGTGACCAATTCTTTCACAAATGTTTGTAAAAGTAATCTGAATGCCTAGTTGCTTGATTGCATATGCCTTTAGCCATGAAAGTGATTGAAACACCTGAATTCAATGATGTTGAGGGGCTTCCCAATATTTTGGGCAATATAGTGTATCTCTCTGTTTAATTATTATTACCTACAATCTGATCTTGTGCACACCCTAGGTATGAGCTGCTTTGATGAGAAGTGATGTATTAGTTTAATTGCCACTTTACAATCTTTCGCTAAACATGTCAGCATTATATAAATAAATAATTATGATGGTGATAATAATAACAAAAACAAAGGATCCCTGTATCTTGCATACTTTAATAAAAGTGACAGCGAAAATGATGCTGTTCCTTTCCCATGACAAACACGCCCATGGTAACTAGCAAGGGGAAACAGATTAAAACAGCACTTTGTGCAATTCAGTATTAAGATGTGTATAATGTCTGCATGCTGAGAACTAGTGAGGCTCAAATCCCAGTGTACACGTCAGCAGCACTACCATCTTATTTAGTAAGCTTTGTTTTATGCAGCTCATGACAGTAGAAATTAATAATTAATCTGCATTTCAAACTCATAAAATTGTGTTATAGTTGTATAAAGTTTCACTAAACATGCCAGCACTAGTTAATACTCGATATCTATCTTTGTTACTGAAATTACCCCTCTTTATGTAGTACAGAATTCACACCCATGCAGGTGCCTAAGAAGAAAAATGGTAAATACTTTGTACTTTTTAAAAGAGAGTGGAGAAGGATACAGCATTGAAGGGGAGGTCCTCCAAGCAGCAGGATAAGTAAGTATTAGGGCACCATAATATATAACATGTTATTTTGTTAGGGAAGTATTCAAGCAATCTTGAAATGCTGCAAAAAAATGAGTAAGATACTCACCTATGAAAATGGAAGACGCTGAATCCCATAGAGCCTTCCCCATTCTCCCTCTCTGTCATTGTACTAATGCCGGACCCTGTTCAGGTTCTTCAACCAGCTTGGTTACATTTTTGGCTCTCTTAGGGCAGTTTTTGCAAGTACTTGGAGACACAAATACTTCCGAAGAGGAGTGCAGTCTTTGGAAGTACTTGTATCTCTGAGTACTTCCAAAGACAAGAGGATCAGTACTTTGCATGCTAAAGTCTGGGATTGCACATGTGCAGTACAGATGTGCCCATCTTTGAAAGTACTCGGGAACACATGTACTTCTGAAGACTGCTGAGGTGTCTCAAACAGTACACAGCATAAGAGATGGTAGTCATTCAATCAGGCCAATAACCAATTTATGAGGAGCTCACAAGGCTGGGAAAATAAACATAGCAAAATTTAAAGGGTCCTTATCTCAAAACTCGCAGATAACCAGCAGTTAACACAACATCCCAACATAAATGAGATTGTTGGTGCCACATATCCAAAAAGCATGTAGGTTAAGCCTTTGTGCTAGCATCAAGGCAAATTTCCTAGAGGGATCACTATGCTAACGGTGGATGCATGCGCATACTACACATACAATGAGCGTTCACAGTTGCACACATGCAGGGGTGGTCCACCCATGACATCACCTGAATAACGTGCATCAGGTGGTATCATGTGTCAGGCAGCATCCCGCCTACCATCCTCCCTCCTAGGCCATCGCTTATTTACCTTCTTGAAACTAGTGGTGGCTGCCTACTGCACCAGGACAGCTTTGCCGGGTCGCTCTCACTTTGCCTGCTTACTCTAAGACCTCAGCACCACCTTGAAGAGAGTGGTTCCTATAGCAGCGCCTATACCCTATACCTATCCTATACCTATATACTGCTATGAGAGCCACTCTCCTTTCTTCACTGTGGCACTGTGGGTCGCCACTGGTCTAAGGTCTGAGAGTAAGCATGCAAGATGAGGCGGACCAGACGAGACTGTACTGATGCAGGAGGCAGCCACTGCACTGACAGGGACTGCATCACACTCAGCTCTACCAACTGTGAAATGTTTCTTTGATAAATGGGAGCAGAACACACTCAATTGAACCTTTTAGGAGGATATAGCTAAAATGTAACTTTTAATTTAATATCTCTAAAAGGTAGGAGGGACAGACAACACTCAATGTACTACCTAACTACTGGAAGAGGAGCCCTATAGGGCATTTGTATCAGGATTGTACTAAATTAGGACTGAACCCTTCATTTTTTAATGCTAAGAAATCATAACCCTCAACTAAATTAAACCCTACATGTTTCACCTTCTAAATGGAGGCTTCATCAGGGGTGAAAAATAAAGTGCTATAATGCAGGCTGAGAGTGCATTACAAGCAAGGTAGCATAATTGTATACAAAAGTCCCAGCATAATAGCAGCATCATGACTAAAGATGCAGTCCATATACAGGAGCAAACACAGGAGTAAGCTTCTAGGTCGCAAAATACAGATTGATAGTGATATGTTTTTAAAGTTTGGGAGCAGTGCTGAGCTACTTGACCAGGATGGTACTTTTTATCCATAAATCACTGATTCCTATGTTTAGGAATTGGAAGCTGGATGGGAGGAAATGAGGAACTGCATCAGAATTTTACCTATTCAAATTATATGTCAAACAGAAGATTACCTTCTGGAGAAGTGACCAAGCATCACGGCATGCATGAAGGGAAATAGTGGACACTTCCTATATAGGTGATTGCAGGATTAGGTAAGAATGCTCTTGTTATTTTGCATACTTTGAGTCACGTTTTTTGATTGCTGTTTATTTCCTACATTGTGGTGTAAGACTTTATTGTTCACTATACAGAGGCAATTACCATTCTGGCTACCAGTGATGTATATGGAATATTACCCACCTCCTCCCCTGAATTAATATGTACTTTTTGATACTTTTTCATATGCAATATTGTATGTAAATTACCATTCTTGTCCATTTGGAAGAGCCTACCCACCTATGGGGTTTTATTGATTTTTAATTGCTTTTATGGCTTGTTTGGATACGTTGCTTAATACAATTTGATAATCGGACGTATATTTTTGAGGCAGTGGTTTAAATATATTTTGCCTAGATGGATACTTCCTCTTTTGTTAGTTAAGCAGAAGATAACAGGCAACTAAAGTGAGAAGAATATGGAGGCTGTCATATTTATTTCCTTTTAAACAAAACCAGTTGCCTGGCAATCCTGCTGATCTATTTGGCTGCAGAAGTGTTTGAATAACACCAAAAACAAGCATGCAGCTAGTCTTGGCAGATCTGATAATAATGTCAGAAATGCCTGATTTGCCTGTGCATATACTTGTTCAAGGTCTATAGCTAAAAGTATTAGAGGCAGAGGAAGGATCAGCAAGATAGTCAGGCAACTGATATTGCTTAAAAGGAAATAAATATGGAAGCATCCATATCACTCTTGCTTTCAGGAGTCCCTTAACTACTTCAGCCCTCAGTCGTTTTCACTTTATGCATCCGAGCAATGTTCACCTCCCATTCATTAGCCTATAACTTTATCACTACTTATCACAATTAACTGATCTATATCTTGTTTTTTCTGCTACCAAGTAGGCTTTCTTTGGGTGGTACATTTTGCTAAGAGCTATCTTACTGTAAATGCATTTTAACAGTAAGAATAAGGAAAAAGCGGAAAAAATTCATTATTTCTCTTCTTTTTTTGGCCATTATAGTTTTAAAATAATACATGCCTCCATAATTAAAACCCACGTATTGTATTTGCCCATTTGTCTCGGTTATTACACCTTTTAAATTATGTCCCTATCACAATGTATGGCGACAATATTTTATTTGTAAATAAAAGTGCATTTTTTCCGTTTTGCATCCATCACTATTTACAAGCTTATAATAATAAAAAAATTAAAAGATTTCATCTTTACATGCATATTTAAAAATTTTAGTCCCTTAGGTAAATATTTATGTGTTTTTTTTTTATTGTCATTTTTTATTATTATTAAACATTTTATTTGGGTATTTTTCGGAGGGTGGGATGTAAATAGTAATTTTTACTAAGCGTAACATGTTTTCACTCTAAACGTAACATGTACACTTAGAGGGACGTAGGGGGACATAGGAGGCAGAAAAAGCAAGGCTTCCAAGAGAAGCCGTCGCTTTTTCTGCGGGCTAGAGGAATCAGTGATCGGGCACCATGGCCCGATTCATTGATTCCTGGGCTAACGATCCACGGCCGGGAGCGCGTGTGCACGCCTGCGATCGGCCGTGGGAGCGCACATGGCCTCCTGGACAAGCTTCTATGTCCAGGAGATGAAAGTAGTTAAAGAGGAACTTTAGTGGAAAGGGGATACAAAAACAAATCAATACATTGCAAAGTGAGAAGTTAAAATATAGAAGAGAGCTCAAAACATGATTGACATTCATCATGTAATTTTTTCATATTGTTTGATCCACAATCAGCCTGTACGTAATCATCTTTACTACTTACATACATGAAAAAAAACAGACAGCACCAACTGCCATTATCTATAACCACATCCCCTAAACGGCTAAAAGGTTTTTTTTATAGATATACTTATGCACAGAGGGAGATAGTGGTTGCTTGGCAGTTAGAAAATGCCATTATTTCCCACAATGCAACAAGACCCACAGACATCAAACTGTTAAGACATTGACATCACACTGTGGGAGGGATTTCACCACAATATCAGCAATACAGATGATCTATTCAAGAAAAGGTAAAGATTTATCATGGGAAAAGGTATATCAGCTACTGATTGGGATGAAATTCAATAATTGGAGAAGTATTTATTTATTTATTTATTTTTTTCAAGGTCATTGTCATCCTTCTATACCATGTTTGATTTAATGAAACTATTGCATTTATGTAAAATTTTACTTTATTATTTATTTATTTATTTATTATTTATATAGTGCTGACTTCTGTCCTTCAAAGGAGCTCACAATCTAATCCCTACTATTGTCATGTGTCTATGTATGTATCATGTAGAGCCTAGGCTCTCAACGTGTGGTACGCGTACCCCAGGGGGAACTCCTGATGGTTCCAGGGGCCACTCAGGCTTGATATATTTAACCAAGAATAACAAATTAAGAGTTTTAAAAAATTATAAATCTTATTTAAAAAGCACCAAAATTAGTACTTTAGCTAATTAGAAGCAGTAGTCAATGGTTGGACTTGGTTTAGAACCAATTATCATGTACTACAATTAAATATATATTTGTCAAGGGGTACTTGCGATAATATTTACTATGTTAGGGGGGTACTTGGTGAGTATGGGGTTTTTAAAAGGGGTACATACCAATAAAATGTTGAGAAACACTGATGTAAAGTATGTATTGTAGTCTAGGGCCAATTTAGGGGGAGCTAATTAACTTATCTCCATGTTTTTGGGATGTGGGAGGAAACCGGAGTACCCAGAGGAAGCCCACACAGACACGGGGAGAACATACAAACTCCTTGCAGATAGTGTCCTGGCTGGGATTCGAACCAGATACCCAGTGCTGCAAGGCGAGAGCACTACCACTACGCCATCGTGCTTACGAGTTAAGAAAAATCATTTAATTTCTACTTACTACATAAGATCTGTAGATCCAAAATCATATTTAAATGAATAAAAATATTTTGAAATGTTTAAATTATTATTTTAAATTATTTTGCGCTTGGTTTCCAACAAATAGTTTAGGAAGCAAATATGTGTGGCCAACATTAAATTCACACCCTTGTATATTAAATCCAAGTCTTCCTATAGCTTTGTTTACCAATGGCCTCGCTAAGAAAGATGGTACACAGCAGTAATAAAAAATAAAATTGTTGTGAGATACCAAACAAAAAATACTTTTCCTAATCACGGCAGAGCAACTTTCAAAGTGTTTTCTCCGGGAGAAACATAACACTGTTCATTTCTTGTAATCAGCAGACAGAGATTTGTCTTGCTTCTCACAAATGCAATCTATTTAATCTCCTGTAGTGTGGGAAATTATGTTCAAGCTCCTCTCGCAATGGTGTCCATAGTAAGTTATGCATGTAGTGACAAGTACATGCCATAAGGTCTCAGGATTATATCCGCAATGTGTTGCTGCTGACTGCTGATCAAAATAGGCTTGAAGAAAAACATTATTTCAGGTGTGAAAAACTGTCACCTTTATCAAATAATTTTCTTACATTTTCCCTAAACCACGGAAGCCTATTTAAACTCAGAAGGTTAAGTTTGTAACATTCATTATGGCTGAAAATTCAGTTCACACTGCTATGATGCTCTCTTCATAATGTGTTACATTAAAACAACATTAAAATAAACACATGAATAGTCTTTTGTAAATTATACACTGGGTTAACATTGATTACGCAGTTATTATTTGTGTTTAATTATACATGCTCTGGATTTAATTTGCAAGCTGCTAAATGTATAATATCTATGTCATTATTGGCACAGTACTTTGAGCTTAGCAGCTTCTGTAGAATACGCTCCACTGCCTCAATATGTTTCAGAATAGCGTGTAATAAATAAATAAAAATAAAAAAAGTATAGTTAGTGTCTTGATGAAAAAAAACAAAACAAGATTTATTCACAAAGAGAGCTGAAAGACCTCCTGGCCATTTACTATGTATAGAGATAAAACATCGTTATTAAAATCTTCAGCATCGCTCCCAGGAAGTCACTTAACGAAATCTCGGAGAGAGGATTGGTTACTTCCATGCCGTACGTGACCCAAGGAGATGATGGAAATAAGGCAAGCTTCACTTCATTCCCTAACAGTGGCCCATAACAGTAAGTGCCTAAGTGGCATAAGGGAATAGATGCAAAGTATGGTAAAAATAGGACCAATATCGCTTTCAGATGCTTTTTTTATGAATTGAAGAATGCGAGTAAAATAAAGTAAATGTTAACGATGGAGCACAAAGCAGTTTATTAGATTATGCTTATTTGTTGCTGTTAGAAGGCAGATAGACAAAATAACTTTCATAGAGTGCATGGAATAATTGCACGGAATAATTGCATGGTGGCCACAAAAGGCGCAACAAGTGGGAAAAAAAGTGATCCAATTGTATCTGGGTACAGAATTAGGAGTAGTATTAGATCTGATACTTACTAAATGGAATTTCCCTCGTGGCATTATTATTTTCAGATTATAGGGTCTAAAAGCAGTGCAATTTTTTTCAGATGCTTTTAGACCCTTAGGACTCAGCCACACTATTAGCGCTTTTCTGAGTGCTTTGTGTTTGATTAGTGCTTTCTGAGCATTATTATTTTAAAGTCGCTCCCATTCACTTTCATTAAAATTGCAGTAAAAATCACGTAAAAATTGCTACAATCGCGTACCTGAAAAATCACTGCGAATTAGCGCCATTTTAATGAAAGTGAATAGGAATGATTTTTCAAAAGCGCTCAAAAAGCGCTAATCAAATACAAGCGCTTATAGTGTGGCTGAGCCCTTAAACCAGGAAAAAAAAAATCACACAGCAGAGAGATGAGTGCTGCAATTCTCCCTCCATCCTCCGGGTGGCGCTGTAACCCTATAGTGAGATCACTGTCTGTTGTCGTGATGATAAACGGCATGGACCAGAAGAGGAATGGCGCCCGGCGTCTGGAACTTGGGGGAGGTGAGTTGAAATGACGCCACGCTTTTGCTGTCTCCCTATACCTGCCAGTGGCTATCCCAAGTCATGCTTGGCATTACTGCTCCTGGCTGCTTGTTTCCACCGAGGGCTTGACCTGGGTTACCGCCAGGAAGGCTAATGATTAAAATTGCTTATATTTTACAATATTCATTTAGTAAGTGTTTGCCCATTGTAAAATCTTTTCTTGCCCTGATTTACATTCTTAAATTTATCACAAGTAGCAACATCTTTACCGCTGGTAAGGTACATCACTGTGGAATGTTTGTTTACTGTGTGCTCCCAAGTGAGCAGAAACAAAACCTGTCTCCCAGAATGCTCTAGAAGGAGAAGTCAGCAAAACTACACAGCCTTGGCTAAACATGAATAGAATGACAGAGCTACATACAAATATAGAGCAATATATATGAAATCTTTCTTCCGCTGAAACCGGGATAATTAATGTAACATCGGAAATCTGGAATAATGCAGGGGAAATCGATTATATGCCATTACAGTGCCTCTTTAAGAATGCTAGTTTTGAATCATACTTATGCATGCAAATTCTGAGAAACAGGAATATGATTGTACAATAAGTCTTTCTCTAAAAAAAGCCATTAATCTTTAACACGCACCATGTATTCATCACCTACATCATGTCAGGCAGGATGATTACCGTATATACTCGCATATAAGCCGACCCCCAACTTTTCCCTGAAAATCCAGGGAAAAATGATTGACCCCCATATAAGCCGGGGTTAGGAAATGCTGGATTGGTGCAGCCCCCCAGTGTGTCCCAGTATAGCCAGTATAGTGGCCAGTATAGGTAGGTAGTGTCCAGTATAGCTAGTAAAGTGCCCAGTTTAGCTAGTATAGTGCCCAGTTTAGCTAGTATAGTGCCCAGTATAGCCAGTATAGTGCCCAGTATAGCCAGTATAGTGCCCAGTATAGGTAGGTAGTGTGCAGTGTAGCTAGTAAAGTGCCCAGTTTAGCTAGTATAGTGCCCAGTTTAGCTAGTATAGTGCCCAATTTAGCTAGTATAGTGCCACAGTATGGCTAGTATAGTGCCCCAGTATGGCTAGTATAGTGCCCCAGTATGGCTAGTAAAGTGCCCAGTTTAGCCAGTATAGTGCCCAGTATAGGTAGGTAGTGTCCAGTATAGCTAGTATAGTGCCCAGTATAGCTAGTATAGTGCCCAGTACAGCCAGTATAGTGCCCAGTATAGCTAGTAAAATGCCCAGTATAGCTAGTATAGTGCCCAGTATAGCTAATAAAATGCTCAGTATAGCTAGTATAGTGCCCAGTATAGCTAGTATAGTGCCCAGTTTAGCTAGTATAGTGCCCAGTATAGCCAGTATAGTGCCCAGTATAGCCAGTATAGTGCCCAGTATAGGTAGGTAGTGTCCAGTGTAGCTAGTAAAGTGCCCAGTTTAGCTAGTATAGTGCCCAGTTTAGCTAGTATAGTGCCCAATTTAGCTAGTATAGTGCCACAGTATGGCTAGTATAGTGCCCCAGTATGGCTAGTATAGTGCCCCAGTATGGCTAGTAAAGTGCCCAGTTTAGCCAGTATAGTGCCCAGTATAGGTAGGTAGTGTCCAGTATAGCTAGTATAGTGCCCAGTATAGCTAGTATAGTGCCCAGTACAGCCAGTATAGTGCCCAGTATAGCTAGTAAAATGCCCAGTATAGCTAGTATAGTGCCCAGTATAGCTAATAAAATGCTCAGTATAGCTAGTATAGTGCCCAGTATAGGTAGGTAGCGCCCCAGTATAGCGCTTCCCCCTCCCCGCTTCCCCCGCGGCCGCCGCTGCTATTACCTGCTTAGGCAGCGGCCGATTCCTAATCCGTGTTCCCCTTCTCATGTTGCAGAGTGTATCACAGCAGCGCGCCCGGCGCTGCTGCTGTGACGATGCAGGGGGCAGGAAAGAGCGCGGTTCCCTGTAGCGGCGATCTGTATCGCCGTTACCAGGGGAACCGCTCTTTCCTGCCCCCTGCATCGTAACAGCAGCAGCGCCTGGCGCGCTGCTGTGATACACTCTGCAACATGAGAAGGGGAACGCGGATTAGGAAGCGGCCGCTGCCTAAGCAGGAAATAGCAGCGGCGGCCGCGGGGGGAGCGGGGAGGGGGGAGCGGGGCGCGGACCACCCGACCACTAGACCACCAGGAAAGATTCGCATACAAGCCGACCCCCCAACTTTTGACCCCCTCTTTGGGGGTCAAAAATTCGCCTTGTATGCGAGTATATACGGTAAGTTCTGACAGAGTGTAAATGTATGTGAAAACAGGCAGATCTCCCATCATGCATTCTTCTTGACTAGATGTACAGTTAGATTGTAAGTTGTATGTCCGGTGTAAGGCCTTGTAAACATGCTTAATGGAAATTGGCTAAGTGTAACGCTCGGTGAAACACAGAGAGGTCTGATTACCGGTGATCTGCAGTATCACGGGAAATACAGACGTATACCAGATTATATGTGATCTGCAGTATCACCGATAATCCAATATACTAGCTAACCTCTGGTCACCAGGGTAGAGTGTTGTGATTGGTGCAACAGTAATACAGAGGACAAGCCTCAGTGCAGCAAGGAGAACTGCACAGATTCCTCCCGCAGGTCTGAGCTCTCCAAGACGGGAGGAGTCAGACTGACAGTGGGAAGGAAAGTCCGAAAGTGGCACTCAGGCGGGAGTGTCACTAACAGGACGGGGAACCGCCTCCAATCGTGAGGTCGGTTCTCGAGGTCGGACAAGCCAGGTCGTATACACACGGACAGATAAAGTACAAAATCAGTAGGCAAAGGCGGAGTCAAGGTACAGGCAGGGTTCAGTAACGAGGTATCAGAGATATCGGGGTACAAAATCAGTAGGCAAAGGCGGAGTCAAGGTACAGGCAGGGTTCAGTAACGAGGTATCAGAGATATCGGGGTACAAAATCAGGAGGCAGAAGCAGAGTCAAGGAGCGAGCCGGGGTCGGCAACAGAGTATCAGATATAACGAGGTACAAGGTCAGAGTTCAGGAGGATAGTCAAGGCAGGCAAGAGTCATAACAAATAATCACAATCAAACTAGTACTTTAAGCTATCAACAGAATCTAACTTAGTGTAGGATTACAGCTCCAGCTGGTCCCGGCACACTAACGGATCTGACTAACGGATCTGGGTGCTCCCACGTATGTGAACGCAACGCCAGACAAAGAGCAAGTGAAGACCCGGCAGTATATATACACACCTGCCTCTCCAGCACCTCCCAAGTGCTGGACCAATGGGAAGCAGAGTTCGGGTCAGCTGACCAGCCTGGTCAGCTGACTCCCTTAGTACTGTCATAAATTTCCCCTGAGTGCGCGTGCGCGCGTCACTCTGAACACTGAGGGACTATGAGTCCCAGCAGCCCCGCTCTGCGGTGTCTCCGCAGCGGGGACCTGTGTACCAGCCGCCGCGTCCAACGCGGCGGCTTCAGTGCCTCTCGCCCGCCTCTCCACGGGGACAGCCGCCTCGCGCTGGGAGGAGGCAGCTGCCTCCCCGTGTGTGCGGCTACTGAATGCGGGAAGAGCCGCCGACCGCTGGCTCATGGCGGCGGCTCTTCCCCGCCTTCTTACAGTACCCCCCCTCCGAGGAGTGGACTCCGGACAACTCCCTCCAGGCTTCTCTGGATGCACAGTATGAAACTCCCTCACTAACTCGTCCGCATGCATGCGGTTCCCAGGTACCCATTGCCTCTCCTCAATGCCGTATCCCTTCCAATGTACGAGATACTGCACTGAATTCTGTACAGTACGTGAATCTATGATTTTCTCTACCTCATACTCGGGTTGGGCATCGACCAAAACAGGAGGAGGAGGAGTGGGACCCATCTGGACTGCGGGTTTGAGAAGTGACACGTGGAAAGATCTCACTCCCCGCATGCTGGTGGGAAGATCAACGGTATATGTGACATCGTTGATCTTCCTAGTCACTGGGAATGGACCCACGAACCTGGGACCAAGTTTGTCAGAAGGCTGCTTTAGTGACAGGTGACGGGTAGACACCCAAACCAAATCTCCTGGTTGGAATCTCCATTCCAAGGAGCGTCTCTTGTCAGCCTGACCCTTCTGACTCTGAAATGCTTTTATGAGATTATTCTTGATGGTCCACCACATGTCTTTAAATGACCTTTGCCAAGCCTCCAAGGCTGGGAACGGAGTGGACGCAACTGGCAGTGGAGAGAATTTCGGCAGTTTCCCTGTCACAATCTGAAATGGACAGAACCCTGAGGAAGAGCTCTTTAGGTTGTTGTGGGCAAATTCTGCATAAGGTAAATATTTGACCCAATCATTCTGCGCCTCGGCAACGTAACATCTCAAAAACTGCTCCAATGATTGGTTGACCCTCTCCGTCTGGCCATTTGTCTGTGGGTGGTAACCCGAAGAAAATGACAATTTCATGCCCATCTGGTGACAAAATGCCCTCCAAAATTTCGAAACAAACTGGACTCCCCGATCGGATACAATGTCTTCTGGAATGCCATGTAGTCTAAAGACATGGTTGACAAACAAATCGGCCAGTTCTTGGGCCGAGGGGAGTCCTTTCAGGGGCACGAAGTGGGCCATTTTACTAAAACGGTCGACCACCACCCAGATGACTGACATGCCCTCAGATCTCGGAAGCTCTCCCACGAAATCCATGGACAGGTGGGTCCATGGCTCACTCGGGGTGGGCAAAGGCTGCAATGTACCTACAGATGCCAGGCGGGAGGGCTTGCTTTTTGCGCACACTGTACATTTCCTAACAAACTCCTTGCAATCAGCGGCTAACGAAGGCCACCATGCACATCTGGCCACGAGATCTTGCGTTCTAGACGCTCCAGGATGTCCCGCATTTTTGTGAGAGTGGACCATCTCCAAGATCTGGAGACGGAACGGTAACGGGACGAATAACACCCCATCAGGTTTTCCTTCCGGGATATCCTGCTGGAAGGGACTCAACGTCTCTTTCCAGTCCACCCAAGTCTCGGTAGCGGCCAACACCACTCTTCGTGGGACAATGGTCTCGGGGACAGCGGGCTGTGCTGTCTCCGGTTCGAAACACCTAGAGAGTGCGTCTGCCTTGGTATTCTTACTACCTGGCGTATATGTGATCAAAAATGAAAACCTCGAGAAAAATAGCGACCATCGAGCCTGCCTTGGGCTTAACCTTTTAGCCCCCTCGATGTATTCCAGGTTCTTGTGGTCGGTATAAACCGTGATGGTGTGCTCAGCTCCCTCTAGCCAATGACGCCACTCCTCGAAGGCCAATTTGATGGCTAGGAGCTCCCTATTGCCTATATCGTAGTTTCTTTCTGCTGGAGAGAATCTCCGGGAAAAATAGGCACATGGGTGTAATCTACCCTGGAGACCGGAACGCTGGGACAGCACAGCTCCCACCCCGACCTCCGAGGCGTCTACCTCAACAATAAACGGAAAGGAAGTGTCCACATGTCTGAGTATAGGTGCTGAGCAGAACAACCCTTTTAACTTGGAAAATGCCTGTAAGGCCTCAGGAGGCCAATGAGTGGTGTTTGCCCCTTTTTTAGTAAGGCTAGTGAGAGGGGCGACCACCGTGGAGTACCCCTTTATAAACCTTCTATAATAGTTCGCAAACCCCAAGAACCGTTGTAGCGATTTTAACCCCACCGGCTGCGGCCACTCCAGGACCGCGGAGACTTTGGCAGGGTCCATAGACAGACCTGAGGTGGAGATTATATACCCCAGAAAGGCAACCGACGTGACCTCAAAAATACATTTCTCGAGTTTGGCGTATAACAAATTCTGCCTCAGTTTGTCTAATACAATCCTGACATGGGTTCTGTGTTCCGAGAGGTTGTTAGAGAAAATGAGAATGTCGTCCAAATAGACCAGAACGAACTTCCCTAACACCTCTCGAAAAACCTCATTGATTAGTTCCTGGAAGACGGCCGGGGCATTACATAACCCGAAGGGCATCACCCTGTACTCGTAATGCCCATCAGGGGTATTGAAGGCCGTCTTCCATTCGTCGCCCGTTCTTATACGCACCAAATTGTATGCCCCCCGTAAATCCAGTTTTGAAAATATCCTAGCCTCTGTGACCTGTGTGAACAAATCGTCTATGAGTGGCAGCGGGTAGCGATTCTTCACTGTGATTTTATTGAGGCCACGGTAATCGATGCAAGGCCGTAACCCCCCATCTTTTTTCTTAACAAAGAAGAAGCCTGCCCCAGCGGGTGACCGGGACAGCTGAATGAAGCCCTTGGCCAAGTTCTCACGGATATACTCCTGCATGGCTAGTTTTTCGGGGCCAGATAAATTATATAAATGGCCTCGAGGAGGCATACAACCTGAACGGAGGTCAATGGGACAATCAAACGGGCGATGTGGGGGCAATCTATCTGCAGCCTTGGGGCAAAAGACATCGGCATAATCCGAGTACTGTTCCGGTACGCCTTCCACCTGCACCTTGGTCTGACCTAATGTCAGCCTCCCCAAACACTGCTGAAAACAATGAGGTGACCATGCTGTCAACTGCCCTGTGGCCCAGTCAATTTGCGGAGAATGAACCTGCAACCAAGGCATGCCTAGGATAATAGTGGAGGTTGACATATGCAAAACAAAAAATTGCAACTGTTCCCCGTGCAATACCCCAATGGTGAGCTTCACAAGCGGAGTCTGTGACAGGGGACGATTCCGTTGCAAAGGGGAATCATCTACTGCCGTGACCTGAATGGGGGGTGTCACGGGAGTGAGTGGTAGACCCAACTCCTGAGCAAACTCAAAATTCATAAAATTAGCCGCTGAGCCGGAGTCAAGAAAAGCTTCAGCGGCTAGGGACTTATCCTCCCATGTAACAGTACAAGGGAGAATTAATTTTCTTTCTTTAAGGGGTGAGGAATGTGTGCCTAGGGTGTCACCCCCCACTACTCCTAGGCAGACCCGTTTCCCGACCTGTTAGGGCAGTTTCGTACCCTATGCCCTGCCTCTGCACAGTATAGGCACAGTTGTTCCGTCATTCTCCGCCTCCGCTCCACCTGGGTCAGTTTTGATCGACCAATTTGCATTGGCTCTGGTGGAGGCAAGGCCGGAGAAGGCGAGACGGACGGAGATGCTGTTACTGAAGATGCAGCAGCCGGTACTGCGTACGACGTCACCCTGACCCGGTGACTACTCCTAGCCTGTCTCTGATGGCGTAGCCTGCGATCTACGCGAATGGCTGATGATATCGCCTCGTCAATAGTCTTGGGCTCGGGCACGGTTAACATTAGGTCGGAGACCTCCTCCGACAACCCAGACAAGAAGTAATCCATGAGGGCAAAATTACCAAATCTAGAGGTGACGGACCATCTACGGAACTCCGCCGCATAATCCTCGACCGAACCTATGCCTTGCCGCAAAAGTTTGAGCTTCCGCTCTGAGGTCGCAGCAAGGTCAGGGTCGTCGTAGATTATGGCCATGGCTTTAAAGAACTCCTCCACCGAGGTCAGGGCAATATCGGTGGAAGGCAAATTGTAGGCCCAAGACTGGGAGTCTCCAGTCAATAAAGTTTTAATAAAAATGACCCGTTGGGCCTCAGTCCCCGAGGATCGGGGTCTTAACTCGAAATATGACAACACTCTATTCCTGAAATTCCGGAAGTCAGACTTGTGGCCGGAAAACTTATCTGGTACAGGCATACGTATGTCATCACTAGGAGGGGATCGCACTGAATCGACTGATGTCTGGAGGGTTTTCACAGAGCCTGATAAGGCATCAATTAAGGCTTTGTGCTGGCCTAGTGCTTGATGAATGCTATCCACCGAAGTGGCAAGCACAGTCAGAGGATCAGCGCGTTCCATCTGTTTTATGGTCTGGCGTTCTGTAACGCTCGGTGAAACACAGAGAGGTCTGATTACCGGTGATCTGCAGTATCACGGGAAATACAGACGTATACCAGATTATATGTGATCTGCAGTATCACCGATAATCCAATATACTAGCTAACCTCTGGTCACCAGGGTAGAGTGTTGTGATTGGTGCAACAGTAATACAGAGGACAAGCCTCAGTGCAGCAAGGAGAACTGCACAGATTCCTCCCGCAGGTCTGAGCTCTCCAAGACGGGAGGAGTCAGACTGACAGTGGGAAGGAAAGTCCGAAAGTGGCACTCAGGCGGGAGTGTCACTAACAGGACGGGGAACCGCCTCCAATCGTGAGGTCGGTTCTCGAGGTCGGACAAGCCAGGTCGTATACACACGGACAGATAAAGTACAAAATCAGTAGGCAAAGGCGGAGTCAAGGTACAGGCAGGGTTCAGTAACGAGGTATCAGAGATATCGGGGTACAAAATCAGTAGGCAAAGGCGGAGTCAAGGTACAGGCAGGGTTCAGTAACGAGGTATCAGAGATATCGGGGTACAAAATCAGGAGGCAGAAGCAGAGTCAAGGAGCGAGCCGGGGTCGGCAACAGAGTATCAGATATAACGAGGTACAAGGTCAGAGTTCAGGAGGATAGTCAAGGCAGGCAAGAGTCATAACAAATAATCACAATCAAACTAGTACTTTAAGCTATCAACAGAATCTAACTTAGTGTAGGATTACAGCTCCAGCTGGTCCCGGCACACTAACGGATCTGACTAACGGATCTGGGTGCTCCCACGTATGTGAACGCAATGCCAGACAAAGAGCAAGTGAAGACCCGGCAGTATATATACACACCTGCCTCTCCAGCACCTCCCAAGTGCTGGACCAATGGGAAGCAGAGTTCGGGTCAGCTGACCAGCCTGGTCAGCTGACTCCCTTAGTACGCGGCGGCTTCAGTGCCTCTCGCCCGCCTCTCCACGGGGACAGCCGCCTCGCGCTGGGAGGAGGCAGCTGCCTCCCCGTGTGTGCGGCTACTGAATGCGGGAAGAGCCGCCGACCGCTGGCTCATGGCGGCGGCTCTTCCCCGCCTTCTTACACTAAGATTCCATTTTTAGACCTTTTAGGCTGTGAATCTAGTGTGTGTACATCTGCAACCAATGTCATTTCAGGATCAAACACACCGGTTCTTTAAACAACAGCAACAAACTGGCAGAAGCAGCTTCATCTCTTGCTGTGCCATCATCCCAAAGCAGGTGGTTTCAGTGCACTGCGCTCATCACCGAGCACCATACCTAGGCGCCGCTAGAGCTGTAATGCTATAGTGCGTGAGGCGTATAAGGAAAATTACTCCTCCCTCTGAGTTGCTACGGCTCAGAGGGTGAATAGTGTTTGAGCAGCACTCCCTGCGCCCAACTCACCAGCAGCATTATAATATGTACGCCATCATTCCTCCTCCCCCCATAGCAACTTCACTCTTTGCTTGTCTGTAACTGAGTGATGTGTCTGCATAATACACATGCCCACAACTGTCACCCTAGGTATCAGGTCCTGATTTTGGTGCACAATATTTATTGTGCAATTACAGACTGGATTATAGGCATCATACAGATTTGTGCCAATGGCAGGTCAACCCATCATTGAGCAAAGGCTCCACATTTGTAGTATTGTTTTGCACACATTAAAGGATCAAACCCTTTGTCTTTGAGGGGAGTGCAACAACTGGAAAAGAGGGATGACACCCTCTATATAGTATTCAATAGAAGAAAGAGATGGTACATCCAAAGTAAATCTTTATTGGTTCCATGTAAAAGTATATGGCCAGCGTTTTGGAGCCACGTAGGGCCCTTTTATCAAGGCAATGTTTGCTCGGAGGCAAAAATAAAGGAAGTGGGAGTCAGGCTCCTCTAGACACTCACATGTAGCGATGTGTACTCATATGGGATCAGCAAGCAGAGAAGCACATGCTACCACAAACATTACTCTAAAGGGCACTATAGTCAGAGGAACGTCTAAACTATGCCAATTTCTTAGCTGTCTTGCTGATCCTGTGTCTCTAATACTTTCAGACACTGACCCAGAATGAGTATGAACATCAGTCGATGTGATTGAAGTCTGACCATACTAGCTGCATGCTTGTTTTAAGTGTGTAATTTAGACACTACTGCAGCCCAAAGGATCATCAAGACTGCCAGGCAAATGGCCTTTCTTTAAAAGGAAATGAAAAATGGCAACCTTTATATCCCTCTCATTAAAGTATACCTTGAAACAGTAAGCACTGCTTAATTAGACATAGATAAGACAAGGGTGCAACAGTGTGAAAAGAAAGTGCATCCAGCATTGGCTAGCATTTAATAATTCATGCATCTAAGTATTGATCATCCACCTTGTAATGGTTCCAACTGTAAATTGCAGGAGCGTAACCTCAGTATGAAGAATCCAAATAATCATAACTAATGGTCACTCATTACAACCTCTGAATATATTTTATTGATCCACTAAGTGATTAAAATCTATAAAACCAGTATTCACCAAGGAGGATTGCAGAGGAAGGAGGGTGTTCTCCCTAATCTTACTAAGCCAGCTCACGCACACAGCATTCATACATCGCAATTAGCCCAAATGTCCATGCAGGTGTAACATTAAGAAAGACGCTTCATTTCCACAGCTGATGCCAGAATAAACCTCCAGGATCAGAATCAGAATCACCTTTATCCACCAAGTACGCCAAATGACGTACCTGGAATTGCCAGTGGCAGTAGTACATAAGGCAGACAGACCTAGCATTGAATATACAATGATGAGGCATGAGAAGCATACATACAGAGCAAAGGAAACAAGCAAGAACTATGGATGATTGGATGTCTCTCTGGCATGTGTGGAGTCATGGGTGAGAAATGTAGATATTCAAACAAGTTCACATACCCACAGGATCAACGTTATCTGAAGCCAGTCTATGTCCATATAGCCAGACAACTGTACAGCTCACCACAGATAACCAAGCCTCGTGGAATGGGGGTCTGCCTCTTCCTTATACATTAATCCAAATAACTGGGACTCACCACTCCTGATGCGTGCTCATAAACCATGCTCTCATCACTCGCCAGCTAGTCACTGGAGATCCGAGCATAGCTACCTAATATGTCTTTCAGAACATCAACATTCCGCTCTGTTGCAAAAATTCTCCCGAGGGCACACCCCTACGGAGCATAAGCTTACGCGTTACACATTCTTTAGAGCCATGCCTCTGCAATCCTCCTTATGCACACTTAAGTTATGATTGGATGGATAGAGTAATGTTTGGATCAGGAACTGAGAGGTGCCAAATGTGAATTAAAAATAGGGGAAGAGGTGTCAGGAGGCGCAACACTCACTTTGATAACGGATCAGCTGCTCCTTTTCCCCTGCCTGAGGAAGTGGGCTGTGTCCCATGAAACTTGTCACAATTATTGGAGTACATTATTAAAGAATACTTTTGAAATGTTTATCTTGTTGAATCCTTTATGGGGAGGTTAATACCTCTTCCCCTATTTTTAATTCCAACATTGTTTTATCCCTTTGGTGCCTCCGTGTTTCTGATACAAGTATCACTAGTCCACCTTCGGTGGATAGGTTTACTCACATTCTTCCTGCCTACAGAGAGTAACATCTTATCTACCCTGAGGGGATGGGTCAAGTTGCCCGAATGCCTTAAAAGTGGTTGCTTGTCAGCAACCTCACTTTGTGAGTATATCTTATGTTGTTTTCTTTTCATCATATCGGACAAAATAATACACTATAGTGAGCTCTCGATTTCTCTGTTATTTTTTGGATAGAATAATGGTCAAGGGCTCAGCCTCTGACATAGGCAAACTGGGTTCAAATCTCAGGTTTTCCTATTCAGTAAGCCAGCGCCTATTCAGTAAGGAGTTCTTGGGTGAGACTCTCTAATACTGCTACTGCTGACTGAGTGCGCTCTAATGGTTGCCTCACAAGTACTTTGAGTCCGACAGGAGAAAAGCGCTATACAAATACTGGAATTAGTATTATTACTATTATTATTAGCGGGCATATACAGGTACACAATGCATGAAATTAATCTGCTGTGTGTGCAAAACAATTGCAACCCACCTTGATGAGCAGAGCAGGCACTGTTCATTTATTATATATATATAAAGTCAGCGCAGGATGCTGGAGGGGACAAGATGCTGGAGGGGACAAAATTTAGAAAGAGATATATCGAGATTAGGAACTGAATGGATCTTTAGACTGAATACCCTCAGTCCAGCTGGTTTGAATATTGAACTGGATGTAAACTGTTTTATCAATAATTCTTAATGCTTTATCATATTTTTTATTTTCCATACATTTGCATGCTTTTTTGTAAGGCCCGCATATACTGGTCAATTTGACTGCATTTTTCATATTTTTTAATAATTTTTAATTTTTTGCATAAATTTCACTGTTTCCTTTGGGGCCTGTTTTGCACGATTATTGTGACTGTTTCTCATTTCACCACTAGATGCCCTCGGAGCTCCGTTTGAGGCTGTTCTATTCTGTCACTGTTTTTTCACCAAGCATACAAATTTATATACCCTCTTAATTTGGATAGGATATATTGGGAGGTCGTGGTCCCTCTTTTTCCCTTTGTTGCTCCCTACCCCACAGAGTGCTGTCTGTTGTCCTCTGTTATCGGTGCATGGAGTTTTCTATGCATAATCATAGCCGCACTACACGGCTGAGTATATGAATTTGCATAATTTTGCATAATTTCCATTTATCGGATACCTATGGGATCTGTCTTGCATGATCACTATGGATGCTCCTCACGTTCACCACTTGAGGTCCCCAGAGCTCCCACGGAGGCTGTTCTATCATTTCATTGTCTCCACTATACATACAGATTTATGCACCTTCTTAGTACAGTATATTAGACGTGCTTTTCATGTCACACCTAAGCACACTTCATGCATATGTATAGTCGCACTGCACTGCTGTGTGCTTCATTGTTTACGCTTTTATGATCGTATGCGTCACTGCATACGGATTGCATTTTTTTTTTTTTTTTTTTTTTACTAAATGCGACTTTATTGCAGCATAAGATCAATTATTTTTGTTTATTGTTCCATATGTCGGTTTAGATGCTCGCAGTGGATTTTTGTCCCTATGTGCGCTTTTTGTTGTTTTATGCTTCGCCGCATGCGTGTTCTACATTGTAGTAAAGACCGCTTTCACTTTAGATGTGCTCTTTATGGCACGCTTAAGTAATCTTTATGCGTAATCATAGCCGCATTACACTGCTGTGTATATACATTTGCATAACTTTGCATAATTTCCATCTATCGGATACCTATGGGATCTGTCTTGCATGATCACTATGGATGTTCTTCACTTTCACTACTTAAGGTCCCTGGAGCTCCCATGGAGGCTGTTTTATCATTTCATTGTTTTTACTATGCATACAAATTTATGCACCTTCTTAGTATAGTACATTAGACGCGCTTTTCATTGCACACCTGAGTACACTTCATGCATATTTACAGCCGCACTGCACTGCTATGTGCTTCATTGTTTACGTTTTTATGATCGTATGCGTCATTGCATACGCATTGGATTTTTTTTTTTTTTTTTTTTTCTCCCTTCACAGGAAGAACTTGTGCTCCACTTGACCCTGGTGGAGTGCAAGGCTACTTCCTGAGTTCCAGTGACTACTTCTGGTACAGGAAGTGCCTGCTTTTCAGCTAGAGAAAAGTTTTTTCATAGGAAAGATATGCCCTAGGGCAGAGTAATCAATCTAGCTTTTAATTTAGCCTTAACTAGCCTACTACGAATTGAATATGCAGGTAATATTGCATTCACCTCTTTTTATTCACACTATCTGAGAGATCTTTTGCTACTGTCTCTCTGACACAATGCAATTTGTCACAATGTTTTTTTTCATGTTTGATGCTTTCTGCCTTTGACTAGTGTAGTCTGAATAAGGTGGAGCCTAACCACTCCCACTTTTTAATTCAAAAATGTTATAAAGTTGGTGCTGGCCGCCTGGTCGCCTTTCTCCCCTGATGACGCAAGATTGCGAAACCGGTCGGGAAGGCGACAGGCGGCACCATTTTATTTGAGGTCTTCTATTGACCATTTTATGCGCGCTACTTTTTCGGGGTTCCCAGTGCACGGGCCCCGTATGTGAGTTTTCCTTTATCCTTGTTTTTAATTGTTTTACTTGTTATGTAATAAAGACGGCTTACACTTAGATGTGCCGTATATCTCTTTCATGTCACTATCCTACTGGACTCCCCTTTGGTGAGTCTCTGCGATCTCAGGATATCTACTATATTCCGGAGGAATCTGTAGTGTGCAACATCGCTGGTGAAACGACAGCATTTGAAAGTTCTGCGGACCACCTATCAAACTCGTTTACAACCTTATAATGTGGGTTGTTGGAATCTGGTAAGCCTTGCTTCTTTACCCTTTTGTTCGAAGATCCTGTATACCAAAAAATGATGAAAGCTGTATTACTATAGACCTGCGCTGACTTTATATATTCATTGCTTGTGTGGACTTTTGGACATTGTCCTTCTCGGCTGCGGTCGCCTTCTGCCTTGGCGCTGACACTTGTTGTTTATTACTGTTCATTTATTGGGGCAGTGATAGCTTCCTGTAAAAAATGTGTGGTTATTCATATAACTCAATATTGAATGGCTCAGCTCACTATATGCACTGTTTGAAGGTAACAGTAATGTGGAGGTGGAGGCTATTTGCTACCAGGATTTCAGTCCTTTGTTAAATATTGACAATCAAATCCATTCCATACTGTATTTCCCAAAATGTAGGAGCAGTATTATTGGTGGAACCTACCATCATATCATAACAACTTCATGGTACCTATTCCTTATTTAGTGGCCCCTTAATGGAGCTGTTGCTTTTTATATAGAATACCCAATTTAAAATGCAACTCCCACCATTATACTGCTCCCACATACAGTATTAGTGTACATATGGAGCATGCCAGGAGTGTTTTAAAACTCCAACTCAGGTCCAAGGTTGCCTTCCACTTCTTAATATGGAGGGTCCCAGGAGTGTTTTAAAACTCCAATTTAGGTCCAAGGTTACCTTCCACTTCTCAAGTTTGCCTCACAGCAATAACGTCCACATTATGGAACTTCCCCATGGTAATTGGAACACATAGAATGGAACATAGCACCACTTAAGTAAATAATATTATTCTCCAGTACCTGGGCGTGCTATAGGCCAATTAGTAGTGAAAAACTAAAAAAGAAAGCAAGGGGCCATACAAGCACCACTCAGGACTAATTTATAGCAATCAATATCAAATTCATCTTTATTAATTATCCAAATGATTAAAAACATTTAAAAACAACAACAACATGGGTCTGGGGTCCCAAATACAATGAATAAATAATACACCTGCACTGATAATAATATGTATAAGTAACGAAGTGCAAAGGTGTAAGCAGAGAATATATATAAATATAATCTATACTTGAATGACAAAGTAGATAACAATTGCCTCAATTGATCAACAAGAATGAACACCAGGGATTATAGATATGAAACAATAAATAAATACATCAATGAATGCAAGAATAAATAATTATAAAGGGCTCCTAGGACAATAAAGTGCTAACAACAATGAGGTAGACAATTGAAAAAAGTGGCTGAGTGCAATAGCAAGTGATAAAATGGTGAAAAACCATTGATGAACAATGTGTCAGACGGCCAAACAACCTGGCTGAAAATGTGCACAAAAGAGAAACACTGAAAACGTGCCTAAGATGCACCAAGGAGCAAAACCAAGCTAAAGAAACAGCAATACTCACAGCCTGGAGACAAGAGAGGCAAAGGAAGGGGGACCCCAGGCTCCGATGGAAGCCTTAGTGCACCTCGCGGGAAGAACGCCCGCTTCTGAGGAGGCTGCCCGCTTCTGAGGAGGCTTCCCCATGGTAATGTGATGCCACATAGCATTAGATAAAATGAATGACAGAGGATACAGTGCTAGGGCAAAGTGAAGGATAGACTTGATAGCTGCAGTGGTAGAAACTGACTGTACAGACAACTCCAGCATGCTTTGTTTGCATGTTCTGTTGTTTCACTGGTATGCTGGTGTGAGCACTCTTAAACCACTCCCACTCTTATACAGGTACTTGCAATGTCTGTGCAAATAAGTTTGATAGTACTTTCCTCACACTTTTAAGTAGTTTTTCAATTGTTAAGTAATGAAAAGTACTTGTAGATAACAAGAAAAACTATCGCCTCTGAGAAAACTCGGGAGAAAAGTTAATTGTCTAGGGGACTTTGTAACTTTTTAAATATACGCCTTTTGTTCCTTCAACGCGGTTGAAGAGCATTATGGTAGAGTCCATATCTGTACTGTATTGGCTTTCACAAAGCACTAGCATTGTCTGTTAAGCTTGAACAGTCACAGCCTTTCCTTGATTATCTTTAAGCAGACTCTAGAGCATATAACAAGCTTTTACCAGCTATTCTGGATAAAGAGACATCAAGCAGCAAGAACCAAACCTAATTAGGCATATTTTTTCCAACACATTGCTTCATGTCACAAAAATTTCTACTACTCATCTGCATTGCGGTGCATAAATTTTAGCGCTACAAATTGAACATATATACAGTACTATTAATTCCTCAATCACCTATAAGCAATCTATTTCGGGAATAGAGATCTTAGAACCTCAGCGAGGTAAAACACATATCGAAACATCATTAATGTAGTAAGTTACTTCTTTAAATTCAGGAGAAGCAGCGTGATGCAATATTCCAAAGATCTCCAAAGCAAAGCAGACCTTAACTCCCATTTTTAGCCAGATGAAAGAGAAACTGTATTGGTATTAAAGATCCAATTTTGTCTCATGCAGTATTATTAACCATTTTAAGATAATGCACATTACTTTTGCATACATAACTGTGAAACTCCATCTCTTAATCAGGGAGAGGGAGCTCGGAATGAAAGTGGCATGTCTGCTCCCTACCATGCTCTTTAACAAACCAGATGACATATGTTCAAATTGTATATGATGGAAATTTTTCTCGGAACCTTGTGTTAACAATGAACTTGAGAAGGTTAGCTACTTCTTTTAATCTCGTCTTACAGATTACTTTCTTAAGTTTAGATTTCCATAATACCTCCTCATTTTCATGTGAAGAGGGTGACCTTTTATGTTTTTAATATTAATGGCACTTAAGCTTAAATGATGATCTGAATATGCAGTAACTACTATGTTATGTGCATATAAGCACTGCTTGAAATAACCAGTACAGACAGATAACTTCATCTAGTATTTAAGCGGGGGAACATGGAGCAGTTCTCCAAAGATCCTTGTAACTAGAGGCATTGTGCAAAATAGCTGAAGGGACAACTATGTACTGACATCTTCCCCCTTTAGAAACAGAGAAATAATTCTTCGTAACAGTTTCGAATGCTGCACCATCGCCTACTTTATATTTATCACGGAAGCATAATTCATCTGTTGGTCTATCCTATGCGGTGGATTCTTAACAGCATTTTGAAAAAATGTCCCTTCTACTGCAGCAACGTCTTTTTACATGGTTTATTTAGCAGAGAGTCATTTTGATTAACGTGATGAGTAATACTTTACAGCTGTCTGCTACATTTTCATCTGTTTAACCAGCAGGTGAAGTGATTGGCACACTCTATAGACGACAGAGGCGAAAGTCATTGGCACAAGATGCAACAAATATTTTTAAGGGAGTCTGCAAATCACACAGTGTGTAAGTACTTGTACAGATACATTTAACTCCCCACCATATGCTTTGAGGCATTTGGTAAAGAAGCCCAGTTAATGATTAGCCCCGTGTGACAAACACTATATAAGAATAATACAGAAATATCATGAAGTACAGTACAGCGACCACATCCTTGGAACTCATGGGAAAATCCAGATGGCAAAAAAATTGTGTTAATATTCCAAGACTTAACATAATATTTTCTTGAAGAAAACTGTGGCAAACAAATTGCTTCACAGAATGTTGTCAATTAATATTTCCCTTAAGCGGTTGAGGGAAAGTATTTACTTGGTCATCTGTTTGATAAGATCTGTAATGTCAGATGGAAGTTGGCTAATTGTATGGTCACTTGAGATTATTATTATTTTCACCTTTCTGAGAAATTTGGTTTCCTAACAAGGGCATAACTTTATCAGATAAAAGAAGCTCTTTAGTTGTGAGGAAGAATTTTCTGCTTGTTGTTTACCTTCACCAGCTCCAGTCGTCATATACAAGCAGCTTACAGACTACCAAGAACTAAAATTAAAATGTCAAATGCGCTTTACAGTAACACTTTTATGTTTCCTGTAAAATGGTCATTGCCTTCCACCATGACAACATCTTAATTTACTTTTATGAATGTGTCATTGTCTGGATAAACATGGAGTGTATAGATAATGGTTTTGTAATACAGTACAAATGGATGTAATCTAAGTAGATGTAATCTATATTAAAGTGGATCCGAGATAAACTTTTACTCAATTGTGTTCCTTTCATATAGTTTATAGGGCATTCCTCAAGCCAAATACTTTTTTGTTTTGTTTTAATACTCTAATTCCCTATAAACTAAACAAGCCTCGCCCACAGCTCCTTTTGTGCCTTGGCACTGTAGCAAGGGCTTATGGGTGCTTAGTCTGGGCAGGAGGAGGAGAAGGTTACTAGCCATTGATTTCAGAGGCAGAAGGGAGGAGGGAGGAGGAGAGGGGACTGAATCTACACACAGGCAAGCTGATAGCATCTCCAGCCCTCAGTCTGTGACAATGTGGCAAACAGAACATGGCTGGCCTCATTGTATCACAGGAATAAATAATCATAAACTTTTGGGATCCGCTTTAAAGCAGCGGGGACAGCCATACTATTCCCAGGAACAAAAAACACATACCATATATACCGGAGTATAAGATGACTTTTTAACCCTGAAAAATCTTCTGAAAAGTCGGGGGGATGTCTTATACGCCGAGTGTAATGTCAGGTCTGGTCAGGGTGCCGTGTGTCAGGCAGAACTGTAATTACCTTATGCTGCAGTCATCCGGTAATAAGAAAGATAGATCGCATTCTCAGTTTAAAAAATAACTTGTTGTAACAGCTTCTTGCGAGCAGCCGCTCGCACGGGTAGCAGTGCAGCTTCCGGCGTCACCTGACTTGTGACGTGTGCGCTCTACAATACAGCCCGGCAATCTCTTCCGGCCTGAGCCTCATCAGTGGAGCGCACACGTCACCAGTCAAGGGACGCAGGAAGCTGCACTGCTACCCGTGCGAGCGGCTGCTCGCAAGAAGCTGTTACAACAAGTTATTTTTTAAACTGAGAACGCGATCTATCTTTCTTATTACCGGATGACTACAGCATAAGGTAATTACAGCTCTGCCTGATACCCGTCACCCTGACACTCCTACTGGGGTAGTCTTATACGGTGAGCATACCCCAACCTCTACATTTTAACTGGCAAAGTTGGGGGGTCATCTTATACGCCCAGTCGCCTTATACGCCAGCATATACAGTATATAGAAGAAGTTAATACTTGTTCTACTTACGTATGTATACTGTATGTACTGTCCATGGTTTGATTTCAGTGAATTTTATATAGTAAACAAAGAGAAGACAGTTTCAGAAATGTTTCATCTTTACTACCACTGACTGAAACCAGTCCTGATGTAATTTCCTCCCTTACTCTTTTTGCTCTTAGAATCTGAACTGTCATATCTAGCTTTCTTTGTAAACACATGTGACCAGTGAGCACAGAATAGATCGTATTTCAACAGCTTCTCTCTTCTCAGTCTCATGTCCCACTAGGTCTCCCCTTAGCTAATTAACAAGGAGCCGGAATGTGGGAGGGGAGATGACAAGTTTCCCTTTCCTCGGCAATGTACAAAATAAAATCATGCTGGCTGATATAAGATTTATTACAATGGAAACATTTATGAATATATTGGAATGCTTGAAATGAAAGGACAGGTTGCAGACTGCATAATAAACACAGAGCAGTGGGTAAATGGAATTTGATTTTATGGCTGACAATCCCGCTTTAAAAGCTGTGACCCTAAAGTGCATTATACCTTTATTACATGGTAGGGTGCTGGTTATGGTAGACAACAAAAGTTAAAAATCAATCGGGAATCAGCCTGTGGTGTATGGGCAGCTGACAGATCTTTCTCTAATCAGATTCGAGAGAGATCTGTCTCTTGGTTTAGTCTTCCCATCATCACTAAATGCATGGCTACCTTTACATTTTTATTAGTGCAGGTTGAGCAGCTGCAGCTTGGAAGTAATAACGATGAGAAATTTTGGGGAGTAATTTTGAAATTTAGTTTTGATTTTGTGTTTCAAGCTTTTATTAAACAAAATGTATGCTAGACCCTTGCTTGACACATTTTGGTAAGTTACATGAAAAAGGCTTATGAATATAAATTGAAACAATTTTTGCACAAAAATCCAGCAGAAACTGAACACCTGGGAGGTTAATTTAAATATAAAATTGTTGATTGACTACAAAGGGGCGGGAGTAACTTTGTAGTAACCTAATAGATGGATTGCTTATTATTTATGAGTATGACAGTGGGTAAGTGGGTGACATTTTGGAGGCTGGTGATGGAAAAGGAAGGTTTCAAATGAGGGAAGGGGGTGCACATGTAAGCACCCCAAGTGGCTGGCTACATTTGGAAGACAAAACCCATTGTACATGGAAGCTACGGCAGATGGAGGTTTCACACGAATAAAGTGGCTGCATTCAGAATTGGAGGTGAAGAGTCTACACCTGGGTGGTGGTGATGAACAGGGATGCTCGAATGTACCCAAATTCGATTCGAGTACATTCAAATTCGGGTCCGGGTCAAATTCAGATTCAGCTGGTTCGAATGGACTCGAATTCGATTTGGGTGGATTCGAATACAGGTCAGGGGAAAATTCGGCCGTGATCACGAATACATGATTCAAAACCTGCCGACTTTAAGGATTAATTGCAAAGCCCCCTTAAATGCCAGAATCACTAAATTTGCAGGTTATGTTAAGAAGAAAAGTGGGAGCAAGGGGAATTTTTTTTTCAAAAAGACCTCATACTTTTTGAGAAATTGAATTTTAAAAGTACAAAGAAAAAAAACGATACATTTAAATGCTGCCGGGCAAAGAGTGTGGGAAATATTTCCCAGCAGTTAATAGCAAAGGCCCCTACATCCTAGCAACACCAAATTTGCAGGATATGTTAAAAAGATAGTGGGAAAATATATAAAAAAAAATAAACATTTTTATTTTTGGGGAATGTTCTGCATGTGAAAAATCTGAAAAAAAATGGCGTGGGGTCCCCCCTCCCAAGCCTCTGTAACCCCTTGTCCCCCATGCAGGCTGGGATAGCCAGAATGTGGAGCCCCGGCCAACTGGGACTTCGCACCCTGAGCTATACCAGCCCGCATGGTCCATGGTATGGGGAGGCTCCGGGGGAGAGGGGCGGCCAAGCCTTCCCTCTCCCCCTGAGCCCTTGTCCAATCCATGGACAAGGGGTTCTTCACCCCAGGAGGAGGTGGGGGGGGCGACGACTTCCAGGGGGGTTCATGGTGGCATCTGAGAGTCCCCTTTAAAAAGGGAACCCCAGATGCTCACCCCCCTCCCAGGAGAAATTAGTATAGGGGTACAAAGTAACCCTTACCCATCTTCACAAAGGGTTAAATGAAACAAAAACACAACCACGAGCAAAGTATTGTAATATTCTTAATTAACCAAAAATACTTACCTGTACCTTTAAAAAATGTTCCCACGCCAATATCCTCGGTAAATGATCGAACGAATACAGTATCCTCCAATCTTGCGATCTTCAATTACCTTGATTGAAGATCTCCCACGGTAATTAGCTATACTATACCTTAGAATGCAAATGAGATAAACAGAGGAACACCAAGAGCCCCAATAGTGTAGTATGTATTGACAAAAGGGATAATGACAAAGAGTAATAGTTGTTATACTCACAAACATGGGTCACCAATAGGCATCCACTGTAAAGGCAGGTGGGGAGATTATTCTGACCCCACTCAGGAATAAGAAGTCACTCTCTGTAGATAGTAGAAAAGGTGCACCCCCCATGGGTGCACCGGGTGCCAGCCTAGGTGAGGGTGACAGGTGCAGCCAGGTGGGGAGAGACAGCGGGAGCAAAAATTCTATACGTCTGCACATGACGCATTTTAAGCTATAGTAACCAGCTCATGAATGAGCCGGTTCTTTTTGTGTTGAATTTAATGAATCGGTTCAGAGCTCATGAGTGAGCCAGTTACTATAGCTTAGAATGCATCCTGTGCAGACGTATAGCAGTGAGGCTCCCGCTGTCTCTCCCCACCTGGCTGCACCTGTCACCCTCACCTAGGCTGGCACCCGGTGCATCCAAAAGTAAATAAAGAGACAAAATTTAAAATAAAATACATAAATTGTTACCTTAGGGACTCATCTTTCAAAATATGTATCCCATTGATGTATATTACTGTTATTTTTGCAAATAAGGGCTTGCACTTATTGCTAGGGTACAATGAGAAAATGAAAGACACAATATAGAAAAAATACACCTTTATTTCCAAATAATATATGATCCCTTGCACTAGGGACATCATTTGATGTTGGTATAACCAGGAAAAATGGGCAAAAAAATATGTTGATTTTATCTGAGGTAGCATTGTTTATTTTAAAATTATAGTGGATGGAAATGGAGAAATAGTGTATTTTTCATTTTTGTTACTCTTTTTTTCCCTTTAAAATGCATAGATAATAAAATGATTACTAATAAAATCACATCCCAAAACACCCTAATTTGTGGCAACAAAAAAAATCTAAAGATCATTTAGGTGAGCTTAGTAGTGGTAAAGTTATTGGTAAATGAATAAGAGGAGAGCTAAAATGTGAAAATTGCTTGGAAGCATAAGGGGAAAAAACACTGAAGGCTGAAGTGGTTAAAATAACTTTTCAACACCCTGCAATTGAATAAGTATCAAAAGGTAGTTGAAAAAATACTGTCAAAAATATTCTGAGTATGTTGTTGCTTTCTGTTGGCTTAAAAGGCATTCTGTTGGTAATGTGAAAATATCACATAGGAGAAAAAGTGAATTGAATAAGGGCCCTATATCCCCCATTGGAGATGCCTAAATGCCTCTGGAGATACCGTTAGTAAAACTGATCCCCTGAGTCTCTGACCCAGAAAGGGTATAAAGATTAATATATCCAAGCTTCATACTGGCTAGTTTGTCCTGAAGTTCATGCATGTTTATTGAATAACACTGAATTAAAAGATCGGTATGTCAGTCAAGTAAGTGGCAGTTGTCATAAAGAGTTCAAAAATTGAATCTTTTTTAATTCACCAGGTCTACTTTAACCAATAAACCACATAAAATGCTTTATTACTGTGAGTGCTTGCAAGCCTATCAGTGTGAGCAGAATACACTCCACACATTCATACAGAATTTTGAATTTATATTGGTCAAAGAATTGGTGTTTCTACAGATACAGACTAGAAGTTATTTGCTACAATGTATTTTTTTTCTTTTTGCCTTAAAAGGGTTCCAGCAACTGCATGTACGTTATTTTCAGAAATACTTTTTGAAAGACATGTTGATGCATGTTGTGTAAGGAAACATATTCAGTGCTTCAAGCAGCTGAATCTTCTTTTCAAATAGACACAGGTGACTAGTATGGAAAGAAAAAAAATAATAATCAAGGGAGGAGGTGGTTATAACGCATAGATGGCAATGATTGTTAACACATTGGAGACAGATTTGAGATAATAATGAGTTTTCACAGAAACGTCAGTTATTTAGTTCTTGTATGATAACAGTGTCACCTGCACATAATCCATGTAAATAATACAGTGCACTTTGTTTACAAATAATATTTCTTCTTATTTTATTAGTTACAGTGATATAGTTGATTTTTCATTTCTGGGTATTTTTGTTACATATGTTTTTTTTACTTGTAATATCCATAAAGATTTTCATTTATCCTGATCAGGGAAGGCAGTTTCAACTAGACATGTTCTTTCTTTAGTCTTGAAAACATCTAAACATCAATTTTCAGCAATACACAATGCCATTTTAGCATCTTTACCAATATATTTAAAGTGGGATTAAACTCCCTCAACTTAAATGTAAGTACCTACTCTAATGGTGCCCATACATGGTACAACTTGTTAATTTTTTTTTTGATTAGATAATTTTATTCGATTAATCCGTTACATCGAATATAAAGATTTTTCCAACATATCTGATTGGATTTTTATTGAAAAAAAACTGGATCATCGATTATTTTTTCTTGATCAAAAAAAGATTCTTTTAAACTTTCATTCATCGTGTATGGGCACCTTCAGGTACATAAAAGAACATTGGAAGGCACTCCCTGTGTGTAAAAACTTTTACTTTCAATGCAGAGAGCAGTAAAAGATTGTACTACTTTGTTACAAAGCAGGTAACTTCAGTGCATGACGTTCAGCACTGAGCGCCAAAGCTGTGTTTCCTCATAGCAGCAATGCTATGATGTGTGCCCTGCATAAAAGTAATTTAGAGATTCAGCGATCGCCAGACCACCAACATATCCCTCCAAGTTGCGACAACTCAGAGGGGGAATAGTATTTAACGCCACCGCAGGGTTTAGCGGCAGCAGGGAGAGCCGTCACTCGGCTCTACCTGTACTCAACTCACCGACGGCACAGTAATACGTTCACGCTTTGTTAATCTCTCCTAAATGGCAAATGTATTCATTGTCAACTAGAAGCTTTCTGCTTAGTCATAGAGATTGGTCATGACATCACACTGTGGGAGGGGTTTCACCACAATATCAGCCACAGAGACATTCCTATTTCAGGAAATGAAAAGATTTCTCATGAGAAAGGGGGTATCAGGTTTTGATTGGGATGAAGTTCAATTCTTGGTTAAAGTTCCTCTTTAAGCCTATATTGGAGCAAGCTGTGTAAGAGGATGGTGCTGGAGCAAAGCCTCACACCAGAAAAAATGGGCTGGATATGTCTTTATTGGCTGTGTGTCGGAGTCTGTGAAGGACTTAGAAGAGGTTAAACTACTGTCACCCTGAACACAATGATAGCATGGAAATCAGAAAAGTAAGTTTGAAGAAAAAGAAAAAGAAGTTTGGCTGTGTAGAAAAAGGAGGGTTTTAGTTGTATATTAAGATCAAAATTGCAACCAAAATGTTCATTTTTTGTTATGGTAAACAAAAGTTTGCTTTCTTAAAACAGAAAGTATTTGCAATCATTCAGGTTGGATTTAGCTCTGAGATGTATCCCAGTGCATCACTACTGAATATATGCAAATTACCCATTGTTGTCCCTGTGAGCTAGCCACACCTCCAGAATCGCTGAAATGCAATGATGTGTCAGCTTTTTATTTTATTTTGGTAACAAGTGAAAGCCTTGGAAACTCTGCTTGTTTTTTTTCCTGTCTGTACCCTTTTAGGAGAAATACCTTTAATTATTTATCTGTGGATTGAGTGGACAGTGGTAACACAAGCAGTAACTTAAACATATAAAAAGTTATACCTTTTTTCTCACACTGCTAAAAAGGTGCTTCCAATACTGTCTGTGTTGTCTGGAAAAATTAATTTAATTCTTGTTTGATTGGCAACAGGAAGTGAAAGGAGTAATGTGGATGCAAAACTTATATTCCTTTCCAACACTATACAATACAAAAACAAACAAGCACACAAAACAAAACAAAACAAAAAAACTGGCGTTAGTGCTGCTTTATTCAATGTAGTCATCAGCTATATATGGATAAGGTAATCATACCTGTTATTAAAAATATGACATTAGAGTGTTTACCAGAGGCATCCTTCTTAAATATTACTATATTTCCAAACATATTTTAACCACTTCAGCCCTCAGTCGTTTTCAGTTTATGCATCCGAGCAATGTTCACCTCCCATTCATTAGCCTATAACTTTATCACTACTTATTATCACAATGAACTGATCTATATCTTGGTTTTTCTGCCACCAATTAGGTTTTCTTTGGTTGGTACATTTTGCTAAGAGCTACCTTACTGTAAGTGCATTTTAACAGTAAGAATACAAAAAATATGGAAAAAATTCATTATTTCTCAGTTTTCGGCCATTATAGTTTTAAAATACTACATGCCTTCATAATTAAAACCCATGTATTGTATTTGCCCATTTGTGCCGGTTATTACACCATTTAAATTATGTCCCTATCACAATGTATGGCGGCAATATTTTATTTGGAAATAAAAGTGCATTTTTTCCGTTTTGCATCCATCATTATTTACAAGCTTATAATAAAAAAAAAAAATCATCTTTACATAGATATTTTAAAAGTTTAGACCCTTAGGTAAATATTTCCGTGGTTTTTTATTATTGTAATTTCTTTTTTTTATTATTTAACATTTTATTTGGGTATTTTTAGGAGGGTGGGATGTAAATAGTAATTTTTTTAATGTAAATATATGTTTTTTTTTTTTTATGTAGATGTAGTTTTACTTTTTGGCCACAAGATGGCAACCTTAGGTTTGTTTACATGATGTCACTCTAAGCATAACATGTACGCTTAGAGGGACGTAGGAGGCAGAAAAAGTGAGGCTTCTGAGAGAAGCTGTCGCTTTTTCTGCGGGGCAGAGGAATCAGTGATCGGGCACCATGGCCCGATTCATTGATTCCTAGGCTAACGATCCGCGGCCGGGAGCACGCGTGCACGCGTGCGATCGACCGCGGGAGCGCACATGGCCTCCTGGACGTAGCTTCTATGTACAGGAGGCTTAAATGGTTAACTAGCAATAGCCCAGTGGTATTACAACCACAGTGATGATAAACAGGTACATTAGGTTTCTATGTGCTGTTTAGAATCCTTGTAGATTGCCACTGTGCATATGTTTTTTTTTCCTGTAATCACTGTTCCCTTTGAACTCACAGATTTAGTTTGTGTGGGTAAATTTGATTTGATAAAAACAGGAATATTTTGTCCAGCTAATGATTATTTTAAATTAAATGTGGAATACATTATTGACATTCTTGTGCTTGCAAGCCAAAGCACTGTAAGGTAATGAGGGACAGAGAAACCAAATTTTACCTTAAATTGACAGCTGAGTGACAGCTCTGTTACCTTCGACCACCAATTCTAAGAGCCGGTTCACATTGGCCATAAAAATAATCCGGATCCTAGCGGATGTGAACGCATCTTATGTTACTCAGTAGGATCCGCTTACATTGCTCCATTAAAATAAGCTTGTTGTATAGCATGAGAAAGTGCTGTGTAACACGCTATGTAACTTATCCAAAAATACAACATAGAGAGTGTGTTTGGATAATGTCATCAGTTTCAATGCAGTGATGTGAATAATTCCACACAATTGTATGCATCGCAGCACAAAGGGACACACATAGAGCTCGATTTTCTAAAGTGTGATAACTGCCATCACAGCAGTTATCACGCGATCTGCCGTCCACAGAGGTTTTCACGTGAACAGCGTTAGTTCGCGTGATAAGCTAAGGTTTGCGTGCGATTAAGTGCACGTTTCACGTGAAACGCACATGTGATCGTGCGCAAACCTTCGCTTATCACGTGAACTAACGCTGTTCACGTGAAAACCTCTGCGGACGGCAGATCGCGTAATAACTGCTGTGAAAGCAGTTATCACACATTAGAGAATCGAGCCCATAGTGTGAACTTAACCTCAAACTCCAATTTTTCTAGGTTTAAAAAAAACCTTAAAAAAATAAAATAAAATATGAAGCAATTGCCAAGGATTGTATTAAGTTAAAGAGGAACGTTCACGAAAATCTTAAAATTTAAAACACATACAAATAAGAAGTACATTTCTCCTAGAGTAAAATGAGCCATAAATTACTTTTCTCCTTTGTTGCTGTCACTTACAGTAAGTAGTAGGAATCTGACATTACCGACAGATTTTGGACTAGCCCATCATCTCATAGGGGGGTTCTCAGGTTTTGCCTTAGTGAAGGGCAGTTGCTCCGTCCAACTGCCAAAATAGTGTGCAGTGAGCAGGGAGGCTGGCCAGCATCTTTGTATTGATCATTTTCAGGGAATGTCTTTATAAAGACTAAAGGCCATGCTGAGAATCCCCTTTAGGGAGATGGACTAGCCTAAAATCTGTCGGTAATGTCAGATTTCTACTACCTACTGTAAGTGACAGCAATATAGGAGAAATGTAATTTATGGCTCATTTTACTCTGGGAAAAATGTACTTCTTATTTGTATGTGTTTTAAATTTTAATATTTTCGCAATGGCTCCACTTTAAATATCTTCCAAACCCTCAAGCTTAGCACATTGTACATTTTGTTAACAGTTATATTATATATTTGCTTCATGTATTTGTCATACTATTTTATTATATTTAGATTTTTTTAAATCATTATTCACTTATTTGTTTATTTATTTATTTATTTCATTAACTATTCAACATATTTTGCATATAAGTTTAATTTATTAATTTCATGATATGTTTTGAAAAACAAAAATTACCTCTTTCATCAGAACTAGTAATGTATATTTTAATACTTTTTCAAGAACTATAGAAAACATAAAAGAAAGTAGAAAAAAAGAAAGAAAAAAAGAAAGTAAGAGAAATAAAGGATGTACTGGAACAAATATAAAAAGGTGGACCATTTGGAAGGTCAGACATTGGCCTACCCCATACTGTACACCAGTCCAGACAGAACACATAAGTGGGCACTTTTGAATTTCTGCACCGCAGGGGGGATGCATTTTCACAAAGGGCAAAGATGAATTTAAAGAGCAAGTCTCAACCTTTTTAATGGCATAATGGTGATGGCATAATGGTAATGGTGTACAAAATGGAAAAAAAAAATATATAAAATATATATAAATGTACATAAAATAGTAGTTTACAGTGAAGCAAGAATTCACAAAATTAAAGCTATGCTTCTTGTTTCTTTGTTTTGTCTCAAAACATAAAACAGAATGTGGAGTTTGTGGACATTGAATTTTTAGATGGTTCCTAGACTAGTATTTCATTCAACAAACATTTAAAATAAATATGAAAAATACATATTCTGTTTGTCTGGGAAGAGGGATATAGCAGCCTAGACATTAGGAATGCAATGTTTAATGCATGTTGTCTACCTTATTTTATGAAAGTTAAATATTCAGAGAGAGTCTCTGAAGAAAATACTAATTTCTTCTGAATTTGTACCTGTTTCATCCTGGCATAGCTAGAATGAGCAACCCACTGAATATTGATCAGAGGGATAAGAAGAAGTTTCAGAGTTCAGAGGTCTCACACTGGTGGAATTTAAGTATTTTTATTGCTAAACAAATCACAGGGATACAAATGAATGATTAGATGCAATTTACTGCACAAATTGAGCAAGGAGAACAATTTATAAGCATTCAAATAATGTAGGTAAACAGAAAAATGATTTTTTTTCTACAAAATATACCTAAATATCTGTCCTTATGATTGTAATGAAATGAAATGAAAACAAATGCAGAAATAATCAGTGGGTTAATTATTGCAGTCTTAGAAATGAATGCCAAGTGTGGTTTACCTTTGGTTCAGCCCTGATTACTTGTTTTGTTTCAAACATCCATATGCAGGTACCGGTAAACTAAATAAAAGGCATTGGATCTCTTGAGGGACCAATGTTTTTCCTTAAATTAACTTGTTGCTCTTTTTTCACCTAATTGAGTTCACATAAGCCGTTCCCCAGATAAGCTACTAGACAGCTACTCAGGCAATACAGTTTACAAGCGCCATTGTTTACACACAAACCCCCCCCCCCAAAAAAAAACAACCCTCATCTGTGTACGCTGTTGTTTGCATGGAAGGATTTGCCTATAGCTCAGTCACAGACTTTCTGAACATAAATGGTTCAGAGGACATCAGTATTGCATTTATTATATAATCATGTTTTCTTTGCAGAAATAAGCAGTCTTTTTAATATGTCTTCCACAAATCTTTTTAATATGTCTTCCACAAAAAGCCAGTAAGTGATCGAAGAATATGTAATTGGTGTCACAGTGGCACTCTCGCTTGCACCTGTAGGTTACCAGGTTTGAATCTTAAGAGGAAACTATCTACATCATGGAGTATGTATGTCCTTCCTGTGCTTGCATAGGAAAACCATCATGTTTGCAGGTTTCTTACAAGTATGCTGGTTTCTGCCCACATTCCAAAGAGTGAATGAAAAAATAATTGATTTCCATCTGAAAATGGCCTTAGACTTTGGTAAAGACAATAAAGACAATAGGCTGGTACTATGGTAAGGCCCATATTGTGACCTCATCTGTGTGGCTGTGAGGGACATGACTCTGTGGGGTACTGTGTGAGCTGTGGAAGATTTCAGTATTATTTGAATATCTAATAATAGTAAGCAAAGGGTTACCTTTATTGTCAGCTTCATGACAAAATCTCTGGGACTTCTGATCATCATTTTTAACATTTTAAACAAAAAAAAAAACCTTCCAGATCCAGTGTTTCTTAATGATGTTGGCTTGCACTGTTTCATAATTATGTTGGCTTGCTGCAAACATATTGTTATTCAAATTCCCAGCAGGTTCAAAGATAAAAGGGTGATCCAGCAGCCAAGACATCACTCTCTCTATATGAGTCCAGTAACCTACCAGGGCTAGACATGCCCAAAACATATGCACATATGTGCCCACCTCCAATACACACCTTGTGCATAATTCTGAGTGCATATTATCCATTCGGTGACGTCAACAGGGTGTAAAGTTTATTGTATAGATGAACTTCTATTGGACCAGACTATCTGTAGCTGATATCAGGAATTCAGTTCCATTCCCTAGTACATCATTCCATTCTTTGCCATCACTTTCTCCCAGATCCACCTCCTATTGGATCCGAATCTTTGCCATTTTATTCCCTGTAGCGCTGCATAAATAGTGGATAAGGGCTTTTCTAATTCATTTTGTAAGTTTAAATTAGTATCTCACATTGCAGTGGAGGAATTCTGATTCACTTTCTTTTACAAAATTGCTTCAGTTGATTGAGGTTCATGAGCATTTATTTATGCACAGCTCTCTTTAAGTCCTGCACCAGCAATTCCATTAGCTTGAGGTCTGGACTTTGGGACATTGCAACACCTTCTTTTATTTTGCTGTTGTAGATTTGTTGATGTGCTGTGAATCATTGTCTTATTGTATGACTGATTTCAGCAGCCAAGCTTCAGCTGTTGCCGTTAGCCTTATATTTGACTCTAGCATAGCCCTGGTTTTGTGGCTACAAAACAAGTCCTGATCCAGTCTAGTTTGTCATCCTGCCCCATGTAAATTCTGGTTGAAAGGTTAAAAAAAAAAGGCTAACTGGGAAAGTATGGGGTGGTCGCAAATGGCCTATATAGTTCACATTATGGACTTGATTCACTAAACTGTGATAGCTCAAATATCACACCTTATTAAAGATATCACACATTATCAAAGTTAACATGCCTTATCAGAGTAACATAGCGAGTGCTACAAACTTATGCCTGCTAATTGGCAATGACACTCGTCCTGCCCTGAGCCCCTGCGGGTTTGTAGCACTCACTATGCTACTCTGATAAGGTATAATATATTTGGTAAGGTGTGATATTTGAGTTATCATGGTTTAGTGAATCAAGCCCTATATGTGAACAAGGGAACAGCGACCATTCGCCAGGAACCGTGAATGGTTCTGCCATGCCTATTTAGTAGTAGTAGTTAGAGTCCAGGGATAGTAAAGAAACTTATTTGTGACTGGGTTAGCTTAGTTAATAGTCTGTATAGTGCACTATTGTTTTAGACAGTACTAGTAGTAGCAGTAGTAGTCACTAGTCAGTGTATGTCACTCAGTAGAGTTACTTCTGAGATACTTGTTTGACTACTACAGTTGTATCTAGATATATTTTGCATAGCAGAAGTGAGGAGGGGGGAGGGGGGTTGACATCATTCCCTTCTTCCTCTCCATGGGTCCCCCCTCCTGTTCCTCCTGCTGTCCACCCTGCAGAGTGGCACATCAGTACAGTGGGCCATATGCAATTCACTTTTTCACCTGAGTTTTCTCCTAGGTGATATTTTTAAATTTGTCAATAAAATGTCCTTTAAGCCACCAGCAAGCAAGAAAAGACTCAGAATAATTTTGATAATACTTTTGCACTTACTTCTCAGTACTTTTTCAGTTGAAAAGTACTGGAAAATTATTTAAAATAGAAGATGAAAAATTATCTCCTAAGAGAAAACATAGGAGAAAACTGGAATTGCATATGGGCCATTGTCACTCACCTGTCCTGCTCCATGCAATGCATCCATCCGCTCTGGCAGCTGGCTTCTCTCTTCTTCCTGTTTCCCTGCATGACACATAATTACACGTGGCAATTAATGCTGTGGTCCCAATGACAGGTTCCACAGCCTATTCTGCTACCACCAATTCCTCCTGTTGTCATAATTTATTTAATTCATGCTGTGATCTCACAGCCAGATTCCACAGCTTACTCTTCTGCCACCCATTCCTCCTCCTGCTACTGCTGCCATAGTTTAACCATTTCAGCTGCCCGGACGTGATCCTCATGTCCAGGCGGCTGCTCTGCTGCGTTGCCGCACTTTGGTGCACTCCCGCGCGCAATCGCGGGCGTGCCCCCGTGCCCCCATGCTATCCCCTGGTAGCCCTGGGATCAGTGAACGGGAACATGGTTCCCGATCACCGATCCATGTCCCCAGCAGAAAAACCGAAGCTCTCTTACTAGAGGCTTCAGTCTTCCTGCAAAAAAAAAGTTTCCCCGTCCTCCTTGCTTCCGGTTAGCATGAAGCACAAGGAGAAAAAAAAACTCGAGGTGGCCATCTTGTGGCCAAATAGTAAAACTACATCTACAAACATTTTACATACCATTTTACACTTATTATACCATTAAAAATTAACTGTTTATTTCCCAACATCAAAAAATTATCCAAATAAAATTTGTAATGAAAAAAAAAATTACAATTAAAAAACAAAAACAAAACCATAAATAGTCACCTAAGGGTCTGAACTTTTTAAATATGCATGTGAAGGGGGTATACTACAAACATTTTTAAATTATAAGCTTGTAAATAGTGATAGACGCAAGACTGAAAAAATGCACCTTTATCTCCAAATAAAATATTGGCGCCATACATTGTGATAGGGACAAAATTTAAATGGTGTAATAACTGAGACAAACGGGCAAATAAAATACATAGGTTTTAATTATGGTAGCATTTATTATTTTAAAGCTATAATGGCCGAAAACTGAGCAATAAATGATTGTTTTCAATTTTTTTCTTAATATTCCTGTTAAAATGCATTTATAAAAAAATAATTCTTAGCTAAATGTACCACCCAAAGAAAGCCTAATTAGTGGTGGAAAAAACAAGATATAGATCAATAAATTGTGATAAGTAGTGATAAAGTTATTAGCGAATGAATGGGAGGTGAAAATTGCTCTGATGCATAAGATGTAAAATCCCCGCGGGCTGAAATGGTTAAACAATGCTGTGGTCCCACCACCAGGTTCCATGGCCTATTCTGCTACCACCAATTTCTCCTGCTACCATAACTTTATTTAATTATTGCTCTGGTCCCAAAGCCAGGTTCCATGTCCTACCCTTCTACCACCAATTTCTCCTTCTTCTGCTGTCATAATGTAATTTAATTCATTCTGTAGTCCCACCACCAGGTTCTGCAGCCTATTCTGCTACCACCAAATCTTCCTGCTGACATAATTTTGTTCAAATAATGCTGTGGCCCCACCGCCAGATTCCACGGCCAATGCTTCTACCACCAATTTCTCCTGGTGACATCATTTTATTTTATTAATGCCTATTAATTAACCACTTAATGACCCAGCCTTTACCCCCCCTTAAGGACCAGCGCTGTATTTGCTGATCTGTGCTGGGTGGGCTCTACAGCCCCCAGCACAGATCAAACACCAGGCAGAGCGACCAGATCGCCCACCTTTTTTCCCCACTAGGGGGATGATGTGCTGGGGGGGTTTGATCGCTCCTGCCTGCGTGTGGCTGGTGGGGGCACCTCAAAGCCCCCTCCACTGCAGGATTCCCCCCTCTCCCTCTCCTCCCTCCCTTCCCCGGAGATCCGAGGCTGCACAGGAACGGATGTGTCCTGTGCAGCCTTTAACAGGCCCCTGCCTGTCATGTGACAGCGATCCCCGGCCGCTGATTGGCCGGGGATCACTGATCCAGTAAAACACTGCTACTGTTTACATTTAGCCTGCGAGCCGCGATCGGCGGCCCACAGGCTATTCACGGAGCCCCCCGCCGTGAATTGACAGGAAGCAGCCGCTCGCGTGAGCGGCTGCTTCCTGATTAATTAGCCTGCAGCCGGCGATGCAGATCTGCGTCGCTGGTCCTGCAGCTGCCACTTTGCCGACGCGCGGTATGAGTGCGCGGTCGGCAAGTGGTTAATACTGGGGTTCCATTGCCAGGTTCCACAGACTATTCTGCTATCACCAATGCCTCCTGCTACTGCTATTATAATTTATTTTAATTACTGCTGTGGTTCCATTGACCACCACCAGGTTCCATGGCCTATTCTGCTATCACCAATGCCTCCTGCTACTGCTATTATAATTTAATTTAATTACTGCTGTGGTTCCATTGACCACAACCAGGTTCCATGGCTTATTCTGCTACCATGTGATCAAGAAATGGGTGCCCTGAGCAACTTGCTTGGGGGGCTCCTGCCAATGTTACATGCCAAAGAGAAGAAGAACAGTTTGTTGCAATCAAGAAGCCGATGCGCTCCTGCAATCTGTGAGTGCTCCTCTTTATGTATTCAGAACGAAAATTAATTGTCTGTGTGGAAAATTATACAAAGCAGTGGAAGACCTATGGTCCTGTGCCATACACACAAACATAGCTGCTATCCACTGCTACTGTCTTCCCCATCTTCAGCCATTGCATCCTCACTTTCAACTTCCCTTGCCCCACTGGGTTTCCAACATGAAGGGCAATGCTACTGGTGGTGGATATGTGCTACATACACTTCTTGTGGGAATGAGCCCTTACTTGGCATACATTTGAAAATATGGTAATATTTACCAATATTTTACTATGACCTAACCTCTCCCTTCTCTCATGCAGAACCCTCCCCTGATGCTGTCTAACCCTTAACTCCCTCCCCGTGGTGCCTAACCCTTAACCCTCATGGTGGTTCCTAACTTTTAACTCCACCCTCTGTGGTGCATAACCCTTAACCCTGCTTGGTGGTGCTCAACCCTTAGCCCCACCCCTGATGGTGCCTAACAATTAATCCCACTGGTTGGCAACTAACCTAAACCCCCCAACTAACCTTAACACCCCACTTAACCTTAACCCCAACATCTTGTTTAAAAGGGCACTCGAATTGCGACAACAAATAGCGGCTTACACCTAGAAAATAACAGCTACAAAAAGCAGCAACAATTAGTGGCTATACATAGAAAATAGCAGCTACAAACAGCGGCTACAAACTGTAGCCGCTATAATGGGGAGCGCCATTTTAATACTGTGTGCGCCAAGATTTCTGCACAGCCGCTAAAATCAATCGGAGAGATAGCGCACCCTTTTAAACTTGCAGTGTTTTCAAATGATCCTCTTACTTTTACAATTTTACCACATTAAGTGCTGCCATGCATACTTGCTTTCATGCCACCTATGTTTTGATGCAAACTATAAGAGTTATGGGTAATATTTGCTTCCCACAGTGCATTTGAGAGGGAGACCTTGGAATAAATTGCCTAAGCATGGCTGCCTGATGTGATTCCCGGAATAAATTTAATGACGAACGTTTGGTTAGTAAAGTAATCTCGTTTGTATAAATTATTGAATGGAAACAATTAATTCATGGAGACTTGAAACATTAATAATAGGTCTGCTGTTAGTATTTTCTTGGTCGAATATAAACTTACTTTAGCTGTAAAAATAATAAGTATGTAAAGGCTAAACACACAGCATTCTATGTACCATCATGAGCATTAGTAGTGTTAACAAAAGTATAGGTAATCTAGGGTAGCAGTTAAAATTGTTACTATTGATTTAATCAATTAATTTACTTCTCACTGTCAAAATACAGCCATTAAAAGGTCTCACTCAGATGTTTTATCCTGCGGTATTGATTGTTTTCAGCAAAAATATCAATAGCTTTGTATAGATCTCAAGCGCAAAAGTTCCTTAATTATCGATCAGTAAACAGTTGCTCAGAGCCAGCGAATTTGAAAGAATAACAAAAAAGGAACATCAACATTTCAAACTTATCTGAAACAAGTCAAAACAATTTGATATCAGAGAGCAGATAATTCCTAGAATTGTCACCTGTCAGTCTGAACTGAAGTAACAAATTCTCAATGTCTTTATCCTGCAAATTGCTGGTTCCATGAGGTTATCTTTTTATGGCACATCTTAAACAGTCTTGGATACAAAAATATAAAAAGACATAGGACATTGTTAAAGACTGAAGAAATCAGGTAATTACCTTTGAAGGATAGAGGGAAGATTCACTTACAAATAAAAGGCTGGATAAAGTGGACCTGTTTCATTAGGAAACACAATAATGTGGGGATGTCATAAAAATATAGAAATATAACCAGGTTCATATAAAGGTTAAAGATTTCCCTAGAACTATACAGAACATAAATAAATTGGAGCATTGAGATTTGAGAAGGTAAAACACTAAATTGCCGCACTTGTATTAACTCTTAGGCAGCATAGAAAACTGTGGGCTTACTCCTACCCACTTCCATAAACAATAAAATATATTTTTAAAAAATCATTTTTTTTACATTTTCAAAAAAAAAACATTTTTTATTTTCCCAAAAAATTGATAAAAAAAATGTGTGAGAAGATTGGTTCACTGGCACAAGAACATTTTTTTTATATATTTTGCATTGGGATTTGAATATAAGTTTACAGACCTGGATGTTATCCTTACACAGCAGTGTCATATCAATTATAGTACTAGGGACAATATTATAATCCAGGGAGAAAATCAAAGAAATCAAACCCCTAGTCCACGGGGGAGCTCACGTGGAACACACTGGTCTAACTCATCGTTAAAGAAAACCTGAACTGAAAATTAAAAGTCAAAATAAACATACACAAGCCATACTTACCTCCAGCGTAGTTTACTCCTCAATCTCTTTCTCCTTTCCTGCGTCCTGTTTGTCCACTGTGATCAAGGGAATTTTCCGTCCTCCATTTTGAAAATGGCCATTACCCCATAAAAGCTTCCTGGTCAGCACACTGTTAAACTGTAACATTGCCCACTTGAGCCATAGGGAAACATAGACATTACTTGGCACATCAGTTGTCCTCTCAGCTATAACTGACAGCAACTGATAAATAACTGACAGCAACTGTTATATTTCAATTCTGACAAAAAGTTGTCAGAACTGGAAGGGACTGTTGTCAGAAGAAAATGGTGAGCTTCTGAGAGGAACTGATGGCAAGGTAACTATGTAATGTTCATTTGAAGTTACCTTATGTGTTTATTTTAAATAATTTTACTCAGTACAGGTTCCCTATAACAAGTATTCTGCTGCTTCTTTGGGCACCACCAATTGGTAAAGAGATTCAATAAAAGAAGAAAAACAAGCGCTACTTGTGTTAAACAGCGTTAGGCTTGGTTCGTAGTGGGTGGTGCATACCTTGTAAGAGCAGAAACGCAACGCAAATGATTGGGAAAGAGGCACTGCACGTAATCCGCATGTTGCGTTGCATACAGTGAAGTACAGTGAAGCCTACAGTCAATAAATAGTATGTTTCACTGTTATTGTTAAGTTGCCACTGCATGCTGTGTGTTACAATGCTTCACACCCTTATGCTGCAATGCACCAACCACCCTGTGAACACTTCATAGGTTGTGCATCACAGTGCAGCAAGCTGCATTACAAAGTGGCCATCATGCTGCACCGCCAGTGCCAGATCATCCACAAGGCAATCCAAGGCAGTTGCCCAGGGCCAGGGGAGAGCCTAGGGGCGCTATCTCCCAACAAATCTTAGTAAAAAAAAAGCCAGATGATCATCAGCGGTTGGCAAAAACTGCTATCTTGCCTAGGGCCCCATTTCATCTTTTTTTTCTTAACAAAAGTTTTATTGTGCAAGTTATTGTACAGACATATGAAACAAGAAAAAGTGAGTATTTTTCACAGTTCTGTAACATGCGACAGCTATTACATTAGCGTATAAACAGCTACTTAATATAGAGGAGAAAAAAAAAAAAAAGAAAGAAAAAAAGGAAAGTCCTTACATACTTTATATAGAGCATATGCTGTCACAGGTGCCTATTTTGTGCACATTGCATTTTACTACAGTTAAACTAGTAAGATAGTGAAAAGCTAGAAGAGAAAGGGTGAAAGACATTGCATCAGGATTTTATATCTTTGCATTAAGAAAAAGAGTAGTACAATACAATATGATTAATGTTCTGTATTCTATAAACAGGGTAGAGTCGATAGTGGGTATGCATAATCTTAGACAGTGAAGGGGGGAACAATCTGCATATAGTGCGTGGGAAACACAGGGAGAATATCTCTTGGACGCAACTTGCGCTTTGGGAGGGGACATCATGTATGTTTCATAATTTGAGAATACTCTTCTTTGGTCTGAAAATCTATCCATAGAGCCCAGGTAAAGTAGTGTTTTTCGAATGTGTTTTTCTGCAAGTGGGAGATTTCCTCGAGTTCCATAATGGAATTTATAGCTAGAAACCATTCTTTTATGGAGGGGGCTTGGGTGGTTCTCCAGTGTCGTGGGATGAGGCCCTTAGCTGCATTGAGTAGAAATGGGAGAATATTTTTCTTATAGCTCCTGGGGCTCATATTGGTCTTATGGAATAAAATCACCCAGGGGTCTCTATCCAGGGAGACGTCAGTTATTTTCAATATGAGCTCTAATACTTTATCCCAATAGTCTCTAATAATTGGGCAGGTCCACCATATGTGTAGCATTGTTCCAACTTCTCCACATTCTCTCCAGCAGCCATTTGAAACCTCTGAGTTAAAACTGGAAAGACGTGAAGGGGTATAATACCATCTAGAGATTAGCTTAAAATTGGCTTCCTGTATTTTAGAACTTATGGAGGAGATATGAACCAAGTCTAGAACTGTGTCCCTTTCTGCTATCGTGAGAGTAGAACCAATCTCCGCCTCCCATTTATTTAAGTAAAGGGGGTTGTCTTGACATAGCTGGTCCAGTATAATATCGTAGAAAAGTGAGATACCATGTTCAGGTCTAGTTTCTTGTAGGAAAATTTTAGAGAGGGGAGATGGGGGGCTGAGTGAGTCCCTGGAGATATTTAATGAGGAAATAAAATGTTGAAGTTGTCTCCAGTGCCATCTGTCTAGTGGAAGAGTTCCGGCCTTACTTCTGAAGTGCTCTAATTGTTGGAGAGCGTGATTTGGAGTAAGGACTTCAGCCAGTCTCAGGACACTGTCTGTACTTGAGGACCATTTACTAAAAGTCGAGCTTATTTGGCCTGGTGGGAAATGAGGGTAGCTAGTTATGGGCATGTGGGGGGACAGCAATTGTTTGCCATATAATTTCTGCATTGTGGAGTGCCAGATTTTTAAGGTGGTTGTAATTGCGCCCCATTTCATCTTAATCCATTTTTGCGCAACTCAGCATATTGTTGTGGATGTACCCAAAGGATGATTCTCCCATTGAGGAGGGAGCAGCTCATTTTACCAAGTTCTGAATTTTTGTCAGTATTAGTGATGAGCAGAAATTACGCTCATGCATAATTACACATCGTAATACGCAATTACACATCGTAATGCGAAATTTTGGGGGAATAGGGTAATTACCCACTTGACAACTGAGGCATTTTTCCCCTTGTGGATCAGAGCAATTTTCACCTGTCAGCTCTGTGCCCTTTCTTTTGCCAATAACTTAATTAGTACTAATCAGGGCCGGTGCTACCATTAAGGCAAAGGAGACAGCTGCCCCAGGGCCCCAGAGCTTGTAGGGGCCCCCAGTGGCTACAAGAGGAAAAATTTTTTTTCAAATCGGCCTTATAGTTTTTGAGAAAATCGATTTTAAAGTTTCAAAGGAAAAAAAAACACATTTAAAAACCTGCTGACTTTAATGGTCAATAACAAATCCACCTTAAATGCTAGAAACCCTAAATGTTCAGAATATGTTAAGGAGATCATTAGGAATAAGAGGAAAAAACAATTTCTCAAAAAGACCTTATAGTTTTTGAGAAAATCGATTTTAAAGTTTAGAAGGAAAAAAGTATAGTTTTAAATGCGGTAAATGTCACTTTTAGTAGCATACCTAACGGTAGTGTAATTTTACATGCATCAAATGATAGCGCAATAAATTTCCTGACGGGGTTTCCAGGGGGTCTATACGCAGCCACAGCGCTTTGGCCAGGGATCGCTATACAGCCGCAATATGGCTGTATGAAGATCCCTGGCATTTTTTTCTATTTTCCCAATTTTTTTTATGTTTAGAGTGTGGGAATTTTTTTTTTTTTAAATTATGTTGGGTCCCCCCTCCTGAAACTTTTGAACCCCTTGTCCCCCATGCAGGCTGGGATAGCCAGAATGTGGAGCTCTGACCGATTGGGACTTCACACCCTGACTATACCAGCTGCAAAAAAGGTCCCCTAATGCCGAATTTTGTTCCGGGTTATATGTTGGGGGGGCCCCCCAGGTTTATTTTGCCCTGAGGCCCCATTGTTGCTTAAACCGGCCCTGCTACTAATCACAGTGTAATGATCTATATCTTGTTTTTCTTGCGACCAATTAGGCTTTCTTTGGGAGTTACAGTATGCCAAGAATTATTTTATCCTAAATGCATTTTAACATGAGTAATAAGAAAGAAAAATGAAAAAATGCATTATTTTTCAGTTTTTGACAATTATAGTGTTAAAATAAAACATTCTACTGTGGATAAAAGCCACACATTTAATTTGCCCTTTTGTCCCGGTTATTGCAACGTTTAAAAAATTTCCCTAGTACAATGTATGGCACCAATATTTCATTTGGAAATAAAGGTGCATTTTTTCAATTTTGTGTCCATCCCTAATTACAAGCCCATAAATTAAAATTTAATAGTAATATACTGCCTTGACATACATTTTTAAAAAGTTCAGTCCCTAAGGTAACTACTTATATTTTTTTTATGTAAATCCCCCCCCCCTTTTATAAATAAAGAAAAAAGTTTGGGTGCTATGGGAGGGTGTGGGAGGGAAATAGTTAATTATATCAGTCAGTGTGGGGATTTTTATTAAATAAAAAGCAATTTTGGTGCAATATACTATTTGGCCACAAGATGTCCTCAGTCGTTATTTCTGATTCACGTACGTAAGCACGTGAATCGGAAGTAATCCGTGGCTGTGTAATGCAGGAAGATACAAAGAATGCCGGCGTCTCGTAGACGCTGGTATTCATTGAATCGGGGACTTAGATTTATGAATGGGACCTGCGGTCCCATTCATTAACTTCCCCTCTAAGCGGCGGTAACGATGGTGCGCGCGCACACGCGAACGGGAGCGAGCAGCGGCTGCATGCATTCACGGCCCTGGTGCATCCAGTCTTTTTTGCAGGGCCTTGAATATACTGCACGGCATGCAGCAAGTAGTTAATTTCGTAGTTTATTGTTCCTAATCGTTAATACACATGAATTTACGTGTAATTTACTTGTAATTTTGTGCCAAATTTGGCAGTGAATAGTAAAGCCCCCATACATTATATTGCTACTAAAATGGCTACATATGTTAAGAGGAATAGTGGGTACAAGTTACAAAAAGAATTGTTCAAAAATAACTTGTAGTTTTTGAGAAAATCGATTTTACAAATACAAACAATTGTTTTTAAACTAATTTTTCTGGGTTTAAAAAACATTTTTATTTGCATATTTAAAATTGATTTGATCAAAAACTACATGGTCTTTTTGAAAAAAATGTTTTTACTTGTTCCCACTATTCGGCTGAACATATGTAGCAATTTTAGTAGCAATAGCATGTATTGGGGTATTGCTATTCATCTCCAAAGCCTGCACACAATTACGCATAATCTACTCATAAATGCGTGCGTAATTACAAAGATTATACTAAGTCAATTGAATTACAAATATGTAATTACGTATATGTGTAATTGTGAAAATGTATGCATAATTTTGTGTAATCGTAATTAACAGATTACGATCATCTCTAGTCAGTATTGACTGATCATCAAAGAGTCAGTAATCCAAAGAGTTGACCTGGTGGGTTTCAAATTTTAAGAATTATTTTTTTTCTTGTTTGCTTAGGACTAGGAGGATGAATCTCCAAATTAGCTAACAATATTAGTACTCTGTTTAGTATTTTATTTTTTCTATCTGTTTGGGTGTCTTGTCAGTCTTTCATACTCAAATTCCAGCCTAAACATTTGAATTTTTATTTGATATGGAAAGAGAACGTTTTACATTTATCTGCTTGTTATTGCTTGTCTCCAGGGACGTTTCTTTCATGAAGCAAGGTGAAACATTTGCATCAGGTGCGGCAATTTTTGGGGCAGCATTTTTTGTACTGTGTGTACCTTCCTGAGGAGGAATGGAGTGGCTGAGGGTGAGCAGTTTGTTTGTCACAGACTCACAGCCAGCCAGTGTGCTATTGTGTTGAGCTGCAGCATGTCATGTAAGAACATTAAATGAAGCAGAGTAAATTGTCAGGTGCTGTGCGATCATTCCAAATTGGGAAGGGGGGAGGAGGGGGGCATCCTCACAAGTTTGCCTCAGGCATCAAACAGTCTAGAACAGTCCTGCTAGTCTCCATCATTGCTGTGTAGATTTCCCCCCCAGTTATTGTTCTTGGTAAAAATTTCAGGAAGTGGAGAACATCTTCTCAATAAGGTAATACAGGTAGTAATAAAAATCTCATAGATGTACTTTACCCCATCAACAAAAAGAGTGGTATGTATTGCTTTCTGTGTCAACATTAAAGTGATTGTATTGTAGGTCTTGCTTTTTGTCACTGTCACTAGAACAGGATGGGAGGTAAAAGCTCTTCAAATTTAACAGACAATAAAAACTTTTCTTGCAGTAGTTAAACTTTAAATTAGAAATGTGGTCTGGAATTACATTTTAAGTAACAGAAATCTTCAACAAGCGATTTTTATTTGTGTATTCAATATAATTCCGCTGTGTCTTAACCGGTTCAGCACTGCAGTCTGAAAATCTCATGCATCCGAGCAACGTTCACCTCCCATTCATTCGCCTATAACTTTATTGCTACTTATCACAATGAATTGATCTATATCTTGTTTTTTCCACCACTAATTAGGCTTTCTTTGGGTGCTACATTTTGCTAAGAATTATTTTTTTCTAAATCTATTTTAACAGGAAGATTAAGAAAGAAATGAAAAAAATTCATTATTTCTCAGTTTTTGGCCATTATAGTTTGAAATTAATATACGCTAGCGTAATTAAAACTCATGTATTTTATTTGCCCATCTGTCCCACTTATTACACCATTTAAATGATGTCCCTATCACAATTTATGGTACCGATATTTCATTTAGAAATAAAGGTGCATTTTTTCAATTTGCGTCCATCACTATTTATAAGCTTATAATTTTAAATAATATAATAACATATTCTCTTGACATGCATATTTAAAAAGTTCAGACCCTTGGGTAACTATTTATGTTGTTTTTGTTTTTTTTTAATTGTATTTTTTATTTTTATTTTTAATAAAAAAAAGTGTATGTGGGTAATTTTTGGTGTGGGAGGGAAACTGTTAATTTTAAATGTAAAATATATATATTTTTTAATTAAAAATGAATTGTGGTGCAGTTTACTATTCGGCCACAAGATGGCCACAGTGAAAAAAGTCCTAGATGCGAACAATTTCGCATCTAGGAACTTAAAAGCAGGGGAAATGTTTCCTGGGGGCAGAAATACCGCGCTCAATTTAAATGTTAAGCCGGTGGTGGATATGTTGTAAAAATTATCAAGCGCTCCACACCAATACAACTCGCTGCCAGAGGTAAACTCCAATCCACAGTGGAACCAAGAATATGTAAATCTGTATTCCTCAGCGCTGAGACATCACCCTCTTCTGTTTTTATAGCCTGTAGTCACCCAGTGCTTGTTACATACACAGTGTCCACCACCAAGGGACAAACAACAAGCCAGGCTTAGTAGTTTTCAACAACAGGGGGGTACAATCTTTATTCGACAGTTTTTCATAAAAACACATTACTTACATTGTGGGTCCATGCAAACTGGACCCAAACTGCATAAAAACGCATATAAGGTATTTGCACTGACTGGTGTCAAAGTGCACCTTATCACACCATTCAATGGTCGTCACAGAGATAGCCCGTCTCTCCTTCCCTACCAGGTTTCGGCGTTATGCCGTCATCAGGGGATATAGTCAGGTCAGACTCCTAAAATAGCTTTGAATACTTTGCAACTTTCTATGGATCAAGGAGGTCTGGCCCTTCCAAACATGCAATTATATTATTACGCCGCAATCCTAGTTACTGCTCGGTGGTGGTTCGCGCAGGACAGGTACAACCCTGCTGTTGTGACTGAGGCGGCCCGTCTGGGATCGTATGAGAGGCTTACACTGCTGCCATACAGAGGCACGTCAAACGATGACCGTTGTACTGTCCCAATGCAAACAGTTTGCAAAATCTGGATGGAGGCAGGGAAATATTTGGGTGAAGGTAATCTAATCTCCCCATACACTCCTATTTGGGATAATCCGAAACTATTTCACTTCACTCAGATCCCCGACCCCAGACTGTGGACCTCTTCGGGAATTAAGAACCTACAGCATATTGTTCGCAATGGTTCACTCTTAACATTTAACGAACTTAAACAGACCTTTTCCATTGTGAACAAGATGTTCTTCCGCTATTTACAACTCCGTCACGCATTTTCTGCACAGTTCCCAGGTGGGGCACCGGATCTGTCCGTCGGTGATCTAGAGGAAACGCTTCTGACACAACACCTTGATAAACCTCTCTCAGTTATTTTATATATTTTACTAGCCAAAAATAACGAAAAACTTACCCGGTCACAAGAAAAATGGAATGTAGATGTTCAGGGTATTGATAGTACAGACTGGGAGGATATACTAGAGGAGTTCGTTAAGACCCCCATCTCAGCCAAAGATAGGCTAATTCAGGTCAAATTTTTACATAGAACATACCTCACACCGACTCGGATGCATAAAATTAGTTCCTCCAATAGTGCAACCTGTCAAAAATGCACGGCTGAAGAAGGCACATTCTTACATATGTTCTGGAGTTGTATAAAAATTCAGACATACTGGGCAGATGTTTTTGCCATCATCAACGAGATATTGGATTCTCACTTTGATTGTACACCTAAATTAGCCCTTTTGGGTCTATTTGAAGATCAAACATGTAGTAAACATGTACAGTATTTAATTCGCATACTATGCTTTTATGCTAGAAAAGAAATCCTAAGAGTTTGGAAAGGGAATACTAGACCTTCTGTGAACCATTGGAAGCGCACAATTAATATTGCCCTCCCATTATATCAACTGACATACAAAAACCGCAACTGTCCACAACGGTTCAATAAAATATGGGCTCCATGGTATAATAATATCATGACATCTGGTTCGGATCTTGAACCTTGATCCAATTCTAAATATTGGTTTATCAGTGGCTTGATGCCGCGATGCTGTGGGTGGTGGCTGGGGATTGGGCCTGGAGTCTCTTTCTTTTCCTTTCTTTCCTTTCATCTGTTCTTTCTCGCTCCTTCAGTCTATAGTTCCCTTTCTTCCTTTCTCCCTCTGCTCTTCTTTCTTTCTTCCCTACTCTTGTGGCGTGGTGCTCCGACTGCAGGGAATATACATAGGCAACACAGATCTTTTAGGGTATCACTTTATGTTCACCTTAATTACTACAATGATTGTTTACCCATGTGCCTCAATGTATGACAACTATATTAACCTTTCCTGTGTTAATGCAGTGTACCGTGATAACTGGCTTTGAACTCCCTGTGGTGGGAGCAGAGCGCTATTTCATGTAATGTATCTCCTTTTGTTCTTTTCAAAATAAAAATTGATTTGTGAAAAAAAAAAAGAAATACCACGCTCTCTGGAGAGAAAGCGTCGGTATTTCTGTGGGGAAGATAGATCGGTGAATGGGAATTATATTCCCATTCACTGATCGGGGGCTAGCAGCGGGTACCGGGAGCGCGCGCGGGGGCGCGCCCGATCGCGCGCACGAGGCGGCGGCAGCAGCAGTGCCTATCTGGACGAGGAAGCTCGTCCAGATAGGCCGAACTGGTTAATATTACACAGTCAGAAACCTTTTGGGTTCGCCACACCTCTAGGTAGAGTTTCTCCCAGGTAAATCTTAAGTAAATTGTATGGTGTATAGGTGCTCCAGTTGCGTGTGGTTCGGTATTAGTAATGGAGAGAATCCGAAGACAACAACAAAAGTTGTTTAGGTGATACCTTTAATCACTAACTGTACAAGTCCTCCTCAATACAGAATGACTTAGATCCGACCCACTATTAACATGTGAAATAATCAGTGGTGTAGCTAAGGAGCACTGGGCCCCGATGCAAGTTTTACAATGGGGCCCCCCAAGCACTCTATACATAGCAATTGATATAGCACACCACAACCTGTCAATGGCAACTACAGTGTCAGAGGTGCAAGAAGGGGATGGGGAACAGTTTGTTAAGTGTCAAAGTGTCTATAGAAGTGATTATTATGAGCACAGGATCAATAGAGAGCTAATGCTGCAGGTGAGGGAGGGCCCTGCGGGGCCCCTCTGGCCCAAGGGCCCCGATGCGGTCGCAACCTCTGCAACCCCTATTGTTATGCCCCTGGAAATAATGGCTCACCAGATCTCAAGGCTGACCAATAATAGACCAGCAATCAGCGCTTAAAACATCCACCGATTACTTACAATCTCAGCTCCTCGTCCGGACAAATCCTCAGAAAATCCAAACAAGAATCGCTTATGGTGTAGTATTAGTAACTCCGATTGTTACCTCTCCTTTTGACATGGTACATATACACTATACACTACTTTTCACCACTTGTGATCCCAATCACCAATATACAAATGAACCGCTCACCAGATAAACTGGCTGAACGACCACAGATCAGCAATATAGCATTCACTGCAGTTCTGATGTCTGTCCTCTGTCTTCTTATTGGAATCAGTTCTCAATCAATTCAGTAAAAACATATGTGCTTGTAAAATCAATATTCCCAGGTGTCAGCCATCGTCCTGCACACCCCGTCCTAAGCTCCACCCCTCTGCCTCTGCTAAAGACTTTTTATTGGATAAATGACTTCATGTTGCTACTATGTATATGCTATATGTTGCTATATGTTACTACTTTTACTCACACCAAGGCTGCAAGGTTTCAGTAATCCTACCTAATAAAAGCTAACTGTCACTGCGTCCAGCAGTTTTGTCCCTGTGTCCCAGGATTTTTGTTACTTCACATGTACGCAGTAACTGACAGCTGGGACCAGGGAGCTGGACGGGCGACTGAGGTGGGCGGGTGCGGGTGAACGAGGTGGGCGGGTGCGGGTGTGCGGCTGCGTCGGGCGCGCTGGGTGCGTGGTGGTTGCGTGCACGGCGTGCACGTGCATGCGCACTGGCGGCGGCGGTGGCAGTGGCCGTAGACCTACAGTCCATTTTTAAACGGGCTGGGTCTACTAGTAATCAATAATGTCTTCTAATTAATGATAATTAATCATTAACGATAAAAATTACATTTCTATTTGGAAATACTGTCTGTGGAATCCCCAAAGTTACATACTGAGAAGAGGAAGTGAAGCAATAGCTCTTCAACAGTGACAAAGTCAGCAATGCAAATGCTATTCCAGAAGTGTGGGGAAAGGTTAGAATATGTGTTTTATTTTATTTGTTGTTCACAACTCCATCTTTTATAAAATGTAAGTGAATTAGGTCTTTTGCACACTACATGTGATTACGATTTTTTAAAAGATCTGATTTTTTATTCTGATTAAAAAACATAGCCAACACACAGTACTTTTTTATTGTATAGAAAATCGGAATCACATGTAGTGTGCAAGAGGCCTTACTGTCCTAGAGACATAATCATTGACAATACTGTAGAAATTGAAGCCTCCACCCCACCCACCACACACAATAATGACACAGGTAGCTATACCCACCCCACCCCACACACACACACACACACACACACACACACACACACACACACACACACACACACACACACACACACACACACACACACACACACACACACACACACACACACACACACACACACACACACACACACACACACACACACACACACACACACACACACACACACACACACACACACACACACACACACACACACACACACACACACACACACACCTTATGAATGGATGCCTTTTTTCAATGAAACTGTCTCTTTCCTATACGGATGAAAAGTAAGAAAATACATTTTTAAAATATCTATCTATCTATCTATCTATCTATCTATCTATTATCTATGTGTGTTTCTGTCTAGGTGGCTGGATAGATAGAGACACCACCTCTGACACGGGAGACCAGCATTTGAATCCCGACTTAAAGAGAAAACATAATGACACATAGTAGATTGTAATTCATTATTTAGTATACTTAATTTTATGTTATTTATCCTGGTTTCAGCATCACAAACACTTCCTATATCTAAATATTGCAGTATATTGTAACCCTGGCCTTCTAGTGATGATGATGTCACACAGCCTTCTGCCCCAGAGCATTCTGGGAGAACAGGTGTTTTTCCTGACTTTAGAACACACCACAAAGAAACATAAAGCAGTGATGTTTTTTTTTGCCAACAGTAAAGATGTCACCACCTGCAACTCATTTATTAATTTAAGAATGTAAATCAGGGTGAGGAAGATTTTACAATTGGCAAACACTGACTAAATAATTTTTAACTTTATTTTGTAAAAAATAAAAGCAATTTTAATCGTTAAGTTATATTCAGTAAATTTCCCCTTTAAGCCAGTGCCTATTCAGTAAAAAATCCTTGGGCAAGACTCTGTAACATTCCAGGGTGGCCTACTGAGTGCGCCGTTAGTGACTGGAGCTCCCATGTGCTTTGAGTCCAACAGGAGAAAAGCATTATACAAGTGTTAACTTTATTATTCCACTATCTATTATCAATGAATCTATCTATCTATCTATCTATCTATCTATCTATCTATCTATCCATCTATCTATCTATCTATCTAATCTATCTGTTGTCTGTCTATCTCTATACTCTATCTATCCTATAATTAATTGGCATACCAGATATGCTACCTGTTAACTGTTACCTGTTAAACTGTTAATTTATTTTAAGGAAATGTTATGATTGTCCTGATTTTCTAAAACTGTGTAAACTCTCAACCTTCCATTAACAAAATACTAAGTACTATTGGCAGAAACATTAAAATCTATTGTGAAAGAACCAATTTTCAGTTGATTTTACTTTTCCCATGGAGAGCTAAATCAATTAATGAGTCTAGGCAGATAATTACCCACCATATTTTTAGACCGTAAGAAGATCGATAAAGTCAAATGTCTTATTCTATATTTCAACTTTCGATCACATAAATCAATTGTTGTATTCTCTAAACATTATTAAAAAGGAAAATTTAAAGATTAAAAGGTGATGAAACAAGTTGTTCTGCCAAAGAACAACTTTTGCTGTTAGCTGAAACTGCTGCAGAATTTACACAAAAAGTTTGCTTTCTGACATTATGGACAACAACCATTACGTATGCATCCTTTAAGTAAAAAGTTGACCAGCACAGCTAAATGAAGTTGAGCAAGTAATGCTTGTTTAGTGACTTAAGCACTGGAGACTTGGAGAGTGAATAAGTAATGCCCAGGCTAACGAACTGAATAAAAGGCTCTCTATCCATTAAATGTCTCTTTGCAATTGTCAATATTTTTCTACAGTGCAATGATTTCTTATCAGGGCTTGAATGAACCGTAAAACCACCTTTTGAAATATTGACATTTCCACAATTTTGAGCACAATAAAGTTTCTTATCTGTATTCTGATGTGCTATTACTTTTTAGAGTTTGTCCCAAGTGGGACACAGCATGATTAAAAAAGTAAAAATACCATAAAAATACAGTTTTACAGAGGATTATCAAACTTTTAAGATGTCTTTATAGTGTGAAGGAAACAAAAATAGGTCAAATGAAAGTCAATAGGTGTAAAGGGTTGCAATCTTTATTAAACATTTAAATTGTGGAGGAGGATATGGGGTAGTGGGTCAGACTTAAAATGTTAGTGTAAGTATACTGAAATGTTAGCACAATTTTAAAAATGGATTTATGATCACAAATGCAATATACAAAAATAATTGATTTAATATACTGGCATTCCATTTCAGTATATAGTAAAAGCTGTTATTTTGGTACCTATACACTTAAATAATTGCAAGGTGTGGTAATGCCCCCTTGTTTCCTGACTGCCTGAAGATCAAATAAGAGACTATATGGGAGACTACCCTTATTTTAAAGAAACATCCACTATTGGTTTCTCAAGTAGAGAGATGGCCCGAACGATTCACCCGGCTGTAGTAGCTGTATTGCTATTAGGGAAAGTGTTAGTAAGGCCTGTGTACTCTTCTTGCTGCTACAGTATCAATTCACTGTGTACATAACCCCAAGAGTCCTTCTAAGGGCTCTTTCACATTAGGGCAGATTTTCTGCGTTTCAACGCAACGGGTAAAGTTTGCGTTACCCAAGGTAAAATGAAAGTCCATAGACTTTCATTTTGGCTTTCGCATATAACGCTGCGTTTTTGTGCATTGCGTTGCACTGCACCCAGGCGCAGTTTTTCGTCCGACACTAGCTTTATGCATTACAATGTTAGTCAATGTAAAACGCACACTATGTGCGTTTTTAAACCATTAACGCAGGCAATCAGTCCCAGAATGCAACAGAGGAACAATGTAGAAAGTTGAATACTAAAAAGAAAAAAAAATTACCTGCGTTTTCCTATGTGCTGTAACGCATTGAAAACGCATTAAAAACGAACACTCACTGCAGTGCAACGCATATCAAAATGCATTAAAATGCATACAACAAATCGTATGCTTTGAGCGTTCTCCAACGCAAGCTCTGATGTGAAAGAGCCCTAAAGGCTGTGTTTTGATCTTGTGATACTGCTGTTCAAGGTGTGTCCACAATGTACTGTGTTTTCTGCCCTTTTAGAGATTAAAACACGACCCTGCGTCAACTACGTAGTTTTTGGCGGGACTTTTGCCATGGATCCCCCTCCTGTATGCCACGGTCTAGGTGTTAGGCTGCTTGAAAAAACTTTGCCGTCACTTTTGTGGCCAGAAACAGTCCCTATAGGTTTTAAAATTCGTCTGCCCATTGAAGTCTATGGTGGTTCATGCGGTTCGCCCGTTTGCAAACTTTTGTGGAACATTAGTGTTCGTGTTTGCGAACCAAAACCACAAATTTCCTGTTCGCTACATCACTATTTTCAAGTGGGAGGGGCTTGCCTTGACTTCCATCCACAAGCTTGATTGTTGCTTTTTATTAACTTGTATAGTAAACAAAGAACTGGAAACTTCTGGCTGACCTCCCAATCACATGATAATTAATCAAATTCTCTAACCTACAGGTGACTGATAGAATATTTTATCATTAAGGCCCCGTTCACACTTGCGTTTTGGCAAGTAAATGGACCGGATCCTGATCGGATCCTGATCGGATCAGGACTTGATCCTGATCAGAACCATTTGGTTCCGATCCGGATCCGATCCTTTTGTATCAGGCATGCATCAGGCTGGCATCCGGATCCGTGGGCAAAAAATAGTGAAATTATAAAAAAAAAATGTTGGGGTCAGCAGAAGGTGCACCTGGTGCACCTGTAGAATCAGGTTCCTCCGCTGTAGGCCTCACCTCCACCTCCGACATTCTGCCAAACAGCTCCAGCACGTCTGTCACTGCTGCTCCACTCCAGACATGCTTGGCCCATGTGTCCCCATCTGAAATGGCCGCTTGGATATGCATAGGAAGTGGGGTAGAACGTCAGGTTTTTGTAGGCAGTGTGTTCTGTGCCTTCCGTTTCCCATTGGTTTCTGTGTTCCGGATGGTGCTGTCCGGCCCAGGTCCGGGTGCGTGGGCCGGAGATCCGGACCCCAAAAATAGCGCATGTTGGAAAAGTGTCCGGAGTCCGGATCCGGTCCGGCTCCGTACTGTACGAAATTGACACGTGTGAACGTCCGCATAGACTTTGCATTGCTATGCGGAACGTACGTTCCGTTTGTACAGTATACGGTCCGGATCAGATCAGGAAAATCCGGACAGGGAACTCTAATGTGAACCGGGCCTTAGACAAGGAATACCACAAAAATGATTACTAGGCAATATAGGGAAACCTGGGTTTTATTGTCAAACCCTGGATAATAGTCCCACTCACTTACCTTAGACCTCTACAGGGCCTTCTTATACCTGGGTAAAATGGAGATGTAGAGAATCAATGTTTAACAAACTTGGATTTTATTACAAACCTTCAATTCATATTCAAAGTGAGATATATCCCATTAACAAGCTTATAAAAGAAATTGCAATTTAAAGTTCATCATACAATTATACATGTATTATAGAACATATTTGGCTAAATAGTTACATAGCTGCATCCTTAAAGAGAGTCTGAAGCGGCGGTTTAGCAGGGGCACACGTGCCCCTGCTAACTATGAGCTCTGAAGCGAGATTTATTCTCGCTTCAGAGTCTCTTTAATTGCTGCCTAAAAACCTTATTTCTATCTTCTAATAATCACAAATAAATCTATTCTTTTTACTCAACACAATACTGTAATTATACTATAATTATACAATACTGTGTACATAAGCGTTGTAAAACGGTGACCTAAAATAGTATATCACTGATTTATACTGATGAGAAGCTGACACTAATCTTGTGAAATTAAGTTCACATTGAGACTTTAACATTCCTTCACACTCAGCACATATTTCTATTATTTTTTTCTTATATCACATCAACCTAGTAGATTCTTTGAAGTTAAGTACCGTAAAGTTTGCCTGTCGATTGTGAACATTTCTCCAGTCATAAATCTATACCGGTATCCATATAGTGTATGTTGTTGCTTCCTTACTGTCTAAATGGCCTATATATATTTTGTACATCTAATAAAACAGGTGTTTACTATGTCTGACAATGAAAAGCTCTGTTGTTCATCCAATGAATGGGTGTTATGATGTTTTTGAGTCTATGAAACATTCTTCCTAGCTTAGAAGTGTATCAAACTACTTTTTTTAGCCTCCTGATAATAAAACAAAAAATATTAGTCCTGATTTTTATTAATGTTCTTCAATATGGCATTGGGGAGGGACCTTGAACATGGGAAAGCACTGGGCAGTAAAGTAATTAACCAACAGACAGTCTCTCCCTTAAGTTTTACAATTTTAAATTCAATTCCTGATGTGAACAGTATCTGTGTGGTGTTTTGTACGTTCTCCCTGCATGTCTTGTCTTACATTAAAAATATATATTTTACTTGTTTTTCTCCTGGTTAAACTTGATGGATGGATGTTTTTTTTTTCAACCAAACTATGTAACTATATTATAGTAGGTAAACCAGCTATTCTCCCCAAAAATTTGTGCGGGACCACAGAAGAGACAGTAGACTGTGAGCTCCTCTATACAATTACTATACAAATGAATAATAATAACAATAATATTTGTTTACCTTCCAGTGATGACTCGGGAGGTTCAAGAAGCCGAGCGCTACAGCAGTCTTCCTCCTCCTTCTCTTGCAGTGGCATCCCTGTGGCTGAAATTGAGCGGGCGCATCTGACCAGTGATGCTAGGCGGGCGCGTGCGGCTCAGAGCCGCTCTTATGCACTCAGGCGGCATTGATTGTTCAGTGTAAGCAATCAATTAAAGTGATAGCACCTAATTACCTTTTCCCTTCTTGAGCTACAGGGGATGATGGGAATTGTAGTTTATATGGTTTGGGTGGGAATTAGGCATCACTTCCTGGTCTCTTATCCTCACCCATTATAGCATTTGTTACCTTTGGGTTACTGCTGGGTTCTCTAGTTTTCTGTGGATCTCATGTGTCGTGTTTGACTTTGCCTATTCTCAGGTTTTAATGATTGATTGCTGCCTAGACCGACTCGGATTGATATTGACCTTGCCTTTGCCTAGCCCTCTATACCGCACCTCTCTGATCTCCGTGTATGACCCTGAATTGTTATTGGACTGCCTTTGCCTTACAATTTTATACTTTACCATTCTGTTTACGGTTGATAACATGAACTGTCATTGCTAGTCTAGTCTTCCAATAGCCTTCAGGTATATTTATTTCAATTTTTCCATTAACATTTAAAACTGCTGAGAGGGAGGCTGTTCAGTGTGTTGCATTTTGTTTGAGGAATTTCTACTGTGGCAGACAGTGATAGATGCAGAACATTGTCTTTTTATAAAATATTTTACCAACATCAGCAGAGCTGATCTATAGTACCAACACAGGTATAGAAGAAACTATGTATTGAAGTGAATATAAATAAGTAGCCTCTGAATAGCTATACACCATCTGGGAGGGGCTAGGAGAGTGATGGAGTGCCTGCATATATCACTATGTACCAACTGCACAACTACCACATGGGGAGGAGTAGAGTCAACTTCTTTACATTTCCTCACTAATTTCCAGATAGCATCTGTAATGCAGCCTTAGCTTTGCACATTTCTTTTCCCTGTTGAGACACCTCATTGTGTCATATGCAGTAGTTCTCATGACTCTCCTCTTCATTGGAATGCATTTCAATATCCCATTATTCAGTCTCCAGTTGCTGAGACTTGTAACCATACCTTTGATGGTCAATACAGGTAAGCATACAAGCTTGTCTATAATACTACTTTCAGGTACTGTAAAAAATGGCTTCTGTTCATGGAAATGGACAAAATGATTCATTGCATTGGCTCTTCCCCATCATTTTTGATAGTAAGCTCATAAAGCTACTGCTCCCTTTCCTATTGATAGTTGTTACCTCTCTATGTAGCTCTTGGACAGATGCTTGAAGTAGTTCTGGTATTGAGGAATGATGACACTTTATAAATAGTACAGAGACACTGCTGGTGTGCAACAACAGTTTGTTGTTGTAAATTACATAAATTGCTTTTCCTAATTTTCACTTAAATTTACTTTTATTCAACCAGCAAGTAATTTTTTGATGGGAAATGACATAGGTGTCTCCCAAAAGATAATAAGACGATGTACAAGAGGCATTATTGTGGAAAAAAGCATTACTCAGGTTTTATTTACATTTGAGCAAAAAGTGTCCAGTCCAAAATTATTCATACCCTTCACAAACTGTCAGTCTGTGGGAAAATCCAAAGTTCTATACCATTCCAAATAGTCCAATTACCCTGCATTACCCTTCCAAAGCATCCTAATTACCCTGATTAACTGGGAACAGCTGTTTTAATCAACTCAACAACAGGTGAAAAACAGCAGCTCTCTGCAGTTGGTTTGTGGACTGTCATGGCTAAGACAAACAAGCTCGGTGAGGACCTGCGGCTGCGCATTGTGGCTGCTCACAAGTCAGCAAAAGGCCATTTCTAAATGTTTTCAAGTTCCAGTGGCTACAGTGCAAAGTATTATTAAAAATTACAAGATGTTCCGCACTGTGGAAAATCTCAGAGGACGTGATCGGAAGCCAACAATGACACCTGTGCTGCCCAGGAGGATTGTGAGAGAGGTGAAAAAGCATCCAAGGATCACCACCAAGGCCATCCTGGTGAATCTGGGCTCAGCTGGTGGCAATGTCTCAAGGCAGACAATCAAACGGACACTGCTGGGTTCCACGGATGCAGACCAAAATGCCACTTCTCCAGATAAGGCACACAAAATCTTGCTTGGCCTTTGCAAATGCTTATCTGGACAAAGAAGAAGTCTTCTGTGTTGTGGTCAGATAAAACAACAATTGAATTGAAACAATCACAATGATGTTTATTTCATTTGGCATAAAGAAGGAGAAGCCTTCAACCCAAAGAACACATTCTCACAGTTAAACATAGTGGTAGGAACCTAATGCTTTGGGGGTGTTTTTCAGCCAATGGGCCAGGGAACCTAATCACAGTAACCGGCACCATGAAAAAAGAGCAATACATGAGGATTCTCAATAACAACATTAGGCAGTCTGCAGAGAAACTTGGCCTTGGGCAACAGTGGACATTTCAGCATGACAATGACCCAAAGCACGCAGCAAAAGTGGTGAAGAACTGGTCCTGTCCTGACTTGAATCCAATCAAGAATCTGTGAAGGGAGCTAAAGATTGGGGTGATGGAAAGAAGACCCTCCAACCTGAAAAATCAGATGTCTATGACAAATATGACAAGATTAACCACATGCTTGTTCAGGTGTGTGATTCAGACACTACTGAGCAGAAAGATCAGCAGGACTGCCAGGCAATTGGTATTGTTTAAAAGGAAATACATATTGCAGCTTCCAATGGTCTCTCACCTCAGGTTTCTTTTCAAATGACTTTGGTTAACTTCAAGCAAAGTTCAGCTGTGCTAATAGGATTTTCCTGACAATAACTCAGTTGCCAGCTACATTTAAAATGATGGTTTACAGATGACATAAAACACTTTAAAAGGATATCAGTTTTAAAAGGCATTGGTTAGGAAAAAGGTACAAACAAATTTCCACAGCATTGGATATTCCATGGAACACAGTGAAGTCAATCCTAAAAAGGCAGAGAAAGTACGGGGCAATAGTAGCATTGCCAAGGCACATCAAGTCTCCCAAAAGCAAGTGGTAAATGTTTTATCATCTGATAAGACCAATATTGGACGTTTTGGCCACACACAATTCCAAAAATTAAACACGGAGCCAGTGTAAAGCATCTCGTCACTTAAAGAACACCATGCTGATGGCAAGCATGGTGATAGCAGTATCCCATTTTGGGTTTATGTTTCTCCAGCTGAATCTGGGATGAGGGAATTATGAACAGTTCCAATTACCATTCACTTTTGCCCCCAAACCTTTGGTTTTGGTGTCTGCTAGAAAGCTAAAGATGAAGAGTAATTTCCCATTTCAATTTGACAATAACTCTAAGCAAACTTCCAAATCAACAAAATAATTGCTGCATCAGAATAAAATTAAACTTTTGGAAGCCGCCAGCCAGAGTCCAGAGCTAAATCAAATAGAAAATCTATGGGGTGACCTAAAAAGAGCTGTGCGCAAGAGATAGCATCTGACTTGGGTTTGCAGCTCTTTGGCAAGGAAGAGAGGGCAAATATTGCCAAAAACAGATGTGCCATGCTGATAGAATTCTAACTATGAAGACTACATGCTGTGAATAAATCAAAGACAGATTCAGCAAAGTATTCATTTAAGGATCTGAAAACACCCTATTGTATGCTTTTTATTGTTCATGTTATTTTCTCTAATAAATGATTCTTTGTCAGTTTAATTGAATTGTTCATATGTCACAATAAGTTTTGAAGTTATTTTTTGCGGTCTATTATTTTATTTAGAGTAGAAAAAAATGGCATTTTAACAGGGCTGTGTATGCTTTCTGGGGTGTGTATATATTTTATCAGTGGTGTATATATATTTTTATATTTTTTATACTATATCTGTTTTAATTTCATTCATATCATTTCTCATATTCTCCATGTAATTTCTCAAAAATACTTAGTCTTTGGTAAGTGGAAGCGATTGAATATCCTGTAATGGTTTTACAAGCTAAATGTAGCAGAAAAAAATATACCCTACTATACATTTCCCGTTCTAACATATAAGCTTTTTTTTTTTTTTTGCTTTGGGGAGTTTCCATAAAAAATTTAACGTAATTTATTTTTGAAGTAAAAGTTAATAATTCTCTTTGCATGAAAAATAAATGCTCCCATTAGAATTGCAGATTTCTTACTGATATATCTGTACAAAATGATTTATTTTAATTTAATAATGGCATAGATTTTTCAGAGCTTGAGTATACAGTGCTTCTCGTTAAAGCTGTAAAATATTTGTTGCCACTCAGGAATTCACCAGATCATTATTTTACAAAAGGAAAACCCATTTTGACAGATGAACTCCAGTCATTCTGAACAAATCACTGATACTCTATATAATAAGGCCTCCAAAGAGGTGAGCATGAACTTATTACTATGGCAACCCAAATCAAAACACTGTTTTAGTGAAGATTTCCCTGTTTTACAATGCAATGATGATTGTTTATGATACCACTGGAACCGTATTCCATAAAGGTTCACGAAATGAGCTGACAAGAAGAAACTCTTTATAGACATTCTTCAATGGCATATCCTCAAATTATCTATTATTAGACAAACATTGAAAATGGGCTGTACAAAGACGGCAGCATGACTGACAGGCAGAAGAGATGAATTATAGAAAATAAGTTTCATCCTTAGCAAAGTCAATCATTGCATCCAGCTTAACAGGTTCATACAATTTCTCGAGTGTTTTTTTCAGACTTGAAGCAGAGTGTACAAATGTTTTGACATTGTAGAATAAGCTTAAATTAAAAAAGAAAAAAATATATAATTTTAATAGAACAAAACAAGAGTTCAGGTTTCTATATCTATGTTTGATAACGCTTATTTCATTTAAATGTTAATGCTGAGCTTGTTGGCTTCTGAGTCCAGAGGCTTTAAAAAAACTGTTCCGATTTCCTTTTTTTAATAAGGCATTACTATTAATGTTTTACTTTGCCTCTGAATGAGAGTACTTTGTGAATTGGGACTGAATTTCTAAGGATGGAGAGCAATGGAGAATATGTGTCATATTATAATACAGTGAGTATTGCTGAAAGAGTAGCGAATCAAAGTTATAGAAGTTAATGATGGAGGATTAGTTGAAAAGGACTTAAGACATGTCCTGGGTAGAAGGGTGAAAGTTGCAATAGTGGGTGCCTGGGCAATTTACTCAGTGGGCGGCCCCGGAACCCACTATTATAGCAAGAAAACGTATAAATAGGAGGCATCTTAACACCAGGGTTAAGTTAAGTTTTAGTGCCGGGGGGAAGGGGGGATTTAAGATTAGGTGCAGAGGGAGTAAGGTTATTTGCCCATAGGGGGTTAAGATTAGTTGCCCACCAGGGAGGTAAAGGTTAGTAGGTTAGTTATCCACCAGGGGTGTGTGAAGATAAGTTGCCCACCGGGGAGAGATTAAGGTTGGTTAGACACCCACCATGGTTGAGTAAGGTTAGGCACCCACAAGGGGCGGGTTAAGGTTAGGCACCACCGGGTGCAATATATTGGTAAATATTGCCAACATTTTACAATATGATTTTAGTAGAATATCGGCAAATTTACCAATATTCTACTATAGGGATGCTCATTGTTGTAAACATATAGCCGTTATCATATTAAGGGCATATAGTGTAAGCGTAAGTAAAATCAGGGTCTTTACTGTAGATGCAAATATTTCCATAATATAGTCGATATAAAATAATGGGAGCTGATATAAAATAATGGGAGCCATTAATCACAGCAAATAATATTGAAGTCTATGGCAGTTAGATCCATTTTTACACAGACAGCTCTGGAGCCCTTTTCAACTGATACCTTTTTAACTGTGTTACTGTATAGACATTTCACTGGATTGTATGTTTGAAGTCAGATTAGTGTCTTCTAAGTCTTTTTTTCCAGGAAGTATGGATTCTGTTATGTTCATGTTCATTTCAAACAGTGATGTTCCACTTTTCTTTCCACACTGAGAGCTAAGATGTATGTTGACTGTCTATTATCTGTTTACACCTCTGTATCCTAAAGGTGCCCTCCTAACATGCATAATTACCACCATATAGGGAGGGAGGAGGCACCTCAAGTAAATAAAATGTTTAAAAACAGCTTAAAAAATGATACGATGTTGCTTACCCCAATAATGCAATGTAGGTAATGAGAAAATATTTTCATTTATTGAACACTTCAGAGACAACACATTTACAGATATTTCCCAATTTTTCAGGTCAATATAGTGTCTGGGGCCATGCTGAAAGTGGCTAGGAGGGCCATCAGGACTCAATCCCTTGAGAGGCAGTTCACCTTCGAGTGCAGGACAGATGTTTTGCTAGCCTGCAGGCTAGCTTGGTGTTCTGTTACTATGGATCAGGTAGAAGGTGTGATGCGTGGTGCATGGAACAATAGGCCAAGGAGAACAATGAGCTAGCCTGTGCACAACCAATATGACCAAGCAATCCTCTTGGCGATGCACCATGCAATGTTTGGGCCACTGTCCACATGTTAACAGAGATCGTCCCTGACTTGCTGCCTTTGTAGAGAACTATCTAGCAAGTATACAAGGTTTGAGAGAGAAAATTCTGTTTACTGACTGGGGTCCTTGTACATTTTTATCATACAAAAGCAATTATTATTATTGTTTTGGATTTATATAGTGCCATAATCTTCTGTGGCACTGTGAAATAAGTATTCAACACAGACAATTACAAGACAAAAGGCTGCAGATAAAGAATTGAACAGGTCAGTGATGCATCATACTTGAAGGTGGATAATATGTAATGCTTTACACAGCAGTAATAATACATAGGGGAGAGAGCGCTGCCCTGATGAGCTTACAATCTAATGAGTTAAGGGGTAGAACAATAGGTAGGGGTTGCTGTGTACAAGATGGTAGCATGGTGGTGGGTGGTTAGTTTAGTTTCTCAGGTGAGACTATGTGAGTTTCAAGTTGTGCCTTAATATAATAAGTGGGGGGATTGACAAACGTCAGTTAGCAGGCAGGCTACAAATGAGGAAGTTGCAGTAATCAAGACATGTCACAAAAAAGCATGCACAAGAAATTAAGTAGCATCCTGGGTGAGAAGGACATGTTTTTTAGGTGGAGATGGCGGGAAATATTAAGTCGATGTGTAATATAAGCGAAAGAGTAGAGTCAGTTAGTTAAACTAAGGCAGCAAACTTGGGTAACAGGGTTTATTGGATTGTTGTCAAAATGTCCAGGCAGAGAAACTAAATCACGTGGTGGAAAAAGCAGTAAAACTGCTGTATGTTTATGCAATGTGGAAGGAAAAATTACCATGATTACAGACAAGACGGTGTGTTCAGTTAGTTGGGTGAAGACGAATAGAGAGAAGGTGGGGGGTATGGATGTGTGGACTAGGTTGCTGGGTGAAACTCTTTCTAATGTTGCTGATTTTGTATTTAAAAGAATAAGCTGAAATGCAGGGAATGGGAGGTGGACATAGAGGTCAGAAAATGGAATTGAAGGTAAAAAGTTTTGGGGGGATTTTGGGACTGGATGGAAATAAGAGAGAAGTAAGAATGTTTGACCCTTATGGTAAACATCTTTGTAGCTCTGGAAATGCTCATGTAAATCATTTTTATACCAGTGCTGTTCAACTACCCAGGAGCTGTGTTTCAGTCGCTTGGACTCCTTAGTAAACCACGGTTGTCAGTAGTCCTGGTTGTGGTGGACTGTAAAGAAAGGGGCAGCAGAATCAAACTCAGAAGTTAAAGTGTTGTGACAGTGTGAAGCCTATAGTTCAGGATCAAAGAAAGAGAGTAAAGTGATGAGGGAATGCAGAGGGACAGAGAGCATCTGGGGCTCTTATTTAACTCACTTTTTCTTCTCCTGCATTAAAGCGGTTTCAAACCCTGACTTAATATTCAATAAAAACACGTTTTCCTACTTTTTATATGCCATACGGTTATCATATTTGCATTTGTGCATAAGTATTATTATTCATTTAGAAGTTATAGGTTCCCAAAAGTACAGTTTTTTGCTTTGTGAGCTGACTTTGCATTTTATTAATAACTGATTTTATTAATTATGTATTGAAGGCAGCATGCTTTGACTCTCTGTCTGTTTGGAGCTGCTTCTCCACAGTCAGAGAATGTGTCACATTCCTCACTTGATACATTTAAGTAGACACAAGATAATATAATCTACAACTTCGGATGCGTCCACATCTGACTGTACTGAACTTTAAAGCTCTGTGTGTAACCCTTCGAGTGCTGGTCTAGTACAAAAAAATGCTGGTTGCATATAATATGCTGTAAATAATGTTTTAGAGCAAAGATACAATGCTGGGCTATATTCCGCTTTAAGGCTGTTGACAAAAGTCGCAGAAGAGGACCACTGTGTGAGGGCAAGGAAGGTGAGTGACAGAAGTTTAACATCATGAGAAGAAATTAGAAGAATTCTTGGTGTCAATAGGGATTGTTAAAGTCTCTGATAATAACTGAGGGTATGTGAGAGTAAAGGAAGAGGGTGAGCCATGCAGAAAAGCATTCTAAAAAAGGATGGCTCAGCCTGAAAGGCAGTAGGTCACAGCAATTGCTGACATTCAGGGGTCACTGTGATGAGAGACAACAGCAGCGACATATTAAAGAGAGTCTGAAGCGAGAATAAATCTCGCTTCAGACCTCATAGATAGCAAGGGCATGTGTGCCCCTGCTAAACCGCTATCGCGCCGCTAAACGGGGGTCCCTTCGCCCCCAAATCCCCCTCCGTGCAGCGCATCCCCTCTTCCTAGTTGGGGCAGGGCTAAGCGCCGCAGCCATGCCCCACGCGCGTCTGTCAGCGCGTATCTCCGCCTCTCCCCGCCCCTCTCAGTCTTCATTCACTGAGAGGGGCGGGGGAGAGGCGGCGATGCGCCGCTGAAAGACGCGACTGGAGGCAGGGCTGCAGCCATTAGCCTTGCCTCCAGGAATGACCAATTCTACGACCAAGGTTTGCGGGGGTGGGTTTGGGGGTGAAGGGACCCCCGTTTAGCGGCGCGATAGTGGCGGTTTAGCAGGGGCACACATGCCCCTGCTAACTATGAGCTCTGAAGCGAGAATAAGTCTCTTTGTGAGGATCCACGTGGTTGTCTGCGCAGGCAGGCAGCCTTTTGATCACTGTTCAGGTCTGCATTCTGCAGGTCTCTGGAAGAGAGACCTTTTGTCAGTTGTGCAGCTTGCTGCTGAGGAATTTGCATATTTTTGTCATGCAGATTGCCTAGCCACATCCCCTGTGGGCTTGCTCTATAAATACTATGTGATACCACAGTAAGTTGCTGGTCATAAGGATTCATCCTGTGAAACACTCTGGAGAGTGTCAGCCTTGCTCATTGTTTGAATATTAGTTTAGAGTAATTCCTGGGACTGCACTCGGCAGGTTCCCTAGTGCAGTTAGGATTGCATATCTGTTTTGTCTGTCTGTCGCGATTGTCCTGTCCCAGCGGTGGTCGACAGGAAGTCGTTCTGATCTTTGTTCTTGGAGTATAACTGGAGCAGCGGTTGCTACCAGCTATCTCCTCTATCTGTCTTGCCTGGATCGCACTCGCCTAGTGCTAGTGCTGTGGATCCGTCTGATCTCCATCTCTCTGTCTACCTGGATCGCACTGGCCTCTTTTCGCTAGTGCTGTTGATCCGTCTGATCTCCATCTCTCTGTCTCCCTGGATCGCACTGGCCTCTTTTCGCTAGTGCTGTGGATCCGTCTCTCACCTGTTCCTGTTTTCGTGTGTCTGTCTTGTCTGCTATGAACGCTTGCTGGAGGCTCGGTGAGGTAACCGTTAAGCAAGCGCTCGCGTCCTCTGTTTCATGTTTGTCTGTCGGTGGTTAGTTAGGCGTGTTTGTCTCTATTGTGCTTATCACGTGGAGACTGCACTGTTGCGAATGAGTGCGGTGTTTGCGTTTAGCTAGCTTTTGTTTTTTTCCGTATCTCCTCATTGTATGATTTGCTGTGCCTTTGCTACTCTCGTGCTCTGCCTTGCTGTAACCTTGTGTCACTTCTGGCGATCGCACCTCTCGCGATCGCGTTCCTACTTCATATCTGCTGTGGTGTGTGCACCGTTGCGGGTTGGCGACTAGTTTTGTGCACACACATACAATCTGTCTCTGTGCTCATTCTCAATCGCCTCTCTTGCGATTGCGTTTCTTCCCTTCGTTCAATTCCTGTCTGGAGTGTGTGGTAGGGTAGAGGAGCTGTTCCTCTGCACTCCACAGCTCCACCTGCCGACAGGAATTTCCCTCTACAGGTGCATTGCACCTTCTGCTGGGTTTCCTCAAATTATACGCTTGTGGAGGATTTCCGCAGTGTCAGCGCACGCCTTGTGCGCTGATCACGGAGAGAATTCCACAATCGTTAAAGTATGACCAGCCAAACCAAAATTCCCAGTGTAGAGGGAATTTCTGATTTGTACGATTTTGTCGAGTATGGGTGCTGTGTCTTTAAGAGCTTTAAAAGGCTGAACTCAGAGACCAAAGCGGAATTTCTCTCTGAATGTGTGAGGTTTTCCCAGAATCCCACCTTTCAGATTAATGATCCGTCCACGTAGGCTCTTCAGTTTGCCTATGTGCTCTTAAAAGACGATTTGTTCACCTGGGCATATGATGTGCTAAAAAACAATTCTTGGAATGATAATCTGTATTAGTTTCTTGCAGTGATATTCTCTCACTGGTTTAAACTGCCTGGCTTACCACCTGCTCTGATTGAACGTGTAGCTGCTGATAAGTCAGCTGATCTTTCCCTTCCATGCAAAACCTTTCAGTATGACAATCAGTTCAGGTTTTAAACAGCAGACATGCAAAGTTGCAAAAAAGGGAAAAACTAAAAGACGCAAGCATCTGAATAAAATACTCCCTTTTGATGTTAATGAGTTGGTGCTTGCAGGCCAATCTACTGATTTGGCTTGTCAGCCAAAAGATTTGTTGCCCTTAGCAACCACAAATAAAGAGGTTATTTCTGTCAAGTCTGAAATGTGCAAAACCATTCAGTATGATAATGATGTTTACCATGATGTTGATCTGTCTCCGGGTTTTTTGCCTCAATCCAAAGCTTGTGTGGATCCTACTATAGGTAGGATCGCCCACTATATTAAAGCAGTTAAAAAATCTGTTCTTGTTCCTGAACTCCACCCATATGGAGATTATCTGGATACTGGCCTGTTTGAACCTCCATTTGCCTCATGGGACATTGGGGCCTTGATGGAGGAATTCGATTTTGATTGGAAAGCCTTTTGCGATTTTTACATCGCAAAAAGCGAAGATGTCTTGAATGATTGTCTCGATTCTATGTACCTATTGATTGATTCCGATGAATGTGACGAGGGTGATGTGGATCTGATGATTTATGTATGGCAGACGATTTTGGATGAGTTGCACACACACCAACCAATTGATTCCAATAAAGAGACATCGTTGTCGGATGATTGTTCCTGCCTTTCTGGGGTAAAGCATGTGAGTCGTGACATTGTGCGATCTGAAGTGAGTGGGTGTGCCACTGTGGTTAATTTCTGTGCGAATCCTGGAGGATTCTCTCCTGACTGCGTGCGGTTTGAATCTGTGTAATCTGATGCCTGTTTCCCTGATGTTGTCGCTATTTCTACTGCAGATGCGTCTTTGTCTCACCCTGTTCACACCTGTAAGGGCCCGTTGCCTGGTGACAGTTGCTCCAGTGTTTCTATCCTGAACTCCTTACAGTCTGCCCCGCAGATCGCGGAGGTTTGCGCTATGAAAGCGTCAGTTTCACAACCTGAAGCGATTTTTGATTTGCAAGTTTTGCGTTCTGACTCCTCGGATTTGACATTGTTAGCCGAATCTAAGAGTGAGACAGCGCTTCGGTTTTGCGAATCTGATTCTGAAGCATCTTTGCTGGGTCCAGAAAAAGTTTCTCTGAGCCTGCCCTGTACCATGAATAACAATATGATGTCCAATCACACTGACATTTGTGAGTCCCTTTCTTGTTCTGAGGAAAATGCTGGTTCTGCACCCTGTACTCTGGATGAGTTAATATGGCCTTGTTTAGAGTCCCCTGCAGTGTCCCTAGAGGCTCGTCTAAGTATTGCTACTATACTCACCTGTTTTTCTGCAGTTTTGGAGTTGCAAGCTAGTTTGACTGCTACACAGAATTCTGGGTGCAGTGAGATCAAAGTTAGGGAGTCAGTGTGTGCTCCAGTAAATATTCCTGTACATTCCGCTCATGATTATGAAATTCAGTCTCAGTTTATGGTGGAACTTTCCCTGGGACATCTGCCCTGTCCACAAAATAATGTTCCAGTCTTGCCCTGTAACATGGATAGTTCAGAATCCTTCTCAGAAAACTTGAAAAATGATGTTCCTGAGGTCTTGTCTGATGTCCTGGAGACCTCCGAGTTCCTCCCAAAGGGTCCAGAATTTGTAGGAGATGTCTCCTGCCCCCCAAGTCCTTCGGAGGTGCTGCCCACTTCAGTAGGCATTGCTGTTGTGCTGACTACCTTTGCAGCTCTGGTGGAGCTTCACTCATATGTAGTCAATGATGATATTATTGTCACAGAGATTTCTAGGTTTGAGTCCAAGCCTTCTTTTGAAAGTCCTGTGCTTGAGACCACTGCTCATGATGATTCTCTGCCCGGTGCTGGTTTTGGTCCTGTCATTCCGGGCTCTGAGGTTGGCAGTTCCCCGACATGTTCTGAGGTTTCTCCTATGCTGGTGTACCCCAATGTGCTCTGTGACCCAGAAATCCCAAGTGTGCCTCGGTTACCAGCATGCTCAGATGCTTCCTCGGTGGAGACATGCTCTGATATGGCCTGCCTGCTTGCATGCCCAGAAGTGGTCCCTGAAAGTCTTGATGTTGATGGGTGTCCTCGTAATTCTGAATCCAGAATTGTCTTTGGTTCCATGGGGGTTCTAGATAATTCTCCATGTGAGCCTGGTGATTGTTCTGCCCTCTTGGGATCTCTGTGGAGATGCGAAGGGTTCTGGGAGATTCTGGGAGAAAGTTTGCTTGGTACCCTGGATAAGATCAACAGTGGCTTTTGTGTTGTAAGGGACACTTCGAACAGGGTTTGTGGCAGATTTGGTATTTTCGGACGCTCCTTGGAAGGTGGTGGGTATTGTCTGGAGGGTGTCGATGGCTTCTTCTCTGGTGTTCACAGTCCTGATGGGTGTTATACTGAGACTGGTAGTACTGATGGTCATGTTTCGGTGGAGTTTGCTTCCGATGAGGTCGGTTTCGGCTGGACTGACTCTGGAATTGGGCCTTGTCGGGCTGTCCTGACCTTCATGAGTCTTCAGTTAGAGTCTTTTGCTAATATCAAGTTAGAGGGTCGTCTGGAATCCGACCCTAGAGGGGGGGGGGGTACTGTGAGGATCCGCGTGGCTGCCTGCGCAGGCAGGCAGCCTTCTGATCACTGTTCAGGTCTGCATTCTGCAGGTCTCTGGAAGAGAGACCTTTTGTCAGTTGTGCAGCTTGCTGCTGAGGAATTTGCATATGTTTGTCATGCAGATTGCCTAGCCACATCCCCTGTGGGCTTGCTCTATAAATACTATGTGATACCACAGTAAGTTGCTGGTCATAAGGATTCATCCTGTGAAACACTCTGGAGAGTGTCAGCCTTGCTCATTGTTTGAATATTAGTTTAGAGTAATTCCTGGGACTGCACTCGGCAGGTTCCCTAGTGCAGTTAGGATTGTCCTGTCCCAGCGGTGGTCGACAGGAAGTCGTTCTGATCTTTGTTCTTGGAGCATAACTGGAGCAGTGGTTGCTACCAGCTATCTCCTCTATCTGTCTTGCCTGGATCGCACTCGCCTAGCGCTAGTGCTGTGGATCCCTCTGATCTCCATCTCTCTGTCTCCCTGGATCGCACTGGCCTCTTTTCGCTAGTGCTGTGGATCCGTCTCTCGCCTGTTCCTGTTTTCGTGTGTCTGTCTTGTCTGCTATGAACGCTTGCTGCAGGCTCGGTGAGGTAACCGTTAAGCAAGCGCTCGCGTCCTCTGTTTCATGTTTGTCTGTCGGTGGTTAGTTAGGCGTGTTTGTCTCTATTGTGCTTTTCACGTGGAGACCGCGCATAAACGCGTGCACTGTTGCGAATGAGTGCGGTGTTCGTGTTTAGCTAGCGTTTGTTATTTTCCGTATCTCTTCATTGTATGATTTGCTGTGCCTTTGCTACTCTCGTGCTCTGCCTTGCTGTAACCTTGTGTCACGTCTGGCGATCGCACCTCTCGCGATCGCGTTCCTACTTCATATCTGCTGTGGTGTGTGCACCGTCGCGGGTTGGCGACTAGTTTGGTGCACACACATACAATCTGTCTCTGTGCTCATTCTCAATCGCCTCTCTTGCGATTGCGTTTCTACCCTTCGTTCAATTTCTGTCTGGCATGTGTGGTAGGGCAGAGGAGCTGTTCCTCTGCACTCCACAGCTCCACCTGCCGACTGGAATTTCCCTCTACAGGTGCATTGCACCTTCTGCTGGGTTTCCTCAAATTATACGCTTGTGGAGGATTTCCGCAGTGTCAGCGCACGCCTTGTGCGCTGATCACGGAGAGAATTCCACAATCGTTACACTCTTTAAGGCAAGTTAAGGCATGTAGGTTTTTTTGTAATGTGGAAGGTAACTAAAGTGCCTGGAAGAAAGCAATGCATACGCGGGGAGAACATACTCCATGCAGATAGTTTCTTGGCTTTGTTTTGAACCGAGGCACCTAGCTCTGCAAATCCACTATTCTGCTACTATCCACTACCCCATTGTGCTGCCCACATAAACACTCCTCGAGGCAATTAAGACCAATGGAGTAAAACGACTTCATACTTAAATCTCATTGTTCTTTTCTTTGTACAGCAGTGTACAGACTAACTAGTCTTGTCACTTAACTGTCTCTAAGAGGGGCTCACCATCTAATCCCTACTATAGTCATAGTCATATGTCTAGGTATGTAATGTAGTCTAGGGCCAATGTATGTATACTGTAGTGTACATATTGTAGCCTAAGGCCAATTTAGGGGGAAGTCAAATAATTTATCTGTATATTTTTGGGATATGGGAGGAATGCCTGGAGTAAATCTATGCAGACATGGGGAGAACTTTCAAACTCTTTGAAGATAGTGCCCTGGCTGGGGTTAGAACTGGGAATCCAGCACTGCAAAGCGAGAGGGCTAACCTCTACCCCACCATACCTTATTTTTTATACGTAATAGAACCCAGTGAATAGGTACTATGGAAGAAGAAGGGGAGTAAGTGATGGATATAGCCAGCCTTTGTTGTTTCCTCTCCAATAGCCTGATACTGCCTATGCACATGTTCTCACCCTACACGCCATTAGCAATATCAGAACACTCAAACTGTCCAAATGTTCCTATTTGTAGTATTGCAGGCTGATGAGAACGCCTACGTATAAGTAGCTTGAGACAGTAATGAAGTGCCTGTTTCCTCCTGCTGACTTCCTACTTTATTAGAAATGGTTTGCTGGTGAACATTTCATTAACTAGATGTACTTAAATAGCCTCTAGTCAATCATTATAAGGTGCCTCGGTGTAGTTACTCAGGCATTAAAACAATCCTTAATGCTTTGTCTGAAACCGAAAGGCTGCAACACAAGTTCTAGACTTAAATAGGGATTTGATTGTTCTTTTTCTTTAGAAAGAGAAGTTCAAGCGATGACAGATCTCTTATAAACTTGGTATTTTCGTTTGATATTTGTCTAAGCTGCAGTTTACTTGTTCAAATTCTGACAGGGTCAATTTATATACTTATCCTCTAGAGAAAATGAGAACCAATTCCAATACTGTAGCAAGGAAAATGTGTAACTTGTCAGGGAGTCACAGAGATCTTTGGATACAAAGTGCTACAAGTCATTATTAAGTGTGATGCATTCCTATTAGATAATGTCAGTGACCCTGCTTTATGTTACTACCGTACTAAGTGCTATGTGCAGACCACTGAGATATGACAGAGGCAGCCAAGAACGTCTTGCAACCAATTCTTCAATATCAACCATGTAAACAAGCACACAAATCAATTGCTTTGTCCATGGCCAGGATGTTTATGTCTGTTTCAGCTGTATACAATTGTCAAGTGTCTCTGTCATTAATTATAAACCTGTATGGCTCTTATTGTTTACTGCATTATTATTTTGTGACCATGCAGGGAAAAATATCATAGTTTCACACCATAAAAGATTGTGTGAGCTAGGTTACAGCAGGCATTATCTCTCTATTCCCTTTTGATTTATCCAGCAGTTAGATAGTAAGTGTAACTGGACCTCAGGATTTTAGGAATGCACACAATGCCACGATGATGTCATTACATTTGGATTATTTATTTATTTGTACAAAATATAAAATTTGTAAAATTAAAAAAGTTAACAAACTAAACAAAACAGAAAGCTATTCAAAAATATAAAGAAAACTCCAATAGCCTGATCATTTTATGGGTTATGGACGGTACCAGTATGTAGTGTATACTGTAGATACCTTTTAAAATATTAAAACACATGTACCGTATATGATAAAAAAAATCTTATAAATGATGAAAGTTGATATAAGAAGCAGACATGTATAATATACAACTAAAGCATCAAAGAAGGTATAGAGAGCCCCTGGTACTACTGTGCAAAAATACTTTAATCAATATAATGTACCATTACAAACCCTTACAGCTTAAAACCCCCACATAAAAACAACCTATATATCGCTAGTAATTGTAAATGGCCATAGAGACCCTTGAGGATTGCACTCCAATCAAAAATAGGGTATCGGTACAGTCCAAAATTCTTCAGGCCCATACAATTGCAGCAATCATATAGCCAGGTGTAGTAAGCACATTATAACCAACCTGTAATATCCACACCACCGTGTGCATGTATAGCAAACCTCAATCCCAATAATGCAGAACATGCCTCTGATCCAGCCAGCCAAACAAAACTCACGTGACCCCCTTCTAGTTGGAAGATTCATAGGAGCAGCAATATGGCGCCTGCCAAGCCGCAGCTCAGTCGGGACATCCGTAGTGCCAAGCAGGCGGTCCTTGTGAACTTCAGGCGTGATGTGCTAGGGCTGCCCGACCTCATGGGGCTTCTCCCATAGTGCACGTTTGATGCAGCTAAGTTGTGTAGTATCTATTCTCGGGAGAGGAGGAGAGTGGAGGCGTGGTGGGCAGGGTTACGAGTGCTGACGCAAGCGCCTGGTCACGTGACGCGTTTTGTCATATTAATATACAACTAGCCTAGATCACTGAGATTAAAGTATATCTGTTCCGTACATATACAGTATGTATCTGCTGCAATTTTGGATATACAATTTCAGCATCAATAAAAGTATACATTGTAAAAAGAGCACTGGGGAATTTGGGTGCAAGGGAAAGCCGAAAAACAGCTCTCACTGCTAGTGCAAATTTCCCGGCGGCATAGATTACAATCCCCCCTCCAGACCGCCATGGACACAGGGGTAAGATGTAATTCAGCAGCCAGCTGAATTGCATTTAAACTTGTTTTTTTTTCTTTGTAATTTAGGCTGCACCTTTTGGAGGTTCCCAAATTACCCTCTGAGTGCAACTATAGCCGTAATTTACATTACAGTCTATGTCGGCACCCAGCGGCACCCAAATGTCTGGAACCCTTTTTACCTGTCTCATCAATAAACTTCTTTAATTTACTTCCTCCTTTTATTTATCACTGTCGTCCTCTGCCAAGGCTCTTGGGCACAGTCTCAACCCTTTCTTTACCTTCCTCTACTAACAGCCCAACTTTTCAAACTCAAACTTTCCCCTTTCTAATCACACCCTTATCACATACAATCCCATCTCACTATCTCCTGTTACAGCTCTAGTTTATAGGTTTACATACTCAGGCCCATATGCAATTCACTTTTTCACCTGAGTTATCTCCAAGTTGACATTTTCACACCTTGTCATAAAAATCCCTTTTAAGCTACCAGCAAACAAGAAAATACTCAAAATTATTTTCATAGTACTTTTTCTTTAATTTTTGGTACTTTTTAGATTACAAAATGCTGAAAAGTTATTTTAAAAAGAAGTTGAAAAAATATCTCCTAGGAGAAAACTCAGGTGAAAAAGCTAATTGCATATGGGCCTCACTCAGAAACTTGAATAATCTCAACCCTTTATTGCTCCCTGGTCCCACACTATGCCTGCTCACTATACATTTTTTCATTGACCATGACTTAGAAGGCACCTATTAACATCATGAAATTACCTTTGCACTTGACATTTTCACTCTTCTTACTAACCATTGTCCTCACTGTGTCACCCTACAACAATGACACACTGAAAAGCTAAAAAGAAAATCCAGGGAAACTGAGCACAGCTGATATTCAGAAATTTAAATTTGCCTTACTTCAGCTCAGGTATGTTCTGCCTTCAATTAAAAATATTCTTATATCCATCAGCCATCTAACTATCAGCCTGTCTCACTACTCCCCGTCTCAACTAAACCACTGGAACAGCATGTTAGCAGTGTCTTGATTCACTACCTCTCTACTAATTCTCTATTTGATCAACTTCGGTCTAATTTTCACCCTAACCACTCCCCTAAAACTGCTATTAATAATGTATATTTAATGATCTACTTACTGCAATTCAAAGACCAATATTCCATACTCCTTTTTGTTCTGTCTTCAGAATTTCATTCTTTTGATCACCCTCTCTAGTACTTCTACTTCAAATGCTGTCCTCTTTAGTTATCCATGTATGCACTTGGCTCTTCTTCAACCACTCTAATAGGACTATTAGGGTTTTTCACTAACACAACCTCTTCTTTCCTTGCATACTTTCTGTTTTTCTCTTCCTACTTCCTACTTCCGGACTCAGTCCTTTGTATTCTTCTCATCTCTAACTACATGCTTTAGGACTACACATATTAATTTAGTTGGCTTTAAATTTTACCTATATGTTGATGACATTGATGGAATCCAGTTCTACCTTTTTGAACCTGATCTCCCTTTCTAAAATCTTATCCTCCTTGCTGTCTTCATGTCATCGCCTTGTTCATGGCCTCCTAAAAATTAGCATGGCCAAAACTGAACTGATTTGTCCACCTTCTGAATCTTTTCCCATTTCTTAGATAAAAATCAGTAACAATGACACATCAGTAATCTTACTTTCTTATGTTTTCTGCATAGGAGTCATTCTTGATTCAGTTGTCTCTTCTTTAACATCACATTACAGGACTAACCATCTTGTGTCACCTTCAACAACAACAACAACAAAAATATCCAGCATTCGCTCTATCCTTGCATAGGACACATAAATATTTATTTCATAATATCCCATAGAGTTTGCTCTAACAACCACTCTCTCAGAAAACCAACTGTCTCCCCTCAAATACATCTTAAACTCAGCTGCACAACTCATTATCTTTCATCTCACTCCTCATATATTGCTTCTTTCCATCATTCTCCCCACTGGTTGCCTATTTCACACATAATTCAATTTAAACTTCTTACTCTAGTATTATTAGCCATATGTTTGTACACTTTTTGTAACAAGCCCTTCCCATATGGATGAAGAAGAGCAAAGGGTGACTAGTTTATGTCACCTCAAACATTTTAAATGACTAATAAAAAAAAAATAGATTTGAGCCATTTTTAATACAGTCATGCACCAACATTAAAGTATGTTCTGGCCCTCAGAATTACACCAGAAGTTGTCAGTCACCTCCTACATGTATGAAAATAGCTGAGAATGACTCATTCATATCACCTCACATATTTTTAACCATCATTAATAGAAAAAGTTTTTCATAGTTGCTTTCTTTTTAATTCATCTTGTCACGGGATATCCGTTTTAACAGGTAACAAAGGATGGGGATTTTCTATTGCTTCTTTTGATACTGTTGCCTTACAGTGTACGTGAGGTGACGTGTGACATGATGGTATAAACATGTGTATATACAGTGTAAAACATACTGATAACTAGGCTGTGTTTCTTTTTTTCTTTTTCTGCATGAAAGAGTTAACCTTCAGGCATGCAAGTAAAGGTTTCTCTCTTGTTGGATCATTGTCAGATTATAGTGTAACCTTCCCTAATAAGAAATTACAGCCATAAAACTTTCCTAGCAGAGAAGAGCTTCTGAGGGATGAATAAAAAAAGGTAAATTGTTCATTCATCTTAGCTCTGAGACACTTAATAGACAGTCATTCAGCAGAGACAATAAAAAAATTAAATCTGCTTTGTAAATGTTTAAACATTAAATAAAACCATGGTATATTTAAAACATATATATTTTTAGGAGTTGGAGGATGGATACAATTGTTTATCTTCAGTTTATTTTCACCCCGTGTTCATTTTAATTGTGAAAACACGTGATTGTGAAAAACTGACCTAGATTTATTTAAAAATCACATTTACATAGTAATTTTTTTTTGCAACCCTCATCTTACTTTAATAAAAATATTTTTGCTGAAAGGCATGCAGTAAGCTGTACCACCTGCCAGGATTGTGTTTCCATGCACACAGCTTACTGCAGTGCTACTGAACTAACTTACTGTATTTTCTTACTATAGAGAAAGTAAAGGAATAAACACATTGGCCTCAATTCACTAAGATCATGCTGGAGATAATAAGGCAAGAGAAAACTTACCTCCACACACTGAGAGAGTTATTGTAACGATTGTGGAACTTTCCCCGTGATCAGCGCACAACGCGTGCGCTGACACGGCGGAAATCCTCCACAAGCGTATAATTTGCAGGAACCCAGCAAAAGGTGCTACGCACCCGTAGAGGGAAAATTCCTGTCGGCAGATGGCGCTGGGGAGTGCAGAGGAACCAATCCTCTGTACCTCCACAAATGCCAGACAGGAATTGTACAAAACGCAGAACGCAATCGCAAGAGAGGCGATTGCGAATGAAAATGAGCAAAGGGACAGGTTGTATGTGTGTGTGCCAATCCAGTCACCACCCCGCATCCGCACACACACAACAGCAGATATGAAATAGGAACGCGATCGCGAGAGGTGCGATCGCCAGACGAGACACAAGGCAGATCAGAACAGAATACGAGGTTAGCAAAGGCACAGCAAATAATACAATGAGGAGATACGGAAAATAACAAATGCTAGCTAACCGCGAACACCGCACTCATTCGCAACAGTGCACGCGGTTATGCGCGGTCTCCACGTGATAAGCACAATAGAGACAAGCACGCCTAACTAACCATTAACAGACAAACATGAAACAGAGGACGCGAGCGCTTGCTTAACGGTTACCTCACCGAGCCTCCAGCAAGCGTAGCAGACAGACACACGAAAACAGGGACAAGCGAGAGATAGGATCCACAGCACTAGCGAAAAGTGGCTAGCGCGATCCAAGTACAGAGTAGCAGAACAGAAGGATCCCCAGCGCCAGCGAAAAGTGGCCAGCGCGATCCCAGAAGACAGAACAGAAGGATCCCCAGCGCTAGCGAAAAGTAGCTAGCGCGATCCCAGGAGACAGAACAGAAGGATCCCCAGCGCTAGCAAAAAGTAGCTAGTGCGATCCCAGGAGACAGAACAGAAGAGATAGCTGGTAGCAACCGCTGCACCAGCTATACTCCAAGAACAGAGATCAGAACCATTTCCTGTCAACCACCATAGGGACAGGACAATGGCAAACAGGCAAGACAAGACAGAACAGGCAATACAGATAATACAATCCTAACAGCACTAGGGAAATCTGCCTAGCGCAGATTTAGGAATTACTCTAAGCTGATGTTCAAACAGAGAGCTAGGCTGACACCCCACCAGGAGTGTTACATAGGACGAAATCCTTATGAACAGCGAAGCATTGTGGGAAAGACATAGTACTTATAGTACACGCCTCCAATGAATGTGGCCAGGCAATTTGCATGACAACATATGCAAATTCCTCTGCAAGCACAAGCTGCAAAACTGACAGAAGCTCTTCTTTCCAGAGTCCTGCAGCATGCAAACCTACACAATGGTCAAAAGGCTGGCTGCCTGCACAGGCAGCTGAGCAAATCATCACAGTACCCCCCCCCCCCTCCAGGGTCGAATTCCAGACGACCCTCAAAACTGCTATTAGCAACAGACTCAAACTAAAGACTCATGAAGGTCGGGGCAGCCCGACAAGGTCCAATTCCAGAGTCAGTCCACCTGAAACAGACCTCATCGGAAACAGAAGCCACCGAAACATGCCCATCAGTACTACCAGTCTCAGTATAACACCCATCAGGACTGTGACCGCCAGAGAAGAAGCCATCGACACCCTCCAGACAATACCCACCACCTTCCAAGGAGCGTCCGAAAAAACCAAACCTGCCACAATACCTGTTCGAAGTGTCCCTTACAACACAAAAGCCATCGTTGATCTTATCCAGGGGACCAAGCAAAATTTCTCCCGGAATCTCCCAGAACCTTTTGAAGCTCCACAGAGATCCCAAGAGGGCAGAACAATCACCAGGCTCACATGGAGAATTACCAAGAACCCCCATGGAACCAATGACAATTCCGGATTCAGAATTACGAGGACACCCATCAAGATCAAGACTTTTAGGGACCACTTCTGGGCATGCAAGCAGGCAGGCTAAATCAGAACATGTCTCCACCGAGGAAGCATCTGAGTATGCTGGTAACCGAGGCACACTTGGGCTTTCTGGGTCACAGAGCACACTGGGGTACACCAGCACAGGAGAAACCTCAGGACATGTCGGGGAACTGCCAACCTCAGAGTCCGGCATGAGGAAACCAAAACCAGGACCGGGCAGAGAATCATCATGAGCATTGGTCTCAAGCACTGGACTTTCAAAAGAAGACTCGGATTCAAATTCGGAAATTTCTGTGACTGCAATATCATCATTGACTACACATGACTGAAGCTCCACCAGAGCTGAAAAGGTAGCCAGCAAGGCAGCAATGCCTACGGAAGAGGGCAACACCTCAGAAGGACTTGGGGGACTGGAGACATCTCCTACAAGTTCTGCACCCTTTGGGAAGAACTCGGGGACCTCCAGAACATCAAACAAGACCTCAGGAACATCATTTTTCAAGGTTTTCTAGGAAGGATTCTGAACTATCCATGTTACAGGGCAGAACTGGAACTTTATTTTGTGGACAGGGCAGATGTCCCAGGAATGGTTCCACCATAACCTGAGACTGGATCTCATCATCATGAGGGGAATGTACAGGTATATTTACTGGAACACACACTGACTCCCTAACTTAATTCTCACTGTACCCAGAATTCTGTGTGGCAGTCAAACTAGCTTGTAACTCCAAAACTGCAGAAAAACAGGTAAAAATAGCAGCAATACCTAGACGAGCCTCTAGGGGCAGGGCAGGAGATATTGTACAAGGCAATATTGACTCATCCAGAGTACAGGGCTCAGAGCAAAAAAGGGGCTCACAAACGTCAGTGTAAAAGGAACACATGTTTTTATTCATGGTACAGGGCAGGTTCAGAGAAAGCGTCTCTGAATAAGGCAAAGAGGGTTCAGCATCAGATTCGCAAAACCGAAGCGCTGTCTCACTCTTAGATTCGGCTAACAATGTAGAATCCGAGGAATCAGAACACAAAACCTGCGAATCAAAATTCACTTTAGGTTGTGAAACTGACGCTTCTATAGCGCAAACCTCCGCGATCTGCGGAGCAGACTGCAAGGCATCTAGGACCGAAACGCTGGAGCAACTGTCCCCAGGCAACGGGCCCTTACAGGTGTGAACAGGGTGAGACAGAGACTCATTTGCAGAAGAAATGGCGACATCAACAGGATAAACTTTATTAGGCATAATAATTTTACTTTTGACGCTGCACAGTCGAGAAATTTTCCCCATAGCAGGGTCACAGACGGAAGATCTCAAAGATCTGTTTCTAAATGACAAAGGATCCCACACATCCTTGAGGAAACCGGCAGACTCATGCCGATCACAATCTGCAGGAACATCCGAGAAACAGGCATCAGATCGCACAGATTCAAACTGCACACTGTCAGGAGCAAATCCTTCAGGATTCACACAGGAATCAACCACAGCGGCACACTCATTCATTTCAGATTGCACAAAGTCAAGACTCTCATGCTTTACCCCAGAAAGGCAGGAACAATCATCCGACAACGATGTCTCTTTATTGGAATCAATTGGTTGGTGTGTGTGCAACTCATCCAAAATCGTTTGCCATACATAGATCACCAGATCCACATCATCCTTGTCACATTCATTGGAATCAATCAGAAGGTACATCGAATCGAGACAAGCATTCAAGACATTTTCGCTTTTTGCGATGTAAAAATCGCAAAAGGCTTTCCAATCAAAATCGAATTCTTCCAGCAAGGCCCCAATATCCCAGGAAGCAAATGGGGGTTCAAACAGGCCAGTAAAAAGCGCTAGCAAAAAGTAGCTAGTGCGATCCCAGGAGACAGAACAGAAGAGATAGCTGGTAGCAACCGCTGCACCAGCTATACTCCAAGAACAGAGATCAGAACCATTTCCTGTCAACCACCATAGGGACAGGACAATGGCAAACAGGCAAGACAAGACAGAACAGGCAATACAGATAATACAATCCTAACAGCACTAGGGAAATCTGCCTAGCGCAGATTTAGGAATTACTCTAAGCTGATATGCAAGGATACAGAGGCGCCAGTAGGATAAAACAAGATAAAAGGTTTAAAACGGTTTAGGTGGCGGTGGTGGACCGTCCACACACAAACAGACAAAAACCGCTGTTGATTGTAGAAAAAAAATCACAATTTATTCACATACTCCTACATAAAAGTGCAACGCGTTTCACGGGCAAACATCCCGCTTCATCAGGCAATAAACGAACGGAGTATCTCACAGCTCTGAGTATATTGATAGCTTGGCACCTCTGTGCCAAGCTATCAATATACTCAGAGCTGTGAGATACTCCGTTCGTTTATTGCCTGATGAAGCGGGATGTTTGCCCGTGAAACGCGTTGCACTTTTATGTAGGAGTATGTGAATAAATTGTGATTTTTTTTCTACAATCAACAGCGATTTTTGTCTGTTTGTGTGTGGACGGTCCACCACCGCCACCTAAACCGTTTTAAACCTTTTATCTTGTTTTATCCTACTGGCGCCTCTGTATCCTTGCATATTAAGTTGTCCACCCTTGGTGGAAGGGTGATATACCCTCTTTTCCTATCTACAGAGAGCGACATCTTAGTCCTGAGTGGGGTCAGGCTTAATCTCCCCACCTGCGTATACAGTGGTTGCCTTAGAGCAACCCAGGTTTGTAAGTATAATACTTACTTTTAACATTTTTCTCTATTTATACAACATACTACACTATATTGGGCTCTCGGTCTCCCTTTTCTACTCTAAGCTGATGTTCAAACAGAGAGCAAGGCTGACACCCCACCAGGAGTGTTACATAGGACGAAATCCTTATGAACAGCGAAGCATTGTGGGAAAGACATAGTACTTATAGTACACGCCTCCAATGAATGTGGCCAGGCAATTTGCATGACAACATATGCAAATTCCTTTGCAAGCACAAGCTGCAAAACTGACAGAAGCTCTTCTTTCCAGAGTCCTGCAGCATGCAAACCTACACAATGGTCAAAAGGCTGGCTGCCTGCACAGGCAGCTGAGCAAATCATCACAGTTATCTTATCTCTTCATTCCTTAAGTTACCTCCTCTGTAGTTAAGTTACCTCCTCTGTAGTTATTTTCACATGCAGTTAATAAACAGCCTGTCTTTAACTCTGGAGTTATTTTAAGGATTGAAGAGTTAGCTTAAAGATAGAAGAGTTAACTTTAGGTTTGCCTGAGGTAAAATGTCTCACATGCCTCATCACCATGGTGATAACTCTAGAAACGTTATTAAAGACAGGAGATAAGCTTAGTGAATTGAGGCCATTGTCACATTTTAACATAGATCTAATGAATTTCTTGCAAACATATTATCCTGTTCCCAAAATGTAGCAGATAACATGGTATAATTAATTTACACTATAAAAAGAAGGAAAGAAACTAGACAGTGAATTCAGAAAAGTTTGCACTCTTTCTATTTGTATTAAATCTTTGGTCATTGGGGTTGAGTTGTTAAATGTATGTGATGCTGAAATGGCTACTGGAACAATTTTCTTTGCTGACTTGCTCCGAGCACTGCCACTATAACTCAAAATTACTACACATGTGATACAATGGAGCCTGCCAGCAATCTTGTTCACTGTCTCGCTAAACGTATTCTTTAAAAAGTTACCTGTCGGTTGGGGATTTATTAAGAGCTGTTTTTAAATGCTGCAAAATGACACACCAGTCTAAAGGATTTTGATTTGCCTTTTGTGGACAGTTAACTGTACTCGTGCATCAGTCAGTAACGGTGTGCTGCAGGAAAACAAACAGGGATAGAAATCTGCAGTAATAACCAGAATAATAAATGCTGTCTGAACTCATAATGTTGTCAGAGTTTACGTGAATGGCATACACCACCTAGCACAATAACAAAGCAGTATTTGCAGTTGGGCTTTTAAAGAGGAACTTTAACCTTAGATTGAACTTGATACCAATCGGTAGCTGACACCCCTTTTCCATGAGAAATCTTTACCTTTTCTCAAAGAGATCATCAAGGGGGGATCTGTGTGGCCGATATTGTGGTGAAACCCCTCCCACAGTGTGATGTCATGACCATGGTCCTGAAACGTAAATGGCATACACCACCTAGCACAATAACAGAGCAGTATTTGCAGTTGTGCTTTTAAAGAGGAACTTTAAGTTCAGATTGAACTTTATGCCAAAAAGTAGCTGATACTAGTGGTGCTCAAATACCCCTTTTTAAAATTCGAGTTTGGTCGAATTCGAATAGTAAATTATTCGAGGTCAGTCGAATATTCGAGTCGAATAATTTTTACTATTCGATTCGACCTCGGACTTCGAGCTCACTATTCGAGTCGGTATTCAAGCTCATTATTCGAGCTGACTATTCGAATTGGCCTTAAATAGCTTCCAACACTTGTTTTGAGGGTGAATGATGCAAGAAACATCTTTTTTTCCAAGTAACAACAGCAAGTGATTATGTGGGGATGTTCCTTTAAAAAAAAAAAAAAAAAGGTGGGGGGGGCGTGGCCGGAGGCGCATGGAGTGAGGACGTGTGTTGGAGGAGCTCCCGCTCGGGCACTACATTATCCGACAAAAATACTTTTATTCTTTATCCGTGGGTGCACTAAATCATACCACAGACTGGTGCCTTCCCCCAGGAACGCCTAGAGCACAATATGTCCAAAAGACAATCGGAGGCAGTGGCAAAACTACAAAAGTTCCGTATGGAAGCTCAGGAGCAAGATGGCGCTGAGGTGCAGACAGAAGAGGCACCGACTCCCACACTCGCACAAATCATGGAAGCTATCACTGGCTGCCAGAGTAGCTTAACCCTTATCACATCCAAGCTGGAGGAGGTAAAAACAGACGTTTCACTCCTAAGGCAAGACATGCACAACCTCCAGACCAGAGTCACGGCAGCTGAGTCACGCATTAGTACGCTGGAGGATGTAACCAGGCCCCTGCAACCAGCCCTTACCGTGGCTCAAACAGACATTAAACACATCAAAGAAAGGCAAGATGATCTGGAAAATCGCAATCGGCGATCAAACATCCGTATCGTGGGCCTTCCCGAGAAGCTTGAGGGGGATCACCCTGTGGAGTTTATTGAAGAACTACTTACAAACCTTTTTGGGCGCGAAACTTTTTCCGCTGTCTTTGTTGTGGAACGCGCGCACCGAGTCTCACCGAAAGTACCCCCTCCGGGTGCTCCACCCCGCACCTTTATCCTTAAGTTCCTTAATTATCGGGACAGGGATGCTCTACTGCAGGCCGCCCGCATCAAAGGAGACGTCACTTACCAAAATGCGCGCCTCTCCTTCTATCCTGATTATTCGCTTGAGGTCCAGAAACAGAGAGCGCACTTCATCGGAGTCAAGAAGCGCCTCCGTGATGCAGCCGTCCCATACTCCATGCTGTACCCGGCGAAACTCCGCGTTATCTCAGAGGGCCGCACTCACTTTTTCACCAGCCCTGCAGATGCCTCCAAGTGGCTAGATGAAAATCTTCCCGCTACCAGCTGGCGTAACTCTCCTAGTCGTGAAGACTCCTGAGAAGTTCCTAAATAATTTTTTTTTTTTTTTGCAATTTACTCCAATCTACACTACAGGTACTGTATAACTTGTTTCGCGAAAGCAGTGCTAGAGCTCCTATGTGACGATGGCTACATTAGCACTCGCCCATGAAAGACTCTGCTTGTCCCCACCTTAGTATTCGCCCGCGATGCTGCAATTTGTCATCACCCCCTCCCTTCTCACTATGCTATGTGTCTGGGCTGTATCTACGGTGTTTCAAGTCATGCGCCATGTTTTGCACGACCTTTCCCATCGAACTAGCGACTTTTGCAGCACCTTTATTTGCCTGTGTACTTTTGGAAAAGCTACTTTCACTTAGCTTCCAGGAGGTTGTTGTTCAGCTATGTGCACTCTCATACACGCATGCAGACAACTATGCTAACTCTCCACACTGATTCTAGTTACCGAATCCTATACTTGCTATCTACTTAGTATACGTGTGTATATGCTACATATGACTTGCCCCCTCCTTTTCTCTTTCCCCCCTCTCCCCTATCCCTTTCCCCTCTGGTTTTAATTATATGTTAACTATATGTACTGGGTCCAAATCGCTGATATTAGTCAGCGGTGTTCTGGCTTCTGTGTATACTGCTGGGTGGCGGGCCACGGTCACTACAATTCCATAATACCCATATGTAAACCCTACATGCTCTGGCTCCCATAGCAAGATCCCCCTATGTCCAATAATTGTCATCACCACGCACCCTGTTCTCAATATAGTTTGGATGTGGCCGGCTGCCTGGGATGCGCAGAATCCGTACACCAGTTTTGCAGGTTGCACAATCTAAATTTGTATAGAACCTTTAACTAAATGTGCCCGAGCGGTACGTTATCGAGCTACCCCTACACCTTAGTGGTGAATCCGCACTAACTGTGCTCTGTAAGTCTCTTTTTGTTCCCCTGGTTTCCCCCAAGTAGATGTGAATAACACTTTGGTGCACACATCTATTAACTACAATGGTGTTTATGTTGTTCTGGGTAAAAGTTCTGCTCGCTTTTGTAGCGGAACTGGGTGGGTTGGGTATTGGGTGTTTTAAGTTACAGTTTAAAGGCTTTATTGGTATAACTTATACACAATGCTTGATTGGTGTGTCGCTGGAAGGTAGGTCTATGGTAAATGTATACTTTCTTAATATACTCTCCTTAAATTTAAATGGCGTCCCCACTTAAAATTATCTGCTGGAACGTTAGAGGTCTAAACGACAAAGTGAAACGTTCCACCGCACTAAATTTTCTAAAGGGTTATAAACCTGATATAGTGTCCCTATCAGAAACTCATTTAACAGGTGGTAAGTTATTGGCTCTTCGTAGAAACTGGATTGGTTGGATGTACCACGCTCCCTATTCCCAGTACTCACGTGGGGTCTCCCTATTGATCAACAAAACTTTACAATTCAACCCACTTTTGGTAATAGCAGACACCATGGGCAGATATATATTTGTCCACTGTGAAGTAGCGGGCTTCCCTCTCCTAATACTAGCATTTTACATCCCGCCCCCCTACTCCTCTGCCCCGCTTAAGGAAGGCATTAAATTTATGTTACGCTTCCCAAACATCCCTTCGATTTGGTTGGGCGACTTCAACAACGTTTGTAACCCATTTTTTGATAGATATCCGCCGCAATTAAACAAACCCACTAACTTCTCAAATTTTATGGCACAGCTCCAACTGATTGACACATGGAGGCATGTTTACCCAGACACACAGGTATTCACCTGCACCTCTGGTACCCACAACACGATGTCTCGCATAGACCTCATCTTTACCTCTTCACACCTCCTCACACAGATTACGGACATTGTAACTCTCCCTAGACTCCTTTCAGACCATTCCCCTCTCCTCCTAACACTAAACTGGGGCCTTACTCCCCCTTTTAAATTCTGGAAATGTAATCCCTTCTGGTTAGAACTCATGAAAGCCGAAGACACCCTCCCCAAGCAAATTGAAGAGTTCTTCTTCAATCACAGAGAGGTGGAAAATAGGATGCTGGTTTGGGACACATTTAAGGCATACCTTAGAGGAGCCCTAATCAATGCAGTCGCAAAGCACAAGGGAGATACCAAAAACAGAGAACATGCACTTGCTGAAAAGATTAAAATTGCAGAGACCCAATATTTAAATAATCGTACAGAGGAGGCCGAGCAGCTTTGGAAGAAAACCCAATTAGAGCACCGCGAGATACTTGAAGAGGTAACCCTTAGCAAGCTCTTCTTTAATAAGCAACTGCAATATGAGCAAGGTGAGAAGGCGGGTACCTTGTTAGCGCACCTAGCTAAACCCTACACCTCTCCCCCAACCATAGCGAAAATAATGAATTCACAGGGGCAGATAGTCACTAAACCCCATGAAATCAACGCAGTGTTTCATGCATACTATGCTGACCTATACACTAGCAAAACGTTTGCTACACAAATAGACTCAGAAATCTACCTTTCCGAACTATCCTTGCCCCGTTTAACTGACTCTCAACGCTCCCAGTTAGAACAACCCATCTCCTTAGAAGAAATAGACTGCGCTATAGCAAGTTTTCCCAACAAAAAAGCGCCCGGCCTGGACGGTCTCCCTGCCGAAATATATAAAAAATACACAGATGAGCTGGCGCCTTCACTACTGGAAGTCTTCCAGCAGGCATTTGACCTTCAGGAACTCCCGCAGACAATGCGTGAGGCCCTGGTGGTGGTGCTACCCAAACCTGGCAAGGACCCTCTCCTCTGTGAGTCATATCGCCCAATCTCGCTACTTACTGCTGACGTTAAAATCTTAGCCAAAATACTTGCCATGCGTCTAAACACAGTTATCCTGTCCTTGGTACATGGGGACCAAACTGGTTTCATGCCAGGTAAAAACACCGCTATCAACATCAGGCGACTATTTTCCAATATACAATGCAATCACATAAATAAGGGTCAAAGAGTTATCGCCTCCCTAGATATGGCTAAGGCCTTTGACTCCGTGGAATGGCCTTTTTTATCCGCGGTCCTTGCCAGGTTCGGTTTTGGGGAAAATTTTTGTAAGTGGGTTAAAATTCTATATACAAACCCAACTGCACGCATATGCACAAACGCTTGGATATCAGATGCTTTTGTGTTGGAACGTGGGACTAGGCAGGGCTGCCCTTTATCCCCTCTACTATACGCCCTAGTAGCAGAACCCTTGGCACACAGGCTTAGAATGCACCCTGATGTGATAGGCTTTCAAACTCAATGTACGGAAGATAAAGTCAGCATGTACGCGGACGACACAATTTTATACTTAGCAGATAGCGGTGCCTCTCTCTCCTCTGCACTAGAAATCATTGATGAGGCAAGCTATTATTCTGGCCTGTGTGTCAATAGATCTAAATCAGTAATAATGCTACTGGACACTCACCCCAACTCCTCCCCTCAAACTCACCTTCCTTTACAAACCGTAGAATCGTTTAAATATTTGGGCGTACAAGTAAATAGGGACCCTAAAAACTATCTTGCTCACGAAATCTATGGTCTAATCCCCCTTGTGCAGTCGCGATGTAAGGCCTGGTCTAAACTCCCCCTCTCTGTGATTGGTCGAACGAACCTAATTAAGATGGTACTGCTCCCAAAAATCTTATATATGCTACATCATTCACCCATATACATCCCACAGAGGTTCTTTAAACGCCTCAGGTCGGTGTTGCTCGCCTTCATCTGGAACAATGGCAGAGCCAAATTGCGTTGCTCCCTTCTACAAAACCCAAATGATCTGGGTGGGATATCTCTCCCGTCATTTCACAAATATTATCTAGCATCCCAACTACAACATATGGCTGCTTGGTTTGTGGTCCCCCATGCAGTTAATGTAGAGACGCTGAGCTATAACCCAGACCCCCATAAGGAAAGCCTGGTAATGGATATCCTAACGTCCTCATTTTCCAGGGAGAGACAGGGCAACACTATCCTGAGCCAAGCTAACGGAGTGTGGAGGTGTATACGCAAAGAATACAATCTTGAAGGATATGACTACCACACTCCCCTGTGGAACAACCCCTCCATGACAGAATTTCTTACTATACCGGATCCTAGATTCTGGATTAACAAAGGAATCATATTCCTAGGCCAGATCCTAATTAATGGTCAACTGCTTACCTTTGATTTAATGAAATCCAAATTCAAAGTCCCCCACAGACAGCAATTCAGATATATGCAGCTGCAGCATGCCTTCACGTGTCAATTCCAGCAATCCCCTCTCAGAACCTATACCCTCCCCATAATGGACATAATTTCAAAAGGGCCTAGCCCCCACCTTATAGGAACCCTATACAAAGAACTAATCAGTAATAAAGCTTTGGAGCGTACAGCTCCATCTAGACAAAGATGGGAGGCAATTGGCATTGAGATCACGGACGAAGACTGGGATGACGCCTTGATGGCAGTGAAAAAATCCACACCCTGTATACGTGACCGTGCTACACAGCTATATATCCTGCATCAAACATACCTCACACCAGCTAAGCTGCATAAATTCAATCCGTCCACGTCGGACACGTGTCCAAAGTGCTATTCTGCCTCTCCATCTTTTCTTCATTTAATTTGGAGTTGCCCACTCCTAACAAACTACTGGGCACAGGTCACAAAATTTCTTCATGACAAAATGGGTTGCCCTGTCCCGCTGGATCCTATACTGTGCTTACTGGGAGTCATACAAGATGAGGGTCTGGACCCTTCTTTAAAGACCCTCATGACTGAATCGCTGTTTATGGCTAGACAGGAGGTGGCGTGTAGATGGCTTTCGCCCGCGCCCCCTCTGGTCGCCAACTGGATTAAAAGAGTAAACAACTCCCTACCATACAAAAAACTTATTTATATCCACAGAGGCAGGGCTCCTAGGTTCCACCAAATTTGGGATAAATGGAAAAATTGATGTACCCTCATTCTCCCCCCCCCCCCCCCCCGTATAACTACCTCACTGGTACGTTGATACTCACTGATATCACTGCACAAGTACTTTGAACCTCTGCGTTATTTTACAACACCCATCAAGCACAAGCCTAATCGTCATGCCCTTACGGAACGCCTTCCAGTGTACACGGTTCTCCCCAAATACTGTATATGCTATACTGTTACCAGTAGTTAATCCCTCTGTGATACTTCTACATGTTGTGTTATTCTGTTAGTAGGTCAATTTGCAATGTTTAAACACATGACACTTCAGATTCACCCATATGTACATGTTATGCTACACCGCTGTATTACCTCCTTTGTATTCAATAAAGCCTTGTTTTGTTTAAAAAAAAAAAAAAAAAAGGTGAAAAGAGAAGTTGTGTCCAGAATTTTGTTCAGTACTGTATATACTTCTTCTTCTTCTTCTTCTTCTTCTTTATCTTCTATCTTCTTCTTCTTCTATATCTTCTTCTTCTATATCTTCTTCTATATCTTCTTCTTCTTCTATATTGTCTTCTTCTTCTTCTTCTTCTTCTTCTTCATCTTCTTCTTCTTCATCTTCTTCATCTTCTTCATCATCATCTTCTTCATCTTCTTCATCATCATCTTCTTCTTCTTCTTCATCATCTTCTTCTTCTTCATCTTCTTCATCTTCTTCATCTTCTTCTTCTTCTGCATCTTCTTCTTCATCTTCTTCTTCTTCATCTTCTTCATCTTCTTCTTCATCTTCTTCATCTTCTTCATCTTCTTCTTCTTCTTCTTCTTCTTCTTCTTCATCTTCTTCTTCTTCTCCTTCTTCTTCTTCTTCTTCATCTTCTTCTTCTTCATCTTCTTCATCTTCTTCTTCATTTTCTTCTTCTTCATCTTCTTCTTCTTCTCCTTCTTCTTCTTCTTCTTCTTCATCTTCTTCATCTTCTTCTATATCGTCTTCTTCTTCACTTATTTCTCTTTTCAATTTTTTTTTTTACAGAAATGCAGCTATTTTTGAGCGTAACAAATAGCTGGTGGCGCACGCATGTTGGAAGCGCCATTGTATGTGCTCCCTGGCAGTGGAAACACACAGACAGCAGGAGGTAAATTCAGCAGCAGGAGGAGGAGGATGAGTGTGTGGCAGCAGGCAGTCAATGAGGCAGGCAGCGTGACATAATAGCCCTGGTACCTAGCGGTGATACCAGGGCTGTAAATAAACACAACAGGAGGTCCCAGACACATCGTGTCCAATACACAACTGGGACAACACAGTTTTCAACCTGGGCACCTCAGAAAAATTAAACCTTTTTTTTTTTTCTTTTTATGGTTTTTTGGTTTTGTTTGTACAACCAATTACACAGATATATAGCTATTGTTTGACGTAATAGCTGGTGGCAGAGTGGCAGCAGAATGTAATTCTGTGTACCCTGGCAGTGGGAGACACAGACCGACAGCAGCAGCAGCAGGAGGAATGGAGGAGTAATGTGAGCAGCTATTGTTTGACGTAATAGCTGGTGGCAGAGTGGCAGCAGAAGGTAATTCTGTGTACCCTGGCAGTGGGAAACACAGACAGACAGCAGCAGCAGGAGGAATGGAGGAGTAGTGTGAGTGTGGCAGCAGGCAGGCAGCGTGACATAATAGCCCTGGTACCTAGCGGTGATACCAGGGCTGTAAATAAACACAACAGGAGGTCCCAGACAGCGGTCGTGCAGCCCACATCGTGTCCAATACACAACTGGGACAACACAGTTTTCAACCCGGGCACCTCAGAAAAATTAAACTTTTTTTTTTTTTTTTTTTAATGGTTTTTTGGTTTTGTTTGTACAACCAATTACACAGATATATAGCTATTGTTTGACGTAATAGCTGGTGGCAGAGTGGCAGCAGAATGTAATTCTGTGTACCCTGGCAGTGGGAAACACAGACAGACAGCAGAAGGGCAGTACACAGCAGCCCACTGTAGGTGTAAAATGTGTGGCTGCAGGCGACGTAATAGTCAAACTGAACCAGGCTGGCTTAGTGAGCAGGAGCCAGGAGGTGGTAAAGGGTGGTAAGGCACATTAACGATGGTTCTTAGCCAGTTCATGTCCCCCTCTCGCCGACAACAGGGGCCAGGAACTCGCCTTCCACCCACGCCTGGTTCATCTTGAGAAACGTCAGTCTGTCCACAGACTTGTGAGACAGACGTGAGCGTTTCTCGGTGACCACGCCACCAGCTGCACTGAAGCAGCGCTCGGACAGCACGCTGGAAGGGGGGCAGGACAGCACTTCCAGGGCGTACTGCGCCAGCTCGCTCCAGATCTCCAGGCGCTTGACCCAATACTCCATGGGATCAACAGGGGCATCGCTGTCAAGCCCGCTGTAGGACCCCATGTAGTCAGCCACCATGCGGGTCAGGCGCTGGCTGTGACCGGAGGAGGATGCTGCTGCATCATGCACCTCCTCTCTAGTCACTGCTGCCGGAGCCTCTACAGTCCTGTAGAGCTCGTGGCTGAGAGACAGCAGGTCTGTGGGGCGCTTGCTGCTGGATGCAGGCACCTGCTGCTGCCTCTGTGCTGGCTGCTGGACAGTGGGGGTGGAAGGCTGGGGGAAGGCTTCCTCCAAGCGCTCAACAAGGGCCTGCTGCAAGCTCCTTATTTGTTGCGCTGGGTCTCCTCCTGCAGGCGGCAGGAACTGGCTCAACTTCCCCTTGAGGCGTGGGTCCAACATCATGCTGATCCAGATGTCCTCCCTCTGCTTCATCTGGATCACCCTGGGGTCCTTGCGCAGGCACGCCAGCATGTGCGCTGCCATTGGGAAGAGGCGGGCCACGTGTGCTGGCACATCGACGGCAGTGCTGTCCTCCTCATCCTCCTCCTCTGCCGCCTCATCCTCTCTCCACCCCCGAACCAACTCAGCTGCGCTGTGCTGATCCCCCTCATCAGCAGCAAGGTCAGGGACCTCCACCAAGTCCTCCTCCTCCTCCCCCTCAGAGGTGGACTGTGCAGCTGCTTGCCGCTCCTGCTGGTCCAAGGCTGCCGCTCCCTGTTCCAGCAAAGCATCGAGGGCCCTGTTCAGCAGACAAACCAGGGGCACCCACTCGCAGACCATAGCATGGTCCCTGCTCACCATGTTAGTGGCCTGCAGAAAGGGAGCCAGCACTAAGCACACCTGCTGCATGTGCCTCCAGTCATCATCGGGGACGATGGACGGGATGTTGCTGGTCTTGTCCCTTCTCCGAGCGGCGGAAACAGTGGCCAGGGCAAGGTACTGGTTGACAGCGTGCTTCTGTTCAACCAGACGCTCCAACATCGCCAGGGTGGAGTTCCAGCGAGTCGGAACGTCAAGGATCAGCCGATGGCGTGGCAGCTCCAGCTCCTTTTGCACGTCTTCCAGGCTCGCACAGGCTGCAGCCGAGCGCCGGAAGTGACGCACAACGTTCCTTGCCATTTCCAGCAGTTCGCCCATCCCCTGGTAGGTGGCCAAGAACTTTTGCACCACCAGGTTCAGCACGTGGGGATGGGGTCAGGTTTCCCCTGTCTATTGCGGCAACCAGATTGGCCCCATTGTCGGCCACCACCTCTCCGACTCTGAGGCCTCTGGGGGTCAGCCAAATCCTCTCCTGCTCCTGGAGTTTGGCCAACACATGGGTTGCCGTCAGCTTGGTCTTCCCAAGGCTGACCAAGTGCAGCAGCGCTTGGCAGTGGCGGGCCTTCACGCTGCTGCTGAGGCGGGGGGTTTGGCCAGGTGTGCCGGAGGATGGCAGAGGATCGGAGGAACCTGCTGCAGTTCCCCTGACCCTGCGGGGGGGCACCACCCACTGTGTTGCTGCTGCTGTGCCCGCTGCTGCTCTCCCATCCTCACCCCCTTCCACCAAGCTGACCCAGTGGACAGTGAAAGACAGGTAGCGGCCTGTCCCGAAGCGGCTGCTCCAGGAGTCCATGGTGACGTGGACCCTTTCACCAACCGCGTGCTCCAGCCCTCGCTCCACATTGGCCATCACAAAGCGGTGCAGTGCAGGAATGGCCTTGCGGGCGAAGAAGTGTCTGCTGGGGAGCTGCCAGTCTGGGGCTGCGCAAGCAAGCAGCGCACGCATGTCGCTCCCCTCCTGCACAAGCGTGTACGGCAGGAGTTGGGAGCACATGGCCCGTGCCAGCAAGCCGTTCAGCTGCCGCACGCGACGGCTGCTGGGAGGCAGAGCCCTAACCACCCCCTGGAAGGACTCGCTCAAAAGGCTCTGGCGTTGCCTTTTGCTGGCACGGGAATCAGCAGACACAGCAGAGGAGGCCACTGAGGACTGGCTGCCAGAACAGGCCTCAGTGTCGGCGGCAGGAGTTGCAGAGGGGGGAGGAGCAGTGCGTTTCCGCACTCCTGCTGGTGCTGCTGGAGGAGCAGGAGGGCGGGTGGCTGCTGTTGCTGCTGCTGCTGCTGCTGAAGGCTGTGCAGTGATGGGTGTGGTGCCACTGCCAGCACCAGATGCCTTCAGCCTCTGGAACTCCTCATGCTGGTGGAAATGTTTCGCAGCAAGGTGGTTGATGAGCGAGCTGGTGCTGAACTTTAAGGGGTCTGCACCTCTGCTCAACTTCCGCTGACAGTGGTTGCAAGTGGCGTACTTGCTGTACACTGTGGGCATGGTGAAAAAACGCCAGATTGGTGACAAAAACGACCCCCTACGGCATGGAACCGCTGCTGCCTGTCTCCCTGTGGTGGTTGGGGGGGGGGGGCTTGGGTGCGGCTGGTGGTGGTACTGGCAGATGCTGCTGCTGCTGCTGCTGAGCCTGAGACACCAGCAGGCTGTGGGACCTGCCTACTGCTGCCAATGCTTGCAATGATGCGCCTCCTTGCAAGGCCCACAAGCGCATCCTCCTCCTCCTCCTCAGAGCTGCTGAGGACGACATCCCCTGGAGGTGGTGGCACCCAGTCTCTGTCTGTCACCGTGTCATCATCATCCTCCCCCTCCTGAAACATGTCCTGCTGGGATGATGACCCCCCAAACTCCTCTCCTGATGCATGGATGGGCTGCTTGACTGTCGCCACAGTCTTGCTGTCCAATCCCTCATCCCCCAAAGTGCCCATCAGCATCTCCTCCTCAAGATCGCCAACAACAGCAGACAATTTACTCATGATGCCTGGGGTCAAAAGACTGCTGAATGACAGGTCGGCGAGTGACGGTGAACTGGCCTCCTCCCCAGGCCCTGCTGGGCGGCTGCTGCGAATAGGGGTGGTGGTGGTGGTGGTGGTGAGGGTGGAGGCCTCGGATGCAGAGCTGATGGCGGGCTGCTCATCCTCCGTCATCAGTTGCACCACAGTGTCTGCATCCTTTTCCTCAATGGGATGTTTCCGACCCGGCTGGAGGAAAATCGGAGCAGGTGCTACACGCTGCTGCTGCTGCTGTGTCTCTGCAGCGTGAGTTGCAGATGCTCCTGCTGGGCGGCGCCCAAGGCATCCACGGCCAGTGGCTATGGGAGGAATGTTAGCCACTGACGCTGCTGCGGAACTGTGCATGGTGGCGCGCCCGCGCCCGCGGCTTGCCACAATGCTGCTCCCTCTCCTCCTGATTCCCTTGCTGCCCTTCCCCTTGCCCAAACCGCGCTGGCTGCCACTTCCAGACATCTTCGATGTTTTGGGCGTAAACACAAAAGTTTTTGAAAAGGGCGGGTGAAAAGTGGGGTACTTTAATGGAGTGGGTTGGTGGGTGAGGTGACTGAGTGAGTGTCCCGACTCCCTAGTACAGTAAGTAAGTAGTAACAGTCAGGAAGTACAACTAGCAGTTACAATAATCAGTAGTAATCACAAGGAAATAGAGTGTGTGTACACTACAGACAGTGAGTGCACGCACGCGCAAACACGCGCAGGAGCTGGCCTATGAACAGAGAGTGAGTGAGTGTCCCTAGTACAGTAAGTAAGTAGTAACAGTCAGGAAGTACAACTAGAAGTTACAATAATCAGTAGTAATCACAAGGAAATAGAGTGTGTGTACACTACAGACAGTGAGTGCACGCACGCGCACACACGTGCAGGAGCTAGCCTATGAACAGTGACTGAGTGAGTGTCCCTACTACAGTAAGTAAGTAGTAACTGTCAGGAAGTAGAATTTACAATAATCAATCAGTTATCAGAAGGAAATAGAGTGTGTGTACAGTACACAGACAGTGAGTGCACACACACACGCAGGAGCTAGTAGCCTATGAACAGTGACAGTGAGTGTCCTAGTACAGTTACAGTATATAACTATTCAGAAGGAAATAGAGTGTGTGTACTACACAGACAGTGAGTGCAAGCACACGCAGGAGCTAGCCTATGAACAGTGACAGTCAGTGAGTGTCCTAGTACAGTTACAGTATATAACTATTCAGAAGGAAATAGAGTGTGTGTACACAGACAGTGAGTGCAAGCACACGCAGGAGCTAGCCTATGAACAGTGACAGTCAGTGAGTGTCCTAGTACAGTTACAGTATATAACTATTGAGAAGGAAATAGAGTGTGTGTACACAGACAGTGAGTGCAAGCACACGCAGGAGCTAGCCTATGAACAGTGACAGTCAGTGAGTGTCCTAGTACAGTTACAGTATATAACTATTCAGAAGGAAATAGAGTGTGTGTACACAGACAGTGAGTGCAAGCACACGCAGGAGCTAGCCTATGAACAGTGACAGTCAGTGAGTGTCCTAGTACAGTTACAGTATATAACTATTCAGAAGGAAATAGAGTGTGTGTACTACACAGACAGTGAGTGCAAACACACGCAGGAGCTAGCCTATGAACAGTGACAGTCAGTGAGTGTCCTAGTACAGTTACAGTATATAACTATTCAGAAGGAAATAGAGTGTGTGTACACAGACAGTGAGTGCAAGCACACGCAGGAGCTAGCCTATGAACAGTGACAGTCAGTGAGTGTCCTAGTACAGTTACAGTATATAACTATTCAGAAGGAAATAGAGTGTGTGTACTACACAGACAGTGAGTGCAAGCACACGCAGGAGCTAGCCTATGAACAGTGACAGTCAGTGAGTGTCCTAGTACAGTTACAGTATATAACTATTCAGAAGGAAATAGAGTGTGTGTACACAGACAGTGAGTGCAAGCACACGCAGGAGCTAGCCTATGAACAGTGACAGTCAGTGAGTGTCCTAGTACAGTTACAGTATATAACTATTCAGAAGGAAATAGAGTGTGTGTACTACACAGACAGTGAGTGCAAGCACACGCAGGAGCTAGCCTATGAACAGTGACAGTCAGTGAGTGTCCTAGTACAGTTACAGTATATAACTATTCAGAAGGAAATAGAGTGTGTGTACACAGACAGTGAGTGCAAGCACACGCAGGAGCTAGCCTATGAACAGTGACAGTCAGTGAGTGTCCTAGTACAGTTACAGTATATAACTATTCAGAAGGAAATAGAGTGTGTGTACACAGACAGTGAGTGCAAGCACACGCAGGAGCTAGCCTATGAACAGTGACAGTCAGTGAGTGTCCTAGTACAGTTACAGTATATAACTACAATACAAAATACAATCACTAAGTAGTAGAGGACAGCAGAAATACTGTCTAATACTATCTAATACTGTCTAAATACTAATGAGAAATAAACTAACAGAGGACAGGAGGACAGCTGCCCACACAGGCAAGGCCCTGAGGCCTAAAGCTGTAAGCCTGCAGCAGCTGTCTGAGTCTCTCTCTATGTAACACAAAAGCTACTAACTAAAATACAATGTCTATCTAACTAACAACAATATAGGTGTGTATAGGAGGTGTATGTGAGCAAAAACGCTAGGTAAATGACCACAATAGAGCTCTTGCTAAGCCAAAGCACAAAGGAGCAACTCTCTCTCTATGCAAGTCTCAGGCAAGGACGGAGAAACGGAACATGGCGGCCGCTATTTATAGGGTAGGGGCTGGCCAGGGTCCCCCTCTGTGATTGGCTGCCGTCAGAGGGCCTGGGAGCCCTCTGATTGGCTCTAAGGACATCAATCTGGGCTATGACGCTATTCGAGCTCGGTATTCGAGCTCGAATAGCGCCGTTTGCTCGAATAGCTCGAATAGTGAATGGGCTATTTGCGTTTACTCGAATAGCCCATTCGAATAGCTGCAGCTATTCGGAGCTCGAATACCGAGCTCGAATAGCTGAAAAAGAGCTCGAATATTCGAGCTACTCGAATATTCGAGCTCTGCTGAGCACCACTGGCTGATACACCCTTTCCCATGGAAATCTTTACCTTTTCTGGAATAGATCATCAGGGGGGTCTGTATGGCTGATATTGTGGTGAAACCCCTCCCACAGTGTGTGATGTCATGAACATGGTCCTGACAGTTTGCTGTTGCAATGTGGGAAATAACAGCTGTTTCCAGTGGCCAAACAAGCTGTATCTCTCCTTCAGCAGACCTCATCTGCCAGCAGTAAAGATGCCACCATGTGATAAATTTCAGAATGTAAATCGGGGCAAGGAAAGATTTTACATTGGCTAAACACTGACTGAATAATTTATAAATTAATATTGTAAAAAATATGTAATTTAATTAATTAAGTTATTTTCACTGAAAAAGGGTGTCATGGTAGGCGCTGGATAAAAACACTAGTAAATTATTGGTGAAGTCATAGATATTTTACGGCAGTAGCTAATGCTGATTGGTAATTTTTACCAGTATTCTACTATCACTTTACCTAGCCCTCTTCTCACACTAACTTACCCTCTACCTACTCTTAACACTAACTTACCCCCCCCCCCCACACACACACACACACGCACGATCCCTCCACCGATACCAGCATTGTCTTCTAACGCTATTCATGCAAAAATGAAGTCCCCCACTGGGTCTAGACATAAAGAGAAGAAATCCTGAAGCACTATGTCAGTATTCTATAGCTATTTAATGTGTTAAGAACAGAGAGATAGCCATTACCAGCTATGCAGTGCTAATTTTACTAGGCGGCCACCTGTGCTCAAATTACCTGTTTTGCTTATACCAACCTTGTATTTGTATAAACACAGTATGTTCCTATAAATGTAAATAGTCTAAGGTATTTGACAAAGGTAACATGCATTTTCACAAACGTAGAACAACAGCAGAGAATATAGCAAAAGCTATCTTTTGTGCCTCTGAAGAAGCAGGGGACCCGTGAAACGGCTGTTAGGCCGACCACTTTTATACTCCTACTGTTTTGCATGTACCTGCTGGAATAAAGTAACACTGATTTATTGCAACCAGTGCCGGATCTGCTGTTGTTCTACCCTTGTGATATCGATGTGTATGGGATTGTGAGCACGGTACAGCTACAATCAGGTTCCAGCTGATGTTTCCAGTCCATTGAGTGCCAGTCTCATCTCTTTTTCTTCTTGTGTTTTGAAGTAACATGCATTTTGCTCACTTGTGTAGCATATATAAAGCTAGCAATAAGTGTGTTTCCCAGGTAGTATGAATTGTGATAATTCCATGAATGGAATAAGTAACAGTGAAACTGCCATTTGCTGCCTGTGCGCTGCAATTTTACTGCCATTTAATGAAAATAGTCCAATGTCCTATTATGTGTAACTTTGTTGTTCAGATTATTATGCTATCTGAGCAATCTTTATGGCCTACTCTTGCAGATTCTTTACAGCTCTGTGGATATCTTGCCATATACCTGGAGAAAAGAGAGTAAAGCAATCAGTACAGCCTGTCTTGCAACTTACAGTTCAGACCTCAGACCTCTGACGCTGAGGGCAAGGAGTGGACTATAGAAAGTGGAAGGAGTGCATATTTGTCATATCCAGTAGATGCAGCTGGTTGAAGAGCAAGGCAGTTTGGTTAGTCAGGCCATTCAGGACACAGTAACAAGTCTGACAATACAGGAGTCTCGGGAACATAGGAATGAAAATTTGATCACACAAACTGAAATGTACCGGTCTCTGAGAGTAAACATTTGAAGAAAACTCCCAAATGTTCTCTTAAGGCCTAGGTTCTCAACGTGTGGTACGCGTACCCCAGGGGGTACTTCTGATGGTTCCAGGGGGTACTCGGGCTTGATATACTTAACCAAGAATAACAAATTTAGAGTTTTAGAAAATGATAAATCTTATTTTAAACAACCCCAAATTAGTATTTTAGCTAATTAAAAGCAATAGTAAAGGCTTGGAAATGGTTTAGAACCAATTATAATGTACTACGATCAATATATATTTGTCAAGGGGTACTTGTGGCAATGTTTACTATGCTAGGGGGTACTTTGGTGAGTACAGGGTTTTAAAAGGGGTACACACCGATAAAATGTTGAGAAACACTGTCTTAAGGGACATAACCTTTCTATTTAATTATTGAAGCTCTTAAGGTGGCTATTAACGATACAATCCCACAGATAATTGATAGTTTTTGATCACCATGATAATTGACCGGAATCTGATCAGATTGATGGGCTTGATCCAAAAAACGGATTACAATAATATGATTGGTTAGCAGATTTTCAACTTTTAGTGGGCACGTCCCATCATTTCCAATCGATTACCGTGGTGATCAGAAACAATCCATCATCTGCATAATTATATCGTTAATGGCTACAATTAATAAGTATTTGCCTTTTTTTTTAATCCAAGAGTACTTTTGATTCAAATTCCTCTTCTCGATTAATCAATATGGCAGGTGGGTGTACACTGTACAGAGTTGTAGACTGGAAGGCAGTCAGCCTGAGTATGTTTTGCCATAAAAACATCAAACACAGGGTGGTTTCTAAAGAAATAGGGAGTGATAGTTCATAAGCTACTTAATCTTTGTCTTCACAAAAAGATCTCCCTCCTACTTGAGCATAAGCTTATTTGAAGGACACAGAAGCTTGATAGTTGACATTCATCAGTCTGATCATCACACCAAAAATTATTTTAGGACCACTCAGGGGCCTCCTTTCTCTAGTTCAACATATGTAACGAAAGCTGCATCTGTAAACCTAAAGAGAGAGGGACTCTGCATGTACTTGAAATAATTGTCTGTTTGATAGTGCTGGTGACTGTTTGCATTCAGGTTATTGCAATTCAGAAACTTGAACTTGCCTGTCACCACACTTCAGCAGCCAAAAAATATGGACAGGGTCCACAACCTCCTGTTGCGCTCCATGTGAGTCATGCGATTGCAATGTAAAGCCCAAATAAGTGAACTCCCCCTTAGCCTGTCCACATTTCTGGGTGCTTAAGTGTGGTGAGGGATGGATTCAGGTTTCCAAATTTCAATAACTCTAACTTCAAACACCAAGTCACTAAAACTACTGTTACTTAGGGTCTGAAAACACCATACTTTCTTCAGCACAAAAGGAGGCCATACCTTATACACAACTGTATGGTAGCAGGGTTGCTCCCCTTCGCAAGTGTTACCCCACCCAGGGCCAAATTTATCATAAGGCACTGTAGATACTTGTCTACACCTGCCTTACCAATGCAGAGTCCTGAGCGGAGTGTAAATGAGAGCTCTTGGCATTCAACTGATAAGATCTCCCTTCAGCCAGGGGCCCCTCTAGCTACCTAATACTTGCAGTGTCAGGGTTCTGGAGAGGCACACCCTACCGTGTGAATCCGGGTGCACAGCCTAGATGCATAAAGTCACATCCATCTAGTAATCACGATCCAAGATTGGCTGGCACACCGTTGCAAGTATTCAAATATGCTTTTATTCCATCATAGAATGCACAACATGACAATTGTTTCGGGGCCACGGAGAGTCCCCTTCATCAGATACAGTGCAGACATGTCTGCACTGTATCTGATGAAGGGGACTCTGTGGCCCCGAAACAATTGTCATGTTGTGCATTCTATGATGGAATAAAAGCATCACTTGTGCTGCAGTTTAGCTGAGGTTTGTAAGTTTGTTGAGGGTGAAGTCTAGGGTTCCAAGACATCTGTGCCTATAGGCTCCTGTTATGTAAATCCGGGACTGACCCCATCCATCTATGCTAAATGGGACAGCTCTGTGTTTGATGCGTGTAGTGTCTATGCACTGATTTGACTACGTCTGATATGCATTGCATGAAAATCTGTTTAGCAATACATCAGTGTTCTTAGGCACTATGCCTATCTTAATCTCATTCTGGCATACTGACCAAAATGGAATTGCTGTTGAGGAACATTGGCTTTTCCTGGCAGCTTAACCCAATTACTTTAGGGCTGGTTCAGACGGATGCTTGCAGAGCGTTTACTGCAAGCGTTTGGAACGTCGCGGTAAATGCTCCCATTCAAGTGAATGGGAGCGTTTACACCGAGCTTTTGCGCGCTTTTACCCGAGCGTTCGGGTCCCTATTTTCGCGAGCGTTTGGGCTGCCCCTGGAAGCGACATGTTGCTTCCAGGGAGTGGCCAACCGCGACGGCTAATGTTCCCCTAGGGGAAGAAAAAAACGCGACCGCATCACGACGCGACCGAAGGCTACTGAAAGCCTGACCGCGCAGCCGCCGCAACGCCCCCAGACGCGACGCCACGCAGACGTCCATCTGAACCAGCCCTTACTCTGGCCCAGATTTACATCACATAGGCACAGATGTCCTGGCACCCTAGACTTTTCCCTCCATGAACCTAAATACCCCTGCGGAACTGCACCACAAGTGTGCTGGCTGACCCAGATGTCATCTGTCCCTTATCCATCACAGGTAACTACAGGTGTCCCTTAATACTAGCTACTGGTGCCCCCGACTGAAGGGAGATCTCGCCAGTAGAATGCCAAGAGCTGTGTGAGTAGCCTCTCATTAATGCTCTGCTCGGGAATCTGCATATGGAGGAAAGCACTAGGAGAGGGTATTGAGCCGACCTTTCCATCGTCAGGCTCCTGTAGGCATGTGCCTATAGTGCCTTATGGTTAATTCTGCCCTGGCTTTACTATTGCAGACAACTGAGTACTGAATCATATTTTTTTTGAGTTCCAGAAAGGTGACTTACTATAGTTCAGAAGTGTGAATGGCCTTTATACAAAATGTACTTGGAAAGGGTTACTACCACTTCGTGCAATCTCCCACTAAGCATCAGGTAGCAGTTAGAGTCTGTAGTGGTCCAGTTTTTTGAAGCAGGTTGTTTCAGCACACAGCACTCAGCGGTGAGCGCAGAAACTAGGCACAGCTATAGCAGCAAAGCTATAGTGCACAGGGAGCGTAAGGGTAATTAATTGCTCCATTGATTGCCGATCCCCAATTACATTTCCCTCTGAGTTGCGATGACTCAGAGGGGGAATATTACTTAACACCACCAGGGATTTGAGCAGATGCAGGATGAGCCATCATTCAGCTCACCCTGCGCCCAGCCCACTGGTGGCATACTAATACGTACAACATAGTTTTTCCCTTTTTCGTGTTTCCACATCTATATGACACAGTCACAGTGTGTTTTCCATAAAATTGTGCAAATGTTGTGGTACATTGGTAAAAATGAATCTTTTCACTTTTATGCTAGAAGAAAAATATCAAATGCTCTAATGCAGAATCTCTTGTCATGTGCTCGAAAAGTTACTGCATCTTTCACCTTGTTTAGTGACCAGACATTACTTTCTAAACATGCCTTCTTATTTTGCACTTTATGTATTATACATTCAATTGTATTTCAGAAGGTGATAATGCGTGATGCTCTAGTGACGCTGAAATCTTAGCTGCTAAATATATTGAAGATGTTCAGTGGCCCTGGCTTAATTAAACATGCATGTGTATTTTCAGATGCAATCTTTTCTGCTTCTTGGGTTTTTGACAAACCTCCAAACAGGTCCAGGTGGAACTAAGCATGTAAACATGCTTGTTAATGCAATCTTAAAACACTCAAATTAGCACCTCTTGACAGTTAATATGTAAGCCATGGGACTGCTGTTATTAGTAACGATGCTTAACCATTCTTTGGCCAGCACTAATCACTCATTTGGGAAGCTGGAGGAAGAAGGACTAGTTTGGACAGTTTAGTTTTGTTTCAATAAAGCTAGTGCTGTAATTGTTTACAGAAAACTCAAACAGAGGACATGGGTAGCTAAACAAGGAATGCTGCACATCTGAAAGTTGTGTTGATCTTCTATCTTTAATGATTTCAGAATTGCTGACAAAGAATGGTCTGACTTTAACCACACTCTTTACATGCTGGTCTCAAGTATGTGACAAAGACTATCGGTGGCTGGATAGTATAATGGTTAAGGGCTCTGCCTCTGACACAGGAGACCTGGGTTCAAATCTTGGCTCTGCCTGTTCAGTAAGCCAGCACCTATTCAGTAAGGAGTTTCTTAGGCAAGTCTCCTTAACACTGTTGCTACTGCCTACTGAGTGCGCTCTAGTGGCTGCCTCGCAAGCGCTTTGAGTCCGACAAGAGAAAGGCGCTATACAAATACTGCAATTATTATTATTAAAGAAACTGCTGATGCTAGAAGACTATCATTTCAGCTAGACAAGTGTCATTTTAAGTAAAGAGATAAACAATTTAGAGATCAACTAGTTCCCCGCCCGCGTACAGTATATCTACGCTCCTTTGGACTTCACTTCCCCACCCGGAGCGTAGATATACGCACCCCCGCCGCTACCGCCGCTGTCCGCTCTCTCGCTCGCACTCCCGCGATCGTGCACGCCGCTGCCCGCTCGCCCGGAGATCAATGAACGGGAAAATACATTCCCGTTCGTTGATCTCTGCCCCCGCAATGATCTGCTGCTTTCGCTAAGCAGCGCAATCACTGTGAAAAAGAAAAAAAAATCCCAGCCTCTTTGTACTTCCTCCAAGCTTCCGGAAGGACGCTTGGAGGTCGCATTAAACTGTTGCCATCTTGTGGCCAAATAGTAAACTACACCCTAAACTATTTTTCACACACACATACATTACTTATACACAAAAAATTAACTCATTACCTCCCACACTCCCCATTTTTTTTTTTGTAATTAAAAATAAAATAAAAAATGTACAATTAAAAAAAATACATAAATAGTTACCTTAGGGACTGAACTTTTTAAATATTTATATCAGGAGGGTACAACACTGTTACTTTATAAACTATGGGCTTGTAATTAGGGATGGACGCAAAACTAAAAAAAATGCACCTTTATTTCCAAATAAAATATTGGCGCCAAACATTGTGATAGGGACATAATTTAAATGGTTTTATAACCGGGACAAAATGGCAAATACATTTCATGGGTTTTAATTACAGTAGCATGCATTCTTTAAAAACTATAATGGCCGAAAACTGAAAAATAATGTTTTTTTTCCCATATGTTTTCCTATTTTCCCATTAAAACACATTTAGAATAAAATTATTCTTGGCATAATGTCCCACCTAAAGAAAGCCTAATTGGTGGCGAAAAAAACAAGATATAGTTCATTTCATTGCGATAAGTAATGATAAAGTTATAGGCGAATGAATGTAAGGAGCGCTGAAAGGAGAAAATTGCTCGGATGCTGAAGGGGTAAAACCCCTCAGTTGGGAAGTGGTTAATGTAGCTGACATGTTTGGGACTGAAGCGTCCTTACTCATAGCCTGTGATTTGCCAATAAAGCTTCTCTGGACCTTTTAGAACCTTGGACTGTCTGTGGACCTTATCTAAACCATAGAGATTAATGTAACTGTAAGATATGTGTGTTTTTTAATGAGAGGTTTGGGTGGTGTAGGTCAGAAGAGTGCATAGGGATGAGGGCATCAATATGTCCACAGTTTACTATGAGAATCTGCATTGTAGTGGATAATCAGACCTTTTATATCATGGTTGCAGTCCTGGATAGTAGGTGCCCTTGTGGGATGGACTCAGTCATGGTAAATTGGGCTGTTGAATAGTAGAAAGGTTGCAGTAGTGTTGTAGAAGCGGCACTAAGCATTGCTACAGAGTAACAAACAGTACTATGAAAAATTCTGTGCCTTCTTTTGCAACACCTTTTTGGCTTCAGTCATCCGCACACCTCTCTAAGACCTTATACTAAGTCCAGCTTGTGACATTTCTTTGTACATGTGACAGAAAGACAGTACCTCATGATGGAGCCTGTGAGGTTGAAGATACACAGGCAGATAATGGCTAGAGTTGGGCCGAACCTCCGATTTCAGGTTCGCGAACCGGGTTCGCGAACTTCCGCGGAAGGTTCGGTTCGCGTTAAAGTTCGCGAACCGCAATAGACTTCAATGGGGATGCGAACTTTGAAAAAAAAAATTTATGCTGGCCACAAAAGTGATGGAAAAGATGTTTCAAGGGGTCTAACACCTGGAGGGGGGCATGGCGGAGTGGGATACACGCCAAAAGTCCCCGGGGAAAAATCTGGATTTGACGCAAAGCAGCGTTTTAAGGGCAGAAATCATATTGAATGCTGAATGACAGGCCTAAAGTGCTTTAAAACATCTTGCATGTGTATACATCAATCAGGTAGTGTAATTAAGGTACTGCTTCACACTGACACACCAAACTGTTCACTGAACAGAACAGGTATGCAGTGGCGGGTTCACTGAACAGAACAGGTATACAGTGGCGGGTTCACTGAACAGAACAGGTATGCAGTGCCGGGTTCACTGAACAGAACAGGTATGCAGTGGCGGGTTCACTGAACAGAACAGGTATACAGTGGCAGGTTCACTGAACAGAACAGGTATGCAGTGGCGGGTTCACTGAACAGAACAGGTATACAGTGGCGGGTTCACTGAACAGAACAGGTATGCAGTGGCGGGTTCACTGAACAGAACAGGTATGCAGTGGCGGGTTCACTGAACAGAACAGGTATACAGTGGCGGGTTCACTGAACAGAACAGGTATGCAGTGGCGGGTTCACTGAACAGAACAGGTATACAGTGGCGGGTTCACTGAACAGGTATGCAGTGGTGGGTTCACAGTACAGGTATGCAGTGGTGGGTTCACAGAACAGGTATGCAGTGGTGGGTTCACAGAACAGGTATGCAGTGGTGGGTTCACAGAACAGGTATGCAGTGGTGGGTTCACAGTACAGGTATGCAGTGGTGGGTTCACAGAACAGGTATGCAGTGGTGGGTTCACAGAACAGGTATGCAGTGGTGGGTTCATAGAACAGGTATGCAGCCAGGGACAAGCTAAGCCTAACTAATCTTTCCCTATGAGAGAGAGTGTGCAGCAGCTCGCCCTACTCTTACTAATGCAGGCACACGAGTGACCGTAATGGTCGCCGCTGCCTGCCTTTTAGTAGGGGGGGAGTGGCTCCAGGGTCTAGTGTAGCCTAATTGGCTACACTGGGCCTGCTGACTGTGATGTAGAGGGTCAAAGTTGACCCTCCATGGTGCATTATGGGGCGAACCGAACTTCCGCAAAGGTTCGCCTGCGGGACGCGAACGCGAACCACGGAAGTTCGCATGGAACCGTTCGCAGGCGAACCGTTCGGCCCAACTCTAATAATGGCACAATATTCGTACAGGGGAACATGATGTAGGCAACGCCATAAGCCAGAAATACAGACAAGAAGTGTAGTACCACACAAGGTGGCCACAAAAAAAAGGATGAAATATATCAAAAAAAGTTGTGTGCTCCAACTAGTGGTGCTCATCAGAGCTAGGATATCCGAGATACTCGGATATCCTAGCTCTTTTTTCACTATTCAAGCTCGAATACCGAGCTTGAATAGTATTAGCTATCCGGGCTGTGCTATCCGAGCGCACTCGGATAGCAAGCAGCTATCCGGAGATATCCTAGCTATCCGAGCTCGGATAGCACCACGAGCTCGGATAGCGTCACGACAGACGTTACCTCAAGTCCTCACAAGTGAATCAGAGGGCTCCCAGCCCTCTGACTGCAGCAAATCACAGAGGGGGAGCCTGGCCAAGCCCCCCTCTATAAATAGCGGACGCCATCTTGCCTCAATCGTCCTGCTTGCGACTTACTGACTGAATGTACTGAGAGACTGCTCCCCTGCTTTTTGTCTGTGTGCAAGTGCATTTCTATTGTTCTAAACCAAGCGTTTTTACACTCCAACACTTGATATTGAACTGTATTGCTTTCTATTGTAGATAGATTGTATTTTAGGCAGTTTAGTTTGTGTGATTACTAGGGACTAGGGAGGGAGACAGTCTGTCACTGGTGCTGCTGCAGCCAGCAGCTAGGCCCTGTGCCTAGGCAAGGCAGCCTGCCCTGCTCTGTGCTCTAGTCTCTACCTTACCTGTGCTCTCACCTGTCCTACTCTACTCCTGTACTACTACTTCTGTGTTAGATAGATTATTGTACTATTTTGTAGTTAGCAAGGCCCAGCTTTACTGCTATACCTGTCCTGCTGTATCTGCTCTCTGTAATCTAGTCACACCTGTTCTATTATTTAGCTAGATTCTTCTATTGTTTAGTTAGTAGTACTGTAGTGTACTGTACTCTAGTCTGTGTATAGGGACCGTCCGTCACCGCGTTACCTAGGGTCAGCGCTGTCCGCACCCTCTCATTAGTGCTACACCCGTCCTATTGTTTATATATTACTTCTATTGTGTATTCGCTGAATTGTACTGTAGTCTGTGTATAGGGACACCGTCAGTCAGCGTCAGCTAGGGTCTTTTTGTGCGCAGTGCACATCTGCGCTGTCCGCACCCTCTCATTAGTGCAACACCCGTCCTATTGTTTATATATTACTTCTATTGTGTATTTGCTGAATTGTACTGTAGTCTGTGTACAGGGACACCGTCAGTCAGCGTCAGCTAGGGTCTTTGTGTGTGCAGTGCATGTCTGCGCTGTCAGCACCCTCTCGTTAGTGCTACACCCATCCTATTTTTTTCTATTACTTCTATTGTGTATTTGCTGACTTGTACTGTACTGTAGTCTGTGTATAGGGACACCGTCAGTCAGCGTCAGCTAGGGTCTTTGTGTGCGCAGTGTGCACTCTCTCGTTAGCGCTACACCGATCTCTGCTGTAGAGTACACCTGTCTGTCACCTCACACACCCACCACCACCAGTCCCACCCCATTAAAGTACCCCACTTGTCCCACCCACTTTTACATACATACTTTTTTTTTTCATTTGTATAATATTAAAAATATACGATGTCTGGCACTGGCAGCCGCGGTTTGGGCAGGGGCAGCAAGGGCATCGCCAAGAGAGGAGGTCGTGGGCGTGGCAGCCGCGCCACCACCACCATGCACAGTTCTGTGTCTGCACCAGTGGCTATTCCGCCATTAGCCACTGGCCGTGGATGCCTTGGCCGCCCAAAAGCTGGGAGTAACGCTGCAGAGACACAGCAGCAGCAGCAGCGTGTGGCGCAGATGTTCCTCCCACCGCCAGGTCGTAGCCGTCCTATTGAGGAGAAGGATGCAGATGCTGTGGTGGAACTGATGGTGGATGAGCAGGCCACCATTAGCTCTGGAACCGAGTCCTCCACCCCCATCACCACTCCTGTTTGCAAGAGCAGCAGCAGCCGCCCAGCACTGCCTGGGGGGGAGGAGGAGGAGTGCAGTTCTCCAGCCCCAGCAGGCAACACCAGCACCCTGTCACTCAGCAGCACCTTCTTGTTATCCCCAAGCACAGCGGGGCTATGGAGTGCTGTTGCGGCAGAATTGGAGGAGGAAGGAATGCTGATGGGCACTTTGGGGGATGATGCTTTGGACAGTCAGACAGTGGTGACTGTCCATCCGCCCATGCATGCAGAAGGGGAGTTTGGGGGATCCCAGCAGGACATGTTTGCGGAGGGGGAGTATGATGATGACAGGGTGAAGGACAGAGACTGGGTGCCAGGTCCTGGGAGTGGGGATGTCATCAGCTCTGAGGAGGAGGAGGAGGATGCGTCTGTGGGCCTTGCTAGAAGGCTCAGCATCGCAGGCATGGGCAGGATCACAAGTGGGCGTGGTATGCAGGCCACACAGCGTGCTGATCTGGAGATGAGTTCTGCCAGTGCCACCACCAGCCACACCAAGAACCCCCCCCCACCCCCAACCACCACAGGGAGACCAGCGGCAGCAGCACCTTCCAGCCGAAGGGGCAACTTCACTTCCCCAATATGGAATTTTTTCACCCTGCCATATGTGGAGTGCAAGTATGCCACCTGCAACCCGTGCCGCAAGCAGCTCAGCAGAGGGAAGGAGCCCTCTGCGTTTGGCACCACCTCTCTGGTCAACCATCTTGCAGGGAAACACTTTCATGAGCATGAGGAGTTCGTGAAGTTGAATGAAGCTGGCAGTGGCAGTGGCAGACCCGCCACCACTGCGAAGCTGTCGGCAGCAGCCACCCGCCCTCCTCCACCTCCTCCAGCAGCACCAGCAGGAGTGCGTCAGCAACGCACTGCTCCTCCTCCCTCTGCAACTCCTGCCACCGACACTGAGGCCTGTTCTGGCAGCCAGTCCTCAGTGGCCTCCTCTGCTCCCTCCACTGATTCCCCGTGCCAGCAAAAGGCGTCGCCAGACCCTGCTCAGCGACACCTTCCAGGGGGTGGTCAGGGTTCTGCCTCCCAGGAGCCGTCACGTGCGTCAGCTGAACGGCTTGCTGGCACGGGCCATGTGCTCCCAACTCCTGCCTTATTCCCTTGTGCAGGAGGGGAGTGACATGCGTGCGCTCCTGATGTGTGCAGCCCCCGATTGGCCAATCCCCAGATGACATTATTTCACATGCACGGCCATCCCTGCACTTCACCACTCTGTGATGGCCAATGTCGGGAGAGGGTTGGATCACGCGGTGGGTCAACGGGTCCACGTCACCATGGACTCGTGGAGCTGCCGGTTTGGGACAGACTATCTGTCCTTCACCGCGCATTGGGTCAGCTTGGTGGAAGGGGGTGAGGAGGGGGAGCAGCATCGGGCACTGTCAGAGCAGCAGCACCAACAATGCAGTGGGTGGTGCCACCATGCAGGGTCAGCGGAACAGCAGTAGGTTCCTCTGATCCGCTTCCATCCTCCGGCACACAAGCCCAAACCCCCGCCTCAGCAGCAGCGTGAAGCCCCGCCACTGCCAAGCACTGCTGGAATTGGTCAGCCTGGGGAAGACCAAACTGACGGCGAACCACGTCCTGGCCAAACTCCAAGAGTAGGAGAGGAATTGGCTGACCCCCAGAGGCCTCAGAGTCGGAGAGGTGGTGTCCGACAATGGGGCAAACCTTGCTGCTGCCATTAACAAGGGAGACCTGACCAACATCCCCTGCCTGGCGCACGTCCTAAACCTGGTAGTCCAAAAGTTCCTGCAGACCTACCAGGGGATGGACCAACTCCTTGAGGCGGCAAGGAAGGTTGTGCGTCATTTCCGGCACTCGCCTGCAGCCGTGGCGAGCCTGGAAGAGGTGCAGAAGGAGCTGCACCTGCCACAGCACCGGCTCATGCTCGATGTTCCAACTCGCTGGAACTCCACCCTGGCGATGTTGGAGCATCTGGTTGAACAGAGGCAGGCTGTCAGCCAGTACATTGCACGAGCAACAGTTGCCTCCCTCACTGCAACTGGGCGTGCCGCCACCAACCTCCCGTCCATCATCTCCACGGAGGACTGGGGGCACATGCATCAGGTGTGCTCAGTCCTGGCACCCTTCCTGCAGGCCACCAACATGGTGAGCAGGGACCATGCAATGGTGTGCGAGTGGGTCCCCTTGGTGTGTGTGCTGGACAGGGCCCTGTTTGCACTGCTGGAAGAGGGAGTGGCAGCCTTGGACCAGCAGGAGCTGCAGGCAGCTTCACAGGCCACCTCTGAGGAGGAGGGCTTGGAGTTGGTGAAGGTCCCTGACCTTGCTGCTGATGAGGGGGAGCAGCAGAGCGCAGCTGGACTGGTGCGGGGGTGGAGAGAGGATAAGGTGGAGGGGGCAGAGGAAGAAGAGGACAGCACTGTCAGCTCTGGGGCTGCCGATGATGTGCCAGCAGACGTGGCCAGACTCTTCCCAATGGCAGCGCACATGCTGAGGTGCCTGCGCAAGGACTCTAGGGTCATCCAGATGAAGAAGAGGGAGGACATCTGGATCTGCATGATGCTGGACCCACGTCTGAAGGGAAAGCTCAGCCAGTTCCTGCCTGCAGGAGGAGACCGTGCGCAGCAAATGAGGGATTTGCAGCTGTCCCTTGTTGAGCGCTTGCAGGAAGCCTTTCCTGAGCCATCCACCCCCACTGTCCAGCCAGCACAGAGGCAACAGCAGGTGCCTGCATCCACCAGCAGCAAGCGCACACGCACCACAGACCTGCTGTCTCTGACCAACGAGCTCTACATGAGTGTAGAGCTGCCAGGGACTAGAGAGGTGGTGCCTGCAGCAGCATCCTTCTCCTCCAGTCGCAGACAGCGCTTGACCAGCATGGTGGCTGACTACATGGGGTCCTTCAGCGGGCTTGACAGCGTGGCCCCTGTTGATCCCATGGAGTATTGGGTCAAGCACCTGCCGATCTGGAGCGAGCTTGCGCAGTACGCCCTGGAATTGCTCTCCTGCCCCCCTTCCAGCGTACTTTCAGAGCGTTGCTTCAGTGCAGCCGGTGGAGTCGTCACTGAGAAGCGATCTCGTCTGTCTCACAAGTCTGTGGACAGACTGACGTTTCTCAAAATGAACCAGGCTTGGGTGGAAGGCGAATTCATGGCCCCTGTTGTCGGCGAGAGGGGGACATGAAGTGGCGCACACACGCATTACACCTGCTGCTGCTGCTGTATTTCTTCCTGCTGTCTGTGTGTCTCCACTGCCAGGGAACACATTACAAGGTGCTGCTGCCCATGCACCAGCAGCTATTACGCTCAACAATAGCTGCATTATTTTGAAAAAAAAATTGTAATTAATTTAGAGGTGTCCAGGTTGAAAACTGTGCTGTCCCAATTGTGTATTGGACACAATGTGGGCTTCACGACCGCTGTCTGGAACCTCATGCTGTTCATTTATGGCCCTGGAACCACCGCTAGGACCCAGGGCCTATTATGTCTCGCTGCCTGCCCTCCTGCCTGCTGCCAAATGCCAGTCTGCCACACACACTCATCCTCCTCACGCTGCCTGCTGCTGTATTGCCTCCTGCTGTCTGTGTGTTTCCACTGCCAGGGAACACATTACAAGGTACTGCTGCCCATGCGCCACCAGCTATTACGCTCAACAATAGCTGCATTATTTTGAAGAAAAAAAAATTGTAATTAATTTAGAGGTGTCCGGGTTGAAAACTGTGCTGTCCCAATTGTTTATTGGACACAATGTGGGCTTCACGACCACTGTCTGGAACCTCATGCTGTTCATTTACGGCCCTGGAACCACCGCTAGGACCCAGGGCCTATTATGTCTCGCTGCCTGCACTCCTGCCTGCTGCCAAATGCCAGTCTGCCACACACTTATCCTCCTCATGCTGCCTGCTGTTATATTTCCTCCTGGTGTCTTTGTCTCCTCTCCACTGCCAGAGAACACATTACAAGGTGCTGCTGCCCATGCGCCACCAGCTATTACGCTCAACAATAGCTGCATTATTTTGAAAAAAAAAATGTATTTTAGAGGTGTCCGGGTTGAAAACTGTGCTGTCCCATTTGTTTATTGGACACAATGTGGGCTTCACGACCGCTGTCTGGAACCTCATGCTGTTCATTTACGGCCCTGGAACCACCGCTAGGACCCAGGGCCTATTATGTCTCGCTGCCTGCCCTCCTGCCTGCTGCCAAATGCCAGTCTGCCACACACTTATCCTCCTCACGCTGCCTGCTGTTATATTTCCTCCTGCTGTCTGTGTCTCCTCTCCACTGCCAGGGAACACATTACAAGGTGCTGCTGCCCATGCGCCACCAGCTATTACGTTCAAAAATAGCTGCCTCCTGCCTGCATTAATTTGGAAAAAAAATTGTACTTAATTTAGAGGTGTCCAAGACACATAATATAATGATAGAGAAGAAGAAGATATAGAAGAAGAAGATGAAGAAGATATAGAAGAAGAAGAAGACAAAGAAGAAGAAGATATAGAAGACGAAGAAGAAGAAGATATAGAAGACGAAGAAGAAGAAGATATAGAAGATGAAGAAGAAGAAGATATAGAAGATGAAGAAGAAGAAGATATAGAAGACGAAGAAGAAGAAGATATAGAAGATGAAGAAGAAGAAGATGAAGAAGAAGAAGAAGAAGAAGAAGAAGAAGAAGAAGAAGAAGAAGAAGAAGAAGAAGAAGAAGAAGAAGAAGAAGAAGATATAGAAGAAGAAGAAGAAGAAGAAGGAGAAGATATAGAAGAAGATCTAGAAGAAGAAGAAGAAGAAGCTATAGAAGAAGATCTAGAAGAAGAAGAAAATATAGAAGAAGAAGATATAGAAGAAGAAGAAGATATAGAAGAAGAAGAAGATATAGAAGAAGAAGAAGAAGAAGAAGAAGATATAGAAGAAGATCTAGAAGAAGAAGAAGATATAGAAGAAGAAAAAGATATAGAAGAAGAAGAAGATATAGAAGAAGAAGATATAGAAGAAGAAGATATAGAAGAAGAAGCTATAGAAGAAGAAGAAGAAGATATAGAAGAAGAAGATATAGAAGAAGAAGAAGAAGATATAGAAGAAGAAGATATAGAAGAAGAAGAAGATATAGAAGAAGAAGATGAAGACGACGTAAATGAAGACTTCCAACAACCATTTTGGACACACCTTCTCATGCCAACACTTTTCATGAAGTTAATTTACTATTTTTGATACCTTTTTTATAACTACTACATCACCACATAATCACTTGATGTTCTTCTTCATAAAAAAGGTGGTTTCATGCATCATTGACCTCCAATACAAGTTTTAAAAGCTATTTAAGGCCAGCTCGAACATTTTACTCGAATACAGACTCGGATAGTGACGTCGGATATCCGAGGTCGAATCAGATATTCGATTAACTCGTATATCAAACTTCGAGTGAATTTGCATAGTTTACTATCCGAATTCGACCAAACTCGAATAGGATAATGAGGTATCCGAGGAACACTAGCTTCAACTACAGAATACTACTAAATAGATGCAGGGTGGAGCCTTAGCAGTGGTGGAGACGCCTGATGGCCATGAGGAGTTTGTGATATGCGCATTTTATTTTGGAACATTGTGAGTGCACTGGATTTTAATATTTTATACAATAAATGCAGGATGACTGTAACGAATGCAGCCGCGGCGGACTGCCTTGCCACCGCGGCTGCCTCTGGGCCCCTGCCCGTCTCTCCGGCGTCTAGGACGCCAGGGACGGGACTGCCTTTCTCCTGCAAGGTCTCTGTCTCGCGCGTGCGCCCGCACAGACAGGACCTTTATGTGAGGAGGAGGCTCGTCAGCTGACCTGGCGCCCCGGATTGGCTGGTGGCAGGGGGCATGCCAGTGAGGTCTCCTCTGCTTCTTAAGCCTTCGGGCTGCAGTCTGGCGCTGTCTGTTGTCGTGAATACTTGCGTGTTAGCACTCAGACCTTAGACTAGTTCCCAGGTGTTGATGCTAAGGATTTCACACCTAGTCTAGGATATTGTTACATTGCTACTGTTTATTTGTTAGACTAGTTCCTGGGTGTTAATGCCAAGGACTTCACACCTAGACTAGGATATTGTTTATTGTATTGATCTCCTGTGTATGACTCTTGGCTAAATACTCTGACTCTGTTCCTGTTTTCTGATCCTGTACTTTCGCCTATCTGTCTTACTAGTTGCTGAACCTGTGCCTGGTTTCCGATTACTCTTCTGTCTCACGATTCTGCTCTGATACTGTCCTCTCTGTTACCCTTGCCCATCAGACCATTCTACTCACCAGTGGGCCCTCGCCCCTGGTGAGGTATCAGCTTCACCAGCTCCTCTGGAGAAGTGGTTCTCTAGGCTGCAGTTAGTGTTGGGCGAACAGTGTTCGCCACTGTTCGGGTTCTGCAGAACATCACCCTGTTCGGGTGATGTTCGAGTTCGGCCGAACACCTGACGGTGTTCGGCCAAACCGTTCGGTCACATGGCCGAACTAAGAGCGCATGGCCGAACGTTCCCCGAACGTTCGGCTAGCGCTGTGATTGGCCGAACGGGTCACGTGGTTCGGGCCCGAACGCGCTCTGATTGGCCGAACGGTCACGTGGTTCGGGTAAATAAATACCCGAACCACGTCATATCTCCGCCATTTGTCTGTGGGTTTAGCTTTGGGTAGGCAGGCAGGGTAGTTCGCTCTCCAGCCACGCTAGCCAGGGTCCCCCCCAGTCATTGTGTGTCGCTGCTGGGAACAGTAGTACACCGCTCGCTCAGCCACACTATATATAGCATTGTTTACTGCCACTGTGTACCTCGCTCAGCCACGCTATATATATAGCATTGTGTTTTCTGACACTCTGTGTACACGGCTTAGGCTAGTCTGACTAATATAGCATTGTGTGTACTGCCACTGTGCACCTCGCTCAGCCACGCTATATATAGCATTGTGTGTACTGCCACTGTGCACCTCGCTCAGCCACGCTATATATAGCATTGTGTGTACTGCCACTGTGCACCTCGTTCAGCCACGCTATATATAGCATTGTGTGTACTGCCACTGTGCACCTCGCTCAGCCACGCTATATATATAGCATTGTGTTTTCTGACACTCTGTGTACACGGCTTAGGCTAGCCTGACTAATATAGCATTGTGTGTACTGCCACTGTGCACCTCGCTCAGCCACGCTATATATAGCATTGTGTGTACTGCCACTGTGCACCTCGCTCAGCCACGCTATATATAGCATTGTGTGTACTGCCACTGTGCACCTCGCTCAGCCACGCTATATATATAGCATTGTGTTTTCTGACACTCTGTGTACACGGCTTAGGCTAGCCTGACTAATATAGCATTGTGTGTACTGCCACTGTGCACCTCGCTCAGCCACGCTATATATAGCATTGTGTGTACTGCCACTGTGCACCTCGCTCAGCCACGCTATATATAGCATTGTGTGTACTGCCACTGTGCACCTCGCTCAGCCACGCTATATATATAGCATTGTGTTTTCTGACACTCTGTGTACACGGCTTAGGCTAGCCTGACTAATATAGCATTGTGTGTACTGCCACTGTGCACCTCGCTCAGCCACGCTATATATAGCATTGTGTGTACTGCCACTGTGCACCTCGCTCAGCCACGCTATATATAGCATTGTGTGTACTGCCACTGTGCACCTCGCTCAGCCACGCTATATATAGCATTGTGTGTACTGCCACTGTGCACCTCGCTCAGCCACGCTATATATAGCATTGTGTGTACTGCCACTGTGCACCTCGTTCAGCCACGCTATATATAGCATTGTGTGTACTGCCACTGTGCACCTCGCTCAGCCACGCTATATATATAGCATTGTGTTTTCTGACACTCTGTGTACACGGCTTAGGCTAGCCTGACTAATATAGCATTGTGTGTACTGCCACTGTGCACCTCGCTCAGCCACGCTATATATAGCATTGTGTGTACTGCCACTGTGCACCTCGCTCAGCCACGCTATATATAGCATTGTGTGTACTGCCACTGTGCACCTCGCTCAGCCACGCTATATATATAGCATTGTGTTTTCTGACACTCTGTGTACACGGCTTAGGCTAGCCTGACTAATATAGCATTGTGTGTACTGCCACTGTGCACCTCGCTCAGCCACGCTATATATAGCATTGTGTGTACTGCCACTGTGCACCTCGCTCAGCCACGCTATATATAGCATTGTGTGTACTGCCACTGTGCACCTCGCTCAGCCACGCTATATATATAGCATTGTGTTTTCTGACACTCTGTGTACACGGCTTAGCCTGACTAATATAGCATTGTGTGTACTGCCACTGTGCACCTCGCTCAGCCACGCTATATATAGCATTGTGTGTACTGCCACTGTGCACCTCGCTCAGCCACGCTATATATAGCATTGTGTGTACTGCCACTGTGCACCTCGCTTAGCCACGCTATATATAGCATTGTGTGTACTGCCACTGTGCACCTCGCTCAGCCACGCTATATATAGCATTGTGTGTACTGCCACTGTGCACCTCGCTCAGCCACGCTATATATAGCATTGTGTGTACTGCCACTGTGCACCTCGCTCAGCCACGCTATATATAGCATTGTGTGTACTGCCACTGTGCACCTCGCTCAGCCACGCTATATATAGCATTGTGTTTACTGCCACTCTGTGTACACCGCTCAGCCAGACTATATACCGTTGTTTACTGACACTCTGTGTACACCGCTCAGCCAGACTATATACCATTGTTTACTGACACTCTGTGTACACGGCTCAGCCTGACTATAAAGCATTGTGTGTACTGCCACTGTGCACCTCGCTCAGCCACGCTATATATAGCATTGTGTTTAATGACACTCTGTGTACACGGCTTAGCCAGACTATATAGCATTGTGTGTACTGCCACTCTGTGTACACCGCTCAGCCAGACTATATAGCATTGTGTTTACTTCCACTCTGTGTCTGCTGGGCCTGGGAACAGTAGTACACCGCTCACCCGCCACTGTATAGCATTGTGCTCTGTGTCGCTGCTGGGAATAGTGGTACTGTATAGCATTTCTGTACTGCCACTGTACTGCTGCCAGTCAGCGTGTACTGTAAGGATAAGTGAAATGAGGAAGAAATCCGGTGGAAGAGGAAGGGGCAAGGGAAGAGGTGTTTCCCCTGACGGTTCACGTACAGGCCACAGGGGAGCACCCAAGAAAACCCACTCAATACCGCCCATGTTGTCCAGGACAACAACCCTCACAAATCCAAAAGAACAGGACCAGATAATTACTTGGATGACCTCTCAAGCGTCCAGCAGTGGGTTAAGCAGCACCAGCACATCACGCACGAGGTCCGAGTCCTCAGCCAGTTACAAGGAGCCAGTGGGCACAAAGCTGACACAACCGGCAGCGACACCACGCACACAACTGCCAGATAACCAGTCCTATGAATTACCTCAGGACACAATGGGGTATTCGCAGGAGCTATTCCCAGCCCAACAAACTTCCACCTATGAAAGGTCAATGGAGGAACAGCCAGAAATGTTGTGCCCGGATTCACAACCATTAACTGTGGGAAATGCACCGCGCACTGAAATACAAGGCGAGTCCGAGGAGGACTCGGAAACCCAAATCCCAGAGCAAGTTGAGCAGGAGGGGTTGCAATTGCAGGAGGTCGGCCGACAAGATCTGGAAGACGACGTTGGAGTGAGCTGCGCAGAGGTTGTTCTGGGGAGCTCTACTCCACGGCGGCGGCCCCCCACAATGACATATGACGAGTTTGAGGAGATGGAAGAGGAGGGTATGGACAATGTGGACAGAGACCCAGATTTTATTTGTGAACGAGAACATCGCCGTCGTAGCAGCAGCACAGATGAGTCTGTTGAAGAACCCACTGCTGCACGAGTTCGCCTTGTGCCACAAGGTAGGCGGCGCGCAATTTCAGGCACCACAAGCGTGGAAGTTAGAGTGAGAGGCAAAAGAGGAGGAAACAGAAATCGCCAGCAAGGAGGCAGGTGCTCCAAAGTCTGGGCTTTCTTTGAAGACTGCACTGAGGATGTTACCATGGCGATTTGCAAGGTGTGCAAGACTCGCCTGAGCAGGGGAAAAAGTATTAACAACCTCTCCACCACCAGCATGAGCCGCCACATGCTATCCAAACATCCCACTCTGTGGGCAAACGCGGCAGGACAGGGTACCAGCAACACTGCCTCCCTTGGGTTCACCAGACTCACCACCAGACCTGCCTCAGCAGCAGCAGTAGCCCAGCCATTGCGTGGTTCACAACATTCACAAACATCAGACGACGCTGACACTGTCACTTTCCGGAGTAGTGCTCTTGAGGTCTCCCAGTGTTCATCAAACACAACAACCAACAGCCCTTCCGTGTGCAGCGCTACGGTTCAGTTGTCTGTGTCGGAGATGTTTGAGCGCAAGAGGAAATTGCCAGCAAATGACCCCCGGGCCGTGGCAGTAACAGCCAGCATAGCCAAGCTTCTGGCCTGCGAAATGCTGCCATATCGAGTGGTGGAGACAAACAGCTTCAAGGGCATGATGTCAGTGGCCATCCCACGTTACGTGGTTCCCAGCCGCTACCACTTTGCGCGCTCTGCAGTGCCTGAGTTGCATGAGCACGTGGTCAGCAAAATAACCCGAAGCTTGAAGAATGCCGTTGCCTGCAAGGTTCACCTCACCACTGACACTTGGACGAGTGCGTTCGGCCAGGGTCGATACATCTCCCTTACCGCGTACTGGGTGAACCTTGTGGAGCCTGGCAGCGATTCCTCACCTGCTACGGCGCGGGTGTTGCCCACGCCGCAAACAGCTGCACCGCCGTCCCTCCCACTGGATAACAACAGCAGCACCTACCTCTCTGACTCCTTCTCCTCCAACGCATCTCAAAGCTGTACCTCATCCGGAAACGCTAACCCAGCAGCAGTAGGATCGTGGAAGCAGTGCAGCACAGCTGTTGGCATGCGTCAGCAAGCGTTGCTGAAGCTGATCTGCCTTGGGGATAAGCAGCACACAGGGGAGGAAATTTGGAAGGGAATAAAGGAACAGACGGATTTGTGGCTGGCACCGCTGGACTTGAAACCGGGCATGGTTGTGTGTGATAATGGGAGTAATCTCATTCGCGCTTTAAGGTTGGCTAAGCTGACACACATCCCTTGCCTGGCGCACGTGATGAACCTAGTAGTTCAGCGGTTCCTGAGGACATACCCAGGCGTGGCCGATCTTCTGTTGAAGGTGCGTCGAGTGGCCAAACATTGTAGAAATTCCAGTACTGCTTCGGGGGCACTCGCCAAGATGCAGGAGCGCTTCAATCTCCCCCACCATCGCTTGCTGTGTGATGTCCCTACGCGCTGGAATTCTACGCTGCACATGCTAGCACGCTTTTGTGAGCAGAAGAGTGCAGTGGTCCAGTACATGACGGTGCAGTACCGAGGCGCATCCGGCCAGCTGCCAAGCTTCTGTGGATCTGATTGGGCCAACATGTTGGACCTCTGCCAAGTCCTCCAAAATTTTGAGCAATCCACGTTGCTTGTGAGCAGTGACAACTCTTCAGTCAGCATTACCATACCACTGCTGTGTTTACTGAAGAGGTCAATGTTGAAAATCAAGGAAACAGCTGTCATGATGCAACTGGGGGAATCTGAAGGAGAAAACGATCAGCGTGATGGTACCAACATCAGGCCATCCGCCTCAGGGAACGCTGGCCCCAGCAGCTATGACGAAGAAGAGGAGGAGGAACAGCTGGAGTTGGAGCAGGAATTTCATGCCACCACTGACGAGGGCCAGAGCGGTGCACGTTGGACTTCCACAATTCAGCGCGAATGGTCAGCAGAAGCAGACCAGGAGGAAGGTGACGACTATGATGCATCACAACAACTATCACAACGCTCACAAGAGGATGATGAGGATTCTGGTAGGACTCTTGCACACATGGCTCAATTCATGCTAGACTGCATTGAACGCGACCCACGCATTGTGCGCATTCTGGACAACACCAATTACTGGGTTTATACCCTTCTGGATCCACGGTACAAACACAATGTTCCAAAACTGCTTGAAGAAAGAGTCAGACAGGTCAAAATGGAAGAATACCAGCAGGCCCTTGTGGAGACTTTAGAGAGGAGATTGACATCCTCCCCCTCCTCTAGCCAGTTGTACGCCGACAGACTGACTTCCGCAAACCCAGGACGACCAGGAGGGCAGCAAACAACGCAAGCCGCAGCTAGTGCCCAAAAGGGAACGGTATCGGCAGTGTCCTTGGAGTGGGAAAATTTTCTGACACCCATGCAGCAGCAGCCCACTGAACAGGAAGCGTGCAGATCCACCTCCAACACCGATCGCCTGGAGAAGATGGTCAAGGACTACATGTCAGATGACGTAGCTGTGTCGAACAATCCATCTGCACCCTTCAACTATTGGGTATCGAAGCTAGACACCTGGCACGAACTGGCAATGTACGCAATAGAGGTGCTGGCTTGCCCGGCAGCCAGCGTTATGTCGGAACGCTGTTTCAGTGCTGCCGGAGGCATCGTCACAGATCGGCGTATCCGCCTCTCCACAGAAAATGCAGACCGTCTGACTCAAATTAAAATGAATCAATCCTGGATTGGAAACGACTACGCAACACTCCAGGACCCCAACCAAGTAACATGACCAATGAACATCTGGGATGGTGTAGCGTTACCGGTCCCTGTTTATTGAACCTCTCATCTGTATTACATTTATGACTGCATGGCGGCAAAAAGCATTGCTGCTATATCCGCACGCTTTTTGTCCTCATGCAAGGCCTGGGTTGTTGTGTCTCACAAAGCGTGGCCTTCTCCTCCTGCGCCTGCTCCTGTTCCATCACGTGTGCTGCTGCTGCTGCTGGGTTAGCGTTGCCGGTCCCTGTTTATTGAACCACTTATCTTTATTACATTTATGACTGCATGGCGGTACCTCATGCAAGGCCTGGGTTGTTGTGTCTCACAAAGCGTGGCCTTCTCCTCCTGCGCCTCCTCCTGTTCCATCACGTCTGCTGCTGCTGGGTTAGCGTTGCCGCGTGGTCCCTGTTTATTGAACCACTTATCTTTATTAAATTTATGACTGCATGGCGGTACAAAGCATGCTATCCGCACGCTTCTTGTCCTCATGCAAGGCCTGGGTTGTTGTGTCTCACAAAGCGTGGTCTTCTCCTCCTGCGCCTCCTCCTGTTCCATCACGTCTGCTGCTGCTGGGTTAGCGTTGCCGCGTGGTCCCTGTTTATTGAACCACTTATATTTATTACATTTATGACTGCATGGCGGTACCTCATGCAAGGCCTGGGTTGTTGTGTCTCACAAAGCGTGGCCTTCTCCTCCTGCGCCTGCTCCTGTTCCATCACGTGTGCTGCTGCTGCTGCTGGGTTAGCGTTGCCGGTCCCTGTTTATGGAACCTCTTATCTTTATTACATTTATGACTGCATGGCGGTACAAAGCATGCTATCCGCACGCTTCTTGTCCTCATGCAAGGCCTGGGTTGTTGTGTCTCACAAAGCGTGGCCTTCTCCTCCTGCGCCTCCTCCTGTTCCATCACGTCTGCTGCTGCTGGGTTAGCGTTGCCGCGTGGTCCCTGTTTATTGAACCACTTATCTTTATTAAATTTATGACTGCATGGCGGTACAAAGCATGCTATCCGCACGCTTCTTGTCCTCATGCAAGGCCTGGGTTGTTGTGTCTCACAAAGCGTGGCCTTCTCCTCCTGCGCCACCCTCCTCCTGTTCCATCACGTGTGCTGCTGCTGGGTTAGCGTTACCGGTCCTTTTTCCTGGAACCTCTTATATGTATTACATTTATGACTGCATGCCGACAAAAAGCATGTTACCTGTGCAAAGAAAACAGACATTTCCCGCATTTAAAAGACAGTTTTCCCTTTGAAACTTTAAAATCGATTTTCTCAAAAACTATAACCTCTTTTTGCTAAAAAAATTTTTCCTCTTGTACCCACTCCCAAGGTGCACATACCCTGTAAATTTGGGGTATGTAGCATGTAAGGAGGCTTTACAAAGCACAAAAGTTCGGGTCCCCATTGACTTCCATTATGTTCGGAGTTCGGGTCGAACACCCGAACATCGCGGCCATGTTCGGCCTGTTCGGCCCGAACCCGAACATCTAGATGTTCGCCCAACACTAGCTGCAGTACAGCCTTAATCGCCTCCTCAGGTGATTAGTAATTTCAGTATTGTTTGTAACGCCTGCTCCTCGGGTGATCACTAGGTTGCAGTACTGTCTGAATCACCCGCTCCTCGGGCGATTCTATTTCTCAGTTCCAGTATCCCCAGCTTGCTGGGGTTTGTACTTGATTATACGGGCAGTACACTGATAGTATCTCACCAGTCTCTCTGGTGAGGCCTCGCTACATATTAAAATTGGTGTACTGCCTTTCTCTGTCAGTCAACCGATAGTACCTCACCAGCCCCCTGGTGAGGCCTTGTTATTCTGTTATAGTTCTGAACTCTGGTATTATGGTCAGTGTATCTATGATACCTCCCCAGCACCTCTGGTGAGGTCTTGTCAAACTATACAGTTACCATATCTGTTAGTACATTCCCAGAACCCTCGGAGGTCTGGCCATATTTAGTAGTACCATGCAGCTAGTGCCAGTCAGTACCTCTGAAGGGGCCTAGTCTTTGTTAGTTTCAGCTAGTGTCAGCCAGCACCTCTGCAGGGGCCTAGCCTGTGTGGTATCTGAGGCTCATCAGTTCCACTAATGAGCACCCGTGATCTATGCATTATTCTCACCCGCACCACGGGTGAGGTATTTAGTGAATGATAGTACCTTCCCAGCTCCTCTGGAAGGATTAGCAAAGAACTATCTTAGTCACTTGTGTCACCTTTCCAGTTCCACTGGAAAGGTCTGGTGTAGCTGCTTGCTGCCTGTTTAGCTAGTTCCTTGCCAGATTCCCTGGTAAGGACTAGTTGCTCTACTTCTGTAAGGCTCCTAGTAGTCCTTCCAGGCCACCTGGAAAGGGTCGGTTATTACCTGTCTGATTGGTACTTGTCTCTTGCCAGCTCCCCTGGCAGAGACCAGCTTTACTATTTCTGTATTTTCTGTCTGTACCTTTCCCAGCCCCATTGGGGAGGTTTGATCTAATCAGTCCTGTTGGTGTACTCAGTGTACCTTCCAAGGGTCTCTGGTAAGGCATCGCATATTACTGGAGTTACGGCTGCACCAAGCATTACGTTCTCAGCTCATTGTGTTGCTATACGGGTATTATTGGTGATTCTGCAGATCACACATAATCTGGTTTAGCGTCTGCATTATTGGTGATTCTGCAGATCACCACATAATCAGACATCTGAGCTACGACACAAGACCATTACAATGATGCTATGTTAGGCACGTTTTAAGTTCTTTTTAAAGCCATTATAGCAGAGAGGAGCCAGAACCTGAGAGTGTTTGTGAAGTAAAGTGTGGGTTCACACATAAAGAGATTGCTGCTGGTCTGATTTGGGTCAGCTGACAGATCCGGTGAGATGCTTGTATTTACTGCATGAAAGCACATTGGGTGCAATACGGGTGTTTGCTTGTGTGCACTGGTGTGGTGAAGGAGGCATACTTAAAGCTTTATTACACTATTGTTGTGCATTTTCTTTCCCTCTATGTCTGAGCTGTGAAGAATTTATGCTGAAGAGAGAGGATTATGGGCTTAGCCAAAAACGCATGTGCTGATCTGATTGGGTTGTCCACAGAATCTGGTGAGCGTATATGGTTTATATATTGGTTGGAAGAAGTTCATGGGACTGTTTTTTGTGAATGGTTCTATGTACATGACCTTATGAGCGTGTACTGTGAAGCGCCACACTGATATTTTTTATATGTAAACCAAAAGGATGACCACTTGTGTTTTCTCACTGGATATGTTTTCTCATCTTATTTGCAAAAGACCTTGGCAGCACTGTACTTTTTTGCATGCAGGGGATCGGGGGCTAAAAGTGCATTTGCTCAGGTGAAATGTTTATTAAATTATGGACAATGTGTTTGCAAACTTTGCTTGTTTTATTCAAGTGTCACTGTGTTACCACCAGCCAGACCATCATCCCTACGGCCAGCATTACCACCAGCCAGACCAGGATCACCATGGCCAGCATTACCACTAGCCACTACCAGGCCAGGGTCACCATGGACAGCATCAGGCTAGCCAGCACAGTATCAGCACCAGGCCAGCCGAGCACAGCACCCAGGCCAACACAGAAGCCAAGTGAGGTGGCACTCTGCCTGTTATTGTGAATTGCTGCCTGTTTATGATATTTCTATGTAGGAACACACCTGCTGCACTGTAAGTTGCTATATGCAGTGCTGCAAGTAGTGTTGGGCGAACAGTGTTCGCCACTGTTCGGGTTCTGCAGAACTTCACCCTGTTCGGGTGATGTTCGCGTTCGGCCGAACACCTGATGGTGTTCGGCCTTTTAAGTTCGGGTTCGCCCCGAACTACTAAATGGCCGCCGAACAGGGCCGAACAGGGCCCCTGTTCGGCCGAACAGGGCCCTGTTCGGCCGAATACTGCCCCCCTATGGGGTCGCAGGCATAAGGGGGGAGCATGCCCCGATCGCGGGGCGGGGTCGGAAATTCCCCCCACCCCCTCCGCTAGCGCTCCCCCCTCTGCCCGCTTCCCCATACAAAAGTTTCAGGAAGTACCGGTCCGGTGGTAGTGGGTGGCTGGCAGTGGGCGGCACTGTGAAGTGAGTGACTGAGGAGGAGGAGTCCAGAGAGTGACGCGTTGAGGGAGGCCGGGCAGCGGGCGGTTCAGCAGTAGTACTGTACTACTGCTGAACCGCCCGCTGCCCGGCCTCCCTCAACGCGTCACTCTCCGGACTCCTCCTCCTCAGTCACTCACTTCACAGTGACGCCCACTGCCAGCCACCCACTACCACCGGACCGGTACTTCCTGAAACTTTTGTATGGGGAAGCGGACAGAGGGGGGAGCGCTAGCGGAGGGGGTGGGGTGAATTTCCGACCCCCCCCCCCCCCCGCGATCGGGGCATGCTCCCCCCTTATGCCTGCGACCCCATAGGGCCCCCAAAAGCGGGATGTTCGGGGAGTTCGGGGTTCGGCCCGAACATGCCGAACATTGCGGCCATGTTCGGCGAACTTTCCCGAACCCGAACATCCAGGTGTTCGCCCAACACTAGCTGCAAGCCACATTTACAAAGTGGCCATTATGCCGCATAGCAATGCACCACTGTGAATGCTTCTAAGTTCATGTACTTTGGGTCCCATCCATGACCACGCCCACAATTCAGCACAGGGCCACACCCATTTTTGTCATGGCATGCTACGGGAAGTGTACAGTGCACAACAGTCCCATAAATATTAAGGATCCATAAAAAATTGTCTGCTCTCTTTACCATTGTTCTAATTTGTACACTTTCTCAGCTCCCCACGGTTCATTAAGAAAAAAAATCTTTCTCAGTCTGCAGCAATGTTGAATGTTGATGATGCTGATGACTTCATGTACAGAGTTAAAGGGCAAAGCAATAGACTTTGTAGACTATCCATTGCAACCAGGTCTCTGAAGACATTCTTTAGATTCACACATAGCTTAGTGACCTTAAGGTGTCTGAATACAGACACAGTGGAGAAGGTAATATCAATCTGTATTACATGTCTGGAGATCAGAGCGATCGGATCTGCCTGGAATTGAAAGGAAATATCGACAAATGTATGGGCACCTTCATAAATATAAACACCAGGAACTATCAAAAATGTTCTTTTGATTTATGGAAGTATCCTAAAATAAAATAAAATCTTAAAAGCAAGGACAGGGCAGGGGGATATAGATCAGTGCTGATTACTAGTCAGGTAGATTAAGCTCAGTCAGTTCAAAGAAAAACAATTGTTCTCAGTCTTATTGAACTTCTTGCTTTCTCGTGCTATTTGATTCTGTTAGAAGCTTTGGTTACTAAACTGTTGTGTATGCGTAAACATCCTGGGGTCTGTATGAAGTTTGCATAAGTGTTGAAACTGTCACTGTTTCTTACTTTCTGTAACTTTGAGTCAATCTCCCTATTTCCCCCCACACACACTGAGAAGGAATGATGAGGACCATGCACAGTTGCCCACTGAACACCAATAATGGCCAGGTGCAGTGACAGCACTTTGGTTGGAGGGATAATGCATAGCTTGTTGTTTTTTTTTTTTAAATCTATAATGCTCACTGACACAAGTGATAATATGTGGGGGCAGTTGTTGCAGTTTAGATGTGGGGTGATTGTTGTCTGTCATATGTGGGGCAACTATTGCATTTCACATGTGTGTGGGCAGGATGGGGGGAGGGGGAATCCTCACAATCTTTGCTTTAGGCAGCAAACGTCTAGAACCAGCCCTGAACCCAACAAATTGTCCTTTTTGATATGCAGTGGAAATTGTATTATTGCTTCATTCACATATCTGTAATCTGCACTGCATATGTATTTTTACATTTATTTATTTAAGTATTTATATAGCGCTGACATTTTACTCAGCACTGTACAGAGTATAACTGTCTTTCAGAGGGGCTCACAATCTAGTCCATACCATAATCATATACAGTGGGATGTACAGTGGGATGCAAAGTTTGGGCAACCTTGTTAATTGTCATGATTTTCCTGTATAAATCGTTGGTTGTTACGATAACAAATGTCAGTTAAACATATCATACAGGAGACACACAGTGATATTTGAGAAGTGAAATGAAGTTTATTGGATTTACAGAAAGTGTGCAATAATTGTTTAAACAAAATTAGGCAGGTGCATACATTTGGGCATTACAAAAAATAAATAAAATCAATATTTAGTAGATCCTCCTTTTACAGAAATTACAGCTTCTAAACACTTCCTGTAGGATCCAGTGAGAGTCTGGATTCTGGTTGAAGGTATTTTGGACCATAACTCTTTACAAAACTTCTCTTGTTCATTCAGGTTTGATGGTTTCTGAGCATGGACAGCTCTCTTTAACTCACAACACAGATTTTCTAATAATATTCAGGTCTGGGGACTGAGATGGCCATTCCAGAATGTTGTACTTTTTCCTCTGCATGAATGCCTTAGTGGATTTTGAGCAGTGTTTAGAGTCATTGTCTTGTTGAAAGATCCAGCTCTGGCACAGCTTCAGCTTTGTCACTGATTCCTGGACATTGGTCTCCAGAATCTGCTGATACCGAGTGGAATCCATGCATCCCTCAATTTTACAAGATTCCCAGTCCCTGCACTGGCCACACAGCCCCACAGCATGATGGAACCACCACCATATTTTACTGTAGATAGCAGGTGTTTGTCTTGGAATGCTGTGTTCTTTTTCCTCCATGCACAACACCCCTTGTTTTGCCCAAATAACTCAATTTTAGTTTGTTCAGGCCACAGCACCTTATTCCAAAATGAAGCAGGCTTTCCAAATGTGCTTTAGCATACCTCAAGCGGCTCTTTTTGTGCTGTGGGCGGAGAAAAAGCTTCCTCTGAATCACTCTCACATACAGCATCTCCTTGTGTAAAGTGCGCCGAATGGTTGAACGATGCACAGTGACTCCATGATGATGTTGTCGGTCTTTGGTGCTGGCCTGTGGGTTGACTCGCACTGTTCTCACCATTCGGCGCTTCTGTCTATCCAAGATTTTTTTTGGTGTGCCACTTCAAGCCTTAACTTGAACTAAGCCTGTGGTCTTCCATTTCCTCAATATGTTCCTAACTGTGGAAACAGACAGCTGAAATCTCTGAGACAGCTTTCTGTATCCTTCCCCTAAAACATGATGGCGAACTATCCTTGTCTTCAGGTCATTTAAGAATTGTATTGAGACCCCCATTTTGCTACTCTTCAGAGAAAACTAAAAGAGGGAAGCTTACAATTGACCCCCTTAAATACTCTTTCTCATAATTGGATTCACCTGTGTACGTAGGTCAGGGGTCACTGAGCTTACCAATCCAATTTGAGTTCCAATAATTAGTTCTAAAGGTTTTGGAATCAATAAAATAACAACAGTGCCCAAATTTATGCACCGGCCTAATTTTATTTAAACAATTATTGCACACATTCTGTAAATCCAATAAACTTAATTTCACTTCTTAAATATCACTGTGTGTGTCTCATATATGATATATTTAACTACCATTTTTTATCGTAACAAACAACGATTTATACAGGAATATCATGACGATTAACAAGGTTGCCCAAACTTTTGCATCCCACTGTATTGCGTAGTGCATGTATCATAGTCTAGCACCAATTTAGGGGGAAGCCAATTAACTTATCTTTATGTTTTTTTTGGGATGTGGGAAGAAACAGGAGTGCACAGGGGTAGCCCATGCAGACACAGGGAGAACATACAAACTCCTTGCCAATGTTGACATGGCTGGGACTTGAACCAGGGACCCAGGCCAGCACTGCAAGGCTAGAGCGCTAACCACTATGCCACCGTGCTGCCCCATTGTATTGTGTATTTTTACATTGCATTTTGATGGTGAGAGATGTTGAGAATACATTTTAATTGCTTTTAAGGGCTCTTTTTTATTCCAGGAGAAACATTTATTTTCAAATATTTATATTTATTATTTAGACAAATGGGTCCTAAAAATTCCTATCACAGATAATCCTCCACAAGTCTGAGACTTCTCAATATGATCAATGTAAGACTAAGGAAGCAGGAGGAAATAAATTATATATAAAAGTACAAATTTTATTAATGACCAAAATAAACACACATATATGTAAATCTATTTAAAATTGACCAGAACACACAGGTGGGCCACCATGTCTAGGCCAGATGAAAAAATGTAGGGGATCCCCTAAAAAAATATTGATAGTGCGCAATCCATCGAATATATTAATGCAAAAAAAGGGGGAAGCGACTCCTAGCAGGTAACATTGAAACAAAAGACCTTGGAGAGAAATATATCATTGGTTTTAAAGGCCAAGTGTCCAGGACCTAAATGGAAAAAAAAAAAAAAACACATCCTAGTAGAAGAGCACAGGTGTATCAGATACTGGCTGTGTTGCTGCAATGTTTCATTGGTTTTAAGGGCCAAGTGTCCAGGACCTAAATGGAAAAAGACTTCCTAGTAGAAAAGCACAGGTGTATCAGATACTGGCTGTGTTGCTGCAATGTTTCATTGGTTTTAAGGGCCAAGTGTCCAGGACCTAAATGGAAAAAGACTTCCTAGTAGAAAAGCACAGGTGTATCAGATACTGGCTGTGTTGCTGCAATGTTTCATTGGTTTTAAGGGCCAAGTGTCCAGGACCTAAATGGGAAAAGACATCCTAGTAGAAAAAGCACAGGTATATCAGATTCCGGCTGTGTTGCTATAATATTTCCAGTGATTTGCAGGATCAAAAGGCTGAATAATGGCTGATAGAGAGATTCAATCCATCACAATAGGTGGTCTTACTGCATATGTTATCACAAAATAATTGATGTGCAGGTCCACAGGTCAGGCAAGCTGTCTCATTTATGAGCTATAACAATGGCCAGGTGCATAGAGGTAGATTGATAGGCACACACTGTATGTGGCAAGCACTTCGGGCTAGTAAACAAAAAAATGTTATATTCACAGCAAGCCTGACACATCCGCAAGCCCCAGGAGCAACAAGCAATTCACCAGAGTTAGTGCCCCAATCAGAAGCACATTCTGAGACAGATTCACAGGCAAGTGTTTAAACCACAGACATACGCAGGTACAGATGGTGTGATATTAAAGTTGATATAGTTCATTCATGGAACAGTCCGCCAGGGTCATCCCTTCAGCAGCATCAACTTGATGTAGACAAACTCAAAATTCCAGCAAACAACAGCATATAGCAGCATATAGGTGCATCCTAGGAAGCTGTTTCAATGATCATATGGTAAACAGTGGTTACTCCATAGGAGGCTGTTTTCAAGTCACCAGTAGAAATGCATATCATTGAGGTATACTCATCTGAGTAGCTGGTCACTGCAAAGTACATCCACAGGAGCCCATGTGCTGCCACCACAAGTGTGTCTGGTCACAAAGAGAGCCTTAGAGGCCAACCGGTTTCACTGGTGAGATTACCAGCATCATCAGGGCAGGCTCAGACGTTTTGCTGCCTGTGGGAGAGAGGAGCCGGCCTAAAATGGCACTGGGATATCACTTATCTGAACAAATACATTAAAGCAAAATTTGCACCCATGGGTATGAGAGTACACATTTTTCCCCAATCTAAGCAGATTACACCTTCCTTTAAGGAGAGATGGGAAAATAACTTTGAGGGATGCTCCAAGGTCATGATGACATTAATGATCGAGCTACATCAAATTGAAATTACGGCCATTGATACTCAGATCAAGGAATTTGATAGTAAATTGGAGCCCCTCAGAGAACACCCATTTCTCCAGCAGAGGAAAGAAAAATTGAAAAAACATTTAGAAGGCTATAATAGAAATATAGTGGATATCAAAGAAAGAAAATTTGAACGAGATCGTTTGGCCTACGCTATGGGACAAGCCTACAGATGAACTAACACCAGACCTCGGAGGGATCCTCGCCCTCACCCTCACCCCAATCCCAATCCCATTACACCACGTCTACCTGCTGGCCCTAAACCCAGGAATCCCCATCCCCCCAAACCAACACCTGTGCCCAACCGGCCTAAGGGTTCCTCTCTGTCCTCTCTTCAGAGTACCGACTCACAATCTGATTTGCTCACCCTTCACAAATCACAATACCTTAAGTATGGTGCACCTGATATCTCTCAAGCACATTTTGACATCTTTTCAAATAAGAGGAAGGATGCTCCTTCAGCATCCTCTTCTTCGGAGTCACTGTCCTCCAGTATTCCACAGTCTGATGCACGCACCTCACTGGGGAATAGCTCCCCATCACATGGTTCATCTTCATCGTCTTTTTTAGGATTGGACCCGCAAGACACGAGAAAGAAAGGGGGCACCCACAAACACAAAGAGAAAAAGGACAAACAGGGGCCACAGACCAAGCAGGGCAAATCTCACTAGGGGGATCACAGGGGATTTCTTTGGAGACGATGCAAAAGCAAATTATCAATATCTCAGACTTTGAATTAAATGAACATCATATTACCGTGCTCAGTCTTGGATTGGGCTTTTCAATTACAGCTGATCTGGATAAGTTTGAGTTGGTCAAGGATCTTCACTTATTTTGCAGACGTGTGGCTTTGAAAATACGCTATGCAAATACATCTGGAGAGGATCATTTCTCTCCATTGGTCAATAATACTCAGGATCAGCAGAACCTTAGAGATCTTATGGATCTACAGGCATTCTCCAGTGTCCCCCCTGATCCACCAAGTCCCTCTGTCTCAGGAGACTCTGTGATTGAACGACCCAATACAATGAAACTTAGACCTAAATCTAAATTCTTCCCAGCCTTGTCCTCGATATCAAGCTTACAGGTATTTGCACAATCTGTAATGAAGGATTTGGAACTTTTGCCCACAGGCAGGGGTTGCCCTTCTAACCTCACCCCTGATCAACGTAGGGCGTTACAGGACTTATCCTCAGCCCCAGATTTGGTGGTCAAACCCTCGGACAAGGGGGGCAATGTGGTTGTCATGAGTACATGCCAATATGAACGGATGTGTTACAACATTTTGAACAATACTGAGTGGTATGAGAGGGTCTCGGCGTCGAGGATGCAAGCCAGCCATCAAAACTTTCAGGATATATTGGGAGATGCCTTGTCGATGGGCATTATTTCCAAAAGGATTTATCGTTTCTTGTGGAATCCCAATCCTAGAATTCCAACTTTTTATGCCCTCCCAAAGACACATAAGTCCACTACAGACCCCCCTGGATGCCCTATTATATCGGGGTGTGCCTCTTTGACTGAAAATGCAAGTCGATATGTGGATGCGCATTTACAGCCCCATGTGAGGGCATTACCTTCTTACGTACGTGATACGACTCATCTACTTACCATTTTAGATGATATTAGCATCCCTACTGGTGCCTGGCTTGTCACCCTTGACGTCGAGGCCCTCTATTCCAGTATCCCTCACACTGAGGGACTTGAGACGATCAGATCGGTTTTGACGACCCTTCCCATTAATGCCATTCCTCATAATATGTTTTTATTAAGGCTATTGGAGTTTATTCTCAAGAACAATTATTTTTTGTTTGACTCCTCCCATTTCCTCCAGGTGCAGGGCACAGCGATTGGGACCACCTGTGCCCCGTCCTATGCATGCCTGTACCTGGGGGAATGGGAACGATGTATTTTTTCAGATGTGAACCTGAGTGATCTTTTGGGGCATGTACTTACCTGGCATCGTTATATCGATGATATATTTTTAATCTGGACAGGAACACAACAACAGATGTTTGATCTGGTCAATTTGCTAAATAATAATGTTTTCAACCTCAAATTTACCATGACTATGGATACTCACAGTATCCCGTTTTTGGACATTATGATTTCTGTGAACGACCAGGGAGTATTACAGACGGATCTTTATAGAAAACCCACAGCAGCTAACTCCTTGCTTCATGCAAGAAGTTTTCATCCCACACACCAGATACGCAGTATTCCTGTCAGGCAATATTTGAGAGCCCGACGGAACTGCTCTGATGACAGGAACTTCCATGCCCAAGCTAATGATTTACAGCAACGATTTAGGGCTCGCGGTTATCCCAAAAAATACCTAAAGAAAGCCTATCATCGAGCTTGCGATACCCCTAGATCTACTCTCTTATACAATCAATCATCGGGACAAAAGTCTCGAAATGAACTAGATAGGGGTCTTTCCTTCATTACCAAATACAATGATCATCACTTTCAGGTCCGCGCCCTACTTCAGAAACACTGGCATGTGCTCACGGGCGACCAGCGTGTTGCCCCCTTTGTTCCGAGGGAGCCCTCTGTTACCTACAGGCGGGCCACCACCATAGGTGATACCTTGACACGTAGCCACTACTCAGGTAGAGGCAAAACCAAATTATGTAATTGCACAGTTCTGGGCACTTACCCATGTCATTCCTGTAACCAATGCAGGTACATCTATGTCGGTAAACAGTGCCCCCTTGTGATGAGAGACGTTGTATTAACTACCAGACATTATGTTAACTGTGAGACGGAGGGGATAATTTATCTCCTCCTCTGCCCCTGTGGGGCCTTTTATGTGGGCAAGACTGGCAGATCCCTTAACAGACGTATTTATGAACACACTTATGGTATCCAGGAGGGACACCAGACACCTGTAGCCCGACACTTCGCAATTTGCCAGGGGGGTAACCCCAGGAAAATTCGATTCTTTGGCTTGGATAGGGTACACCGGGACCCATGGGGAGGGGACTGGGACGGGAGACTCCTCCAATGTGAGGCCTTCTGGATTTACAAACTTAAGGCCTTTCGGACACCGGGCCTTAATGAAGGTATTGATTTCGCCCCATTTCTGTGACAGCAGTGCTCTGGCTCATGGCCATATGTTCTCTATTTTTCATTATTTTTGTTCAATTTCTAAGGATGAATCTTCATATTTTCCTTTTGCTGTGCTTAAGCTGGCGGCCTTTTTGCGCCCGAACCGGGTCTTTTCCCGACCCTTATATATTTTTTTGATTTAAAACCTTTTATGCCATCTAATTTAGATATGATCTTTGACACTTCCTTGATGGTGGTTGGTGGGTTGGCGTGGCCCCCCGTTGCTCCAATTTATTATTATTTCATTTTACTTTCGTATTCTATTTTTTTGCTTATGATTACTTAATTATATATAGCTATTAGGGATTTATTATTAATGGAAATATTTCTGCATTATTATATTATGTTTTTTTCAATATGTAACTTTTTTCGATGACTTTGCTGATCCTGTGGGAGGTGGTAGCTATGGCCCCCCCGGCGCGCCGCACTTGCTGGTGGTCCTGGATGTGGGGTGGGGTTGGTGGGGGATCGATGTGCCCTGGGGGGGTGCTCGGGGTCGGCCCAGTCTTTGGCTTGACATGGACCATATACTGGGCTAATGCCTGCTGGCCCGTGGCCTGCCTGTGGGCCTTCCCTGTCCTCCTCCCCCCGTGGCCCTCCCCTTCCCCCCCCCTGCCCCGTTTCCTGTTGCCCCTGGGCACACTTGGCCGCGGCTATGGTGGCGCTCCGGCGGTGATGGCGACTGGGCGGCCCAGGGGACCCGGGGCCCCGCCTGCGGGACAGCCGGGCCACCCTTTCTCCTTACCATCGATCAGGGGGTGGGGTCTTAATAGTCCGTGCCCCTCAGCGTTCCCGGAGCCCTTTTGCGTCGGCCGCATTTCCATAGCGGCCCTGTTTGGGGGTCTCTGTGGGTCGCGTACAGTCGTACGCATATACGCGTTCCCTCCTACTTGATCCGCTTGGCGGTTGCGGACGCGAGGGAAACGCTGTGCGTGCACTTGTACGCATATATGCGTTCCCTCCTTTGATCCGCATCACCGCATGCGGACGCGGGGGGAACGCCGTGCGTACATGCGGAGAATTGGATGCATCACGCCTCTGCCTCCACCTCTCACTCACCACCTGCATCCTGTGATGGTGGGGTGGGAGTGGTCATGGGGGGGCGTGGTAGCATCCTTTGGCCGCCCAGTGCCATTTTAGGCCGGATCCTCTCTCCCACAGGCAGCAAAACTTCTGAGCCTGCCCTGATGATGCTGGTAATCTCACCAGTGAAACCGGTTGGCCTCTAAGGCTCTCTTTGTGACCAGACACACTTGTGGTGGCAGCACATGGGCTCCTGTGGATGTACTTTGCAGTGACCAGCTACTCAGATGAGTATACCTCAATGATATGCATTTCTACTGGTGACTTGAAAACAGCCTCCTATGGAGTAACCACTGTTTACCATATGATCATTGAAACAGCTTCCTAGGATGCACCTATATGCTGCTATATGCTGTTGTTTGCTGGAATTTTGAGTTTGTCTACATCAAGTTGATGCTGCTGAAGGGATGACCCTGGCGGACTGTTCCATGAATGAACTATATCAACTTTAATATCACACCATCTGTACCTGCATATGTCTGTGGTTTAAACACTTGCCTGTGAATCTGTCTCAGAATGTGCTTCTGATTGGGGCACTAACTCTGGTGAATTGCTTGTTGCTCCTGGGGCTTGCGGATGTGTCAGGCTTGCTGTGAATATAACATTTTTTTGTTTACTAGCCCGAAGTGCTTGCCACATACAGTGTGTGCCTATCAATCTACCTCTGTGCACCTGGCCATTGTTATAGCTCATAAATGAGACAGCTTGCCTGACCTGTGGACCTGCACATCAATTATTTTGTGATAACATATGCAGTAAGACCACCTATTGTGATGGATTGAATCTCTCTATCAGCCGTTATTCAGCCTTTTGATCCTGCAAATCACTGGAAATATTATAGCAACACAGCCGGAATCTGATATACCTGTGCTTTTTCTACTAGGATGTCTTTTCCCATTTAGGTCCTGGACACTTGGCCCTTAAAACCAATGAAACATTGCAGCAACACAGCCAGTATCTGATACACCTGTGCTTTTCTACTAGGAAGTCTTTTTCCATTTAGGTCCTGGACACTTGGCCCTTAAAACCAATGAAACATTGCAGCAACACAGCCAGTATCTGATACACCTGTGCTCTTCTACTAGGATGTTTTTTTTTTTTTTTCCATTTAGGTCCTGGACACTTGGCCTTTAAAACCAATGATATATTTCTCTCCAAGGTCTTTTGTTTCAATGTTACCTGCTAGGAGTCGCTTCCCCCTTTTTTTGCATTAAGATATTTGATGGATTGCGCACTATCAATATTTTTTTAGGGGATTCCCTACATTTTTTCATCTGGCCTAGACATGGTGGCCCACCTGTGTGTTCTGGTCAATTTTAAATAGATTTACATATATGTGTGTTTATTTTGGTCATTAATAAAATTTGTACTTTTATATATAATTTATTTCCTCCTGCTTCCTTAGTCTTACATTTATATTTATTAACAAGAAAGAAAATGTCATTATTGAATACATTCAACTGCCATATTCCCATTTATCTAGACCACAGTAAACATTAAATTTATAATATCCACAATCGTAAATGTTTGCATAAAGACCATTTCACTGGTCTGACCGCAAAGTCTCAGTGTCTAAAAAATATTGCTATCAATTAGACTGAATATTGCCATCAATTAGACTCAGTATTGCTATATATATATATATATATATATATATATATATATATATATATATATATATATATATAGCCCTATATATACCCGGGCCAATACAGTTCTTACTGCAGTGATTAAATGAAATAATAAAAAGTTTTTGACCCTCTTAACAGAGCCCGGATACATTGACAATAGTGACACCTCCGGGTAGCATGGAGCTGAACACATATACATCTTTTCATACCAATAAAATGCTAGGTCTCAGATCGGTTTAACCTTAATACAAGCCTATCACATGTGTATATAATCTCAAATTTGGAGCCCGCATTTCCAGCAGGTGTCAGGGTTCAAGGGACTCTATCTATTAATTACACATGGTGTACGAAACCAATGGGTCATGATTTTATAATTATGTACCTGGTCTGCATTAGGATTAGATAACACATGGGTCATAATGAGGGCTTTCTTCCACTGTTCTGGGGGAAACTCTTCTGTAAATCAGATTTCCACCGTTCTCGGACCGTTCTCGGATCTTCTGGAATACACGGAAAGATTCCCAGTAACATTTGATATAGCTGAGAGAGAACATGAGCTGCAGGGGAGACATCCACACACACCTCCTCCAGTTAATTTCCTAAACACTACACTATGGGGTACAATAGAGGAAATGTAATCACCAAGCTCTATAATCTCGAACCAGCTTGAGGGTGAGACCCAGACTCCTTCCCTCAACCTTATATCTGCAGATTCACCATTGATTTGGGATCCTAGGATCCCACATTATTGTGGCCAATCTCGTCTGTTATAACCCAGGAATTCCTGGACCCCGATACCTGGAGGAAAGGAAAAATTGTCAAAAAGGGCATCAAAGGGCCTGGGATGGAAGATATCGACTCATTAGATGTACATACACCATCCCAGACCCTCAAAACCTGCCGAACCCATAAAGGACATTTTCTGCAATCGCCCCTAGAGTCCTTCAGAGTTTAAGGTAATGCCCTAGTATCCACGTTAGCAATATGAGATTCTAATAGAACCCATTGCTTGACATGTCTGTTTTGATACCAATCTACAATATGAGTGAGTCTTGTTGCCTTATAGTATGTCTTAATATCCGGAAGGGCAAGTCCTCCATCTAATTTGGGTTTACATAAGGGGTTATAACTTAAGTCGACTGGTTTCCCATCTCCCCAAACATACTTAGTAAAGGCAGATTAAATTCTCTTGAAAAATGTTCCTGGAAGGAGGAACATTATCTTGTAAATCCACCATTGCTGATCAACCCAGCACAGATATCTGTGGGTATGGTGGCACAATACAAAAATGGGAACATAAGGGCAAATGGGTCATAACCTAGATCACAGTACAAAATGCAAGCAGATGACGGAATAGCAGCTTTAGCATCAGGCTGTAACATGACAGCAATATGGTTTGTCATATGGCATAATTATTGTTCTGTCTGTAAACCTTTATAAACCTGTGTTATGTTACTTTAGTTTAGTTTACTCATAGTGTTCATAATTCACAGCACCTAAAAGTATGTGCATAATCTGCACCTAGCAGTGATACTGAAACTAACACTCATAGATAAATATTTTTCATCTGCCTAGCTTGTTAAGTTTATTCATAAATATGAAGTAGTAGAATAGTAAAAGCAGAAAACTGATTACTGTCTCAGTATACTGTAAAATGCTTGTGATAACTGTGACAGTAAAACATGCATTTCATTGACTGCATGCTTCACTGTATGTGACGCAACACACAAATAATATGCTGTGCTGCTTACCCCAATCAATTGCATTGCAATCCTGCTGTAACAGGGAATGTAACACAACTGATTCCTATCACACACAGCACATCGATTTTTAATAGATTTCAGCACGGAATCTATTGAAAATCGATCAAAAAGCATTGCACTGTTTGATGCAATGCAACATTTTGGGCCATCAATCTACGGCTCCTCTTGTCCTTCCCCCAACTGATTTAGATTTTCCATCCTGCCCAACTGAGGCTTTCAATAGATTTTTACATATAAATGTTATTTGTCTTGTCTTGTCTAATGCTGCGTTGTGATTTTAACGTTGCATTGCAACGCACCGTCCTACTGCTAATGCAGCTTCAAACAGAGCAGAGCTAATGACCCTTTGAACTCCCCTGCAGTAAAACCTTATCTGAAGTCTTTCACTTTTTTTTTTATTTGTAAGTGCTTCAGAAAACAGTGCTGTCTTCGACCCAAGTGGATCAGAAAGCTCAGAGAAGCTCCTTTGCATGGATAACAATTGAAGTATCTTAATTCTTCCTGTACTGGAAACAATATGAGATTCATATACTTGCTACTAATTCTATTTCTTAACTGAATTACACATGCAATTCGTTATCTCATAAGTTGATTTTCACTTCAGATTCTCTATAAGGCCTTCTAATGGGGCCCATACACCTAACGATTTTCCCACCGATATACAGCCGTTTCGATCACAGTGATCGAAATAGCTGTGAAATCGCAGCACACACTGCTGACAGAACGATCGATTTCCATCCGAAATCAATCATTCCTGTGGATTCCCTTCTCCCCATCCGTGTGGAACATTTTTCTCTGTCGCCAGCGGGTCGGGAGTGCGTCGTTAGCGGCATTCAAATGCCCGACGACCGACGCAATACAGCGGGTATACATTAACTGCTCCGGCCGGCGCAAGTCCCCTGGTCTTCTGTGCTTCGGGCTCCAGACCATTTTTTCTCCGCTTCGGGCTCCAGAGCTACACAGAACTTCCTGTCCTGGCAGGAAGTTTAAACAGTAGAGCGCCCTCTACTGTTTAAACTTCCCCTGGACAGGAAGTTCAGTGAGCGGAGCGGAGAAGAAGCGGGGAATCGCACCGGCCGGAACAGGTAATGTATGCAGGGGGGGGGCGGCAGCAGTGGCAGCTCCACAGATTGTGATCGGTTTCAGGCTGAAATCGATTCACAATCTGTTTGCAGTAAAGGTGGCCATACGATCCCTCTCTAATCAGATTCGATCAGAGAGGGATCTATCTGTTGGTCGAATCTGATGGCAAATCGACCAGTGTATGACCACCTTAAAGAGAACCCGAGGTGGTATTTAATTATGTTAGTGGGGCACAGAGGCTGGTTGTGCACACTAACACCAGCCTCTGTTGCCCCATGGTGTGCCTCCATGTCCCCCCTGCGCGCCGCTATACCACCCGCAGTGCTGGCGACACGCAGCGCGTCGCCAGCACAATGTTCACCTAAGCGCTGTCTGTCAGCGCCGCTCCCCCGCCTCCTCCGTATCGGCGCTACCCGCCCGCGTCACTTCCCTCCTATCAGCGGGAGGGAAGGGACACGGGCGGGTAGCACCGCTGCGGAGGAGGCGGGGGAGCGGCGCTGACAGACAGCGCTTAGGTAAACATTGTGCTGGCGACGCGCTGCGTGTCGCCAGCACTGCGGGGGTATAGCGGCGAGCAGGGGGGGCATGGAGGCACACCATGGGGCAACAGAGGCTGGTGTTAGTGTGCACAACCAGCCGCTGTGCCCCACTAACATAATAAATTCCCACCTCGGGTTCTCTTTAAGAGGAGAAAACAATGCCATTGTATTCCCGCCCCTCATAAACTAACACAATAATTATGCATTCAAAAAAAATACAGTCCAGGAGTTTAAAATGTGGTTTTCAAATGTCCTATTTATGTTCAGACTCTAACACAAATACATTTAGTTAAAAATAAATATATAACTTGATGACCATAAATATCTATGCATAGTAATAATAATAATGTTCACTGCACTGTTCACAATTTATTGCAGTATTTTCATTTGCTCTGAAAAATCAAACAGGAAATAAGCTATGCTTGTTACATTACGTTTACAATAAAATGTTACTCCTAACACAAAGTATGTGATTTAGGATGATTTGGAATGAACTAAAATATTTTTTTACAGGTCAGAACATTGTGCTGAAGTCATGACATATCACATTAAGCTGCTAAATCAAGCCTAATACACTCTGCTATCTTGAGGTGCACAAACACTTTGAAATCAAACCTTGTAGAAGCTGTCTTACTGATCTTTAATGGATTTTTAAAGATGACAAGGAAGGAAATGGGAAACTAAACCAAAGAAAGACAAAAATTCCCTTAAGGAGCATTCTGAAGTAAATCAAGAGCAACTGAAAAGTGAACTGTTTGAGCCCAGGGATATCTTGGGCTTTATCAGCCGGACACTTTCTGCATATTGCGTCCCTGGACACCTTTCCTTTGGGTATGCTTTGACACAGCCAGCCACAGAAAATGAACTACATCACCTGAAGAGCTGTTTGAGGGCCAGAGAATTGCTCCCATTGCATCTAAACTCATGCCTTATTACCACTTTTCCCAACCATTTGTATACGCTAACTCTAACTCTTCCAGACGGAACAGCTATGGCTACTTAAGCGAAAGCAGAAAGATAAAAAGGTCTATTTTTACTATTTTAATTTAGCACTTGAAAGTTCATATTTACAAAATAAATGTATATAAAGAAAAAAAAAGTACGATGAAATTTAGGTGGATAATGTTGTTAAGTGCAATACTAGTAAACATAATGTACTTTAAATTACATTTTTTACATATTTTTTTTCATGTGTCAAGTAAGTAGCTCTACTTTTGAAGAACTGTTCATTTTTAAGGATTATCTTAAGTACTGCAATTTAAAAAGTTTAGGATTTTTTTTTTAGTTTCTAAATACGGAAGGGTTACATTTTGAGATTTTGAACATTTTTACTGAAGAATGTACGTTGAAGAGTATTTTTTCTGTTAGTACAAAGTGTTATTGACCTCTTCTTGATGTCCCTGCAGGAGTACACTGCACTTGGAATGAACACAGGAGCTTTACCCTCATGGTGGTCACTGCCAAGGCATTGCTGACTATCTAACCAATGCCTATAGGAATAACTGGCCATCTAGAGGTACTCAATGGCTTCTGTTGGTCACTGGGTATATAAACAAATCACTGAAAGGCCAGAGTTGCTGATCAGTTGTGGCCCTGGACGTTGTGCACCTCTGAATGGCAATTGTTAGTATACCACATTGCCAACTAGTACAAGAAAGGACTGCTGTGTTTGATTACAGCCACCCTGGAATTGGCCAGTATTTAAAAAAACAAAAATAAACAAACAAACAAAAAAAAACACTACAGCATCTCACAAACCCCATTACTGATTTATAAGGAGTTTCTACATTTTTTTCCCCAAAAAGCTCTTAGCTGCTTTCAAAGTGAAGACGAAAACAGAAGTTGACAGAGGTGCAAGTGTCCAATGACAGTCAGTCACAGGGTTCCAAAAAAAAGAGTCTTTTGGGAAGTAGGCAGCACAGCTGAGATATTGATATGGTAACCGTATTTTTTTTTTGTGATTTTATTGTTTTTTTCCCCAACAATCAGCTATTTCTAACAGATTTCCCTAAATGAAAACCCCTCTCCTGACAACTACCCCAAACCCTGAAGTTTAACTTATCCCTAACATTAACTTTAACCCTTTCCTGACACATCATATTAATTTTTGTCCATCTGACACCCAACTTTAAGGCTATGTTCACAGTGGGAGGTTGCATTGTGTTCCCTGCAAAAACAGGAATGTATGTGGGACACCACATACAATGAAGCATACTATATATAGAAACTATGCTTCACTGCAACTGTTAATGTGCATGCTATGTTGTAATGCACTTCATGCATTGCATCATTGGAAATGGATCCATTGTCCCACATTTCTATTATGCAAATATGAATATGCCTTTATGGATGCACCATTATAATATAATTGCATTGCATAAACAATGTGATTGTATTGTCCAATGCAATGCACAGCAATACACCACTGTGGATATGCCTATCCCTGAACAATAAAATTAACCTCATCCACCGTATCCGGAAAGGTTCACCCTAAAGGTATGTAAAACCACAAACACTGATTCACATGACAGCCAGGGGCCCCAGACTCTCTCACTGGCCAGGGCCCCCAAACCACAGTGCGATACCTAGGGGGAAGTGTGGGTGCGCCCCCTGGAACTCTCACCACCAGGGAATTCACCCCCACTGCCTCTATACTAAATGCTGACTGCAACACACACAATTGCTCACTCCCAGCTCAAGCAATTCCCTACCTTTATCTGGTCAGCAGGCACCTGACAGCCAATCAGGTGCACAGTTATACACCCTTTGCATGCCGTACTAAATCTTGCAGGAATTGCCTAAAATTAGGCAGCATTCAGGTGGTTTGGTACGGCAGGCAATGGGTGTATAACTGTGCACTTGATTGGCTGACAGGTGCCTGCTGGCCAGATAAAGGTAGGAAATTGCTAGAGCTGGGAGTGAGCAATTGTGTGTGTTGCAGTCAGCATTCAGTATAGAGGCAGTGGGGTGAATTCCCCAGTGTCGGTAACCTCCGGGCGGCCTCCGTACATGCCACTTGCGCGTAGCATCTAACGTTGACACATAGCGTCTGACGTCAGATGCTATGCGCCAGTGGTGAGTATGGAGACCCGCCCAGAGGTTACTGACACCGCGTTGAAGGCTGACACAGGACAGGAAATGTATAAATGCACACACGAGGGGGGCACATTAATACATTGGGGGTCACTGGTGGTGCAGATTTTCATGCTGAAATCGGGCGGGAATCGGCCTGCAGTATATGGGCAGCTTCGGTGAACAGACAAATTTATCTCTATTCAGATTCGATTAAAGATAAATTTGTCTCTTTGTCAAATCTGCCCATAATCTTCTGATGTGTGGGCACCTTTTGAATATCCTAATAATAATAAGTCTTCTTTTGTTGTCTTCACCTTTGGAGCAGTATCCAACTGCTATCAGCTGAAATCTTCAATACCACCATTTAGGCTGGGAAATAGCTGAACACAAGTCCCAAAATTTATTTCCATCTGAACAAATTAAAACATATTTGAACACCATGAACTGTAGCCATTGTCCAAATGTAAAGTGCCACAGCAAACATGATGACAAAAAAAATAACCTTTTTGGCCGTATTGTAAAAGTGATTCCCCCCCCCCCCCCCCCTGTTTACGTTCACATATTTTCAGCTTCATGGAAAATGCAAACCCATATTTCTGTGAAATTTTACTGGTCACACAAGTTAGTGGTGAAGCAAAAATAATAATAATTCAGGATATTTGACCTAAAGGGACCTGAGCATTATGATTATTATTGATTTATGAAGATCCTACATAAAAGATCCATGGTGCTGAACAGAATAAGAAAGAAACATGGGATACATAATAATATAGACAAGGGTTTACATAAAATATAGACATTTGCAGATAATATAGAAGACGCAGACGTAGATGTAGACGTAGTAGAACAGTGAGAAATATAATTTGATGAACAAAATGTATAGCGAATTCCAAGATACAAAAGGGTGAGAAAGCTCTACTTATGTGAGCTTAAAATCTAAAGGGTTAGGGGGGTAATCAAGGGGAGGGTTATGATTTTCACAAAATATATAAAATGAACCTCCCCTGAGAGGGGTTTGTAAATGGAGTGGGCCGTTGGGGGGTTAGTTGAGAGAATTACTTAAAGGAAACCAGGGACGATACATAGTAAAAGTTTTATACATACATGGGGCTTCCTCCAGCCCCATGCGCACGGATCGCTTCCACGCCGCCGTCCTCAGTCTTCTGTATCAACATTACTGGGTCCCGTAACATCGCAAGAGCTGCAGCTGCCAGAGAGATACATAGAGAGTGCACTTCTCTTGCGCAGACTGGCCGCGAATGGCTGAAGTTACAGGACCTGGTACCTGCAATACAGAAGGCTGAGGTCAGCGGCGTGGGAATGATCCATGTGCATGGGGCTGGAGGAAGCCCCAGGTATGTATAAAACCTTTACTATACAATATATCATCTCTGGTACATTTTAACTTTGGGAGCTGCTCCCAAGACTGTATGTGCTCCACCAGTTTCTCAATCCAGAACCGATGGCTGGCATGGATAAGAACTCACATGGAAGAACGTCATTTCCCAGCATGCATTGCAGTGGCCAGGGACAAGTGCTACAAATGTGGGTGCTTCAAACTGCTGCAGCTTCAGCTCTGTTTTGAACAAGATTGGGAAATGCATACAGATGGAGGCTAGAAAGCAGCCACCCAAATGCTTGCCACCACTCCCAATGACCCACACCATATATGAGCCTCCCTCAGAGGGAGGTTTGCTTTGTATATTTTATAAAAATCATGCTTAGGCCCCTTTAAAATCAGTGAATCTGAAAGAGATTCCAGTTAATTAATTTTGTCTAATTCAAAGGCTTGTCACAATACTATGCTTTTCTACATCGTTAAACTATACTCTGAACAAATAGACAAAAATACAAAGTAAATAAAAAAAGTACTGTAGGTTAAACATTTAACTCACTAAAAGATTTTAAATGTGGATTTAGCTATGAAATACTGTGGCAGAAATTGTTGCACCATCTTCCTAATTAGGCATGCTATAGGAGTGTCTAAATCTGGGGTATTAAAGTTACACTGACACAATCTGTAAAAAAGTTAGGTACTCACCTATATAGAGGGAAGGGTCTGGGTCCCATAAAGCCATCATAGTCCCATATAGTCTTTTCTCCACATCCTCAGTCCCTGGCTGTGTTCCCCCCTCCCCTGTAAGCTATTTGACCAACTCCCAGAGGCTGAAAATGTGTACAATAGACAATGGGGGAACCAGGGCACCAGTGTTGGAATGGTCCAGTCAAAGCCCAGACCTCAATCCAATAGATAATCTGTGGGCTGACTTGAAGATTGCTGTTCACAAGCAAAAACCATCCAACGTGAAGGAGCCAGAGCACAAGCTCATAGAGATTATGCAAAGTGGTTTGGGTCTGTAAATGCCACAAACGGTGGCGCCACACAGTGCTGATTTTAGGTGGGGGGTGAATAGTAATGCATGCTGCTGTTTTTAAGTTTGCTTCACAATAAACCAAATAATACATTTTCAAAGTTGCAGACATGATTTGTAAATAAAATGGTGCACACCCTCAAACTATCTATTTTCATTTCAAGTTGTGAGGCAACAAAATATGAAAAATGCCAAGGGTGTGAATACTTTTGCAAGGCACTGTATTATTATTATTATTATTATTTTATTTTTATTTTTTTAAAGGTCTCAGCGTTGACTGCATGAATTTGCAATTACACAATTGCATATTTACTAAGCTTTAAGCAACTCTCCACTGTGTCAATACTGTGGAGTTTATCTAATACTAGACAATTAACCTCCCTGACGTTCTATTAAGATCGCCAGGGAGGCTGCGCAGCGGTATTTTTTTTTTAAATTTTTTTAAAAATCATGTAGCTAGCCTAGCGCTAGCTACATGATAGCTGCTGTGCAGCAGCACCCCCCCACCCCTTCCGATCGCCACCGGCGATCAAACCCACCAGGAAATCTCGTTCTGAACGGGATTTCCTTTAGGGCTTCCCCCGTCGCCATGGCGACGTTCACGATGACGTAATCGGCATGGAGTCCCGATCCACCCCTCAGCACTGCCTGGCACTGATTGGCCAGGCTGCTCCGGGGTCCCGGGGGGGGGGGGGGCTGTTACGCTGCTAGCTGCGTTTTTTTTTTTTATTGTGAAAATCAGCCCGCCAGGGCCTGAGCGGTGCACATCTGTGGTCATGGACAAGCTGAGCTCGTCCATACCGCCAAGGAGGTTGAAGAAAAAAATCCAGTCTAGGTTTGTTGGCTCATTCATGGAATCCCCTCTGGGAATCCTCAGTGATCACTTCCAAAGCCTTAGTAATTCAGGTCCCTTAAAGGAAAAATATCACTCACAAAATGCTGTAAAATGTAAAATTAATATGTGCATATACGTATAAGAGACATGTTTGCCCCAAAGTAAAATACATTGTAAATTACTTTTTCCTTTGTAGCTGTCACCTAAAGTAGCTATTATTAGTCTGACAGCAATGTGCACTGTAAATTACTTTTTCCTATGTTGTTTTCATTTACTGTAAGTACTATCTGACAGCCCTGAGCCTCTAGCTGCCAGGTTTTGGACTAGTATGACCATGACAGAATCTCAGAATTTCCTTTTTATTCAAAAAACATTCCTGGACAGTATTGCCACAGTTCACCTGCCAAAATAGGGAGCACATGAAGTGCTTTTGAAAACAATAAAGGAACTTTGAGAATCTCTAGTTAATAGATACTAGCCAATCGGATCAGTTCATTTTAGCGCGCGGCTCCCACCGAAACTGGGTGCCGTCATAGCGGCAATGCTATGATGCGCGCCCCGTGTATCAGTAATTCAGGGCTCTGGCAGCTGGGAGGGGGAATAGTATTTAATGCCGCCTCGGAATTTAGCAGCAGCGGGGAGAGCCGTCATTCGGCTCTCCCCGCGCCGAACTGAGCAGCGCCGAGATAATATGCACCCACTAGTCCATAACCTGTCGATAAGTGGTTTAGAGTTTTCAGAATAATAGTATCTACTGTAAGGCTTTATTCATATCTAAAATTGAAATCAGTGACGCCAGAAATTTTCAAATTTTTTCCTCTCTTGGCGCTTACCTGTGTGCTTTGATTTTTTGTAAAAAAAAAAATAATTTATGTTGCACATTACCCTGGGACAACTATACATATGTACATGCATGCATTTTAAAAGTGATCCTTTAAGTAATAAATACAAATAGAAGTAGTAATACATATTATGTAAGGAGAAACTCAGAAAAGCCAATGAGGTTGTATTTCTGGTACTAAAGATATATATATACTGTATATTCCTGCATATAAGACTACTTTCTAACCCTTCAAAATCTTCTGAAAAATTGGGGGTCGTCTTATACGTCGGGTGTCATTGATGCCGGGTGATACGCTCCATCCTGTTACTGCCTCTCAGATCTCGCTGCTGAGGTAGCGCAATCTATTCTTCCATACCACTCTGATAAACAGGTAGACAAGGAGAGCTGACCAATCCACTTAAGGGGAACCTAAATTGAGAAGGATATGAAGTTTCCTTTTACAATAATACCAGTTTCCTGACTCTCCTGCTGATTCTGTGTCTCTAATACTTTTAGCCACAGCCCCTGAACAAGCATGCAGATCAGGTGCTCTGACTGAAGTCAGACTGGATTAGCTGCATGCTTGTTTCAGGTCTGTGATTCAGCCACTACTAGAGCCAAAGAGATCAGCAGAACTGCCAGGCAACTGGTATTGTTTAAAAGGAAACAGCCATATTCCTCTCAGTAACAAGTCAATTGACTATATACTGTTATATACTGGGTAACACACAGTACAGCACCCGTATCTGTTCATACATAGCACCATAAATGATGTTTTTTTAATTTTTATTTGGTGTGCGTTGGAAGAGGGGTAGTCTTACACGGCGAGTATATCCCAAACTCTATATTTTAACTGGAAAAGTTGGGGGTCGTCTTATACACCCAGTCGTCTTATACACCAGAATATACGGTATATATATATATATATATATATATATATATATATATATATATATATATATATATATATATATATATATATATATATATATATAAATTATATTATTATTTTAAACAACTTTGGAACATATAATAGAAGTAAATTAATTTAATAAAGAGTTGCATTAGCTGCAAATTACAGTTGATTCATTTAAACCTTCCATTTTATTATTATTTTTTGCAGAAAATATGACTATTTTATTATCCTCTGTCTTCAATGTGCTGGTTCTTCAATGCTTCAATGTGATGGTTCTTGAGTTTGTTTACGTGCATCTTGGAAAAACCACCCGCAAGCCGAGCACGCTGTAAATATTACATATCAGTCAGTTGTTATAGGTGCTTTCCTGCCATTTGCAGAAGTGACCAGTTTACTTAGGTATATTGACAGCTCTACTGTAAAATTTGCAAGCATTAAAGGTCAAAAACAGGCAGTTTCTCCGCTGTCTACTTGAGCCCAAAAGAGAATAAATCTCAGAACAGAATCACTTCTCTGACAATAATTTATGAATTATGCACCGACCCTGTTTGAATTGAGAAAGGCTTTCATATACTTTCCATTAGCTCAGATTAAGTTTTCATATAGATGCTGGGAAACATGCTAGCAATATCCTTAACTCATTTTTATGAAAATTTTATCAGTGCATTTTTTTCTGTTCTACACTCCAATTGGGATGTCTCAGAATCTAAAGCTGAGCTCTGGACATGAACTTCTCTCAACCTAGCTGGCTGCTACTCTAAAGGTTTCAATATTTTATAGGCTCTGGCTAACTCAGCCGTGAGATTCAAGCTGCCGAGATTTAACTCTAATGTAAAATCATGAACGGATGAAATCTGGAATGTCATAAGTAATACATCTACAAGGACAGGATGCAGTTACCAGTTTAAAAGGGTTTTTAAAATGAAAACAGAATTTTCTGCTACCCTCTTTGTATCCCAAAATGAAAAGCCTTCGAGCTATTGAACCATCGTATAACCAGCTTTTCAAGCCAGTTTCTGTTTCAATTGCTGTCTAATTGTTATGTATGTATTTTTTCCCCATTTTCCTCCTGCATCTATTGTGCTTGTGAATGGAGCAAATGCTGTTTTTTTCAAGGAATGGGTGGTGCAGGGCTTAATTTTTATAAGGCACATCCATCTCTGATCGTCTTCCTTTTTCCCCGGGAAACTGATTTTAAACATTTGGAAAATCTGTCTATTCAGCTGGAGTGTTCTAGTGCATTATTTCGGACAAGCAGTGATTGGGCTGATGGACATCTTAACTGCAATCTATCACTATTTCCCTCGAGTCATGAGGAGGCTACTAAAGCAGAACAGCTTTATAATGGAGCAGATAACAATGTGTTTTTGTGTAAAAGAATCCACGGGGAAGTGCTGGAAGGTGCATTGGTCAGTAGGAAGTAGTCTTGCAGCGTTTTCTTTTCACTACTTCATTATTTCTTTGCTTCCACTAGAATTATTTTCTTGACAGACCGCATGCATTTCCATTAAGCATTTACAGCCCATGAGTTGAACAATACATTTATTTATGGAATTAATGCAAGTTATTAGCACACTGTCAATGGAAATAGGTGAAATATGGATGAAGATTTGTCATTATAGCAGATGGAAATCTCAGTGGAGATAATCTTTTTTTTCTGTGATGGTGAATAATCAAATTACAAAATTACAAAGTGGAAAAAGAAAAAAAAAAAACCTCTGGCTTGACAAACTTGTCATAATAAGGACAAAAAAAAAGTCACATTCAATTTTTGATAACATTACAAATTAAGGAAAATAAAAGCAAAGGGGTGAAATCTTTCATAGCATCGCAATGTTATCGCTAAACATTCATGCTAATGCTAATAATAATATAGAAATTATATGTCAGAATGGGTTATTTCATATGCACTTGGTTACAGCTGAGCATAAAAGATGAAAAAGCGATTAAGGTCCTCTCATCCATTTGTTTTTTGAGGCAACTCCGCCCTAATCAGTACTGGACCAGTAGGCAATGTGTCTTGGCATTTTTATAGTATGTGCCTTTTTATTCATATCACCACAAGTACTGCTTGACGCATTTATACTTTGCAAGAGTGTTCCATAATTGTATATATGCTTTACAAATATTCCTTAATTCCTTGCATATTAGTTATATAAACATATAACTCACCTCCCCTGGCTCCAGTGCTGCAATTCTACTGCTATAGGGAGTTTTCAGTCTGATGTCATATATCAATCTGCAATCTAACCAGAAGGATCGAGACCTTTCCGAGGCCTGGAAGGAGAATGGTTGCCAATGTCTGGATCCCCGGGGAGGTGAGCGACAAACACCTGCTGCACTGCAGGCTATGCATATAGCTCCCAGAAGCTACCATGTGTCACTCTCGGGGTTGCTGTTCTGAGCTGTGGATTTCTGGCTCGAGTTTGACCCGAGGTTACCGCTAAGGAGGTTAATACTTGTTCAGGTTTCTTTATGTAGGATTTCTTATTTTTAATATCAAAATTATTATAATGGATTGGCTATGAGAAGTTCTAGCACCCCCTGGACCCAGCAAATGTAACCCTTGGATTGCACTCACCATGTGTTGAGAAGCTAGGTTGTAATACCTGGTTATACCTGATTTGGGAAAATTAACAACAAAAGTGATGTTTCCAGCAAGAAAATTATACTATAAAGAAGAAATTCAAACTTCTTCATACACTAAAAACAGTTGTTCTCCAAGTCGTCTACAAAATTTTAAAGAAACCTGAGGTTGATGGTTAAAATAAGTATACTTGTGATTACATAACTAAGTTTGTAAGCATAGGTGTACATGCATGCATGTTATAACTAAGTTTTGCTTTCACAAACAATGCAAAATAAATGCATTACTTACTTTAGCTTTGTTCTAAAAAGTTTGATTCCTGCATATTGTTTATTTGGTTCAATATTGTATAGAAATTTCTGAAGCCTTGGTGCTATCTTGTAATCCCCAGGTTCACTGATTACCTTAGATGGACTTGCAAGTTCTGGCAACCACATTAGTGGTGGCAGGCAAAAAACAATTTATTTATATGGTAAAGATCAGGCCTAGACCACAAAAAAGAGGCTGGCACATGATCTAGCAATGATTTCATTGTTCAGTTTAGTAGCTTTATACATCTGTTTCTGCTCTATTGCTGAGTGAGAAACTCATTGGCAAAGTTAGGATGTATCGGGTAGTGGGTGAATTGGGGAGTGGTGTAGTGTACACAAGTTTATTCCAGTGACAAAGAAGGTGTGCATTTGTTTTCTTTTTAACTAGAAACTAGGGACAAGCAAAATCATTGCTGGTGTGCTTGCAAGATTTTTTTGTTTTACTTCCAACAGTTCAGCAACATTTTTGCGAACTTGCATTGAACTCAGTGGTGCCAAGCTGTTGACCTCTGCAGATAATAGAAAACCCCCAAAAATGCTATCATCACCAAATTTGTTAGGTATGTTATGGTAAATAGTGGAGACAAGGCAAAAGCTGGAATGCCCTGGTACCCTAGGCTATTTATTCAACTTAAACAATAGTGGGTGTCAAAAAATGTAACCATAGCGTAGCCACTGGGGATCCCCTTATTCTTGGTGGCAGTGTATGGGCATAGGCTGCCAGAAACCACCCAGCACGAAGTAGGGATTCCAGCAGTTAGTGGCAGGAGTGTAGAGATGGCTCAAACCTCAGATTTTGGGTTTGTGGACCGCGGATGCGAACTTCTGCAAAAGTCCATGGGCAGGCAATCTTTAAAAACTACAAATACTTTTTCAGGCCACAAAAGGGATGGAAAAGATGTTTCAAGGGGTCTAACACCTGGAGGGGGGCATGGCGGAGTGGGATACACGCCAAAAATCCCAGGGAAAATTACGGATTTGACGTAGAGCAGGGTTATAATCCCTAAAGGGCAGAAATCACATTGTATTCTTAAATTGGAGACATAAAGTGCTTGAAACATCTTGTGTATGAATACATGGATCAGGTAGTGTAAGTAGTGTACTGCTTCACACTGACAGGCTAAACTCACTGTGTAATGCACCGCAAACAGCTGTTTGTGTAGTGATAGCCGTGCTGGTGCGCATGATGGCAGTTTTCCAGCCCATATTGGTTGGGGGAGGGGGGTATGCAGTAGTACTAACAATATTTAATAGTGGTAGACAGTGTATGTAATCACAAAGAGGCACACAATCAGTGTCAAATACACAGCAGCTGTGTGCGTGTGTGTATCACTGGGCTGTGTACTTAACATGCACACAGAGATATCCTATATAGTACTTTAAATCATAAATACAGTTGCAAGCTAAGCACTGCTTATGATAGACAGTGTGCTGGCTTGATAGCAATAGTTAGAGGAGTACAGTAGAACTACAAGGGCCAGCAACTGACCGTAGCCTGTATGCAGTGTGTAACCCACACAGATATCAATAACAGATACAGTTGGAAGTTAAGCACAACTTATGATGATAGACAATGTTCTGGCTTGTAATAGATAGAAGACGATAGTAGAACTGCAAGGCCCAGCAATGACTGTGTCCTGCCCTGTATGCAGTGTCTGTCTCACACACACACACACAAAAATAGAATATGAGCCCTCTAAAGGGTTTTTGTTTTGGAGTGGCTTCAGCAATAAAGAACAGCAATAAAGAACAGCCTAGCTAACTGTCCCTGTCTCTCTGTGGGCTGTATGTAGTGTCACCCACAAAGGGAGCTATGGTATAGTACGTTCAATCACAGATACAGTGGAAAGGTATTCACTGGTATAATAGAGTGTGCTGTCACACAGGTACAGAGGAAAGGTATGCACTGGTATAATACAGTGTGCTGTCACACAGGTACAGAGGAAAGGTATGCACTGGTATAATAGAGTGTGCTGTCAGGGACTACAAATCCCAGCTGGCCTGGCTGGCAACTGTCTGTGGGCTGTATCTACTGTATATGCAGTGTCACCCACAAAGACAACTATGCTTTAGTAAGTTAAATCACAAATACAGGGGAAAGATATGCAATTGTATGGTGATACAGTGTGCTGCCAGTGGTGGGACTACAAATCCCAGCTGGCCTGGCAACTGTCTGTGAGCTCTATCTATGCAGTGTCACCCACACAGACAGCTATGCTTTAGTAAGTTAAATCACAAGTACAGAGGAAAGATATGCAATGGTTATACAGACTGTGCTGTGCCTGGCACAGTACAGGAACTAGGCCCAGCTGCAACAGGGCTGTATCTACACCTGTCTGTGGTCACACACGCAAAAACAAAAATGCATCAGGCGAATATTAGCTCTCAAAAGAGAAGCAGGCTAACAACAGTCCAACTAACGCTTTCCCTATCTCCAATTGTCTCTCCCTTCCTCTCACTATAGCAAGATCAGCAGATTGAGAACATGGCTGATGCTGCAATGTTTTTATAGGGGGAGCGGGGGTCCGTGGGGGAGTACAGTCTGATTGGCTGCCATGTGTCTGCTGACTGTGATGTAGAGGGTCAAAGTTTAGCCCAATGACGTGGTATAGGAGGCAGGTTGAATGCGCTATGTATTCGCTACCCGCTGCAGGCGCGGGTAGCTGATATCCGCATGGACTACTCGCTGAGCGAACAGTTTGGGCCATCTCTAGATCTGTGTGTATGCTCATTGGGGGGGGGGGGGAGGCTTATGAATCAAGTTCTTCTAGAGGGTATTGGTGTGGGATCATTAATTAAATGTAAATATTTCTGTTTAGAATAATAAAATACTTTTTTCTTTGTGTGGTCTTTTACCTAACGCTTTGTGGACCATAGATACCTCTTTACCCATTTTATCTGGAGGGGGGACATCTGGGGTCCCACTTGATCTTAAAGGGGCACCAGATTTCACTATAAGCATCCCTTCCCTTAGGCCTACACCCAACGGCATACGGTAGTTACCCCCACCTCCTCCTGGGCACCGGAGGTGGGGATGAACCCATTGTCCTTGACATAGACAAGAGCTTTGGGGGAGAGGAGCAGGCTTTGCTGCCCTGCTTTTCCAGAGACCCACATGCCTTTGTCCATGCAGGCTGGTATAGCTCTATGTTGCATATAATAAAGTATTACAGGCCCCTGTTTTTGTTATTTATTCAATCTATTAAAGTGAATGGGAATCGCATTTTTTTTTTTAAAATGAAGCAAATACTTACCTAAGGAGAGGGAAGGCTCTGGGTTGTATAGAGCCTTCTGTCTCCTCTCTCAGTGCTCTATCCTGTGCTGGCTCCCCCTGTATCAATCCCCCATCGAAAGGGTATTTGGAAGTCTTCGGGAGCCGTGTCCTCCCGAAGACGTGCGGCTCCATACTGCACGGGCGTGAGCGTGCAAGAGAGCGTGCTTGCACAGGTGCAGTACCGGGCGAACCAGCACTGGATTGAGGAGACCAGGAGAGGAGCCGGAAGGCTCTATAGGACCCAGAGCCTTCCCTCTCCTTGGGTAAGTATCTGTCTCATTTTTTTAAATGCGGTTCCCATTCACTTTAAACATTGGGAAAATGTCAAAATGGTCTTACGATACCTTTGCGCACATTAGTCAGAGTGGGGTGCTTATTATCAATTTGGGGGAAATTCTATAAAACCAAAAGTCCTTGTTCCTGGGGAACACATTGATTAGAAATGTTCACAGGAAAGTGCTGGTGGCAATGCTCCATGTACAATCAAGGAAAAACATAAACAAAAGGCTGCCAGGAGGTTTCCATCTTTTCAAATGGGCAACATCAGCACACTGCCTTAAAAATACGGAGAAATTTGGGGTTAAAGGCAGCCCATGTTTAGGAAATGAGTTTTTTTCTGAATCTATTTATTATCAATGTAATATATGTTTTAATGATTGTTCAATTCAATCAAAAACATTTCAGTTATTGCAGAAAAACAAAACAAAACAAAAAAAAATACCTGGTGCATGCTTTAAGCAAGGAGACAAATAGTCATCTGCTGCACCAAGTATTTTACATTTGTTTTAGCGTGAGAGATTAAAATGTAAAATGCACTGCTAATAACAGCATTCAGGAAAAAAAGTTCCCTGAACTGAGGCCTTAATTCTGCACATTTTATTATAAGTTCCCTTTATTCTGTGAAATGATTTATTTGTGGGTTGGAGTTGGCAGCAGGCTAAGGTAAGATGAATAATACAATTGCCAATATTCACAAAGTTTTCATGTAGTTCAGTTCTAGCTGAGTGCAGCACAACTTCTTTATCGACAGAGAACATTAAGTTCCTCTTTAGCATACCGGCAGAACAAGCTGTAAAACAGAACCGCTTTTAGGAACTTACATTGCGCGAAAACAAGTAAGATCTATGACCAACTTGAGGGGAATTTACCCCGGCCGTCTATTAGTCATAATCACAATGTAAGCATTTAATTTATTTTTGGGAAGAGAAAAAAAATGCATCTGGCTCTGTGAAATGGTATTTAACATTGTTAAATATGCAAGCCACACAGTTTAAATAGATGGATGTTTTCTCTGAGGATTTAGGAATTGACACTTATTTTCCTGGTGTTTCCTCCTTTTACCCACTGAGACAAAAATGCTAATGTTTTTGGCAGCATTTGTATGTATAAATAAAACACACTTTTCATCTCTCATTAACAAGTAAATAATTACAAGACGTAGTAATGCTGACATCATGCAGTTTGGCTTCATGTATTTTCTTTTGCTAAAGCAGCCAGATAGTAAGTCATAAGCGGAGTAGAAAGGTGCACTATTTTACTTTTATCCGACCTCCACTGGGCTTTAGCTAATTAGAGAAACTTGACGTGTAATGTAACTGCTGCACATCCTAATCATCCAGAGAAAGCTCTTAAATAGGTGAAGCAGAAGGAGAATAAATTGTATGCCGGGATGCCCTCAGTGACCTTTGACCTTTGTGGGTAGAAGATTTCAATAAAATGTGGTGGTGATGTCCTGTATCAAAAAAATTATATTTGTATAACCTATTATTTGACTTGTCATTTGTAAAGCATTTATGATATGAGGTTGCTAATGCTATAGCATAAAATTGTCAGTTACTGAGTTCACTTTACAATACAAGACAAATAACATTTATATCGCGCTTTTCTCCTGGCCGACTCAAAGCACCAGAGCTGCAGCCACTAGGACACGCTCTATAGGCAGTAGCAGTGTTAGGGAGACTTGCCCAAGGTCTCCTACTGAATAGATGCTGGCTTACTGAACAGGCAGAGCCAAGATTCAAACCCTGGTCTCCTGTGTCAGAGGCAGAGCCCTTAACCATTACACCATCCAGCCACCATTACACCATCCAGCCACAATATTCCTGTTAGCTTAATCTATAAAATGAATGTGCACACACAGCGCATGTAAAGTTTAAAAGAATTTTCTCAAACTACGTACTGAATGTACGCAAATACTGCAACTCACATTATGTACACAATGCACGTGTTACTTATATAATTTGTCTTAACTACTTCAGCCTACAGTGTTGTTTCACCTTATGCATCCGAGCAACTTTCACCTCCCATTCATTCGCCAATAACTTTATCACTACTTATCACACTGAAATTATCTATATCTTGTTTTTTTCCGTGACCATTTAGGCTTTCTTTGAGTGGTACATTGTGCTAAGAATTATTTTATTCTAAATTCATTTTAACAGGAAGGTTAAGAAAGAAATTGAAAAAAATCATTATACTGTATCTCAGTTTTTGGCCATTATAGTTTGAAATTAATATACAGTATGCTACCATAATAAAAACATATGTATTTTATTTGCCCATTTGTCCCGGTTATTACACCATTTAAACTATGTCCCTATCACAATGTATGGCGCCGATATTTTATTTGGAAATAATTTTTTTTCAGTTTTGCGTCTGTCACTTATTACAAGCCCATAATTTAAAAAATAACAGTAATATACCTTACTACATACATATTACAAAAGTTTAGTCCCTAAGGTAGCTATTTATGTTTTTTTATTTTGTACTTTATTTATATATATATATATATATATATATATAAAATACATTTTTATTATCTGGAGATTTTTATTTCCAGATGTAATTTTACTATTTGGCCACAAGATTACCTTGGAGCTTACGTCTGCACACGTAGTATTACTACGCAAGCAGAAGTAAAGCGTGGCCAGGACAGAAAAGGATTTATGAAAGACAGAGCCGTCTCGCTGACGGTGTTGGTCTTTCATATGGAGACTTATATCAATGAATGGGAACTGCGTTCCCATTCATAGATCTCCGGGCTAATGGAAGGCGGCGGGAGCGTGTGATCAGGTGATTGCGTGCCTGCGCAGTGGCAGCAGGGCAGGCTATCTGGATGCATATATCTGTCCAGATAGACCTAAGTGGTTAAGTAAATACCTGGGTCTTTGATCTTTAGATACTGAAATCAGAGATAAAAGGTGACTGAGGAGGTAAACCTCGCAGGTGCGCGCACAGCCATGTGAACTGCGCAGGCATGACGGCTATTGCAGAATACTACTTCCAGTGCAAGGATGGCGGCCCAGAGGAGGGTCAGTGCCCAGTCCAGACACTGTTCACATGACTTCTGGTAATTATATAGTGCAGCATACCTCCCAAGATGAGAATCATAAACCTATTCTCATATAGACTCCTGGTATAACTTTTATAAAGTAACACATCACCCAAATAGACATTGAAAAGGTAGAAAGAATGGCAGGGTTCTTGATATGTTAAACCAGATAGTACAAATTTATTCCATAAAGATAATTATATATAAATTACACACTTGCTTGATTGCATGCAAAAATCATCATAATCTAAAACTAGCTAAAAATCTCTTGCCAGAGCTAAGAACCCAGTGGATATGCTCAACATGCGCTCTACCTAACTAAGCTATGCCGGCACTTCCATTCTCCAGCACCTTGCATACTGACACATGGACCCAGACAGACATTTATGTCTAAGTATCTACTTTGTAGAATGCTGTAATCTCCCCATAGGGGGCATGGAATCCACCTGCACAGCAGCGATCAAGCATGGGTTAATGCAAGCCACAGGAAAAAGTTAGTCACTAACAAAGCAGTTCCAGAAGCTGCGCAGCAGTTGCCTGCAACACTCTCACCACCTCCGCTGCTTTAATCTTCCCGTGGGTACCCACAGCGATGTGCTTGGCTTAGCTTGTCCAGGTAGTTCACACCAGGGTAGATCACTATGAATGGTGGGCAGGTATCAGCCAGTGAAAAGCCGTGTTCCTCTGTCCACCAACAGTTCTTTCAGCAAGATTTTCGGCCGGGCTAACACGTGGGACGCCATGAAAAGGCGCTCCCACCGTCAGAGGAATGTATGGAGTTTGCCACTATGGCGTGCTGGCTCCGCCCATTAAATCAGTGTTCACATGAAGTGGAGGTAATTGTGGGAAAAGCAGGATGCAGTCTGCATCCCAGCAGCTTTATGCAGCTAAATAGGTATTTTTATTCAGCATTCTCACCTAGGATATCCTTTAACCTCCTTGGCGGTCTGATTCTTTCCAGATTTTAGGGTCTAAAAGCGGTGCAATTTTTTTTCACTCTTTCAGACCCTAAAACCTGAAAAAAATCATTCTGGCAGGGAGATCTGCAGCAAAATAAAAAAAAAATTACCTTCCTGGGCTCCTGGGCTGCAGTTTTCTCTTTGCCCACAAGATGGCGCTAATATACATATAAATGAACTTCTCTATATTTCTCTAATATAGAGAAGTTCGTTTTCAATGTTAGCCCCGCCCCCGATGACGGCACGCTGCCACCACCGCTCTGCTGCCACCACCACGGCTGCGCTGCTCCAACTGGCTGCCGGGTCCCCGGAAGAATAGCGGGGACATGGGGGATCCCGGCGGCCAGGGAAAGACCCCACACTGCCGAGGAGAGAGGCTGGAGTCCCGCTGCGCAGCGAGATCGCGCGCGGGATTCCACAACTACAGGTAAAGCTCTGCAATGCCTACCCCGACCTGAGCTCGGGATCACCGATAGCAGCTGCTTTTTTCTACCCCGAGCTCAGGTCGGGAAAACCGGCAAGGAGGTTAAAGGGAACCTAAACTGAGAGGGATATGGATGTTTCCTTTTAAGCAATACCAGTTGCTTGTCAGTCCAGCTGATCTTTGCCTGCAATAGTGGATGAATCGCACACCTGAAACAAGCATGTGGCTAATCCAGTCTGACTTCAGTCAGAGCACCTGATCTGCATGCTTGGTGAGTGGCTGTGGCTAAAAGTATTAGAAACACAGGATCAGCAGGAGAGTCAGGCAACTGGTATTATATTAAAAGGAAAAAAACATATCCTTCTCAGTTTAGGTTCCCTTTAAGGGGGAGCTTAGCTACTTTCCTTGTATTTAAAGAGACACTGAAGCGAAAAAAAAATGATGATATTATGATTTGTATGTGTAGTACAGCTAAGAAATAAAACATTAAGATCAGATACATCAGTCTAATTGTTTCCAGTACAGGAAGAGTTAAGAAACTCCTGTTGTTATCTCTATACAAAAAAGCCATTAAACTCTACGACTTCCAAAGTCGTGGAGAGGGCTGTTTTCTGACTTTTATTATCTCAACTGTTAGTTAACTATTTACTTTTTCTCTGCCAGAGGACAGGTCATTAGTTCACAGACTGCTCTGAAAGAATCATTTTGAATGCTGAGTGTTGTGTAATCTGCACATATTAGAGAATGATGCAATGTTAGAAAAAACACTATATACCTGAAAATAAAAATATGAGAATATTTTCTTTGCTGATAATCTTCTAGTGATTATTCATAGTACACAACCAATTCATTATATCATATATATTTTTTCGCTTCAGTGTCTCTTTAAGGGCATCCATGGCTATAATTACTAGGTAATTACTGGCTGTGTTGATCTAGGTATTTTATCTGATTGACATCTGGAGTCAGGAAGGATTTTTTTTGCCCTTTTAGGGTTAATTGTTCCAAACCTTTTGCTTGCAAGGTATTTTGCCTTCCTTTGGATCAACTGAGATATGTGAAGGTGCAGGGTAATATTGTACCATATTTTCTGGTTGAGCTCGATGGAAGTGTCTTTTTTCAAACCAAATAATTATGTAGCTATGTGTTAGCTGACGTCCTTGGTCCCCACTTGGTCTCTGACTGCTATTGTTATGGTATTGTAGTTCCCCCCCTTCTATAAGGGCCTGTCTCCACTCATCATTTTTTCTGTGCGCCAATTTTTTTGCATGAGGGTTTGGCAGTTTTGCATTGCTGTCATTTGTTTTTCTGCATGTGAAAACACATTCAAATGAACTAGCCAATTGGTTAACAATGGTTGCAGTTTTCCTGTGCAGAAAATGCACTGAATAACGGACAAGTGGAGATAGGCCCTAAAATGGGCAAATAGACAAGCAACAATTATCTGTATGGCGATGGTTCCTAAACCACAGGCTCTAAGCTTCATAGCTTTGCACATGCCCATTTTTACTGGTCCCAACGCATCACATTTAGGAATTGACTGTTCAGTTGGTACCTAATATGTCTCAAACCTTGACAAGTACCATGGTAATGAGATAATCAGTGTCACAGTAGGGTTGTGGTGATGTGGACAATCAGTGGTGTTCATCTGGATTCCAGATATCCGAACTACAAAGATAATCAGAACTTTTTCCACTATCCGAACTTTGAATAGCAATTCAGATATTTTTTAAAATCCGAATTGACTATCCGAGCAAACTTTGAATTCCCATCTGAAATACGAAATCCAGGCGGATAGTTAGTTCAGGTATCCGAGCAAAAGCCCAAATCACTTTCAATGGTAAAAGGCATCCAGGCCTAGAGAGAGAGAGAGAGAGAGAGAGAGAGAGAGAGAGAGAGAGAGAGAGAGAGAGAGAAAGAGAGTGAGAGAGAGAGAGAGAGAGAGAGAGAGAGATCTCCGAACGTTTTTTTTTTGCTATTTTCAGGTCACTTCCGGTGTTCTATCCGAATATCTGAATCCGGACGGATACTGAGGTTGGATATCCGATTCGGATTGGAAAATTTTAAACTCGAATATCCGACCCGGATCGGATAGAGAGGTATCCGGATCCGAATTAGATCCAGATAGTGAAAAGTAGTATCCAAGCAACACTGTGGACAATCACAATCAATAAACAACAGTGCTTGTTATTACTGACTAAGAATGATGACGTCCCTAGGGTCTCCAGGAAACTATATTTCTCATTGATCAATTTGGGACAATATATAATTGCCTACAATTGCCTAAAAAATGATGTACCTATAGACCAATTGATGTACCTGTGGACCAATTTAAGATTATTTAGATTATTTATATATTTAGATTTTTATTAGTATTATGAACAGTTGACCTTTCACACATGCATAATATCATGGGTTTAGGCACAGTTGTCTTATTTACCTGTGTGTCTGCAGCCTGCTTACAGATGAGATCACTCAGTCACAGAGACAGCAGGCCTTGCGTGGTGCATACATGCTGAGACTTTTTGACCATCTACCCACTCCATGGCCTTGCACAATACAGTGACAGAGTAGGGGGAGGAGTTACAGCGTGGCCACAGTGAGTATAGCTGGGAAGTAGAAAGCAATGGGAGAGCCAACATCAAGGGAGATAAGCAGTGATGGACATCCAGGGAGGCAGGAGCTCAGTCCACCCATGCGCTGCAACTACAAGTATATAGATGTAAAGAACTTCCTCATTATCAGACAGTGCAGCACTGTTACATAAAAGATCTGCCCCAGACACCCTCCTGCTTTCAGTGAAAATTAATAAAGAGAGATATACAATTTTTTGGCATAGCTAAATTGTTCAATGCTATTTATGGCTTCTGTGGACTGCCACCATTATTCTTTGTCCTTTATTATTTAAGTTCTCATTTTGGATTTCTTTTGTATTTTAAAAAAATTCAAATAAAATCACAGCATGCAGTAGAGCACTGACCTTATAAATTGGTTAAACTAACACATATCAAGAAGAAACTTTTGCTGTGGATTATGTGCTCTACAGCCTGTCAAATCTTCTGTAGAAAGTTATTTCCTTCCTGGATAATCTACAGACACCAGGAGGGCAGATTATGTTGTATTTCTTATGGCGCCGTACATTTCACAACATGGGTGTATCTGTGTACTAACTACAAACATGAGAGCTATTTATTCCTCTCCCTTTATCAAAGACAAGGATGCATATTGAGGCTTTGAGCGATCTGGTAAGCAGGGGGTGGGCACAATGCAGTCCAGAGGCAATATTTTACTTGTGTTTGAACTACTGTCAACAATAATGAAAACAACAAAAAGAAATATCAAGCAAGACTTGGATTTCAAACTGATTCAGTAGATAATATATACAGCAGAAAGTTTACAGGAATAAGAGGAGACATTATAGTTGCTGGAACACCAGGTACTCTTATCATGCAGGGTGTGTGAATCATTATTTGCACTGCGAATAGAAGCTTTCTACTGGCTTATTGTTTGGACTTCACAATAAAACTTGATAGTACATGTCAAAGAAGACCCTGATGTTTTATTAAATACGTTTGCTGATTTAAATGACATCAAAACCTTATTCAGGAGTTTAGAGGATGGATGTGCTTATAAAAGTACATTATCTTATAAAAGTACATTATCTTCAATAGCTCCCCACAGCCAGCATGCAGTATGTTTGCATGCTGTAATACTGCTCCCTCCAGGCTACTTTATGCTTCTCCACTGAAATGAAAGGATAAACTATCCACCATGTACAACACAGCACCATCTAATGTTTGGAGGGAGGGGGGAGTTGCTTGGAGGGTAAAATTAGTCGCTGTCTGTATTGAGCCCTTCAATTTAGCATAGTTTATTTTATAAGACTAGCTATCCTTTAAAGCAAGCTTGTCATTAAAACATATGTAAATCAATCAGTAATGTCTACTTAATTTTAAGGAATAAGTCCTTCTGATTATTTTTTTTTTCATTTTGGAAATGTTAAAAATATAACAGGAAGTCCTCAATAGGGAAAAAACATAAGGAAATAAAGCATGAGCTTCTAAGCCTCTGAGGTCATCGTGATGCAAAATCTGTTTTTCTTGTGAATATGGTGAAAATGACAACAAGAAGAGTCTAATAGTGATATTAAAATTGTTTTTAAAATGTAAATACATACGTATAAGGTGTACACTTCTCCCAGCGTAAAATTGACTTTATTTCTTAGATCGCTAGATCGGTTACAGTAGGTTGTAAAAATCTGACAGATCTTACAATCTTGGATTAGTCCATCTTCTCATAGGGGCTTCTCAGTATTAAAGCACTCCCTAGAAAGTATCTATATAAAAATGCCAGCAAGTCTCTGTTTTTTGCACATGATTTTGGCAGTTGGGCTGAGCAACTACCATTCAGAAACTGCTTTTGAAAACCCTGGAAGAAAACCCTGGATTCCTCCTTGTTGATATGGACCTACCCAAAAACTATTAGATCTGTCAGATTTGTACTACCTACTGTAAGAGACAACAACAGGAAATACGTTTTTTTAAATAAAGCATTTTTATTCTGGAGCAAATGTTCCTCTAATATGTATATATTTTAAATATTACAGTTTTTCATAATGGGCGAGAGTGGAGCGTCGATCGCCAGGGGAACGTAAGGAAGGTGAGTGGATCCTCTTCTTTCCCCCCTACTGCCACATTCACTAAACAGTGATTACTATGATCTGCCAGTGATCATAGTGATCACGTGATCAGAAGCCATATGTGATGGCTTCTGATCACTGAATGGAGATGTCAGCTGTCATATGGCTCTTGGGTGCGAATGATCGTATCGGGAGGGCGTAGGATCTACATTACGCGTTCCGGAAAAGGTTAAGTTACAACACATTGACTGAATAGCACATAATATGGCTCTAATGTACATTAATAGCACATTATATGGCTCTTTGTAGTCAAACTGGAAATCAATTCAGAAACACTCTGGTAGTCCAACTCTCAAAAGGAACTCTCTATTTTGTTTGGATTTCTATTTATAACCTGGACTTGTATTCATTCTCATTTGTCGTTTCTGCAATATTTTCCAATTGTTTCAAAATAGCTGTTTTTATATAGCTAAGTACTTTCTGGTAATTTTAGCAACCACCAGCATGTTTGTAGGAAGGTACTTAACTACATTATGATGTGCTCCAGTTTGTGTGCTAATTATTTTACAATAATAACAGTTTTGCTGTAAGCAGAGATGATAATGTAATCACTAGGAAAATGAATAAAAACCTATGAATTCAAGACTTGTAACTAATTAATGTGACTTCTTCAAACAAGGTTTAACTCGTGTCACTAAAAGGTTCAAAGCTGTAACACTGTGTTTAGGACTTCTTTAGCAGCTGTCTCAAGTGCACCTAGAGAGGGAAAAGATGCATGGAACCCAATGCAGAGGAGTTGCCTTCACATCAGAGCTGTCCTGCCATTTAGCAGGGTGATTCTGTTGCTTCATCTGAGACCTTCAAAAAGCAACAATAAAATGAGGGTATCGGGTTCATTTGAGGCCCCTCATCTTTATTGGCACTTCTACATTTTCTGTTGCCAGATATAAAGAAGAAACTGCCTTTCACATCAGTGGATCATTTGGAATCTTACCAGGGGCACACAGTGAGGTCAATGACATTCTGCAAAGAAGGAAGTAGGCAGTGCGTGATGGGGAAAAGGCATGGACTTTTAGGTCACATATGGGGTGCATATGATTCAGTGCAAGGGATGTTGATTCCTGTGTGTGGGAAGGTAATATCTACTGAACTCTGAATATTATTCATTTACACAATGCACAAGAAGGACACAGCACTCAAAAAGCTGTGATCAGCAACAAGCTGCATTGGAGCTTAGTGGACAAACAACATGTTTTGGGTGGAGCCCTTCCTCTGGAAGGTTAGCAGGAGTGGTGTACTTACTGGATATCTGGCACACGCTGGCTGAGCTTTCATTGTTTTTTCCTGAGTAGAGGTAACCTTACATTTGTATTGTTCATTTAGACTTTTCTAACTTGACTGTGTCCCCTAAACATAGCAGTAACTGTCACTCACTGTCCCCTGAAAAATGGTGGAAATCAGTCTGTAACCCCAACATCACTCACTGTTTCCTATACCATTAAATCACAATGGTTATTCAGTCTCTTGTTAAAAATGTATTTCCCTGTGTTGACAACAGGAGCAATGCCTCTGGTATCTGCACCTCCACTCATATTTGCAAAATTGTTCTCATTGCAAAAATGTTTTCACCGGGAGAACATTTTTTTTTGTCAAATGGTTTAAAGGTTTATGCACACCAAACCTTTTTCTGATTCCCCTCCCCAATGCTCCAATCAGCAGTAGTTGACATAGGCTCACACAATTCAAGGAATCCAAGGAGCCCATGGCCTTTTCTAGAGCACTATGCAAGAAATTTTCCGCTGAGGATTCCTAGAACATGTCCACCAAGCTCATACCACAGCCAACTAGCAGGAACTGAGGAGGTTGTTGGAAGACGGATGAAAAGACAACATGGTACACAGAATCTAGGTCAGGTTAGGCAGCATTCATGCAATATGGTGGGCAAGCCAAGGTCAGGTCATGTAGCATACAGGAAAAATTATGGACAGGCCAAAGTTGGTATACAGGAAAGTAAAAAAAGTAAGTGAGCCAGAGGTCGAACAAATATGATACACACTGGCTGAAGATCACAATTTTGCTGTTGTAAATGTTACCGCAAAAGTTTGGAAACCAGAAATTTGTGGCGAGCACCATTGACTTCAATGGCAGATAAACATCAAAAACCTTCAGGGCATCTCTGCAGTCAGAATTTCTTTTAAAAAGGTGTACAAAGTATACAAAAACCTGGACCGTGGTATGTTGGATTGGGATCAAGGGTTAAATGTTCCTCCAAAAACACCTCGTTCATTTTAATAAATGTTAAGTAATCGATTCTGTGTGCTAGGCGACTTTGTCTGTCTGTCACAATTCCTCCAGCTACACTGAACATCCGTTATCAGATATTGTATACAGTTCAGATAGGACACTTGAGGCAAGCCAAAAGCTCCATGGCAAATTGTGACAGCTCTGGCCACAGGTCAAGCCTGCACACCCAGAAGTGCAGAGGTTCCTTGCTCCTCAGAGTGTCCTCTGTGTTCCTTAACCCAATGTAGTCAGATACCTATTGGTTCCCTGAGGGTGGATCCAGAAACGACCTGTTGAGGCATTGTACAGCAGAAGGACCTCATATCGGACATGACTGGCACATCACTCTCAGCAGCAGTTCACCCTGTTCATGAAGGCAGGGGAGTGTTACTGCTGGCACCTCTTTGGCTGTTAATGGCTCTTCCTGTACCACCATCCTGAAAAGAAGAATACACCATTTGCCTCAGCTTGGTATGGAAGTTCTGCATTTCGGCTGCCCTCTGTGATTGGTACAATACTACAACGTGTCCTTGAGACATGGGTTTCTAAAGCCATCACCCACCACTTGTTTGTTTCTCACCACTGGGAGCCAACATCGCTACCCCATTGGATGTATAAGGGGTTTGTCAGCCTTGCTTTGCCAGGACATTGCAGCCGAGGTGTGTTCTATCAGGACCTGTGGGTGAACATACCATTTTCTGCATATTATGCTGCTTCTTGCTCCATCTTGCTTACTATAAACCCTGCTGGATCTAACCTGAGCTTCCTTATTATTGCTGCTTGCATACCTGGCCTTGGCGGACATTGTTACAGCTTTATTTTAACATGAAGGTTGCACAGCTAACTTGGCTTATTGCATGGCTTATGCTTTCAATGCTGCTTTTTGTTTGATCCATCACAGTATTCGCCTGTGTATCAGTCACAAAAGTTTCTGGATCTGTAACACAAGCTCAGCGGAGGCCCTATAATACCTGGTTGTTTGCCATATACAATCTTTTTACCTGCTTTTAATCCTATGCAATATGTTTTGTATTCAATAAAGTAAAATGTTTTTTATATAAATCATGGTTGGTGTTTATTGGTGCGCATACCCCACTCTATGCACTTTCTTCACTGGTTTAGTATTGACCAGCAAAGGGGTATTGTCAAAAAATCTGTGACACTGTTGTTGTTTTTTTTTTGGCACACTGATATCACTGATAACACAGTACTGTCGGTCACACGGGTGTGAGAGTAACACAGCATGTGTCACAGATGTTGATGTGACACGGTAACAGTACTCCTTCATCACACAGCGGGCAGTGACCAGCAAAGGGGTATTGCCACACATGTCCGTCACACTGTTTTTTGGCACACTGATATCACCAATAACACAGTATGGTCGGTCACATGGGTGTTGCTGTGACCCTTTAACAGTATGCGTCATGTCACAAAGTCAGACACTAAATTACGTTTGCGCAGTGATGGTGGGCTATAATGGTGCTGCAACTACACACTATATGGTGGTGTTGTGTTGCTACAACTAATCACACCACACAAAAGCAACAACAAATAATAAGTATACCTGGGTCAACGTTAATGTCAGTCCTTAAAAGGACTTTTGAGGTCAAAAAGAGTCCTCAAAAGGACTATTGGGGGGTCCCTAGCTGGTGAATTGCAAGTAGCAGAGCATCTAGGAAGCAAAGCACAATATTGGTGCCACCAACTCCCCTTAAAAGCCACTTTACAGCCACGCAGTCCAGCACTAACAAACTGTGTTCCCGAAAGAACACAGTTCTTTCACCACTGTCATTACCATTTTGATCAAATATTTGAAATATCAATGTGAAAAACCCTTTGTTTTTATAGATTTTTGGTAGATTTACTATTGATATCATATTGAATGTCAGATCTACTGATCTACATTGTACAGTGTATTCACTATATGTCAAATATCCCTGCGCACTAAGATACAAAGTACAGATAGATACACAATATCAACTGTGCTAAAATGACACGCCAGGTGTCACAAACCATACAACAGGTATAAGAAATAATATAAAATAGTTCACATCAGTTGGAGTCCCAGTTCATATACAGTATATCACAATATATCCACTTTCATTAATCTTTGACCAGATCGCTGGGGTTCCCAGACAGAGGTAATCTATTCACTTGATTTCAAACTTTTATCTCCACAGTGCTCATGTTGTCATATGTGGCTTACAAAACCTCCACATGCGAGCAGAGACCCCTGTAATAATGGTCCATCCCATTTGGTGAGTGTATCACTGAAGGGTGTTGGTGGAGGTTTTGTTAGCCACATATGACAACGTGAGCGCTGTGGAGATAAGAGTTTGAAATTGTACAGTGTATGCCTAGTTTTAGCAAGAATATGCAATCTGATTTTTATATAATTTTATGTTTTTCTTTCGTCTCTAGCAAGAACAGAATTTTTGTGAAAATTAAATGGTCAAATTTATGTATTCCACCTTCCTAGTATGCAAGGGTGTAAAAACAGAAGCCATAGCACACATCTCCTGTTCAAGCTACTCACTGTACTTTTTATTTTTAATGAAGTTTTTCCACCTTGTGACCACCAAACACACGTACTTACATGGAATGTTGATACTCAGGGAGAGGAATACAAGAAGTGTAAATTGTTTGGATTGAAGAAAAAAAAAATCATTGTCTAAACATAGATGCAGAGCCGGTAGAAAATATGTGAAAAGAGTATTGCCTTATCTCTCATAAACAACCTGTAAAATACACCTGAATTGAGAGGGATATGGAGGCTTCCATATGTATTTCTTTTTAACCTTTTCGGGACCATGTGAATGAGATCCTACGCCGCACTTGTGGCTGTTCTAGCCTGATGCGGCGTAGGATCTACGCCGGCCCGAAATTTCCGCTCCCAACGCGATCGTGCGCACCCGGAGGGGGAGATCAAGCTGTCATATGACAGCCGACATCTCCCCCGAGTGATCAGCAGCCATCGCGTATGGCTGCTGATCACACGATCACTACGATCGCCGTCGGATCGTAGTGATCTGTTTGACAGCTGCGGCGGCAGGGGGGGAAAGAAGAGGATCCACTCACCTCCCTGCCGTTCCAGCGACGATCGGCGCCCCCCTCCGCTCTGGCCGGCATCTCCGCTTCATCTGACGTCAGCGCCGGGTCCCGGCTTGATGACGTCATCAAGCCGCGACCCGGAACTGCTCGTCAGATGAAGCGGAGATGCCGGCCGGAGAAGAGGGTCCCGTGCGGCTCATCGCTGGAGCCTGGAAGGTAAGTGAAGGCTGCTGGCAGAAGGGGGGGCCCAGGCCACCAAGGGGGGACACAATGCCCGGCAGCCACACACGGGATCCGGCCGCCTGACCCCCCCAAACGCGCGCACCCCCTTCCCGCCAAAAATGCCTGGTCCTTAAGGGGGGGTAGGTGGCCGGTCCCGAAAAGGTTAAACAATGCAGATTGCCTCGCTGTAGTACTGAGCCTCTGTTTCTCATACTCTTAGCCATGGACCCTGAACAAGCATGCAGATTAGGTGTTTCTGACTGAAATCTGACTAGGTGTGTGATTCAGACATTACTGCAGCCAAGGAGATCAGCAAAACTGCCAAGTCATTGCTATTGTTTAATAGGAAAATAATATGGCAGCAACCATATCCCTCTCAGTTTAAGTGCACTTTAAGGCTACTTTTACACTATGTGCATTGCACATGCCATAAAATGCAATGCATCACTACAGAAGTATTTAATCACAAAGAATGTAATGCATGCAATGTGAATATATTATTTTTTTTGGGTGGTAACCATTGTCATTCACTTGTAAGGAGTCCATCAACATTTGCATTGTGCAAGAATGCACAGCATCTTATGCATTATTCTGGAGGACCTGTCACACCACGTTGCCGGTGGAGTAATGTGAACAGTTTAATACAATATTAATTGCATCATGTTTATATGTGATTAATTTGTGCAATATACCACAACCCAACAGATGCATTGTGAAAGTCCCCCGAGAAGCATAGATTTCCTGCAGACATATTGTAAAATACAGCTTTCCTGCAGGACCTGTAAGGACTTGTTCACAGTACAACAAGAGCTTTTTAAGCACTAGTCATTTTGAAAAGCTCTTGCTAATGCAATTCTAGAGCATTCTGGGAGACTAGGGGCTTGATTCACAAAGCGGTGCAAAGTGTTTGCACGCTGGTGAAAAGCCCTTTATCACGCCTAAACTCAGTTTAGGCGTGATAAAAAGAAACTCGCGCGAAATGCACAGCGCGCAGTGCAGTGCCCGTTAAACCCTATGGGCGCTGCGCGCGCAATTGCACGTGCAAAACTTTGCGCACAGGACTTTGCACGTGATCAGCAGCACAAAGCGGTGATAACTCAGCTAGTGCAAAGGTTATCACGCCTAAAGTCTTTTAGGCATGATAACTGTGTTATCACCGCTTTGTGAATCAGGCCCGAGGTATTATTTCTACTGACGTTGGAACGCTCAGTAAACAAACATTCAGCAATGATTCACCTGCCAGTACTAAAGATGTTATTAACTGTAATATATCTTAGAATATTAATCAGGGCAAAGAAAGGGTGAGGGAAAAAAAATATAAAGGGCAAACACTCACTAAATCATTTATAAATTAATATAGTAAAAATAAGTAATTTTATTTATTATATTATTTTTCAGTTCAAATCCTCTATAAGTTTATCTACAGCTGGAGGCCCAATTAGAATGATGCTGTGTGGCCTCCTGAGCTGCAGTAATTCCTGTGTTAGTATGGAACCAATACAATAAACTGAATCCCGCATTGATTGAACACATCTCTCTGCAATCCACATTGCACAATTTTTCACTGAAAATAAATTGAAGGTGAAAAAAAAAAGTAAAACTAATGCCAAGTAAGAGGTTTCATAATGTAGGGATGCTCATTCGAATTCTGCGGAAATGCAATTTCTACATTTCTGATCAGAAATCTGTAATTCTGATCGGTATGTGAAAAGCAGACATACGCAGGCGGTAAGCGGATTTTCACAGAAACTGCGGTCATTTCCGTGGAGAAGCCTCAGAATGAATAAATCATATAATGCGGATTTAGGCAGAAATTTTACGCTGAAAATCCTCATTAGCGGTATTCGGTAATTTGAAGCCAATCAAAAGACAAAATGAATAAGCCAATCAGATAATGTGGAAATTTTCACAAAATTTTTTGCCAAAACTCTACATCAGAATGGTGAAATATGCGGAAAGCGGTAAGGGGAATGTGGAAATCGGTAAGCGGAATCGATAATCAGCATTGGCAGTAAGCGGAAATTGGCATTTCCGACCATCCCTATCATAATGCAAGCTTTCAGAGAATGTATTACCGCACTTAGGAATAAGTATATATGTACTCTAACATTCTAAAATAGTTCTAGACACTTGACCTGCTAAATGACATTTCTTAAAATTATCTTTTTTTTTTTTTTTTACTTGCATAAATCTTTTTTCTTGCAAATTAAAACAAAAAAAGTGAATAGATTAAAAATATGCAAAGTGCAAAAGTTACAAATTTTTTCCAGAAATCTTCTATATAAACAATATTCATTAAGACATTAACACACTCCTGTATAACTTGTTATATAACTTGTTACAGGAGATGTTTGTATCTTCTGTAGTGGAAATGATCTGATTAGCAGTTTATTGTACACACAGCTTTTAATTAATCCTGATGATCCCGCTGATGTACTGCAACTGTTTGTTTCAATAATGTGCTCTAAATTAGACTGGGGCGGCCACTCAGACAGCTGTCATAGAATATAATCATTTGGAAACACTCGAGATAATGACAGCAAAACAGAGATTGCTGTGATTTGGCATAATATTCCCATGACTGCATCACATACGCCACTTGTTATACAGCAATCCCTCACAACACACCAATCGTGTGCTAGATGGTGAATGAGAGAAAAGGCTTTGCTTGCAAGGATGCTACTTCCCATCATTATGCAAGTACTAAGCAGGAAACATGATGTCCTCTAATAGTATAGTGTATGTTGTAACAGACCATTGAACAATTTAGGTCAGTTCCTTGCAATGTTTAATTAGACTAGTGTATATGTTTGTAATTAACAGCAGATGTGACAAGCTAATGTGTCCATGTACATACAAATTAACCTTTGCCCATCAGCTGCCTGAGTCTGTGAGAAAACTGCCATGTTTGCTTGTATTCCAGTGAACCAAAATCAAATTAAAAAGGTCATTAAAAAAATAAATGCTAATGGAATTTGCCTTTCATTTGAAGCATGAACCTCAGGACGCTCTCCCTTTCCACCACACAAAGATGCTCCGCACAATTAATACAAACAGATATTTTCAATCTTACGGAAAATCTGCATGATGTTAATTCTGTGGGGAAAATTAATTTGTAAATTATATTTCCCCCTGGAAAGCTGAGTCATCTGCATCTGAGTTAGAAACAGTTATTTAAGATTTACATATTTGGCTTAAATAATGCAGATCTCGCTGGAATTATGCCATCAACGCTAACAGAAATGTTGGGAATGAAATAGTCCTAAGCGTTAATTATACTTTATTTTCATTATTATTATTATTGTTTTTATAATGTAGTCATTCATTCATTTTAGATTAAAAGCGGATGAGGAAGGGTTTCTCTCCCCTGCTGTTTCTTGTAATTGTTGTTTGTTTTCTACTGGCGACTGTAGTATTGTTGCATTTTTGTTCTTTACAGCCATGCTTGTATTTTACCTTGTGGAGCACCATGAAAGAAAATGTCATCATGTAAATCAGTAGTAGTACTACTATTAATAACCTTACTATTTTTATGTTTATTATTATTTTGGATTTAATTTAATACAGCTCATTTTTTTAAACGGTCTGGACTTTATTCCCTTTTTTATTTTACCGTGAACAATAAAGATACTATTTTAAGTTCTAATTCTTCTAAACTATCATCATGCAATTAAATAACAGGTTGATATAGGTTCAGGTGGCTGGCTTCAAATGATGACAAAATGTGGGAGGGAATCAGTACAGTAGTGATAAACAATCAACTAATTATCTGAAAGTGAGAGGTCCGCTGTGGAACAAATAGGCAGGGCCGGGCTGAGGCATAGGCACAAGAGGCTCCAGCCTCAGGGCGTAGTGTAGGATCATTCCCCTATTGTGTTTGAAGCAGAGAGAAATAAGACAAGGGGATACATGGCAGTGGCTGCAAGCCAGATAACTAGAGATTAAGGTGATGGGGGACCTGGGGGGCCTCTTAGTCTGATAGAAATCAGCGTGTGATGGCCGGGGTGGGAGGGATGGAGGGGCGCACTTTGGTGTCTCAGCCTTGGGTGCTGGAGGACCTTGTCCCAGCTCTGCAAATAGGGATCATCCACTGGCAAAACAAACTTTTTAGAAAATGATCTCCTTTACTTTTTTTTTTTTTTTGCTGGAGTAAACGCACAAAATATTCCTGACTTAATCAGTGCAACACGCCTCTCTGTAGCCGTTCTGTAAAGTGTGGATGACCCTTTCCTCTTCTTTTCAAGATCCCTCCATGAGTAGATTCATCATTAAAGAATCACTTAAATTTACATTCATTATATAATTAAGAATATTTAATACTGATTGAACAGTCATTCTAGTTCCTTAGAATTGTCTGTTATTGAGCCAAATGCTAGTAACCTAGGGTAGTCAACAGCCTAAAGGAAAAAAAAAACTCCACTGGCTAAAAGGAATAGGGGTTAGCTCTAAGCTGTAAAATATGAATGCCTTAGCATAATAAGACCCTGAGATCTACCTAAGTGGCAAATGACTTTCAGGAATATAAATGGTAATTGTAGGAACTAGGCGGACCATACCAAAAGTAATGTTAAAGTGGGCCTATTTTTTTATTTTTTAATTAACTGACATAGGTCATTGAAATTGTGCATGCTGGTACAATCTATAATAAATACATATGCAGTACATTGCATTGGAGGATTTGTGAATTGCTGCCTTCCGACATTGCCAATATCGCAACATAAGATAGCTCCTCCCTTAACACTGTACACATTCCCCTCCTTTTTTTTTAATAATAGGACAATAATCCTCAGACATTTGATGGGCTTTCCATGTCATTTGCTGCATTTGCCTGTTGTGATTGCTCTGCTCTTTAGAGACTAGAATAATCCACCAGAATTTTCCTCATTGACTTCACTGGTGTTTGGATTCAGGAGTTGACACTTGTCACAGCGATTTCTGCATGCAATCTCACATGCATGAATTGCATTAGTTTTAGCAATTTTTGTGCGCCTTTGTATACAAATGTTTATTTTGTGATTGTTCTAGGAAAACTAATGAAGTCTGTTTACATGAAAATATATCTAATTGACTTCAAAATCTGATTAGTCATACAAAAATGAAAATTTTCTGCATTGCATTGAAACACGTATCACACATCACACACAAAAAAAGCAGACCTGCCATGTGATTATAAAACACAGAAAAATTGCATGTAAATGCAGAAAATATGTGATTCTATTGAATACATTGGACGTTTGATGAACTCAGTACTTAGCAGTACCCATGCGAATTTAAATGAGTGTGACAACTGCCTTCTTAGAGTAGGTTCACACTTGTCCCCTGCAGAACAGATCCGTTTTTTCTCTCCATTTTTTTGCAGGGATGTTTTCAGTCCTTAGAAACATCCCCAGCCTTGGCCGTAGGTGGGGGGGCGCCATGCTGGAGGGGAGAGCAGGCTGGAAGGGGGGCAGCAGGTGCAGCGGTGGGGACTGGGAACACCCCACCCTCACCTGGGTCCCCCTTCTCTGCTCCCCCTCCAGCTAGTTTATTCTCAAAACACTTTAAAAATCAATGTTATAAAGCAAGCAGCTTGCGGGGAACTTACTTCCTTGCGTTCCACCATTTGCCGCGTCACTTCCGATCGGTGGAGTGCAAGAAAGTGAGTAAGTTACCCGCTCACCGCATAACATTGAGTTTTAAAGTATTTTAAGCAGAAACTAGCTGGAGGGGGAGCGGGGAAAGGGGGGACCCAGGTGAGGTGGGAGGGGGGACCTGACTGCTACCCCCTCCAGCATGGCGTCCCCTCCCCACCCACAGGCAGGGCTGGGACACAGAAAACGGATCCGTTTCTGTGTCCAAAAGAGCCTGTTTAGAGGGGGATCCATTTTCCTATTACCCTTCACTACCCCTGCATGTATCAAGATTCATATGCGGTCCGTGAAAATGCAGCAGATCCGGACCTTCCATTCAGGTTTTGAAAACGCAGACGGATCCGTTTTTTGTTTGGGTAAAGACGGCTGCTATTTTAACATTGCTATCCATGGCTCCGGTCAGTGGCGTAGCTAAGGAGCTATGGGCCCCGGTGCAAGTTTTACATGGGGTCCCCCAAGCACTCTATACATAACAATTGATATGGCGTACCAAAACCTGCCAAGGACAACCACAGTGTCAGAGGTGCAAGAAGAGGATGGAGAACAGTGTGTTAAGAATTACCACTATTAAAAGCATCTATAGAAGTGACTATTACCCACACAGGACCAATAGAGAGTGGATACTGTGATAGATGGTGTACCCTTCGGGGCCCCTCTGGCCCAAGGACCCTGATGCGGTTGCTACCTCTGCACCCCCTATTACTACGCCACTGGCTCCGGTTTTGATCAGGTTTGAAAAACAGAGCTACTGATATGTTCCCTGACCTAGTGTGAACCTACTCTCACTGAAACCTGTACATGTCTCTGTCCAGTCATCAAACTGGACAGAGACACATTCAAGCCACAGTATTGATTGGCACATTTGTAAATGATGGCTGTGATTTCCTTAATTTCACATTTTTTGAAAAAATAATGATTTTCAACAAGGTGGATTAAGCCAATCCAGTCACTTTAAAAGGACAAACAAGAGGATCTCCAAAGACTGAGATAGTGTATGGAGATTCCAACAGAGACCTGCAACAATGTAAAAAAAACCTGCAGCAGAAAACAGCACAACCTAGTGCACTGTGCCAAAGTCTTTTTCAATGTACTGTAAGCAATAAGAGATAGCATCTGCTAAGCTAAACAGGTCACAAACGTACAGTTTATTCACGTTAGGCACCAACTGTCATGTCTCTAATGATCCATATGACAAGGGTCTCATCAGGCACTAGGACATTGCTGCTCAGTCACTTGCTCAGAGCTTTGCTAAGACTTTAGCTGTCTTTTTCTCTGTTTTTAAACACTGTCACTATCACTTCCTCAGTGTTCATCTGTTGCACATGGAAAAGTCTCATAAGCATCAACCTGTTTATCCAAAATTTTCAGTAGTCCATTCCCGTTTGTCACGGTTAATAGAGCATTAGGTCACTAGTGAATACTAGAGGAAGCTTAACAGTAATGCTGTGAATGCTAGGGATGAGCAAGAACAATTTGGCAAAAAGCAAAACTGTACCTGCTCATGTCCAAGATGGATTCTGCGGCAGGGGGATTTATTTACCTGTTTGATGTCTGCTACATGCTGCACTCAATCCCCTGACACTTCCTGCTTCACTGCGAATGAGGAAATATCACGAGGATGGAGTGCATTGTGGTTCTGGATATCACACAGGTAACTTAACCCTTCCTACCACAGCCTCTATCTCGGAGATGCACTGGTAAAGTTTTGCATCATCCTTAGCGAATGCCAGTGCACTTTCTGCTGAGAAATAGGGAAGAACATCTTTTATAACGTAAAACTATAGTCAAAAACTTCCCTCTTCTCCAACAAATAAGCCATACTCAATACCTTCTTCTAGGGCATACAAGTCAAACTCCGGCCCGTGGGCCAAATCTGGCCCTCAGAGCCATTAAATTTGGCCCTCAAGTGGTTTCCCCACTTTGCATTATGTTTGGCCCACTCTAGACCACCAAGAAAGCTATATTGGAGGGTAAGCCCTAGATAACCAGGAAAGCCATCTGGGCAAGGTAGGAGGAAAGCACTAAACACTAGGGAACTGTATAGGGGGGGTTGGGGCCTGTAGGCACCAAGGAGCTGTATAGGGGAAGGGGGGAGCCTCCAGACCACAGGGAACTCTATAGGGGAGGCAGGACCATTAGACACCAGGGAACTGTGTAGGGGTTGGAGGGTGGGGCATTAGACACCAGGGAACTTTATAAGGAAAAAAGGTGGCCAGTAGACAATGAGATTGGCCCGCGACTAGGTCCCAGTGTACAATTTCGGCCCACATTGTATTTGAGTTTGACACCTCTGCACTAGGGGCAAAACATCACTGGATAAAATATTACTGAAAAGGTTAATAGAGTATTTCACTTAGTTCAGTAGGTCTATCAGTTACACTGAAGTAATGTTAGCAGCTCCTCAGCTTGTTCTTTGATCATTAATTGCAAAAGATAAGATGAGCAAACACTCCACAGGATTCAGTGACCATAAGCAAAGGAGAGATACTTTTCCTCACTAAAGATCTTTTTGAATGATCTTGATTTAAAATATCCATACAATGCCTTCTCCCACCACTGCTGTACTGTGAGCTGGGTGACTTGTGGTATTTACACAGATGACATTGTTTTGGGACAAATGCAAGTAGGAATTAAGGGCAATAAAGATTAGGGAAATAAGTTTTAGTTTTATGACTTTAATTCTGTTTTAATGTCTTCACCAGTGCCTCTCACAGGAGTATATTCGCAAAAGAGAGGTAAACTTAACATGTGCAGACAGTGCTAATTTAGTTTATGGGCATCTATGCATATTACATAGCAAGATATTCAAGTTATTATTATTATTATTATTATTTAGTATTTATATAGCGCCGACATATTACGCAGCGCTGTACAATGTATATATATATATATCTTGTCACTAAATACTAAGTTGCTAAATACCTTACATATATGCACCACTTCCATAGTACACACATTACCAAAGCACAGGGATGCTCTAATTGCACATTAGCCAATACAGCCACACGTATACAAAGCAAAGGATATGACCACATATAGCACCACACCTTCAAATTCAAAAAGATATAACAATTTATTTAAATATTCATCACGTAGCACCATAGAACCAATTAAAAACATCTAAAAACCAAAAAGGCAACCTCATCTCACTGGTAAAGATCCATAAAGGAAATAATCACAATTAATAGCTGTAATAGCAAATGTATAATATCACCTGGGTAGCTCAGTATAAGAGCTACCACAGGGATTGAACCCGGGTTCAGTGGGCCATAATACTAAAGTGCATAAAGAAGTGAATAAACATCAATATAACCCATGATTAGACAACATGTAAATGACAGTGAACAACCTGTGAAAAGAAAGTGCGTAACGTGCTAATACATTTCATACAAGATCAGCCCAGTAGCAACCCATGGATGCTGAATAATAGTGTGGTATGATGCTGGGACCGTCCTAGCAGCGTGGGTGGCAAACAAGAGGAAGAGGCTTACGTGACCCGAGTGAGGATGAGACCAGAGAGGTGCCCAGGAATGAAGGAAAGATCCCCGGTAGACTTCTCTAACGGTATCGCGGCAGTCACACCGCTTTGTCAAGAGTGGGGGATCCTGCATGTTACCGGCAAAAATGCCGGATAAATATAGTGCTAGCAGCACGGTCACGTGAGCGCCAGATGCGCATCACGTGATCCGCCCCTAATAAGCCGTCCAATGGGAGAAAGAAGAGACCAAGGAGGAAGTAAACCACGCTGGGGCGCATGGGGCGTAAGTATACGGCAAACCACATGGGACAATTGGCAACACTCGTTCCAGCTAGGAGACCAAGGAAGAAGTAAACCACGCTGGAGCGCATGAGGCGTAAGTATACGGCAAAACACATGGGACAATTGGCAACACTCGTTCCAGCTAGTAATTAGAAGCTGGAACAGTGCAAAGAGCCAAGATAATCTAGATAAACAAGGATGTACTATCAGTCAAGCATCCATGGATCCACTATCTTAAATCTCAAGCAAAATATATAAATTATAACCTCATATGCCTATAAGCAATTTCTACAATGTAATAAATAAATACAACATAATATATATGAGCCATTACATTATGTGACATTAGAAATAGAAATCAAAGCGGTCAAATAATCTGCAAGTCCATCTATTGGCAGGGGTAAAGTCCATAGAGCAAAGGCAGGCAAGAAATGACAGTCCCACAATGCAAGTCCACAGGGCATGGCCGATGCGACGTAAAAAGGTAAACCTAGACAAAAACGATAATCCATTTTGAAGAAACGAACAAAAAAACCGGCAGGTCCATAGCAAGCAGTCCATTGGGAGTCCATCAAGTAATACATCAACAGTAATGAGGGCATTACACATATCAACAGGATAATCAAATTATTAGATGGTGGAGGTCTGCTGTTGATCAATTCAGTCCGAGTTCTATGTTGAGCCATATGGAACGCCTTCTTAACGATCTTTCTAGGGTATCCACGATCCAGAAATCTCTGTTGTAATTCATTAGCCTGTGGTAGAGATCCGAGGATAGAGAGCCATCTTCTTGTACTTTAATAGTGACATCAAGGAATTCCACTTGTTGTTGTGACATCTGTTTATAGAACCGTCCATTAAAGATGAAGTAGTTGTGGCCCAATATGAATTGTAACAGTGATGGGAGATATTAGTATACAAAGATTCGACGTCACATGTGACAAGTATAGATCCCGGTGGAATCCTAATGTCCTCAATAATTCTCAGAAGATCCAAGCTATCATGTAGGTAAGAGTCCAAAGCAGTGACGTGGCGTTGGAGAAAAAAATCACATCCTGATTGGCCTGATTTCCATTTAATAGATCCATCAAATCATTGAGAGCCTGTCTGTCCATCTCACTTAGCCCCAACTCCATAGGGGTAGAGGAAGAGAAATGTTTCCTAAATGAGAGTTTCCTGAAAAATAGATAAATGTCTTTGACCAATTCAAATTTGTCAAGTGTTTTTGTTGGCCACACGGACGTGATAGTCGCATCCATGTACTCAGCAGGGTGCAATGAACAATCTAGGAAGGATTGGTGGAAGGTGACAAGTGTACCCTTAGCCAATCTAAACCTGTAACAGCAATCATTCTCAAAAAATGCACACAGGAAATACACAACTCCCTGTAATGATCATGCACATGTGTGCGCACACATGTGACCCCCCTATTGCAACGGCGATTGAACAAAGGCATCATGTGATACCTTGACTCCTGTGGCTGCAGTGATTGGTTCAAGGGATCATGTGATCCTTTGACCAATCCATGTTCTTCCAGTCCCTCAATGATTGCTGTTACAGTAATCATTGATCACCTGTGAAATGCATTGCCTGTGCCAAGATAAAATTCTCTTTTTTTCCTATGAGAATGTTCTTATTGAGGTAAGCCACCTCACTTATCGTTTTGCTGTTGTTTTTAACTTAGTTTTATAAACCTCTGGGCGCTTCTTTACTCTCATTGTGCTTAGTCACCACCCCCACCCCCCCATAACCACACCCCCGCAAAATTTGCTGTGGGCAGGGTTCAAAAAAGGCCCATGATTGCAGCCATTATTGTCCTTTAAAGACGAAGTGATCACTACCAGTCGGACACCCCAAGTGGAGATGGGTTAATTGTTTCCACCTGCTTCCTGTGGTCGGTTGCCCCTAGCAACTCACCTTTGTGTGTAACCCTTTTATTATCATATTGTTTTCAGTGTTACTGACATACTACACCATTTGGGCTCCCGATTTTTGTTTTGTCTTTTCTTTCCAGGGTGTCCTGACACCACATCCACTGTGTCCTAAAAAATTAACCACCTTAAAAAAGCCTAATTTGTGGTGTAAAAATCAAGATATAGATTATTTAGGTGTGATAAGTAGTGATACAGTTATTGGCAAATGAATGGAGGAGTTGAAATGTGAACAGAACAAAAAGTGGTTAATCTAATAGTAATTGCACACTAATCTAAATGGTGTAGGTACCAGTAAAATTGTGTTGCAGAGCGAGGCATCAGGGAGTAGTAAATATTAGGGGGAAGTTAAGATTAGTCATCAAGAAGGAGTTTATATTAGTAGAGGTTAGGGTTAGCTATCATTCAGGAGTGGATAAAGCTGGGGAAAGGATTAGGGTGAGACTTAACGTGAACAAGAGAGGAAGCACCCTCATGTATTTTACCATATACATCAGTGGGAACATTAGAGAAAACACCTACACTGCTCTCTGTTTTATTTTTAACTGTTCAGCTTGCTTCTTATCAGCCCTGATAAAATCCCAGACTGTGCATTCAGTCTGGCTTTGCTCAGGAATCTTTATAGCTGAGTCATTATAGCAGAGTCACAAGGGGGCAGGCTTGGGCTTGAAAAGACATAAAAGAAGACAGACTCAGCTATAATGATTCGTGAGCAAAGCCAGACTGAATGCTCAGTCGTGGATTTTATCATGGCTGATAAGAAGCAAGCTGAAAAGTTAAAAATGAAACAGAGAGCAGTGTAGGTGTTTTCTCTAATGTTCCCACTGATATATATGGTAAAATACATGAGGGTGCTTCGTCTCTGGTTCACTTTAAAGAAAGGGATTTACCTTTGGCTTTGGGATGAATGAAGGAGATGTGCCAAAACTGACAAAAACACTATCATAAAACTGAAATAGCAGAGTATCAGTAATACAACTGCCAATATTCTACTCATCACAAGTTTTCACCCAAAGTCCCCACACCAAATCCACATGTACCCTGTGCAAATCACTTGCAAAAAATGTCTCTCTGCCCAAAATATTGTCCTCTATCAGTTGAACTTGTATGCTGCTATATAAATAAAAAGTATTATATCCCATTTAGGGTTGACCTTATATTATTTGTACTTGAAAATAAAAATAAATATTATTATTGCTGATAATAATAATGATCGCTAACAAATATGTCTCGCTGGCATACTACTAGTATTCTGCTAAAAGTTTAAGCTGGAGAAAGAATTGTCTTTATAAACATATCCTTTGTAATTCCCTGAAATTATCCATGATATAGTATACATTTTTAATATAAATTGCACCCATTTAAAGAAGCTGTTTGCCTCAATAAAAATAATATCAAAGGGAAAAAGAAAAGCTGGCTAAGTTGTAGGAGCTTTATTTGAACCATTAAAACTGGATTGTATGATTTGCTTTGGGTAAATTAGAGCTTGCGTAAAGAAGCAGATGAAAGGTCTAGGCTTTTGTACTGCTTGCTCTGCCACTTGTCCAAATAACATGTAATAACATTAATTCCAAGTCTGGTTAGTTTGCCTTTGGTAACTCACAACTAAAGGAAAATAGACTGCAGTTGTCTGTAGGAAGTATTTAAAGTCCACTATGATTCCATATAAATGTACAAAGCCTTTGTGAAAGCAACATTAAAGTTGGCTATAGACCTTTTACATCTATCTCTACGCAGACACCATTATGCTAAGATATTCGGTTTAACTGTAAGTCACTGTTTCTAGCTTTGTCAGCTTCGTTTCAACTAGTCCATGTCAAAATGAATCTAACAGGTCCAACAGAAGTCCACAAGTTGCACAGTGGGAGACATGGCTGCGCTTTCAAACAAAACTTATACCTGAATGATTTATCTGCATTGATGTGCAGAGCTCCAATAACTGGACTACATTACACAACTAGCACTCACTACAGGCAAAGGGGGGTGTTAGCTTCAGTGATAAGTGTGCACAAAGGATTACCTAATAGACTTCCCCAAGGCGGTGACTTACCCCCTCGGGGAAGACCTAACACTAATCTAACAATAAAAACATAATAATCCTTGTGCTGCTCATCAAATAAATGGTATACACATTTCATAGAACAAACACACAAAAAAGTGACAGCGCTCAAGGATGCACCTGAAATGTAAGCCTACAGAGGCAATGCAGAGCCCCTCTGGAACTAAATACATGCCTTGAATACAAAACAGATGCAAATGATGTGCTAATTCTAATCTAAAATTTTGAAAGTGGATGTGAAGCAGTGAATGCAGCTAGCCACAAGTATACTTACATACAAGTTGCACAGTGGGAGACATGGCAGCGCTTTCAAACAAAACTTATACCTGAATGATTTATCTGCATTGATGTGCAGAGCTCCAATAACTGGACTACATTACACAACTAGCACTCACAACAGGCAAAGGGGGGTGTTAGCTTCAGTGATAAGTGTGCACAAATTATTACCTAATAGACTTCCCCACAGCAGTGACATATGCCCTCGGGGAAGACCTAACACTAATCTAAGGATAAAAACATAATAATCCTCGTGCTGCTTATGAAATAAATGGTATACACATTTCATAGAACAAACAGACAAAAAAGTGACAGCGCTCAAGGAGGGACCTGAAATGTAAGCCAACAGAGGCAATGCAGAGCCCCTCTGGAACTAAATACATGCCTTGAATACAAAACAGATGCAAATTATGTGCTAATTCTAATCTAAAATTTTGAAAGTGGATGTGAAGCAGTGAATGCACTGTCACTTTTTTGTCTGTTTGTTCTATGAAATGTGTATACCATTTATTTGATAAGCAGCATGAGGATTATCATGTTTTTATCCTTAGACTAGTGTTAGGTCTTCCCCGAGCGGGTACGTCACTGCCGTGGGGAAGTCTATTAGGTAATAATTTGTGCACACATTATCACATTATCATAGATCTCAGCGCTGTACAAAGTAATTAGATGGCAGTTACGCCGTCACAGTCTCCCGAGCGCCGCTGGGAGACTGAAGGTGGAGCCAAGCTCCGCCTTCCAAGCAGCCTGCGCGCGATCTCCTGCTAGCCCCATAAACAGCCATTCACACCAATCGGCGTGGAGTGGTCCTGGGGCTGCTGCACTGCTCACGCCAATTTGGCGTGGAGCAGTCGGCACTCGGCAACTGGTTAAAGGTATAGGGGGAAAGCCCAAAATATTAAGCAATAAAATAACATGACTAATCTTTGGCTTCCAAGCTTGAATTTAAATTTGTCCGTAAAGCAAACATCACGGTATTGTGTCACTCATTATTACTTTTCTCTCATCGATTTCTACTGCTTTAAATTTGTGCGTTCATGGACATTGCCACCTTGCTTGGAATGTTGGCATTATGCAGAGCTGCTTGGTAATTTCATATCTGTTCTTTCTGTCTCTGTCTATGTATAACAATACCATCCTGTTAATGAAAGTAGATATTAAGCCTGGTATACACTATTGACTTTTGTCACCATAAACAAATTTGTATAGATACTTTTGAGTGGCAGTTTCTGTGCAGTCACTATGTAGACACACTTTTTAGCTCCTGGCCATGCAGCATGTACTGTTCTATGTGGCGGAGTTGCACCAGATGAGTCCATCAATTGTGGTTGATTATGGAAGAGGTAACACGTACCATCAGGTGACACTTGTAAACACTCTTTATTTCTGGCTGAAACAATCAAGTATGATTGTGTTAGCAGATGAAAATCTGAAGTGTATATTGACAGTAGACACAAGGTAAAACCAATCAACCCCCTTGTGTATAACTAAACTGTAATCGTGTGTATAGTTAAACAGAGATGTAGGCATGAGTGCCATACAACTATACCACAAGCAACTGTTAACCATGTCCGTACATGCTGTATAAACATATCTTCCTTAATCAAATCATCACAGATTATGCAGTGTCATCTATAGCAACCACCAGGTCTTTAATGGTAGCCTGAGGGCCCAAACTACATTAACTGATGACTAATTTGTGAAGATTTAGTTAAAAAAGATATGGTTTTATACATTGTGTGTTTAAATCTTTATCAATAATTCTTGCATATGGTTGTCAGCAATAGTTGGCTGGACATACCTGTATTCAGTCTTCTGTGTTATCTGAAAAACTTTGTTCTAGTGACATATATAATTGAATTGTAATTAAAACACTAAGTAGACTCTTCCACTGACATCAGCATCTGATAAATAAAATCCAATTTGCTCAACAGGACTTTGTGCACACACACCCCGCCCCCGCCAGAGGTGTAATCGGTGCCGTGCCAGTTCACTCCCTCAGCCTGCAGCTCACCTCAGCCCTGCAGGCAGAGCAGGACTACGGGAAGATGGCGTCGAAAGCCCTGCACTGGAGACTATTTGCGTCTCCAGTACAGGGCTTCAGGTGCTACCTTCCCATAGCCCTGCTCTGCCTGTGTCAGCGCGGGAAGTTCGTAGCCGCTGGCTGCAGGAAGATCATCACGGGAGCTGCGCGTCGGGAGAGGAGTCTTCTGCAGGTGAGTAAATGCTTTTTTTTTTTAAACATTTCTGGTGAAACGCTGCCCACATTACGATTATTTTCTAGTGAAACTTTGCTGCATTACGATTATTTTCTGGTGAAAGATTGCCGCATTACGATTATTTTCTGGTGAAACATTGCTGCATTCTGATTATTTTCTGGTGAAACATTGCTGCATTACGATTATTTGCTGGTGAAACATTGCTGCATTACGATTATTTGCTGGTGAAACATTGCTGCATTACGATTATTTGCTGGTGAAATGCTGCCCACATTATGATTATTTTCTGGAGTGACAAAATGGCTAGAGGCGCTCCTGCATATACAGTGGCTTGCAAAAGTATTCGGCCTCCTTGAAGTTTTCCACATTTTGTCACATTACTGCCGCAAACATGAATCAATTTTATTGGAATTCCACGTGAAAGACCAATACAAAGTGTTGTACACGTGAGAAGTGGAACGAAAATCATACATGATTCCAAACATTTTTTACAAATCAATAACTGCAAAGTGGGGTGTGCGTAATTATTCAGCCCCCTGAGTCGATACTTTGTAGAATCACCTTTTGCTGCAACTACAGCTGCCAGTCTTTTAGGGTATGTTTCTACCAGCTTTGCACATCCACAGACTGAAATCCTTGCCCATTCTTCATTGCAAAGCAGCTCCAGCTCAGTCAGATTAGATGGACAGGGTTTGTGAACAGCAGTTTTCAGATCTTGCCAAACATTCTCGATTGGATTTAGATCTGGACTTTGACTGGGCCATTCTTGAATGAATATGTTTTGTTTTAAACCATTCCATTGTTGCCCTGGCTTTATGTTTAGCGTTGTTGTCCTGCTGGAAGGTGAACCTCCACCCCAGTCTCAAGTCTTTTGCAGACTCCAAGAGGTCTTCTTCCAAGATTGCCCTGTATTTGGCTCCATCCATCTTCCCATCAACTCTGACCAGCTTCCCTGTCCCTGCTGAAGAGAAGCACCCCCAGAGCATGATGCTGCCACCGCCATATTTGACAGTGGGGATGGTGTGTTCAGAGTGATGTACAGTGTTAGTTTTCCGCCACACACAGCGTTTTGCATTTTGGCCAAAAAGTTCCATTTTGGTCTCATCTGAACAGAGCACCTTCACCCACATGTTTGCTGTGTTCCCCACATGGCTTGTGGCAAACTGCAAATGGGGCTTCTTATGCTTTTCTGTTAACAATGGCTTTCTTCTTGCCACTCTTCCATAAAGGCCAACTTTGTGCAGTGCATGACTAATAGTTGTCCTATGGACAGATTCCCCCACCTGAGCTGTAGATCTCTGCAGCTCGTCCAGAGTCACCATGGGCCTCTTGACTGCATTTCTGATCAGCGCTCTCCTTGTTTGGCCTGTGAGTTTAGGTGGACGACCTTGTCCTGGTAGGTTTACAGTTGTGCCATACTCCTTCCATTTCTGAATGATCGCTTGAACAGTGCTCCGTGGGATGTTCAAGGCTTTGGAAATCTTTTTGTAGCCTAAGTCTGCTTTAAATTTCTCAATAACTTTATTCCTGACCTGTCTGATGTGTTCTTTGGACTTCATGGCGTTGTTGTTCCCAAGATTCTCTTAGACAACCTCTGAGGCCGTCACAGAGCAGCTGTATTTGTACTGACATTAGATTACACACAGGTGCACTCTATTTAGTCATTAGCACGCATCAGGCAATGTCTATGGGCAACTGACTGCACTCAGACCAAAGGGGGCTGAATAATTACGCACATCCTATTTTGCAGTTATTGATTTGTAAAAAATGTTTGGAATCATGTATGATTTTCTTTCCACTTCTCACGTGTACACCACTTTGTTTTAGTCTTTCACGTGGAATTCCAAAAAAATTGTTTCATGTTTGCGGCAGTAATGTGACAAAATGTGGAAAACTTCAAGGGGACCGAATACTTTTGCAAGCCACTGTACATGTTCATACATGTGAATGCAGGCAAATGGAGCAGCACAGTCAACAGACTCCACATGCATGCAATATAATGACATATCTGGGGTTTGAAAGAATGCACTTCACAGGATAGGGCCATCTGTCATTGGCGCCTCTGTCCAAATTTGCACAGTCTATAGTCCACCTTGGGTGGAGGGGACTGTCCCCTTCTTTCTATCTACAGAGAACGACTTCTTAAACCTGAGTGGGGTCAGGTTCTAATGCTCCCCACCTGCATTTCAAGTGGTTGCCTATGTGGTAACCCGTGTTTGTGAGTATATCCACATCTGTTAATTATTTCGCCAACTATTGTTAGACTTACTGCACTATATTGGGCTCTCGGTTTTTCTTTTTGTTTCAAGTACTTCACAGGATAGGTTTAGCTCTTAACACTTAAAGAGGAACTCCAGTGAAAATAATGTAATAAAAAAAGTGCTTCATTTTTTACAATAATTATGTATAAATGATTTAGTCAGTGTTTGCTCATTGTAAAATCTTTCCTCTCCAAGATTCACATTCTGACATGTATTACATGGTGACATTGTTACTGTGGGCAGGTTATGTAGCTGTTTCTAGCTGTTCTGGCTGTTACAGACAGCTGTAAACAGCCATTTCCTGTCTGTGAACATTGTTACATTGTGGCAGTTTGCCCAGAGTACCACGGTACTCAGAGCTTCTTGTGGGAGGGGTTTCACCACAATATCAGTCATACAGCGCCCCATGATGGTCTGTTTGTGAAATGCAATAGATTTGTCATGTAAAAGGGGGTATCAGCTACTGATTGGGATAAAGTTAAATTCTTGGTTGGAGTTTCTCTTTAAGGTAGCCATATAATTAAAGCATCAGTCAAAGACATTGACTGCCATATTACCATATTGTACAGATATCTTGGAATAAGCAAGTCTCAGCCTGATACATATAATACAATACAATACAATAACATTTCTATAGCGTTTTTCTCCAATAGGACTCAAAGCGCTTAGGCTCGCTCAGATTCAGTAATTCGTAGTAGGATGAAGTATTCACACAACAAAAGTTATATTTATGCAAATGCCAAACTGAACAGGTGGGTTTTCAGTCTGGATTTAAACACGTCCAGGGATGGAGCTGTCCATATACTATCCATAAACTACTATTATGTATAGACAAGCTCTAGCTTTATGATCATCTCAGGACCATAAGGATCAGCCAAGAATGTCCATTCTTGGCTTTTTTTGAGTCACCCATCAAGGTAAAGTTAGATATAATAAAAATACATTGAAGTCAGTTTTTCTGCATCCATTCTGCGTCCAATCTGTGTGTTGTGGAAACAGGCCCTTAAGGCTCGTACACACGTCGTATAAAAGGCAACAACGGGTCCATCGTCACCTCCCGCTGGGCGGGTTTTCAGCAGACAGTACAGCGTGTGTACAGTCTGTCGGCGGACTGATAAGGCTGTTTCTGAACGATCCGCCCCTTTACCGTGGCAAGGTAATGATCACGAAGGGGAATTGGCACATGTACATGCCTTTTGTTTTGTTGTTGCAGCTGCAGTGCAGCCAGAAAAATTGAGCAGGCATGCACACGCACCAGAAAAATTATTATGGCGGCCGCTGCTAGCAGCGGTGTTAAAAATTCAGGAATCCGCCTGGTGTCCTGGACCCTGTAGGTGGTGGCAGAGAAGGCAGTCAAGCACCCTGCAGACAGAGATGCTGTGTGGGGAGTGACTTAGTCTTGGGGCAGGCAGTCACACGATGTATAGGCAGAGATGCTGTGTGTGGGGACTGACTTAGTCTTCGGGCGGGCAGTAGCCCTCCGGGATCCATGCCTCATTCATTTTGATAAAGGTGAGGTACTGAACACTTTCGTGACTTAGGCGACTTCTCTTCTCAGTGACAATGCCCCCAGCTGCGCTGAAGGTCCTTTCTGACAGGACACTTGAAGCAGGGCAAGACAGAAGTTGGATGGCAAATTGTGACAAGCCTGCGCACCCAGTAGTCCAAGGGTTTATTGCTGCTCACAGTGTATACTTCCACACTTAAGGCCAGGTAGTCGGCTACCTGCCGGTCCAGGCATTGGTGGAGGGTAGATCCAGAAGGGCTAAGGCGAGGCATTGGACTAAAGAATGTCCGTATGTCCGACATCACCATGAGATCGCTGGAGCATCCTGTGCTTGCCTGCTTGGACATGGGAGAAGGATTACTGGCAGTGGTTCCTTTATTGCGTTATGCTGTGACATCACCCTTAAAAGCATTGTAAAGCATAGTTGCCAGATTGTTCTGCAAGTGCTGCATCCTTTCTGCCTTCTGGTGATTTGGAAACATCTCCGCCACTTTGTGCCTATACCGAGAGTCTAGTAGTGTGGCCACCCAGTACCGCTCATTCCCCTTGAGTTTTTTTATACGGGGGTCCCTCAACAGGCTGGACAGCATGAAAGATGCCATCTGCACAAAGTTGGATGTACTATCCATCTCCTCTTGCTCTTCCTTAGTGACGTCAGGTAAGTCCTCCTCCTCCCCCCAGCCACGAACAATACCATAGGAATGCTGAGCAGCACAAGCCGCCTGCGATGCCTGCTGCGGTTGTTCTTCTGCCGCCGCCTCCTCCTCCTCCAAAGAAACACCTTCCTCATCATCCGAGTCTGACTCCTCCTCCGCACACGACTCTTCCTCATCCTCCTCCTCCCCCCTCTGTGCTGCCGCAGGTGTTGAGGAAACATCTGGTTCTGATGAGAATTGATCCCACAATGCTTCCTCCTGTAACTGTTCCTGTTCACGCCCCTCCACAGCTTGATCCACCACTCTACGCACGGCACGCTCCAGGAAGTAAGCGTACGGGATCAAGTCGCTGATGGTGCCCTCATTGCGACTCACCAGGTTGGTCACCTCCTCAAATGGCCACATGAGCCTGCGTGCATTTCGCATGAGTGGCCAGTTGTTGGGCCAGAACATCCCCATCTCCCCAAACTGTGTCCATCTACTGTAGTTGTAGAGGTACTGGGTGACGGCTTTTTCCTGTTCTAGCAGGCGAGAGAACATAAAAAGGGTCGAATTCCAGTGAGTCGGGCTATCACAAATCAAGCGTCTCACCGGCAACTTGTTTCTCCGCTGAATATCGGCAAAGTGTGCCATGGCCGTGTAAGACCGCCTGAAATGCCCACACACCTTTCTGGCCTGCTTCAGGACGTCCTCTAAGCCTGGGTACTCTGTGCCATGCAGAGTACATGTGTCAGCTTTCCCATATTCAAAGTGGAAATGAGATTGCTGCCGTGGTCACACACCATGTTGCTGATCTCCAGCTGGTGCGGGGTCAGCCACTGATCCACCTGTTTGTTAAGAGCAGGCGGGAGAGTTGCTCCAGTGTGACTCTCCGCTTTGAGGCAAGACATGTCTAAGATGGCGTGACACCGTCGTACCTGGCATGCAGCATAGGCCCTGGGGAGCTGGGGCTGTGTAGCTGGAGAGGAGATCGCAGCACCAGTAGAGTTGAACTGCCACTCAGCCAAGGAGGAGCAGTAGGACGACAGCGAAGAGGATGTAGCAGGAGAAGAGGAGGTGGCAGGAGGCCTGCCTGCAAGCCATGGAGGTGTCACAACTAGGCTGGCTGCACAGCCACGTACTCCCTGCTTGTCAGCGGTCACCAGGTTGACCCAATGGGCTGTGTAATAATGCACCCGCCCTGATCATGCTTTGCAGACCAGGCATCCGTTGTCAGGTGACACCACTTGCCTCTCAACTTCATAGTACAGTTTGGGTATCGCCTTTTTAGAGAAATAATTGTGGCCTGGTATCTTCCACTGCGGTGTCCCAATGTCCACAAATTTAGGGAAGGCCTCAGAGTCCACCAACTCGTGTGTTAACAGCTGGCTAGCTAACAGTTCTGCCAAGCCAGCTGTCAGACACCGGGCAAGGGGGTGACTGGCAGACATTGCCTTCTTTTGCTCAAAGATTTCCCTCAAAGACACCTGACTGCTATGGTGGGCAGAGGAGCAGGTAAGAGGCAGAGTGGAAGAGGGTGGCTGTGAAGCAACTTGTCTCCTCTTACTCCTCTCTGACTCCCCCTCTGAACTGTCCCCTTGGTCATCTCGTCTCTTAGGAACCCACGTGGCATCCGTATTATCGTCATCATCATAATCATCCTGCCCAGCTTCGCTTGACTCAGACACCTCCAAAACTGCACCAACAGCAGGTACTTCATCATTCTCCCCCTCACACGTTTCGTCCATAGTGTCACCTAACTCAGACATATGAGGTGGTGCAACTTGCTTAGCACCTTCATCTGGTAGTAACAATAATGGCTGTGCATCAGTGATTTCCCCACCAAATAACTACTGTGAACTGTCAAATGTAGCGGATGTGGTACTTGGAGTAGCGCTGGTGGCTGCAGAAGATGAGGTGTTCTGTGTTAAATAGTCAACCACGTCCTGACAATCTTGGGTGTTGATGGGACGTGCCTTCTTTTGAGCACTGTACTTTGGTCCAGGGCCACACAAAATCACATCAGCACGACCTCGCACAGACCTCGCACAGACTGCTGTGTGCAGTCACACAGGTGCGTTAACAGGTATGCATGGAGTGGTATATCACACAGCGTGCACTCACGTAGCTGGGTGGGTGCACTGAAGTGAACAACAGGTAGTAGTAGGTATATGCTGATGGGTATTACAATGTGCACCTGTCACACCCAGACAGGTACAGAACAGGCACAGTGACACTGCGTGCGCTCACGTAGGTGGGTGGGTGCACAGTGTACAACAGGTAGGTATATGCAGTGGGTATTACAATGTGCACCTGTCACACACAGACAGGTACCAGACAGGCACAGTGACATTGCATGTGCTCACGTAGGTAAGTGGGTGCACTGTGAACAACAGGTAGTTATATGCAGTGATGGGTATTACAAATGTGCACCTGTCACACACACGTACTGTGTACAGGTACAGTGACTGGTGGTATTAACCACCCTGGCGTTCTATTAAGATCGCCAGGGCGGCTGCGGGAGGGTTTTTTTTAAATTTTAAAAAAACTATTTCATGCAGCCAACTGAAAGTTGGCTGCATGAAAGCCCACTAGAGGGCGCTCCGGAGGCGTTCTTCCGATCGCCTCCGGCGCCCAGAATAAACAAGGAAGGCCGCAATGAGCGGCCTTCCTTGTTTTGTTTAGATCGTCGCCATAGCGACGAGCGGAGTGACGTCATGGACGTCAGCCGACGTCCTGACGTCAGCCGCCTCCGATCCAGCCCTTAGCGCTGGTCGGAACTTTTTGTTCCGGCTACGCTGGGCTCAGGCGGCTGGGGGGACCCTCTTTCGCCGCTGCTCGCGGCGAATCGCCGCAGAGCGGCGGCGATCGGGCAGCACACGCGGCTGGCAAAGTGCCGGCTGCGTGTGCTGCTCTTTATTTGAACAAAATCGGCCCAGCAGGGCCTGAGCGGCAGCCATCGGCGGTGATGGACGAGCTGAGCTCGTCCATACCGCTAAGATGGTTAAATATCACACTGCGTGTGCTCACGTATTTAGGTGGGTGCACAGTGAACAACAGGTAGGTATATGCATTGATGGGCACACACAGTAGAAATTACCAAGCCTGTCTATGCAACACAAGTGTCTGTGGGACGCACACACACAAAAAAAAATCACAAGAACAAGATTAGCTTTAAGAGCTGTTGAGGGATGCTTTTTTAGCAATAAGAGTCAGCAAGGAGCAAGCTAACAAGCCTACAAGAGCCTAACTAAGCTTTCCCTATAGGTCTCTGCACAGTAGCTCTCCCTTCTCTAATTACTGCAGGCACACAAGTGAGTGTGCCTGCAGTACAAGTGAGTGAAAAGCCTGATGCTGCCTGCCTTTTATAAAGGGGGTGGGGCTTGAGGAGGGAGTGTAGCCTGATTGGCTACAATGTGCCTGCTGACTGTGATGTAGAGGGTCAAAGTTGACCCTAATGATGCACTATGGGGGCGAATAGAACTTCCGGAAAAGTTTGCGTTACCACAGAAGTTCGCCGGGAACTGTTTGCCGGCAAACCGTTCGGGCCATCTCTAGCAATGATGCCTTAGCCTTCTCCCTAGAGCAGGGCTTTTCAACCTGTGGTACGCGTACCACCAGTGGTACTTTGCTGTTGGCCAGGTGGTACATTCCAAGTTTGTCTGCTACTTAATTGCCCACCTGCCGCTTGTCCTGGTCCCGCCCTGCCTCCACAAAGTTTGGCTACCCCTCACTTGCTCCTATGCCTCCCCACCAATGCCTCCTGCTATTCCCCTACCATATGCCCCCCCCCCTTTCTTATAGTGTACCTGTAAGAAAAAAGTGCCCCGGGAGGAGGAAGCCTCTTGATCCTGAAGAGGCTTCCCCCTTCCTCCTCAGTAGAGGGGATCCAGCGCTGGAACCCCTCGAAGATCTCCTTGTTGGTGTGAGTGTATGCGTGGTTGTGGCGGCTCTCTCCGCTCGGGCTCCTCTGGAAACAGCCGAGCCTAATCTGGTCAGATCTATTGTGCTGGCACACTGGTGGTACTTCACATTTTTCAGGTGATAAAAGTGGTACAGTGAGTGAAAACATTGAAAAGCCCTGCCCTAGAGCACTCGGGAAGGTGTTGAGATGTTTCTGCTAAATTCATAGAAGGGGGAAAAATGTATCAGTTATTCAACTTGCCAGCAGTAAAGATGCCAGCATCTCTGATAACTTTAAGAAAGTAAATCAGGGTGAGGTATAATCTTAAAATGGGACAGATAAATTAATTTATAAATTAATATTGTACAAAACAGTTATTTTATTTATTAAGTTATACACAGTAAAGTTGCTCTTTGAATGACAGCAGTATTGAGCTCATATTCATCTCTAGGACATTACCATTTTGTATGCAACTGACTGCACTACCCCCAATCTCAAATGACAATTGATGCAAAATTGATGAAATTTCTAAATCAAATTGTATTGTTTGAACTTCACAGCTCTGAAATAACATTGGCCTCTAGCTAGATTTTGCGTAAACTTGCTTTGCAAAAGCAGCTTAGCTGCTGTGGATATATCGACAAAGTGTGTCCATGAATGACATTAGAAGTACTTAGAATGATACAAAATAACATCGAAAAAAACAACAACAAGCAGTTCTAAAAATTACCTTTTTCTTGTGAAATGCTCTGAAAAAAAGAATTACCTTTTCTTCCTGCGGAATCTCACTCAAAAATTACCTTTGCCAACTGAAGCTATCGCAAAGTGCCTTGATGTTAAGCAATATAGTTTTAAGTTGAAAATGTCAGAAGGCCATAAAAAGAAATTGATGGAAAATTTCAGGGTTCCTTGTTGATATTTGAAGCAGCCTGTAGATTTTCCTCCTTTAACATAGATAGTGACTGCTGTGCTGCCACTTTGATTTCTGTATTGCCAAAACCAGCATGTTCTACTCTTAATGGCTTCACAGAGAAAGAGTATGAAAATGATTTAGTTTTTGCTGTAAAGCTACTGTAAACAGACACTTTCAAAATTCTGCCCCTTATTCTTTATAGTCAAAGTTGAAGAATTAGATGATTAAACGTAGGAAATGTTTAATAACCAAAAAGAAAAGCACCCAGCAGCAGCAGCAGCAGCAGAACCAGGGGAAGGCCAAATAATTATTGTATCCATGAATTAACAATTTGTACGTTTAATGAAGGTGCCCACTGAAATGGGCACAGGAAATAGCCAACTGTAAAATTACTGATATTCTACTATTTAATTCATATACAAAAATATGGGTATTACTTACCAATATTTTACTATAACCTAATTTAACCCTACTCTCAGAACTACGCAGTACTACACAGAACTTCTCTTTACCAATGCCTTAAAGTAAGACCCCCTAAGACCCCCCCCCCCCCCCCCCCTGTGATGCATAACCCTAAGATCCCTTTAGCAGTGCCTTTCAACCTTAAAGGACACATCTGACGTCAATTAAAAAAAAACAAGCTCTACTTACCCCGGGCTTCCTCCAGCCGCTCCTGGCAGCCGATATATCCCTTGCCGCAGCTCTGGTGTCTCTCTGGGTCCCCTCTGTTGCAGATGCTGACCTTGCTAGGTCAGCATCTTCTGCACCTGCGCGCAGCAGGTGGCTAAGGAGCTGTGGGCCCTGATGCAAGTTTTACATTGGGGCCCCCTAAGCACTCTAAACATAACAATTTATGTGGCACACCCAAACCTGCCGATGGCAACCACAGTGTCAGAGGTGCAAGAAGGGGATGGGGAACAGTTTGTTAATGATTACCACTAATCAAAGTATCCATAGAAGTGATTATTATGAGCACAGGACCAATAGAGAGCTAATAATGAAGTTCAGGGAGGGCCCCTCTGGCCCAAGGGCCACAATACGGTCGCAACCTCTGCACTCCCTATTGCTACGCCCCTGCCTGCGCGTGAGGAAGGTAAGGTATAGGAGTATGGTAGGGGGTTCCCAGAATTATCCAAAAAAGCCATACGTATATTGCACAGTGTTTTTGAAAGAATATTTTTATTGATTTTATATTTTATGGTACACTTAAACAACAGAGGCGACTAAAACAACGCCTCAACATATTCCGCTAACTAGACAGCAATCTACTATCTAACAGTCTATGCCATACATTGGTCCGATGTGACCCTGAGAGAAGGGTATTGCACAGTGTAAGTACTGTAAACTTTGAGTATAGCTAAAAAGTAACCAAATTATAACCAGCATAACAGGAGCCCGAGATTGTCCATAGCACTTTGGAGGCACATAACCCGACCTGAGGAAGGGGCTTATGCCATGAAACGTGTTGTCAAAACAAAGTGCCAAATGAAGTTTTTTTATTCTTTTGAACTACCTTTCAGTAGAAGGCAACGTATTTAAGGTAAGGCCAATATATAACTTGGCTATCTTTTAGCAATACTCAAAATTTACAGTAGTTCCACTGTGCCTTAAACGTGTGTACCATACTCCTATGTCTACATCATAGTAGACACATAGGTAGATATAGTGGTCTGGAAGGAGCATTGGTGAGTAAACAAAGTGCCAACATTAATGATACACTGTCCCCAGATCACCCTGTAGCTATCTGGGGCCATGGAGTTAAGTGGCACTTTGGATTAATAAACATCATAAACACAGCTTTTCTTTCAGCTTTCTCACAGAAATCATTTAAAGTAATCCCGATAGCTAGAGTAAATGTTTTATATTGCATTATTGACTTTTCACAGGCCCTCAGGTACCTATTTATAAGCCAGTCTGCACTAGCAATGGGCTGACATTTCACATTTTCACAATTACAACACAAAATTTGCAATTACGACACCAAATTGTAATCTGTAATTATCAGAGCATTCATAATTCATAATTTCATCTTTCCTAATTTTGTGTCATTATTTCGCATCCAATCTTAATTTCGTGTTTAATTTCATGTTACTCTTAATTAAATTTGTTTGATTGTGTTTAATTTCATGTTACTCTTAATTGTAAAATAAGAAAAGTCCCCAAAATTACCAAATTATTGTAACAGGAAATGGTAATTTTGCGTTTTACACTGTATCACTAAAAATATTAGTAATTAGGAAAATTTTAGTAATTACAAAAATGTTATCACAAAAACTAATGTAATTATGAAAGCGATCATAGTTACGAAACAAATGTGTGTATGGTGGTGATTATGTGAAACTTCACATAATTCTTTGCAATTAAGACTTTTCTATTACGATCATTATGAAAGTGATGCAAAATTTCATGAAATTTTACTTAGCACAATACGATCATCGGGAGTCTGCACTGAGAGTCTGCAGCATTAGCTCCTGGCCCACTTTACAAATAACACTGATAACATTTATTTTATACCAACACTCGCAATAAACTCAGTTTGCTTGCATATCACAAAACTGGTCCCAAAGCTTTTCTGATCTTCCTGTATTCTTTAACAAACACCAGGAACTCAGTGCAGACAACAATGGTAGCTTGGGAATAATTTCAGGGTAAGCATAAAGGCCCATTTCTACTAGACCCTAATCGCGGGCATTTTCCGCATGCAATTCATATGCAGAATCACAATGCACCTGCAGATTTCCACAGAATGTATCAGAAGCGAATTCGCATCAGCATGGGTGCCGCGTCTATTTTAGAAATGGATTCAGAGCCTCAATGAAAAACCATCTTATAGATAAAAGTAAAAAAAGCAGAACATTGTCTGAATCAGAGATAGTCCCTGAACATAAATTATGATTGGTCCGAAGTGTGTTATGTGAGTAAAATAATCATAAAGCAGAACAGTGACAATGCTTAGGCAGCCTGTGCTCTGATGTAGCCAGAAATAAATATCTATGCTCTTAAACATTGTAACAGCTCCATTTTTACATAATGGCCTCGATTCATCAAGACTTATCGAATTGTTTAACGACAGTTCTGTAAAATACCGAATTCGTTAAGTTGATTTCAGGATTCATCAAATTTATCTACAGCTGTTAGCGAGCATTCGGTAATCATTCGGTAATCATTCGTTAGTGATGCGTTAAAACAGAAGAAAATGCAATTCATGAAAAATGAAAGTGGGCGTGGTTTAGCGTTACATTTAGGATTAGTTATCTCCTTCACTGCTCTGTCGTTATTTCTGTCAGATCATTGCTGACAGAGAAGATGGAACCATTTGAAGTGGTTATGTATCAGCTGAGAGTAATTCAAAGGCCCAGAAGGGCAAGAATAAGGTCTAGAACCATACCAATGCTATGTAGTGTTCAAAGGACTGCCTTTTACCCACAATTCCATGGGAATCTTATGGCCTTGTGTTAAATTACCGCTGTAAAATGGAAATATCGACACGTTACCGAATGGTTACCAAATTGTTATCGATATTTTATCAAATTCACACCGAATGCGGAAAAACCTTGATGAATACAACTAGAAATTGATAAACTTCGAATTCGGTAATTTAACAAACTGGAAAAAGTTATCTCAAAGACAATGATGAATTGAGGCTATAGTACTGTAGCAGATGCATTTTTCTTGACATTCTCAGCACCATAGATGCTGAAAGTGCAGCCATAAAAAGATAAGTAATGTGTGCTGTCAATTAATGCCATTTGGCAAACAAAAGAAAAGCTTAATACCCAGGGTCGTTTCTAGACTTTTTGCTGCCTGAGGCAACTTGTGAGAAACCACTGCCGCTCCAGCCCCCCCACTCAAGCCGTGGATGTGGGGGGCCGCCAAGCTGGAGGGGGTAGCGGGCAGCAAGGTGGTATTGGGCACAGTGGCGTGGAGGGGGGTCGGACCCCCCTCCCTCACCTGGGTCCTCCCCCTCTAGCTTTTAAGTGCAGCAGCAGCGTATTAATGCCAGGCAGCGGGCAGGGTTGACTCACCTCTTCTGTGTTCCAGCATGCATTTCACTCTCGTCACTTCCTGCACTGCCACCCACTGTATTGTAAGTGGACTGCATTGCAGGAAGTGACGATAGTGGAATGCACGCTGGAATGCGGGAGAGGTGAGTCATCCCCGCCCGCTGCCTGGTATTAATACGCTGCTGCTGCACTTAAAAGCTACAGGGGGAGCGCAGATCAGGGGACCCAGGTGAGGGAGGGGGTCGACCCCCCTCCCCACCGCTGTGCCCAATACCCCCCTTCCTGCCTGTTACCTCCTCCAGCTCGGCGGCCCCCCACACCCACGGCCAGGAGGTTGGAACCCTCTGGACTTTGCCGCCTGAGGGACCTGCCTCACCCCACCTCATGGGCGAACCGGCCCTGATAATACCACACTGTTACTGCCTTTTATTTCAGTCTTTCTCGACCTTGTCCAGCAACTATATGAATAGGGAAGAGCTGGGATTAGGGAGTTAACAGAGGCATAACTACTAGAGGAGGAGACACTGCAGCCACGGAGTCCCAGTGCTGTGGAGGTCCCAACTACTCACCCTCCCTTCAATGCAAAGGCCTCATTTCATTCAAGAGCTGGTGTTACTGTGGCCACACTTGTTACGGTTGGGGATATAATAGTGGATGCACTGTTATGAGAGTTGATCATGGTGGCCACACGTGTTATAACAACTTGAAAACAATGGTACCAGGGGATCCGTGGACAAGAATATATCAACAGAAAAAAACAGGGCCAATTGTGCTTACTGCAAGTACATCAAATAAATGTATACAACATAAAGGGGTACTTGCTCACCATATGTGTCTGCAAGGGATTCTTTTCATCCCCACTTGGAATAGGGCCGGAAAGAGGCACTCACTCCTGTCCACTTCAGCCACTTGGCACATTGCTTTGTCCTATAAGTTTGGCCGCTTCATCAGGAGAGGAATGCTTCCATTGCCTCTAATTTTTAAAGTATTCTATTTTGGGTGCTTTCTATCCGCCCTCCCCCCCCCCCGACACACACACAAATAAACACACACAAACACACATACCACTACATTTGTTATAAGACCCCTGACAGATAGGACCTCAGACTGTGGAGTACAGGGGAAAGTGAGTCTAAAGCTTCATACAGACTTTCAGTCAGTGCCATCCTTAAAGGGAAGGTTCAGGCACAGGCAAAAAAAAAATAAAAATCCAAATCCACTTACCTGGGGCTTCCTCCAGCCCGTGGCAGGCAGGAGGTGCCCTCGGCGCCGCTCCGCAGGCTCCCAGTGGTCTTCGGTGGCCGACCCGACCTGGCCAGGCTGGCGGCCAGGTCGGGCCTCTTCTGCGCTCCATTGTGTGTTCCACGCCGGCGCGCTGACGTCATCAGACGTCCTCCAGGCTGCACTGCGCGGGCTCAGTAGTTCTGAGCCTGCGCAGTACAGCCTGGAGGACGTCCGATGACGTCAGCGCGCCGGCGTGGAACGCACAATGGAGCGCAGAAGAGGCCCGACCTGGCCGCTGACCTGGCCAGGTCGGGTCGGCCACCGGAGACCACCGGGAGCCTGCAGAGCGGCGCCGAGGGCACCTCCTGCCTGCCACGGGCTGGAGGAAGCCCCAGGTAAGTGGATTTGGATTTTTATTTTTTTATGCCTGTGCCTGAACCTTCCCTTTAAGGAGGACAGAAGTAATAAGTCAGAAAAATGTCATTCTTATGCACACTATCCAAATTGCCATTACACAGAAATACTGCATTACCAAGACTCAGACATTTTAGTCTCATGACTCAGACGCATTGGACTAATCGGAGAATCAGCATTGTGCCAGGGTAATCGGATTACCATAGACATTTTAGGCCATTCAGAAGACTCGAAAGTAATAGGACAATTAGGGAATGCAGATGTTTACCACAGTTGCCGATTGGAAATGCGTATTCTGCATAATAGCATATATGCTTAAAAAATAGCAATTTTTTTTTATTTTTACAGTTAACTAACCCTATTGGCCAACACAAAAAAAAAATTCTGTGGAAATCGGTAATTGAAAAATTTGATTTCTGCGGAAATTGGAGAGACAATTATCAGAATGCGGAAATCCATCTGAACCCGAAATCAGCCTTCCCGACCATCCCTAGCCCCTGTATTAGTTTGATAGGGCTAGTATCAGCTAGCACTTAACAAATTTGAATTCATTTTTTATAAGCAAACAAGAAAGAAGTTTAAATCCCTGACCTCAGTTGTGAGAATTAGTGAGAAGCCTCCAGATGGTCCTAAGTTTTAACAGTTCCTCATTTAGCCTTGCGTTGCTGCCCAGGACCCTATTCTTCTTGTGGCCGTGCTCCTTATCCATGTATGAGCTTCTCCTTACTGGGCATGTGTGAGTGAGCTCTGAGCATGCCTAGTAGAATGAAGCACTCACTCAAGGAGGAAAAAAGTAATGTACAAATAACTTAATTCTACTGAGCATACACAGCCCACTTACAAAGGCTCAGAACACATAAGCAGTGGCGTAAATATAGGGGTGCAGAGGTTGCAACGGCACCGGGGCCCCTAGGGGCCCTCCCTGAGTCGCAGAATTAGCTTTTTATTGGTCACATCTTGGCCCAAATGCAATTTACTATTTCTCCTGAGTTTTCTCCTAGGAGATAATTTTTCATCTTCAATTTAAAATAACTTTTTAGCACTTTGCAATGGAAAAAGTACTAAAAAGTAGGTAAATAAGTACTGTAAAAAATATTTTGAGTATTTGTTTGCTTGCTGGTGGTTTAAAAGGCATTTTATTTTAAGTTGTGAAAATATCACCTGGGAGAAAACGCAGGAGAAAAAGTGAATTGCATATGGCCCCTTGAATAGTGGTAAATCATGAACAAACCGTTCCCCATCCCCTTCCTGCACCTCTAATACTGTGGCATTCCTTTGCAAGTTTCTGTATTCTATATTAATTGTTATGTATAGAGTGCTGGGGGGCAATGTAAATTTTGCACTGGGCCCAAAGCTCCATAGCTAAGCCATTGCGCATAAACTTGTACCAGTTTTTGGCCATGAGGAGCCAACAATTTTGTCTAATATCATGTTTAAAGGAACCTAGCACTGGAATGGTGGAGGGTAAGCAGATCGGGGTAGCTTCTGCATTGCCTTGAGGCTTCCCCCTACTAAGGTAAGTATATATTATTATTATTATTATTGTCATTATTATTGTGTTTCATTAAAATTTTGAATAAGGAAGCTGTCCAGTATTTTTTTCTTCTCTGCAATTAAGGCAATATACACTTGACACTATGGTCTGATCCAATTCACTTTTTTCTCCTAAGTTTTCTCCTAGGAGATCATTCTCATCTTCTGCTTAAAATAACTTTTCAACACTCTGCAACTGAAAAAGTACCAAAAAGTATTTTCTTGTTTGCTGGTGACTTAAAGAGAGTCTGAAGCGAAATTTAAAAAAACAAAGCAAAAAGGGAAGGCCTTCCCCAGTCCTCTCCTGGTCCCCGCATTCTCCCTCAGGCTCCCCCGCTAGTAGTCTCCGACCGATCGGTCAGAGTCTGCTCTCTTCCAATTCAAGTGGGCTTCCGAGCACTCAGTGTCCCGAAGACGGGCTGCTCCATACTGCATATGGGCAAACACCCTCTCTTGCACACTCATGCGTGCGCAGTACAAAGCCACCCATCTTCGGGAGCACTTGGGCACCCGAAGACTTCCAAAGTCTCCTGCAGCAGGAGATTTGAATGGAGGAGCCTGTGGGAGAACGAGCAGATGAGGAGAGGAACAGGAAGGCTCTATAGGACCCAGAGGCTTCCGTCTCCTTAGGTCAGGGGTCTCAAACTCAATTTACCTGGGGTGCCGCAGGAGGCAAAGTCAGGATAAGGCTGGGCCGCATAAGGGATTTCACAATCGCTGCCTCTGCCCGCCCCTCTCACCCTTCCTTCACAGAGAGGGGCGGGAAGAGGCGGTGATGCGCCGCGATTGACGTCAGGAGGGGCAGAGCTGAAGCTGAAAGCTCTGCCCCTTCCAGGAAATGCTGGTGGATTGCCCCCTGGCAATTTGGGGGCTCTGCAGCCCTCGTTTAGCGGCGAGAATGCGGCGGATTACTTGGAGCACTGAAGTGAACTATAAGGTAGCTTTTGCCGGCGAGGGCCACAAAATATTGTATCGAGGGCCGCAAATGGCCCACGGGCCGCTAGTTTGAGACCTCTGCCTTAGGTGAATATATATTTTTTTTGTTTTTGTTTGTTTTTTAATATCGCTTCAGATTCAGTTTAAAAGGCATTTTATTGATAAGATGTGAAATATCACCTAAGTGAAAAATTTTAGTCCTATAGATTAGAGATGATTGACTTTTCTTAGATATTTTTCCATTGGAAAAATTGTAAAGAACTATGTGATCCGTTTGATCATGTGGCTGATTTATAAGTCTCCCTATTTTCTTGTGATAATCACATGATTATGTAGCATTTCTGCTTCCTGCTATAGTCTATACAGAAAGCTGAAGTGACAACTCCCCCAACACTTCTGATTTCTCTACATTGCTAATCTGAACATTGATATCTCAGCTCAACTGCCAGGGAAGTAGCCCTTTTAAAGGAAATCAGCAATGGTACCTTCCATATTCCTCTCAGTTCAGGTTTCCTTTAAAGCCTGCTGCGTCTCAATATAACAATGACCTGTTCCACCTGTGCTACAAAGCACGAGCCAGGAAGAATGACATCTTTGTGACAGCTAGTGCTGCCAGATGATTGGCATAAGCTGCTGTCACTTGCTGTATTTTGCAGTAGGACTGGGGCTGCTTTTGACATTTTAATCTATTTTTCATCTCAATAATAATGTTTTAGTGATAGTATTATGGTATATGGGATAAAAATATTTTAACATTTTCATCACGGAATGCTTTAAAATCAATATAAACCCGCAGTGAAAATAAACGGATGAAATAATTAATTACATCTATAGTCCTAGACCTAAATAGAGTTTTCCTCTAATCCCATAGACTTGTTTTGTGTATAAAAGCCCAAAAATGTAGGTTTAAAAAGTTTTACTGTGTTTAGTCAATGACAACTGTTTTTAGTTCTCACACAGACAACTCAAAAGGATGGACCAAAAAACAACAAGTGACAAAAAAGTGTGTTCATTTGTAGCCTGCCAGCTGGAAGCCATTTGCCTCCTTTTGTTCCTCCTCTCCATAGAACAGTATGTGGTTCTTGGCTATACCTGAACATTGGATCTTTATTGTCCTCTCTCCCCGCAGAGCCCTCTAATGATTAATGATTGTTAAAAGGAAGGTTCAGGCACAGGCATAAAAAAATAAGTCCAAATCCACTTACCCATGGCAGGCAGGAGGTGCCCTCGGCGCTGCTCCGCAGGCTCCCGGTGGTCTCCGGTGGCCGACCCGACCTGGCCAGGCCGGCGGCCAGGTCGGGCCTCTTCTGCGCTCCTTTGTGCGTTCCACGCCGGCGCACTGACATCATCAGACGTCCTCCGGGCTGTACTGCGCAGGCTCAATGACTGCTGCGCTTTTTAAAGAGACTCTGAAGTCTCTCTATAATGAGATTTTTAATTTAAAAACCTCATTAACAGTATAGTCCAACCTAAAACACTGCAGAACCGCGGCTGAAAACCCCCTCAATCACCCCAAACTCACGTCGGTACACGGAGGCAATTTCCGCATAGAGGCAGCGCAGCTCTGCCTGAAGGGGTTTCAACCACGGTTCTGCTGCGTTTTAGGTCGGACTGTAATGTTAATGAGGTTTTTAAAATAAAAACCTCATTTTAGGGAGACTTCAGATTCTCTTTAAGTGCTGTGTTTGAAAAAACACATAAAAACCGCAATGCATGTGATTTTTATTGCATTTTTTATATAAACAATCAGAAAACCAGGAAATTATAGCCTCAGCAAAATCACAAGCGCATCACCATTTTCAGTGTGCACATATCTATGCATCTGCGCTATGCATCCCAGTCCAATAATCATTCTCAGTTTATCACTTCCTGTTCATGTGTGTGCCTTAGAAGAATGGAGGCCGTTGATAGGAAAAGGATGGACAGCATAGTAAGCAATGATCACCCCTGATATTCAAGCTACATGATTAAAGATTTCACACAGGGCTGCTGGAATAGTAAAGCCGTTGTACAATGTACACAGTATGCAGGTCGTTGTGGAGGACAAGTGTTTGAAAATAACAGGTAGCTGGAGGATCCTCATATCTCTTCACAAGTATAAAACCAGCAATGCACTACAGTTGGTCCCCTACTTACAAACAGGTTCTATTCCCAGAGGCTATTTGTAAATCCCTTTGTTTGCAAGTCCAGCATGTATTATACATAATGGTATGTGTGTATAAAATGCTTTATTTTCCAACAACTTTGAATTTTTTATATATGGTATAAACAATGTTTTTTTTTCTTTACAGTTTTCATCGTGCTTTAATATGCTTGAAAGAACTTACAACCGTTTGGACTACAAACATAATGTATGTAATAAAGACAGAATATTACATTTTGAACACATGGACACCTTTATTTATAATTACGAACCATTTCTAACTCAAATGTTGGAAAGGAGAGTATCTGTATATTTACATTATTGATCAATGAGCAATTTGAAAAAAAATGTCAATAACTGTCAATAAAAAAAATATTGGTAATTTTATAAAAATGGGATGTAGTACATTAATATTTGGGACTCTTATCCAGTGCTAAAGCTTGAGAAAGCCAGAATCCAAAATAAAGTACTAATTTAGGGAAAGCCACAAGACTGAACAGGATTGTTCTATAGGTTACGTCAAGTGCAAGCTCAATATTTGTAGTGAGTTACCACCAAAAACGTACCCCCCTGACAGATCACATCAGTCAAAGCACCAATATATTTTATATACTGCATGTAATACAGAGGTAGGGTGTTAGGATCCCTCCTGTAGCGTATTCTGTCCGTTGCAGTGGAGCTGCAAACGGACAGTTATGGCTTATCTGCTTGCATTTGGTTGTGCATTTTCAATGGGTCTAATTGTCATTTGCAATCGCTCTGCAGTTCTGGGCAGCTCAGGATGTTGTCATCATTCCACCAATTGCTTGATGCAGCTGAGCTAGCCCTGGATTTCCTGCATGCATGTTGTTACATAATATTGCATGTATTTCTTATGGGAGTCCTTTGCATTCACAGCCAGCTAGCAAATGGTAATCAAGCCAGCTCAGGATTGAGTGATTATCATTCAGCTGTGTGGAGATTTGCATACCTGCATCCATTGGCTGATGCCATCATAAAAGTCTGCCTCCCATTTCATATCCCGCCCATCATAGTGGTCAGTGCGCTGATCTGCTGGGCACCTTGTTACTCTGTATAGTTCTGTTATTGTAATTCTATGAGACCTTATTACTTGTGCTTTAGCTAGTTTTTTATAAATATATATGCAGACTTGCTAATATATATGTATCCGTTAGTTGAGCCGCTTGTTATTTTTCTTATTATTGTGTATTGCCTAGTTCCATGCTTGATGGACGTTCGCTGCATCTGCGGTGGGTCAGTGAAGTCCATTATCCAGATAGCTTGGATTCTGCCATCACCACGTTGGTGACTGGTAGTATTCCTGCTACTCTAGTTTCAGGGAACGTAACTATAGGCTGCAGTTGCTGTTAGTTACGTTCTATCCTGTAATCTTGCCTGGGTGGATGCTTGCTGGTGACTGTTGTTAGCCTGCTTGCTCTGCTTCTGTGGACGTGACTGTGAGCTGCGGTTGCTACTAGTTACACTCCAATCTATAGTCCTGTCTTGTACCTTTCTGAATGCTTACTATTGCTAAGGCAGCACAGTGCGAACTAAGGCAGCGCAACATCGCACTGCGCAGCCATTGTTTTTTATTTGTAGCGATATCGGGAAGCCCAGAGCTGCAGTTGCTCTGGGCAGCCTGTGTAACCTCTTCCATTATCCAGCTCTTAGCCTTGTTGCGCTGGGTGGTCAAAAAGTATGACCCCCCAGCATTACATAGGGCTTACTAATGTATATGGCATGAATGTCCTTTTTCCTTAAATCCAAATGATAATGTGTAATTTCTGTACTTTTATTTGAGATGACTCCTTTATCAACATTTTACCAAATATGTACAGCTGTCATTTTCTAATGGATCCATTTTTAATTTTATTTTCCTACATGGTAAAAAAGTAAAAAGAAAACAAAATGTAACCTGTAATATATTTTTAATGAGTTGTTCTACATTTCTACACCTAGATCTTGAAGTTTTTTTTGTCTTGTGTTATTAAATATTTCATAAATCATTCCCAGGTTTGTGACAGATTTTTACCATAACATAAACAGCGGGAGGTGTAAACTCAACTCAATTCATATAGGCATATAATATCAGTGTCAACACCATCGTGCCCTGCAGGTATATTGGCAAAACAACCAATGGATGCAAAGCTTTTTCCGACAAAGCTTCGAAAATAAAGTTCTCTCCTTTTATCCTACTACAAATCAATTGGAGCCCTTACAGCAAAATCCTATAAAATAACTTCAAACACAAGTTCTTAGTCTAAAAATTTGTATTATGGCTATACTTCTTTGAAGATGTATGACTGAAGTTTTGAGAAAAATGACTTAAGTGCTATCTGCTAGACATCAGAGTGTCAAAATTTTCTCTCGGTTTTTCTTGACACATAAATTGCTGGTCTTGGGATCTTTTTTTTATATTTATGGATTTTGATTTCTTTTCAGCACCCCATCTGGTTTGAGTTTAGAAATTCCATTCAACTGCTGTTTGGCCCACTGTCTTATTAAGACAGACAATTACAGCGTGAGCAGCCAACTGTCTTTGAAGGTCTAGTGAGTGTCTTGGCCGGGAGCTCTCTGCGGGTATTTGGCCGGTCAATTAATGCCGAGATGTAATGGAGGCTCTAAACTCCTTGGAATAATCAATCATATTATAGAAGAAGACTAACGCAGAAGTATTACAAATATTTTCATAACTGCGTTCAATGAAAGCTATAGAGCCTGTCCACAGAACTTATACTGAAAAGTAAATAAACTGAAAGTTCCATTCAACACAGAAATGGAAGTTTAGGTAAAAGGGTAAGTAACACATCCTTGTTTAACTGCCCTGTATGTCTTTTAAAAAAAGGACAATCCTCTGGTTGGGCCAACCGTTGGTTTTTCCAGCTATCAAGATAAGCTAAAAGCCCAACTCTTTCCAACATTTTTATGTTAGTTTTGGGTAACGTGGAAAGGGTTACAAGCTCCTTACAGTTCTTCTTGTTGTCAGTGGTCCAGTTGGTGAAAATGTTTGTCAGAGCCTGTCTAGGAAAGTAATTTTGCTTAATATGAATATTTCTTTTTTTTAAAGTAGAAAGGTAGTAGCTAAAACGATGCTTGTTTTTATTGCTATCTTTTATTTATTTCCCCTGAGACTCCTTGGTAGAGATGTACAAAAATGGAGGTGATACCTTTGCACTCCACAAGAAGAGACTGTGCTTGGTCAAGGGCAGCCAAGCCCAGGTAGAGTAAATGTAGACAACAAGGTCCACACAATGGGATTGATTCAGAAAAGAGTACTAACTGTTAGCACATCTGTTTTCGCGTTTGCGAATTTTCACGCGCAATTAAACGGTTTCTCGCCGACAATTCACTTGCGCGTGAGAAACCGTTTAATTGCGCATGAAAATTCGTGATCGCACGCAAACGTGAAAACAGCCGTGCTAACAGTTAGCACTCTTTTCTGAATCAATCGTTATTGTTTTCGTGCGCAAACGTGAACTTTCGCGCGAAAACAATAATGATGACTACTACTACTACTACTACTACTACTACTACGAGATGGCTTGAACCTCCGATTTAAGGTTTGTGAACCTCGAACGTGAACTTCCGCAAAAGTTCGGGTTTGCGCGAACTTCGCTAACCCCAATAGACTTCAATGGAGAGGCGAACTTTGAACGCTACAAACATTTATGCTGGCCACAAAAGTGATGGAAAAGATGTTTCAAGAGGTCTAACATCTGGAGTTTTGCATGGCGGAGTGGGATACATGCCAAAAGTCCCGGGGAAAAATCTGGATTTGACACACAGCAGCGTTTTAAGGGCAGAAATCACATTGCAATGCTAAATTGCAGGCATAAAATGCTATAAAACATCTTGCATGTGTATACACAATCAGGTAGTGTAATTAGGGTACTGCTTCACACTGACACACCAAACTCACTGTGTAACGCACCGCAAACAGCTGTTTGTGTAGTGACGGCCTTGCTGGACTGGTTCGCACCATGGCAAGAGTGCAGGCCACGGCGGTTTTCAACCCCATATGGTCGCCGGGCTGTGATAGCTTAGTGATAGATCAACAGTGAATGTCCAGCTGATCGAATTTGGTCTGTCCACAATGAAGCAATGACCTTATTATCTTGGGTCAGGTGTACCCCCCCCCCCACACACACACACACTCATATAGCCAGCGGTCATTGCTTCATTGTGATACGCAAGCCCCTTCACAGCGGCAAGGTAACGTTTACGAAGGGGAATTGACACATGTACATGCCTTTTGTGTTGATGTTGCAGCCACAGTGCAGCCAGAAAAATTAGGCAGGCATGTACACGCACCAGAAAACTGCTTGCAGCGGCCTTAAAAATTCAGGAATACGTCTGGAGTCCTGGTGGTGGCGGAGAAGGCAGTCAAGCGGCCTGCAGACAGAGATGCTGTGTGGGGAGCGACTTAGTCTTGGGGCAGGCAGTCACATGGCGTGCAGGCAGAGATGCTGTGTGTGGGGACTGACTTAGTCTTCGGGCGGGCAGTAGCCCTCCGGGATCCATGCCTCATTCATTTTGATAAAGGTGAGGGACTGAACACTTTTTTGACCTAGGCGACTTCTTTTCTCAGTGACAATGCCTCCAGCTGCGCTGAAGGTCCTTTCTGACAGGACGCTTGAGGCAGGGCAAGCCAGAAGTTAGATGGCAAATTGTGACAGCTCGTGCCACAGGTCTTGCATATACAGCCCTGTAGTCACAGCAGTCCCTTGGTAATTGCTATACTGTTTGCACAGTGGGAGACATGGCAGCGCTTTCAAACAACCTCATACCTGAATGATTTAACTGCAATGGTGAGCAGAGCTCCAGAAACTGGACTAAATTACACACCCAGCATACACTGCAGGCAAAGAGAGGGAAGGGGAATTAGTGATTAAGCTGCATCAGTGGGCAGAGCTCCAGAAACTGGACTATATTACACACCCTGCATCACTATAGACCAAGGGGGGGTGTTAGCTTCAGTGATAATTAGTGCACAAATTATGACCTAATAGACTTCCCCACGGCGGTGACGTACCCCCTTGGGGAAGACCTACCTCTAACCTAGCAATAAAAACATAATTCTTCGTGCTGCTATTCATAAATGGTATACACATTTCATAAGACAAACAAAACAGACAAATGATAAGCGCTCAAGGATGCACCTGAATTGTAAGCCATCAGCGGCAATGCAGAGCCCCCTAGGGCTGAATACATGCCTCCAATGCAAAACAGATGCAAAATTATGTGCTAACTCTAATCTAAAAATTTGAGAGTGAATGTAAAACAGTGAAGGCAGCTAGCCAATAGTATACTTACATTTAAGTTTGCACAGTGGGAGACATGGCAGCGCTTTCAAACAACCTCATACCTGAATGATTTAACTGCAATGGTGAGCAGAGCTCCAGAAACTGGACTAAATTACACACCCAGCATACACTGCAGGCAAAGAGAGGGAAGGGGAATTAGTGATTAAGCTGCATCAGTGGGCAGAGCTCCAGAAACTGGACTATATTACACACCCTGCATCACTATAGACCAAGGGGGGGTGTTAGCTTCAGTGATGATTAGTGCACAAATTATGACCTAATAGACTTCCCCACGGCGGTGACGTACCCCCTTGGGGAAGACCTACCTCTAACCTAGCAATAAAAACATAATTCCTCGTGCTGCTATTCATAAATGGTATACACATTTCATAAGACAAACAAAACAGACAAATGATAAGCGCTCAAGGATGCACCTGAATTGTAAGCCATCAGCGGCAATGCAGAGCCCCCTAGGGCTGAATACATGCCTCCAATGCAAAACAGATGCAAAATTATGTGCTAACTCTAATCTAAAAATTTGAGAGTGAATGTAAAACAGTGAAGGCAGCTAGCCAATAGTATACTTACATTTAAGTTTGCACAGTGGGAGACATGGCAGCGCTTTCAAACAACCTCATACCTGAATGATTTAACTGCAATGGTGAGCAGAGCTCCAGAAACTGGACTAAATTACACACCCAGCATACACTGCAGGCAAAGAGAGGGAAGGGGAATTAGTGATTAAGCTGCATCAGTGGGCAGAGCTCCAGAAACTGGACTATATTACACACCCTGCATCACTATAGACCAAGGGGGGGTGTTAGCTTCAGTGATAATTAGTGCACAAATTATGACCTAATAGACTTCCCTCAAATTTTTAGATTAGAGTTAGCACATAATTTTGCATCTGTTTTGCATTGGAGGAATAAGGGAAGTCTATTAGGTCATAATTTGTGCACTAATTATCACTGAAGCTAACACCCCCCCTTGGTCTATAGTGATGCAGGGTGTGTAATATAGTCCAGTTTCTGGAGCTCTGCCCACTGATGCAGCTTAATCACTAATTCCCCTTCCCTCTCTTTGCCTGCAGTGTATGCTGGGTGTGTAATTTAGTCCAGTTTCTGGAGCTCTGCTCACCATTGCAGTTAAATCATTCAGGTATGAGGTTGTTTGAAAGCGCTGCCATGTCTCCCACTGTGCAAACTTAAATGTAAGTATACTATTGGCTAGCTGCCTTCACTGTTTTACATTCACTCTCAAATTTTTAGATTAGAGTTAGCACATAATTTTGCATCTGTTTTGCATTGGAGGCATGTATTCAGCCCTAGGGGGCTCTGCATTGCCGCTGATGGCTTACAATTCAGGTGCATCCTTGAGCGCTTATCATTTGTCTGTTTTGTTTGTCTTATGAAATGTGTATACCATTTATGAATAGCAGCACGAGGAATTATGTTTTTATTGCTAGGTTAGAGGTAGGTCTTCCCCAAGGGGGTACGTCACCGCCGTGGGGAAGTCTATTAGGTCATAATTTGTGCACTAATTATCACTGAAGCTAACACCCCCCCTTGGTCTATAGTGATGCAGGGTGTGTAATATAGTCCAGTTTCTGGAGCTCTGCCCACTGATGCAGCTTAATCACTAATTCCCCTTCCCTCTCTTTGCCTGCAGTGTATGCTGGGTGTGTAATTTAGTCCAGTTTCTGGAGCTCTGCTCACCATTGCAGTTAAATCATTCAGGTATGAGGTTGTTTGAAAGCGCTGCCATGTCTCCCACTGTGCAAACTTAAATGTAAGTATACTATTGGCTAGCTGCCTTCACTGTTTTACATTCACTCTCAAATTTTTAGATTAGAGTTAGCACATAATTTTGCATCTGTTTTGCATTGGAGGCATGTATTCAGCCCTAGGGGGCTCTGCATTGCCGCTGATGGCTTACAATTCAGGTGCATCCTTGAGCGCTTATCATTTGTCTGTTTTGTTTGTCTTATGAATTGCTATACTGTGCAAGGCCCAGCACATTCCGTGACTACCTTTTCACTGCACCTGTGTGGGACAGCTGCATATTTGTAATAACAGTCACTGCATACGTACCTGTTCATGTTTACTGCACCTGCGTGACAGCAGCACGCAGTGTTATATTCCCAGTCACTGCATACCTATTCATGGTACCTGTGTGTGTGTGACAGCTGCACATTTGTAATACCAGTCATTGCATACCTGTTCATGTTTACTGCACCTGTGTGACAGCAGCATGCAGTGTTATAAATACCAGTCACTGCATACCTGTTCACGGTACCTGTGCGTGTGACAGCTGCACATTTGTAATACCAGTCACTGCATACCTGTTCATGTTCACTGCACCTGTGTGACAGCAGCACGCAGTGTTATAAATACCAGTCACTGCATACCTGTTCACGGTACCTGTGCGTGTGACAGCTGCACATTTGTAATACCAGTCACTGCATACCTGTTCATGTTTACTGCACCTGCATGACAGCAGCATGCAGTGTTATATATACCAGTCACTGCATACCTGTTCACGATACCTGTGTATGTGACAGCTGCACATTTGTAATACCAGTCACTGCATACCTGTTCACTGCACCTGTGTGACAGCACATAGTGTTATAAATACCAGTCACTGCATAACTGTTCACTTTACCTGTGTGTGTGACATCTGCATATTTATAATAACAGTCACTGCATACCTGTTCACTGCCCCTGCGTGACAGCATGCAGTGTTATATATATCAGTCACTGCATAACTTTTCACTTTACCTGTGTGTCTGACACAGCTGCACATTTGTAATACCAGTCACTGCATACCTGTTCACTGCACCTGTGTGACAGCACATAGTGTTATATATACCAGTCACTGCATAACTGTTCACTTTACCTGTGTGTGTGACAGCTGCATATTTATAATAACAGTCACTGCATACCTGTTCACTGCACCTGCGTGACAGCATGCAGTGTTATATATATCAGTCACTGCATAACTTTTCACTTTACCTGTGTGTCTGACAGCTGCACATTTGTAATACCAGTCACTGCATACCTGTTCGCTGCACCTATGTGAAAGCTGCACATTGTATTAGTCAAATCAGTGCATACCTTTCACTTTATCCCCTCCCCAATATGGGCAAAACAACAGGCAGAGGCAGGGGTAGAACCCCTGCCTTTTGTGTTGTTGTTGCAGCCACAGTGCAGCCAGAAAAATTAGGCAGGCAAGTACACGCACCAGAAAAAAATTAGTATTGTTTTTGTTAGCGGCCACTGCTTGCAGCGGCCTTAAAAATTCAGGAATCCGCCTGGAGTCCTGGTGGTGGCGGAGAAGGCAGTCAAGCAGCCTGCAGACAGAGATGCTGTGTGGGGAGCGACTTAGTCTTGGGGCAGGCAGTCACATGGCGTGCAGGCAGAGATGCTGTGTGTGGGGACTGACTTAGTCTTCGGGCGGGCAGTAGCCCTCCGGGATCCATGCCTCATTAATTTTAACCTCCCTAGCGGTATGGACAGAAATGTCCGTTCAAAAAAACATGCTGTGAACAGTATAAACATGCATACACATCAATACTCTCCTGCACTGTATACTAGACCCTTGCTTGACACATTTTGGCAAGTTACAGGGAAAAAAAAGTTTTAAAAATACATTTTATCACTGTTTGCACAGAAATCCTGGGGAAATTGAACGCTGGGAAGGTTAATAAAGGTGAGGGACTGAACACTTTTTTGACCTAGGCGACCTTTTTTCTCAGTGACAATGCCTCCAGCTGCGCTGAAGGTCCTTTCTGACAGGACGCTTGAGGCAGGGCAAGCCAGAAGTTGGATGGCAAATTGTGACAGCTCTGGCCACAGGTAAATTGTGACAGCTGCATATTTGTAATAACAGTCACTGCATACCTGTTCACTGCACCTGTGTGTGTGACAGCTGCACACACACAGGTAAAGTGTGCGTGTGCAGCAGAGGCAGGGGTAGAACCAGAGGCAGGCCACCCAGCAGGTCTGTTCGAGGTTGTGCTGATGTGATTTTGTGCAGCCCTGGATCAAATTACAGTTCTCATAAGAAGGCACATGACATCAACTCCCAAGATTGTCAGTACATAGGCCTCGATTCATAAAAAGCAGTGCAATAAAAAAAACTAATACTGCACTCGGTATTTTCCCATTCTGTGTGCTAATTCATAAAGATTTTCCCAGCTGCCTTTGAAGGTCTGTAAATTACCGCAGCCCACTGAGCGGTAGAGCAGTGTGGCAATATCTCTCTTTTGCCCTGCACAGATGACTCACACAGACGGCTCTCTGCACAGATGACTCACACAGACGTTCCCTGCACAGATGACTCACACAGACGGCTCTCTGCACAGATGACTCACACAGACGGCTCTCTGCGCAGATTACTCACACAGACGGCTCTCTGCACAGATGACTCACACAGACTTCGGCTCCCTGCACTTTGCATTGTTAACACCTCACCAGAGGTGTCGGCAACTTGTTAAGACCTCACCAGAGGTGTCGGTAACTATCGTCAGGCTTACCGCTTGTTGAAGGCTTTATGAATTGAAATTTGCTGACAACTTACTGACACGTGTTGGAGGTAACTACAGCCAAGTCGGTAATTTATTTCCCTGGTCGGTAATTGTAGCTTTTCATGCGGTAACAGCCTTTATGAATTGACACATTGCTAAGTGCTCGGGAAAGTCTGCTGTTTTCAGCATTAACGCATGCGGTAATGCTTTATGAATTGAGGCCATAGTTTAACACTATTTAACACAGAACACCTCATCTTCCGCAGCCACCAGCGCTACTACAAGCACCACATATGCTCCATTTGACACTTTACAGGAGTTATTTGGTGGGGAATTAACTGATTCACAGCCATTATTGTTAAAACAAGATGAAGGCGCTAAGCAAGTTACACCATCTCACATGTCTGAGTTAGGCGTCACTATGGACATAAGGTAATGAAGTACATGCTGTTGGTGCAATTTATGAGGTGTCTGATACAAGCAAAGCGGTGAAGGATGATTATGATGATGACGATGATGATGATATTGCCATGGATATCATGTGGGATCCTAATAGACATGATGACCAGGGGGACAGATCAGAGGGGGAGTCAGAGAAGAGTAGGAAGGAGATGAGTTGCTGAAAGAAGCAGGGGGAGCTCGTCATCAGAAACAGCTCGTGGCAGTGTCCAGAAGCATGTATCCCAACCTATGGACAGCCAGCCAACATGCCCTTCAATGTCAGCTGCTGATGCCACTGTGTGGAAATTGTTTTGTGTGTCTGCCTCAGATCAGAGCAAAGCCATCTGTGCTCTCTGCCACCAAAAATTGAGCCGTGGAAAGACCAAGACCCGCATAGGGACAACTGCCTTACGAAGGCACATGACAAAAAAGCACAAACTGCAATGGGAAGACCACCTGAGCAAAAGCAGCACACAAAAGCAAAGCCTTCTCCTCTTCCTCCTTCAGGTGCATTATCTTCAGCTGCTTTCTCCCTTGTACCTTCACAGCCACCCTCCTCCACTCCGCCTCTCACCTTGAGCAGTTCCTGCTCCTCTGCCCACAGCAGCAGCCAGGTGTCCGTGAGGGAAATCTTTGAGCGGAAAAAGCCAATTTCTGCCAGTCACCCCTTTGCCCGGCATCTGACAGCTGGCTTGGTAGAACTGTTAGCTCGCCAGCTGTTACCATACATACCAGTCCAGCTGGTGGACTCTGAGGCCTTTCGGAAATTTGTGGCGACTACGGACACCACAGTGGAAGATACCAAGCAGCAATTATTTCTCAAAAAAGGCGATACCCCAACTGTACCATGAAGTTGAAAGGCAAGTGGAGTCCTCTCTTGCACACAGCGTTTGGTCAAGGATCCATCTGACCACGGATGCCTGGTCTGCAAAGTACGGTCAGGGCAGGTACATTACTTACACAGCCCATTGGGTCAACCTGGTGACTGCTGCCAAGCAGGGTGTACGTGGCTGTGCAGAGGACCTAGTTGTGACACCTCCACGGCTTGCAGGCAGGCCTGCTGCCACCTCCTCTCCTTCTCCTCCTACTCCTCCTGCTACATCCTCTTTGCTGTCATCCTCCTCCTCCTTCTTGGCTGAGTGGCAGTGCTACTCTACTGGTACTTCAATCTCCTCTACAGCTACACACCCCAGCTCCCCAGGGCCTATGATGCGTGCCAGGTACGACGGAGTCACACCATCTTGGACATGTCTTGCTTAAAACCCGAGAGTCACACTGGAGCAGCTCTCCTGGCTGCTCTTAACAAACAGGTGGATCAGTGGCTGACCTCGCACCAACTGGAGATCGGCAACATGGTGAGTGACAAGGCAGCAATCTCATTTCGGTTTTGAGTTTGAGAAAGTTGACACATGTACCATGCATGGCACATGTGCTGAATCTAGTAATTCAAAGATTTGTGTCTAAGTACCCAGGCTTAGAGAACGTCCTGAAGCAGTCCAGGAAGGTGTGTAGGCATTTCAGGCGGTCGTACACGGCCATGGCCCGCTTGGCTAATTTTCAGCGTAGAAACAACTTGCCAGTGAGGTGCTTGGTTTGCAATAGCCCGACTCGCTGGAATTCGACACTCCTTATGTTTGACTGCCTGCTACAACAGGAGAAAGACTTCAATGACTATCTGAACAGCTACGGTCAAAGGTCAGGCTCTGGGGAGCTGTGCATTTTCTTCAGTGTTGCCAACTCATCCCTTTAATTACTGACACATATGAATTATACAGGTTTTGTGGCTAGGTAGATGCAGTTAAGGCACTGATTATGTGCAAATAGCCCCAGAACCTGTATAACTTAGATGTGTCAGTAATTAAAGGGATGAGTTAGCAACACTGATTTTCTTGCCAAAGTACTGGACACTCATGCGTAATGCCTGCAGGCTCATGCGTCCGTTTGAGGAGGTGACAAACTTGGTGAGTCGCAGTGAAGACGCCATCAGCGACTTGATTCCATATGCTTTCTTCCTGGAACGTGCCGTGCGTAGAGTGGTGGATCAAGCTGTAGGCAAGCATGACCAGGAAGAGGCGGAGGAGTGGGAACAATCATCAGCAGAACCAGATGTTTCCTCAACAACTGCGGCAGCACAGAGGAGGGGGGGAAGAGGAGGAAGAGTCACCTGGGGAAGAGGAGTCAGATGAGGAAGGTGTTTTGTTTTTTTAGGAGGAGGCGAAAAAACAACCACAGCAGGTGTCGCAGGGGGCTTGTGGTGCTTATCTTTCCCGTGGTGTGGGGAGGAGAACTTACCTGACATCACTGAGGTAGAGCAAGAGGAGATGGCTAGTATGTCGGCATGTGACTTTGTGCAGATGGGGGCTTTCATGCTGTCCATCCTGTTGAGGGACCCCCGTATAAAAAAAACTCAAGGGGAATGACCTGTACTGGGTGGAAACGCTACTAGACCCTCGGTATAGGCACAAAGTGGCGGAGATGTTACCAAATCACCAGAAGGCGGAAAGGATGCAGCACTTGCACCGCAAGCTGGCAAGTATGCTTTACAGTGCGTTTAAGGGTGATGTCACAGCACACGGAATAAAGGTGCCACTGCCAGTAATCTTTCTCCGCCTACCATGTCCACGCAGGCAAGTACTAAACGCTCTAGCGATCTCATGGTGATGTCAGACATGCAGACATTCTGTAGTCCAACGCCTCACCTTAGCCCTTAAGGATCCACCCTCCACCAACGCCTGGACTGGCAGGTAGGCGACTACCTGGCCTTAACTGCAGACAACTGAAGACAACAGCGATGAACCCCTGGACTACTGGGTGCGCAGGTGTCAGTGGGCCACACACAAAAAAAAAAAACACATCAAAAGAGCATTTGGGGTGCTTCTTAGCAATAAGTATCAGCAAGGAGCAAGCTAACAAGCCTAACAACAGCATAACTAAGCTTTCCCTAAGCTCTCTGCAGCAGCAGCCAGCATCCTCTCTCCTTTCTCTCACTAACTACTCAGCACACAGAGTGAGAAAATGGCAGACGCAGCTGCTTTTTATTAGGGGGGGGGGGGGGCGGGGGAGTGTAGCTTGATTGGCTGCCCTGTGACTGCTGACTGTGATGTAGGGGGTCAAAGTTGAGCCTAATGATGTAGTATAGGGGGCGGGTTGAACTCGCATAAAGTTCACAGCAAATGCAAACCACCAGTTTGCACGCATAAGTTCGCGTTTGAACCGTTCGGGCCATCTCTACTACTACTACTATTATTATTATTATATATTCTTGCCTAGCAGAAACCCAGTACTAGTGCAGAAATACCTTGTAGGCCAATTCAACCACCAACAAATTTAAAAACAGTTTTGGAAACTTTTTCCAGGTCTCTTGCAACTTGTGCCCATTTAAGTCAGACTACCTGACTGGCCACGTAGTTCCACTTCAATGATTGCATTGAGGCATTGAGTAACGACGAGTATAGTTCAGAAATTAGCCCTTTCATAAAGGGGGTTATCCAGGCACAGGCATTGAAACTTGATAAGAGTAGTCAGGGACTCAGTCTGTGGCGACAATGCAGCAACTGCAAATAGCGAAATTGTTTTCCCTCGTGGATTTGGAATTTTTTTGCAGGGGTTATATCAGGTGAGAATACCCATGTTACACATAAAGGATCTAACTAGTTCTAAGCTCTGATCTCTCCTTTATTTAAAATTATTAGGGTACTCATGGCCACTGCCAGGTGTGAACATCGGATTATTTATGAAAGACATTAGCAGCAAGGTAGGAGACATCAGGGCTTTGGAATAGCAGACCAAGACCCAGACCACAAGCTAAACTGTGCACACTGGGCAGTCCTCCATTCCGCTTATGTGCATATAAAGTAAATCTAGCAATTCTTGGGCATGTATTACACCATACAAATGTAACTGTTTTACACTGTATCAGTCGGAAAAAGGGGGGGGGCAGACCGGGAGCAACATGAAATAATAAAGAATCTCAGTAGAAGGGAGAGACCATAACCACCACAAAGTTAAAATAATTTACCAGTACTCTGCAACTGAAAAAGTACCAGAAGATGGTGAAAACATACTCGGAACATTATTCCGAGTTTTTTTTTTGCTTACTGGTTGCTTAAAAGGCATTTTATTGATAAGGTGTGAAAATATCAACTGGCTTGGAAAAAACATAAGAGACAAAAGTGATTTGAATAAGGACCCCAATTTGCAGACTTGTTTGGAATTGCTGTTTCAGAGGATATTTAGATGATTAGGAAAATAGGTGTGCATGTGTTTGTCTCAATTTATTTGAAGGAATAGTCAAGACCACAGATTGCTTACATCCTGTGTGTAATGACACATTGGATCACGTCTTTCTCAGCTCCAGAGGATTATGGGTAACATATATCAACTGTTGTGAAAACATGTTACACAAGTGAAATCATAAATTATGAAGATTCTCTATGAAAGTCATTATATTTTAATAGTTAGATGTTCATTTAAGGAAATGGTGTTCAAAGTTACAATCACCTTTATAAGGGCTGCTGCAGTCAGCTTGAGAGTAAATCATTCTCTTTCAAGACTGCCCTCCAAGCAGCCTGGGGGAAACCACCAATCACTACTCAGTTACAGGTAGAAATAATGACTTTAAATTATGTCTGGATAAAAAAAATGAACAAAAAAAGGTGATTGATCGCAGCTTTGGCCAATTGCCAGTCACAGTGGCCCCGTAGCTGTAACTAATCATAACATTTATTTTCATTTAGCTCATAACTTCTGCCTATAACTTTGTTAGTGATAGCCTATAATAATTTGACCAGAAAACTGACCAGTGCCACTGTCAGGGCTGGTTTAAGGGACCATGAAGCAAGCTTAACCATTTCAGCCCGCGGGGATTTTTCACCTTATGCATCAGAGCAATTTTCACCTCCCATTCATTCGCTAATAACGTTATCACTACTTATCACAATTTATTGATCTATATCTTGTTTTTTCCACCACTCATTCGGCTTTCTTTGGGTGGTACATTTTGCTAAGAATTATTTTTTTATAAATGCATTTTAACAGGATTAATAAGAAAAAAATGGAAAAAATTCATTATTTCTCAGTTTTCGGCCATTATAGCTTTAAAATAATCCACGCTACCATAATTAAAACCTATGTATTTTATTTGCCCATTTCTCTTGGTTATGATTATGAAACCTTTTAAATTTTGTCCCTATCACAATGTATGGCGCCAATATTTTATTTGGAAATAAAGGTGCATTTTTTACGTTTTGCGTCCATCACTATTTACAAGCTTATAATTTAAAAAATGTTCCTAGTATACCCCCTTCAAATGCATATTAAAAAGTTCAGACCCTTAGGTAACTATTTATGTCTTTTTTTTTTTTATTATTGTAAAAAAAAAAAAATTTCAATTAAAATTTTTATTTGGGTAATATTTTGGTGTGGGAAATAAACAGTTAATTTTTAATGTTATTATATGTGTAAATTGTAATGTAAAAAATATGTAGATGTAGTTTTACTATTTGGCCACAACATGGCCAACTTGAGTTTTTTCCCCTCCTTGTGCTTCTCGCTAAGCGGAAGCACAAGGGGGATGCGGAAATTTTTACGTGCAGAAAGACTGAAGCCTCTAGTAAGAGCGCTTTGGTTTTTCTGCTGGGGACATGGATAGATGATCGGCAAACCATGTTCCCGTTCACTGATCCCAGGGCTACCGGGGGACACCACGGGGACACGGGGGCGTGCCCGCGATCATGCGTGGGAGCGCAGAAGCATGGCACCGCAGCAGAGCAGCCGCCCGGACGTGAGCTTCATGTCCGGGCGGCACAAATGGTTAAAGTGGTCTGAAACTCCAACATGACACTCAATAAAAATGTGTTTTCCTACTTTCTATTACTCACACAGTTATCATATTTGCTTTTGTGCGCAAGTAATATTGTCTGTTTACAAATTACAAGTTTCCAAAGTGTAGTTTATCTTGCCCTGAAACCTGCCATTGTATTTTATTCAAACTGCTTTTTATTATATATTAACATCTTCTAATTAGCTATTCTGAGCTGTTTGTGTGCTTAATACACAGAGAGCTTCACAGAGTACTCCTTTTCACTTGTTACACTGTGCTTACACAGATGTATCAACATTGAAATGCAAACAAAGATACCGTTATCTTCAGTTTGGATGCAGATTTGAAGCTGAATAGAAGGACAAAGTGCTTTGTTTAACCATTTCAGTGATGTTCTAGTAAAAAAAAATAATTCTGGAATATTAGCTTTCAAGCTGTGAGCAATGTTTTAGAGCAAAGTAGATATGCTAACTTTCAGACTACTTTAAGCAGGTGCCCCCTACCCCGCTTTTCCACGATAGTCCCTCTGCCAATAAACACTACTCCACTGCTCCCGAGGCCCCTGCACATTAGAACATTAGCTGCAGATCACTTACTTGTCCCAGCAGGCAGCGGCTGCACTGTCGGCCTTTCTATTCAGTGCTTTGCGGTCATTGGCATCAATCATTTGCATTGAAATGGAACAAATCTGAGGCGTGTGCCAATAAGAGTGCAAGAATGGCAGCAATTAAATATTCCCCTTGAAAATCAATAGGTGAATTTTGATTGGCTTTTGTAGGCTCCACCCATTTTTCTGAATATTAATCCCAGACACCCAGTGACCAACTGTGTCAAGTTTGAGAACCCTACCTAGTACCTACCATTAACATGCAAGAACACACCTGAGTCCCGCTAGCTGTACCATGCACTTCTATAGGGATTCGGATCTCTGTAGGAGTGCTAGCATGACTGCAAGCCAACACTTGTGGTCATGCAAGAACACATCTGAGTCCCACTAGCTGTACCATGCACTCCTGTAGGGATGCATGCATGTGCGCAATGCATATTTTTGCTGCATGCCGTCTGATTTTTCCCCCGCATGTAAATCAGACGGCAACCTACTTCAATAAGTAGCATTTCCTGTGCAATTTCACAAGTGAGGAAAAGTAGCAATTTCGGTCTAGTGGAAAAGTGCCATAACACTAATCCACCCCTACCTACACCTAACACTAACCTCCCCCCATCCCATCGATGACACATGTACTGTAGCTGTTATTTTCCCAGTGTGCAGGTTCTGCTACAGGCATTTGTTGTAGGAAATAATTTTCCTAATTATGCTTTCCGCTACATGTGCTTTGTTTTTTTTTTTCACCAATATCAAGGTCACTATAGCCTCTATTTATTGCTGCAGAAGTTCTTCTAACTACTTTACTGCAGCCGCTCATTTTTCTGCTACAGCCACTTTTCTAAGTGTGGTGTAGCCACTACTTACTGTTGCAGCCGCTACAACCGGTATGCTGTAGCCACTAATAGCAATTGTGGCAGCTAAAGTTGGTATGCTGTAACCGCTAATATTTACTATTGTAGATGCTACGACCTGTGTGATGTAGCCTCTATTTTTCAGTGTATCCAAATTTCTGCATTGGTGTCCAGTTGCAGCTAGTTAACATTATACTCAACAGCGGTGCCCAAATTGTCCAGTAGCCGGTTGTCTGCTTCCCAGCCCAGGTACTAGGCATAGGGAAGCCATCTAAGATCAGCAGCACCATATTGCATTTTCCTTGCTAGCTAATTAGATACGTGCTGTTGAAAATATATTGGCTAGATAGGTTGTTGTTAGTGTCAACAGGCTTGACAGGATGGGGGACTTCGTGTAAATATACCTGTGTTGTACAGCACTCATCATTAACATTGCTTTGTGCCATCTGAGGGGCTTACTGGATTAACAGTTGCATATGTGGCACCAGACATTAAGTAACACTGCTACTTGTCTGCAGTTTATAGCCCAAAGGGCCCTTTCCTAATTCTATTATTTTTGTTGTTTAGTATTTTAGATAGTGACAATATCTTCTGCAGCACTTTGCAGAGTACATATTCATGTCACTAAGGGCCATATCCTATTCAAGGTGATAAGTAGCTTGCAGATGCGAGCTATTTATCACCTTGCCATTGCGCGAGGATTACCGGCAAATCCTATTGCCCATATCCTTCGCGCGATGGCCGATCGTTAGGGAGCATTACTCAGGCGAAAGCCTGAGCGATGCTCCCTTTTACCAAGCGATGGGGAGTGAGGTTTACGCTGTGGTGCTGTCCATTAGCACCACGGCCTCACTTCCCACACATGCGCACTCGCCCGCTGAACATCGCCGACATCTTCCGCTGCAGCATCTGGGGGTCTCCTTTAATAAGGAGACCCCCAGAGCTCCCCGTCGGGTCGCCGCACAGTTTAGAAGCCCCCTCGCAGCTCTGCAAAGGCTCCCCGTCATACGTACCGCCGCCAATCACCCGCCGCCTCTTGCCGCAAAATCTGTCACGTAATTACAGTGTATCTAACACTGTAATTACTGTCCGCATAGAAGGAGCCCGGGCAAAGCATCTTTGAATCTGCAGCCGGGCTCCCCATTGATCCGCTGTCTGAGCCCTTTTATTGGTTCAGACAGCAGACCAATGGGGAGCCCGGCTGCAGATTCAAAGATGCTTTGCCCGGGCTCCTTCTATGCGGACAGTAATGTTAGATACACTGTAATTATGTGACGGATTTTGCGGCGAGAGGCGGCGCGTGATCGGCGGCGGTACGTATGACGGGGAGCCTTTGCAGAGCTGCGCGGGGGCTTCTAAACTGTGCGGCGACCCGACGGGGAGCTCTGGGGGTCTCCTTATTAAAGTGGTATCGCCCAAGCGAGTTCTTTTCCGCCTGGGGGGGTCTAAAGTTTAATTAGATTAGGCGATGCCCCCATTGCCTAAGTTAAGAACTCGCCAGTGCTTAGCGCTGGCGAGTTCAGCAATAGAATATGACCCTAACTGTCTTTCAGTAGAGCTCACAATTTAATCTCTACCATAGTAATATATCCATCGAGCCAATGTAGGGCTAATCCAATTAATTTAACTGTATGTTTTTGGGGAAGTGGAAGGAAACTGAAGTGTCCAGTGAAGGGATGAGCTAGATTTTAGGGAGCTTCAATCCCAAATTAAATTAAGGTTTGACAAATACTTTTCCTACATTAGGCTGGCCCATTAGACTAAATCTGTAAACTTTCGCATACTAGAGTTACCTATATTGATTTATGCTTTCTTAAACAGCCCTATTTCCTTAACGGGTGGATGGGGGGAGGGGTTCATTATGGTACAAAGTATTTATGAAGGATTAGGATCGTAAATACCTCCATGTATGGTCTTATGACTTGTCTTCTTCTCTAAACCTTGCATCAGGCCTTTCAATTAGCCTGTAATTTTTCAAATTGTATTCCTCAATGGGAAACATTAAAAACAGTTCTCAAGGGGCACATGACCCCAAGATGAATAGCTTCTTTCAACACTACACAACCCCAGCTGAATAGAGTGTTGTCAAGTAGGCACATTACATCACATTCTTTGGAGGTTGTTCTAATTTTTGAGCTTTCTGGGAGAGATGGAACTAAAGGTCGCTAACTTGTTGCAGTCACCTTTTTAATGAATGTCCTCTCTAGCCTTTTTGAGTATTGGCCTTGATACCATCACCCTAAAACACAGAATGATAGTGTTTCACATACTAGTGGCCACCAGGCACTGTATAAATCCAATGGAAGCATTCTGAAGAACCATATACCAATCATTTTTTTTTCAATAGCTAGGCACAACTCATTTTCTAGAAACAGCCCTTGAACGAAAAAAACATAACCACAGATCATAGATACTCCCTAGACCTCCAATGATAAAGTTCCTCTCCATATTTAGCCTCCAACTGTCAGGTAATACAAGGGGTAGGTCACTTTCCTTGACTGTTTAAGTGTCCTTTGTTAGTGATAAATTCACACTGAGGTATAGGATGGGGTGGTCCCGGCTGTATTACAATATCAATGGAACTTGCTGGTACTTGTTCATAGTAAAGTGGGACAGAGTGGAGCTGGATCATCCACAAGGCAATTCTAGGCAGTTGCGTAGGGTCTAAAGAGAGTCTAGGGGTCTGGTGGATGCTAGCTCCCACCCAATTTTGCTAAAAACTAGGAGTGGGCAATAATTGACACCCTGTCTAGGATGGCCACATTTCATCTTAATCCGTTTCTAGAATCCAGTACTTGCTTTGTTGTTGACCCCTTTGAGTTCTCAATTTGTATGCTTATTATTTTGCTATGTGCATTTATATGTTAGTTTATCCTGATCAAGAGAACTATGCATGAAGCTAGGTACTGCTGGCTTAGCCAAAAGGGTGAATATTATACTAGTCTATTTACTCAGGATTTCTGATATTCATATTCGCATGTACTGTAGGTCTTGTCGCTGGGCATTGGCCTTATAGATTATTTGATAAAGCAGCTGTTATGATTGTATGTTATTTTGTGTTTTTGTGACAACATAAAACTTTTAAATAGAAAAAAAAGTCTGCAGTTGTGTGTTGGATGCTGCACCAGAGAAAGTGTGAAAAGACCCATTTAAAACAACTGGCCATTTCTACACTGTCCACTGTGCACTGCACTGCTACGTTCATTAGTGATTATAATATAAAAAGGAGCCTTACTGCTTTCCACTGTTCACTATTATTATTGCTTTGTGCTGTGAAGCACATTCTACTACACTTGCAATACAACATTGTTTAACTGGTGTAGAATAATCACTTAGTTGGAAAAAAAATGGTGGTCTTAAAGCTAATACAGATATGTTGGGTTATACTAGTTCTATCTCATAGAGTGATTTTCTGAGCACTTGCTAATGTAATCACTTGAGCGATGTGATTTTATAAAAATCCCCCATAGCGATGGAAGTCTTATTTAGCATAACAAGTTTAACTATGTCTATACTCTGCTTACTGACATATCAGATGATACATTTGGTAGTACCCGGAGTAGGACTTTAAGTTAGTTCAGGTGGTGCAACAGATGTTACTTAAGACAGGCCTGAGATGCTGCATTACATTTTTTCTTTTTTTGTTCTTTTTATTTCAAAACAGGCATTGAGAAGGACATACAAAGACTTAGCATTGTGAGAACAGACCAAAATAATTTTCACTACAGCTAGCCTATTTGAACAGCATTAATGAACAATTAACCAACACTGTCACTCTTTCCATCTCTAATCCTATCGTAGAACCACTAATCACCACAAGCAGCTAATGATGAATGTCTCAAAAGCTTTGCTTCTTATCTCAGTCAGTTCTTAATGCTTGCATAAGTATGATTTCTGCGAAGGGGGCCCCCTACCGCTCTGCAACCTGAATACAAAGGAGCAGTGCATTTTTTTGAAGGGCTTTCTGTTCAAAAACACTTTCAGACTTATGTTTGCCTTCGTACTACAAGAAGAACAAGTGATCAACAGAGGACTATTGAAGTCGCTAAGGGCTCTTTTTGGAAATACTTGTAATAATGCTTAAAAGAATGTATTCATTCCACATTAACTGCATCTTTTTTCTCTTCACAGCCACAGACATCAAAGCAAAAAATAATGGCATGAAAAAAAAACTATCAAAGAATACAATAGACGTGTTAAAATATGCTACTTCTGCAAAATATTTATTCTCACAGAAAGAGATGAAATATTGTCTTTGACAAATTAACCTCCTTGGCTAATTAAAAAAAGATGACTTGTGAGAAGTTAGAGCGGATAAGAGCACATTATGCATCTAATTCTTTCAGTAGGTGGTGTCCTCTTTTTTTACCAGTCGGAGATATAGTGTTACATCCCAGTAAGCAAGGAAAAGAGCAGCTGAGACCTGGAATCAAGTCTTCTCCCAGTGTGGACAAATTGAATGGGTGAGTAGGGATGCTCATTCGTATTCCGCGGAATTGAAACTTCCCATTTCCGATCAGAAATCGGCATTTTCGATCGGAATTCGAAAATGGAAAATGGAAATTTGGTGAATGGAAATCGGAATTCCGTGGAAATCCGATTTACCAAAACATGGTAATTTTAGCCTAATCACAGAACTTGGAAGCATTGGACCAATCAGGCAATGCAGAATGTTTTCAGCAAAAATTGGATAATTTTAGACCACTTGTTTGTAGTGGAACCGCACTCAAACGGCCAAATCCCTAAAACCAGGGACTAGATGTGCTGGACCTTCCCTCTGGGTACCGCCAGAGTGTATACAGCAAGGCAAACGATTGAGGTCCGCACAATCTTCAAGTCGTTTTTCAAATCTTTATTATCAAAAGTAATAAAACATAATGCTATAAGCAGCAACAGTCAGCTGTTTCGGGCTCCTGCCCTTTTTCAAGCCGCCCAGCATGGGCGGCTTGAAAAAGGGCAGGAGCCCGAAACAGCTGACTGTTGCTGCTTATAGCATTATGTTTTATTACTTTTGATAATAAAGATTTGAAAAACGACTTGAAGATTGTGCGGACCTCAATCGTTTGCCTTGCGATAATTTTAGACCAGTCACAAGACTGATTTTACGTTTTTCCAATTTTTGTGTTTCTGATTTTTTTTTCCATTTGTTGCATTCTCTGGTGCAAAAATGATTAATAAAATACTGCTTGAAAATTGCAAATCGGAAAAATGGAAAATGGAAAATCAGAAAATCGGAAATCAAAAAATCAGAAATTGGCATTGGCAGAAATTGGAATTCCCACAGAATTAAAAATGGACATTATTGACCATCCCTATGGGTGAGTTTTGGCTGACTGTAAGCTTGTAAGAGCTACAGCCTCCACCTATATTACATTGGAGCATATGCACCAAAGCGTGGTAAAGCTGGGAGCGCACATTGATTTTACAGTTACTTACGGTAAAAAGGTAGCATGCACTGACAATCAGCGTGACTATGTGCATAGTGTGCATTATTCTAACAACGCTCATGTTATGTGAGTAATGTTAATTGTGCAACCCACACTTCCTTGTCACTGTAACAGTAAACTTGCCATGCATTCCCTGTGCATGGAAAATGTATTGTACTTTTGTGCTTTTGTCCCATAATGTGGTGCAGTGACAAACAGTTAGCACTGGGAATATGTGTGCTGCTATTGCAGTCACTTTCTAGTGTTAAATTAATCTCCAAACACTGACCCTCCTATAACTATGCCTAACACTAACCCCATCGCCAAACACTAACCCTCCAATAACTAAGCCTATCACTAACTTTTAACCCTATCCCACAAACACTAACCACCTATAACTATGCCTAACACTAACCTTTAATCCTATTGTCTAACACTAACCCTCCAAATGCAGCAGAAAATACCACTTCATTGCAGCCAATAATGGTACTCAGCTATACATATAGTCAGCAATGTTACTTGACTATACTTGCACCGCAGCAAATTCAGAGTTCATCTACAGTATATGATCGCAAAACCCTGGTGCTGATATCCAGAGTTTGGCTATGTAATTGCCGAACCCCAGCACTGATTTGTCATCCTCGCTGCATGTTGTGCCAATACCCGGAGTCTGGCTAAGTTGCCATATAATAGCCAAGCTTCAGCACCCAATTTAATTACTCAACCCATCATAGTCGCACAGTTACATTTGCGGTCTATGGCAACACAAAATTCAACTATCAGGTCATGTTGATAATTGATGGCACCTAAATTGGCAACCACAGCCAAAGGATTCTGTCCTTTTTTTGTTTCCTTTGCCCTTTTTCTACCAATTCATCTTGTCTTCCCCCTGAAGGTGTGTAGTGTTGTCCAGTGTAGCCTGGGATGCTGGTGTGGGTTGTGTGGAGTTTGAGACCTGGAGTTTTACCACCTTGCTGCTGCCTGGGTTCGTTGTCTGTGCAGGTATAGGCTATATGGAGTCCACTGCTAGTACCCATCAGGTCGGGGCTCCACTGAGGTTAAAAGACACTGCATCAACTGGGACACCTTTAGCCACAATGCATCCTGGCCTCATCCATCTTTCCATTGGCTACTGCTGCTCCACCACAGCAGGGATACCTTTGGTGCAACCCCCAAGATAATGAAGAGACATCCTTGCTCTTCCCTTTTTCATGATTGGTTGACCTGGGCAGCAGGGGAAAGCCAGGACATTACAGAAAAGCCCACTTTATCTACTGAGCAGCACACATAGGAATACATCTGCAATGTTAGGCTTTGTTCATTTTAGCCTGAATTACACTCACCAGATGCACTGACTTTTGTCACGGGAGTCAGTGTAAGCGGTGAAAGGTTTCAGCCCCCCTCCTAGCTCTCGACCGTTTCTGCCGGACCGCCACTGCAGAGGTATCTGGACCATCACAACAGCCCCACAAAATTTTCCTCAAAAGCAAACATAGACAGCCCCTATAGTGTAAAACAGTTTAATAAAAAAAAGTTTAAAAAATATCCAGTACACTCACACAGGCGGCACTTGTTTCCAGCATAGAGTTTATTGTCGGGCTCTCCCCGTGTGCTACTCCAGACTATCGCTCCGTTAGACACCTTTCCCCTGCGCTGTACTCCTGGCTCGCACTATTGCAGCATAATCTAGGGTTCCTCCTTGGCACACGCATCCCCGCCCTAAGCGTTTCAAATGTCAGTTCTTATCAGGGGCGTGTTTCTCATCAGAAAACAAGTGCCGCCTATGTGAGTGTACTGGATGTTTTTAAAACTTTTTTATTAAACTGTATTACGCTATGGGAGCTGTCTATGTTTGTCCATGTTTGCTTTTGAGGAAAATTTTGTGGTATTGGTGGAGTGGAGGAGATTGCAAACAAGTTTAATCCAGCCAATTCCTCTGTAACGGGAGCTGTTGTGATGGTCCAGATACCTCTGCAGTGTCGGTCTGGCAGAGAAGGTCGAGAGCTAGGAGGGGGGCTGAAACCTTTCACTGCTTACACTGACTCCTGTGAAAAGAGTCAGTGCGTCTGGTAAGTGTAATCCTGACCACCTGTGTGTGAATTTATGCAGTGATGATTGAGAACTTTAAGAAGTGAAAAACTGAAAATTGTGGACTGTTTATTGCTATATGTTACTTGATCATCAGTGACTTTTGAGATAGCGCTGCTGTTTTATTATTATTATTATTTAGTATTTATATAGCGCCGACATCTTCCGCAGCGCTGTACAGAGTATATATAGTCTTGTCACTAACTGTCCCTTGGAGGAGCTCACAATCTAGTCCCTACCATAGTCATATGTCTATATCATGTAGTGTACATATTGTAGTCTAGGGCCAATTTAGGGGGAAGCCAATTAACTTATGTGTATGTTTTTGGGATTTGGGAGGAAACTGAAGTGTCTGGAGGAAACCCACGCAGACTCGGGGGGAACATACAAACTCCTTGTGGATGTTGACCTGGCTGGGACCCAGCGCTGCAAGGCGAGAGCACTAACCACTATGTCACCGTGCTGCTGTTTTATGTTTTGTAGTAAAAAAAACCCAAGCTGAACAACAAGCACTTGTAGAGGTCCATCACATTGGGGCAGGTTTCATGCATTAATAAAGAGCCTCATATGCCTCTACACCAATAGCCAAAAATGGAAATCTACTTGTTTACAGAAATATATGAATTTTACGCAGCATGCCAGCTCATCACTAGGAATATGTATGTATTTTTATATTTATTTGGATGTACAGCTTCTTCATAAGAAATGTTTTAGCGCTGTTTCCGGACAGAACATTTTTTTGGATGACTTCTGGGTAGACCTTAATTTCCTCCAGGCAGTTTGCAAGAGGGGTAAGTCTAGCAGCTGCCAAGAGCCACATTATCTTGTATCCATCTACACACCACCTCTGCCTCTCTGAACATTTGTGAAATTAACTTTTGTATGAATTAGCCCAAGGCTAGCTACTGTCACTTAATCCAAAAAAGGTTCTATAACAACATCCAAATACCATTTACACATATACTTAGTCATACAAATTGAATGTTATCTTTTCTTGCCCATTAACTGCCCCTTCCCTTTGTTCACCGAAAGTCAATTTGAATGATGTGTAAAATCACAGTGTTACATATGAGGTCATGAAACTCAATTTTCTCCTTAATGGAAACACTCTTTTTTTCTCTTGTTATTATGCTCATGAGGTCGAGCAGATGAAGTTGTTGGTCTTTGATCAATTTAATGTTAAATACTATTTTTCACCTGCTAAAAACTTAGGAGAGGTATGTTAGATTTCAGTAACACTTGCTGATTTCTCTGTCCATTTGGAGTGTTTTACATTTTAACAACTAAAGGATATTAATGTATAGCATTTTGACATAGAAATAAATCTAAGTGCTTTGTGTATAAAAAGTGTTCTAAAGGAAGTCTTGCTGTTGTCCATAGCAACCAATGAGATGGAAGAAGATAGGCTGACACAGGGGCAAAACATAATATTCTGAAGACTATTTTCATATTTCAAGTCTCAAGGGAACCAGGTTGTAAGGAACTAACCAATACTGTACATCATTGTATTTAGCATTTCACCAAAATTTGTTAAAGTAAACCTCAGGGCAAGTTTAAAAAATACTGGTGTATATACTGCATACTAGCTAGCCTTACCATCCTCTCAACGCTAATAAGGACTGTAAAATGGAGTTCTACCAAGCCCCTTTGAGCATCAAGTTGGCTGGTGTTCTGAGCAAACCCCAGTTGGCTTAACCACACCCCTGCTGTTCTCATTAGCTTACATGACCTCTGCACTAATGCAGAAGCCAAACAGCAAAGCCTTACAGTAGTCAGGTCCTAGTTGTACTTTTTATCTATTTAACAGTGCTGCCTGAAAAGACAGGGTAGAAGGTAGTATCAGTATGTGAAACTCACTTCAGGTTTGCCTTAAGTTTTTGGATGAACATTTTTGGGACTAAAAGCTGGCACAAACAAATCAAAACCAAATGAATGTGCATTGTAAAAGAAGTTATTCCATGTCATATCTGCAACAATAGACATGACTTTGAAACTTGACAGAACAGGTCCCATAGAAATCAGTGGAGACAAGAAAGAAATGCAGTGCCAGGAGTGTACTTTTTATTGTTAGTTTTAATAGAGATAGTAGATATGGAAGATGTTATGGAAGATGTTACATGACTATTAACTTGACTATTAACTTGCACAAAACTTAATGAAGCCAGTTATTCACTGTATTTTTATTGATGGGACACATTTAATAGGCCAATAAAAAATATTATAAATGGAAGAAAAGTCTAATAGAAATGTGTAGTAAGTCAAAGGTAGTAGTTTATATCGAATAAAATCAACATTCATATCTTTTGACTACATACTTTCTATTTCTTGTACAACTATAGGAAGCAAGGCTATCTTACCGGTATTTATCACTTATGGATCAGGTCAACAAACTTCTATGCGCTTTGAGACAGTAGTCTATACATAATTCTATATTGCTGACCTAACAACTTCCTGCAGTCAATGATAAAGATCACCTCTCCACAAAAAAAGGGATTCTAGGCTTTATTCCTGCCTGAAGCAAGTTTTATAAAGATGTCCACCGCTCCCACTTCTTTTGTTTATTAATTCAAGCCTGTTTTCTCAATGGTAACAGTGGTGAAGAAGATGATGACTGCTCTTCAGAGATGTCTATCATATCCAACCCCTGCTTCAGTAGGGAGCAAGGAGGGGTCAGCTTTGACTGAGATTACTACAACCCTCTTAGGATGGCTACATGTGGCAGGCAAGGATGAGGCATTGTAGGTGTGGAACGCTCTCTCAACATTCACTGTGGCACCTGGCGGAGAGTTACAGACCACTGAAGAAGATATATGTTCCACCCCTGTGACTAGAGTACATTTATCCCTCCTACCTTGTCCCACAGCGCACAGTTATAACACATCCCTCTTAAAAGCAATCTGCATGTAGTGCTCCTCTGCTCCCTAAAAGCACTATTTAGGCTTCTTCCACCTCCTCTTTAAGTGAAATTACAAACGCGGCAGTCATAAATTAATTTTTGCACAAATTGCAAGAAACATTTGTTTAAACTGGAATGGTTACAGGGAATAAGAAGAATAGTGGAAATAAGTCAAAAAATGTTTTTTTCCAAAAAGACCTCATAGTTTTTGAGAAAATGGTTTGTTTCTTTTTAATCAATAAAATGACATTTGGCTGTGGTACACTTTAATACAGTATATACAGACTTTCGAGTTCTATACACTCAGTTTATATATTTTAAGAAAATGGGCAGTGTGGGGTCCCTTCTCATAAGCCCCTTTAACCCCTTGTCGCCCATGCAGGCTGGTATAGCCAGAATCCAGAGCTCAGACAGTGTGGCACATTGCACCCTGAGCTATACCAACCCGCATGGTCCCGCATGGTCCATGATGTAGGGGCTGTGGAGAGAGTTTCCAGCTTCAAATTTTTGGGAGTCACCATCGCAGAGAACCTGTCCTGGGCTGACAATGCTTTAGCTCTAACTGGCAAAGCACAACAACGCCTCTACTTTCTGAGAAAACTAAGGAGCGCTAACCTCCCACAGAAGCTGCTGGTTAATTTCTACAGATGCACTATAGAAAGCGTTCTGACCAATTGCATGACTGGTACAACAGCTGCACGAAGGCTACTAGAGAAGCCCTGCAGCGAGTTGTTAAAACAGCAGAAGCCATTATTGGCACTGAACTACCATCACTGGAACTTTTGTATAATACTCGCAGCGTGAGAAGGGCCAAAAACATTATCAAGGACAACACTCACCCTGGAAATGCCTTGTTTGAGCTCCTTCCATCAGGTAAACGTTTTAGATCAATCCGCACACACACAAACAGACTGAAAAACAGCTTTTTCCCATCCGCCATAAACTTGATGAACTCTGAATCCTCTCTGAAATAATTAACACTGTGTACAAATTGTTTAAACATCTGTAATACCTGTCAAACTTGTAATTTCTTCTCTTCCTTGTTACTATCACTATGTTCCCTATATGCACCGTGGGGTTGTCATGAAAAGTAATTTCGTTGTGTTACACAATGACAATAAAGTGAATTGAATTGAATTGAGGGGGGTTCTAGAAGAGAGAGAGGAGGCAAGCGTTTACCATGGTCATGGGGATATTTTCCATCATCGGTGCCCAAGAGCATGTGGCAGCCCATGGGACAGGGTTTGTGGTGTATTTTGGGAGTTCCCCAGATGCCTGCCTGCTCCCCAAGTGAAGTGGGTATAGGGTACTTAAAGGGGAACTATCAAAGAAATTGACATTCTTTAAACCCCACATATCTATAGAGCTTTTAGCCAGCAACAATAGAAAGCTTTTCAGAAGTTTCTGATCACAGCCTGTGTGAAAGGACTGCTTTGTATATCAGCTTTTTGTAACAAAGTCAGCGTTGGGAAGGCAGGGTCTGTACCATGTAGATAGGCACCACTTCTCTCTGTCACTAATCCTACAGTAATGATTTACTGTTTGTTTCTGCACTGCCCACACACACTGCTTTTTCCCAGATCACTGTTTACTTTACACTGCTTGAGGCAGAGAGACACAGGAACAGCTGATGAGTTACTTACACACTATATTAATGCTATATTTCTGCTTTCTATCATTCTGAAGAGATTACAGTCACAGGATTACAGCCAGTGAAGATTGTTTCTGTATGCTGGATGTGCTGGACACAGTCCTCAATAGTAATGCCAACAGTGAAAACTGTTCTCTGTAAATGTCATTTTTTTCTTCACTCAAAAATGAAAAGATGAAAAAAGAAAAGCCTTTGTATTTCTATCTGCTAGTAATTATTGGAAATATATGTGGCATTTAGAATTTTAGTTAATTTTGATTGTTGTCCTTTAAGTACTTTCTACACATTTCTGCAAAGGGTTAAAATTAAATAAAAACATTTATTGATCCAAATTAACCATAAATAATTACATTTAATGAATGAGCCCAACACTCTCCAATTGTTTAAAATGTATAAAATGTGTATACAGAGCTTGTTATATATTAACCACTTCACCACTGAGGGGTTTTACAACACCAGAGCAATTTTCACCTTTCAGCGCTCCTTCCATTCATTCGTCTATAACATTATTATTACTTATCGCAATGAAATGAACTATATCTTGTTTTTTTCGCCACCAATTAGGCTTTCTTTAGGTGGGACATTATGCCAAGAATTATTTTATTCTAAATGTGTTTTAATGGGAAAATAGGAAAAAATGTGGGAAAAAATTATTATTTTTCAGTTTTCGGCCATTATAGTTTTTAAATAATGCATGCTACTGTAATTAACCACTTCCCGACCGCCCACTACACAGGGGCGGCGGGGAAGTGGAGCCCTGCAGGACGGCCTCACCCACAGAGGCGGCGGTCCATTTAAGGGCATGGGCGGAGTGATCGCGTCATCCGTGACGCGATCCTCCGCCGGCGCCTGTCACCGCTCGCTCGCCGCAACATCCCGCCGGCTATACGGAAGCGCCGGCGGGATGTTAACCCCGCGATCGCCGCATACAAAGTGTATAATACACTTTGTAATGTTTACAAAGTGTATTATACAGGCTGCCTCCTGCCCTGGTGGTCCCAGTGTCCGAGGGACCACCAGGGCAAGCTGCAGCCACCCTAGTCTGCACCCAAGCACACTGATTTCTCCCTCCCCTGCCCCAGATCGCCCACAGCACCCATCAGAACCCCCCTGCCCACCCCCCAGACCCCTGTTTGCACCCAATCACCCCCCTAATCACCCATCAATCACTCCCTGTCACTATCTGTCAACGCTATTTTTTTTTTTATCCCCCCCCTGCTCCCTGCCCCCTCCTGATCACCCCCCACCCCTCAGATTCTCCCCAGACCACCCCCCCCTGTTTACTGTATGCATCTATCCCCCTGATCACCTGTCAATCACCTGTCAATCACCCGTCAATCACCCGTCAATCACCCCCTGTCACTGCCACCCATCAATCAGCCCCTAACCTGCCCCTTGCGGGCAATCTGATCACCCCCCCACACCAATAGATCGCCCACAGATCCGACATCAGATCACCTCCCAAATCCATTGTTTACATCTATTCTCTCCTCTAAACACCCACTAATTACCCATCAATCACCCCCTATCACCACCTGTCACTGTTACCTATCAGATCAGACCCTAATCTGCCCCTTGCGGGCACCCAATCACCTGCCTACACGCTCAGATTGCCCTCAGACCCCCCCTTATCAATTCGCCAGTGCATTAATTACATCTGTTCTTCCCTGTAATAACCCACTGATCACCTGTCAATCACCTGCCAATCACCTATCACCCATCAATCACCCCCTGTCACTGCCACCCATCAATCAGCCCCTAACCTGCCCCTTGCGGGCAATCTGATCACCCACCCACACCATTAGATCGCCCGCAAACCCGCCGTCAGATTACCTCCCAAATGTATCGTTTACATCTGTTATCTTCTCTAAACACCCACTAATTACCCATCAATCACCCATCAATCACCCCCTATCACCACCTGTCACTTTTACCTATCAGATCAGACCCTAATCTGCCCCTTGCGGGCACCCAATCACCCGCCCACACGCTCAGATTGCCCTCTGACCCCCCCCCCCCCCTTATCAATTCGCCAGTGCATTAATTACATCTGTCCTTCCCTGTAATAACCCACTGATCACCTGTCAATCACCTGCCAATCACCTATCACCCATCAATCACCCCCTGTCACTGCCACCCAACAATCAGCCCCTAACCTGCCCCTTGCGGGCAAACTGATCACCCACCCACACCAATAGATCGCCCGCAGATCCGACATCAGATCACCACCCAAGCGCAGTGTTTCCATCTATTCTCTCCTCTAAACACCCACTAATTACCCATCAATCACCCATCAATCACCCCCTATCACCACCTGTCACTGTTACCCATCAGATCAGACCCTAATCTGCCCCTTGCGGGCACCCAATCGCCCGCCTACAATCTCAGATTGCCCTCAGACCCCCCTTATCAATTCGCCAGTGCAATATTTACATCTGTTCTCCCCTGTAATAACCCACTGATTACCTGTCAATCACCTATCAATCACCCATCAATCACCCCCTGTCACTGACACCCATCAATCACCCGCTGTCACTGACACCCATCAATCAGCCCCTAACCTGCCCCTTGTGGGCAAACTGATCACCCACCCACACCAATAGATCGCCCGCAGATCCGACAACTGATCACCACCCAAGCGCAGTGTTTCCATCTATTCTCTACCCTAAACACCCACTAATTACCCATCAATCACCCCCTGTCACTGCTACCTATCAGATTAGACCCCTATCTGCCCCTAGGGCACTCAATCACCCGCCCACACCCTCAGAATGCCCTCAGACCCCAGCCCTGATCACCTCGCCAGTGCATTGCTTGCATCTATTCTCCCCTCTAATCACACCTTGAGACACCCATCAATCACCTCCTGTCACCCCCTAGCACACCTACCCATCAGATCAGGCCCCAATTTGCCCCGTGTGGGCTCCTGATCACTCGGCCAAACCCTCAGACCCCCTTCCAATCACCTCCCCAGTGCATTGATTGCATCTATTTTCCCCTCTAACCACCCCCTGAGACACCCATCAATCACCTCCTGTCACCCCCCTAGCACTCCTATCCATCAGATCAGGCCCAATACAACCTGTCATCTAAAAGGCCACCCTGCTTATGACCGGTTCCACAAAATTCACCCCCTCATAGACCACCTGTCATCAAAATTTGCAGATGCTTATACCCCTGAACAGTCATTTTGAGACATTTGGTTTCCAGACTACTCACGGTTTTGGGCCTGTAAAATGCCAGGGCGGTATAGGAACCCCACAAGTGACCCCATTTTAGAAAAAAAAGACACCCCAAGGTATTATGTTAGGTGTATGACGAGTTCATAGAAGATTTTATTTTTTGTCAAAAGTTAGCGGAAAATAATTTTTATTGGTTTTTTTTCACAAAGTGTCATTTTTCACTAACTTGTGACAAAAAATAAAATCTTCTATGAACTTGCCATACACCTAACGGAATACCTTGGGGTGTCTTCTTTCTAAAATGGGGTCACTTGTGGGGTTCCTATACTGCCCTGGCATTTTAGGGGCCCTAAACCGCGAGGAGTAGTCTAGAAAACAAATGCTTCAAAATGACCTGTGAATAGGACGTTGGGCCCCTTAGCGCACCTAGGCTGCAAAAAAGTGTCACACATGTGGTACCGCCGTACTCAGGAAAAGTAGTATAATGTGTTTTGGGGTGTATTTTTACACATACCCATGCTGGGTGGGAGAAATTTCTATGTAAATGGACAATTGTGTGTAAAAAAATCAAACAATTGTCATTTACAGAGATATTTCTCCCACTTAGCATGGGTATGTGTAAAAATACACCCCAAAACGCATTATACTACTTCTCCTGAGTACAGCGGTACCACATGTGTGGCACTTTTTTACACCCTAAGTACGCTAAGGGGCCCAAAGTCCAATGAGTACCTTTAGGATTTCACAGGTCATTTTGCGACATTTGGTTTCAAGACTACTCCTCACGGTTTAGGGCCCCTAAAATGCCAGGGCAGTATAGGAACCCCACAAATGACCCCATTCTAGAAAGAAGACACCCAAAGGTATTCCGTACGGAGTATGGTGAGTTCATAGAAGATTTTATTTTTTGTCACAAGTTAGCGGAAAATGACACTTTGTGAAAAAAAACTATTAAAATCAATTTCCGCTAACTTGTGACAAAAAAATAAAAACTTGTATGAACTCACCATACTCCTAACGGAATACCTTGGGGTGTCTTCTTTCTAAAATGGGGTCATTAGTGGGGTTCCTATACTGCCCTGGCATTTTAGGGGCCCTAAACCGTGAGGAGTAGTCTTGAAACAAAAATGACCTGTGAAATCCTAAAGGTACTCATTGGACTTTATGCCCCTTAGTGCAGTTAGGGTGCAAAAAAGTGCCACACATGTGGTATCGCCGTACTCGGGAGAAGTAGTACAATGTGTTTTGAGGTGTATTTTACACATACCCATGCTGGGTGGGAGAAATACCTCTGTAAATGACAATCTTTTGATTTTTTTACACACAATTGTCCATTTACAGAGGTATTTCTCCCACCCAGCATGGGTATGTGTAAAAATACACCTCAAAACACATTGTACTGCTTCTCCCGAGTATGGCGATACCACATGTGTGGCACTTTTTTGCACCCTAACTGCGCTAAAGGGCCCAAAGTCCAATGAGTACCTTTAGGATTTAAAAACACACGATTGGTTCACATGATGGCCAGGGGCCCCGGGCCCCTCTCACTGGCCGGGGCCCCAAGGCCAACACGCGATACCTGGAGGGGAGTGCAGGTGGGCCTGGACCTCTCACACCCAGGCTCTGGACCTCTCACATCCAGAAAACCCACCAACACTGCCTCCATACTGAATGCTAAATCCAACACACACAAGCAATAGAACACAGCAGTACATGCATCCAGCTACATTTGAAATTGGTCAGCAGGTGCTCGTCAGCCAATCAGGATGCACTGTCATACACCCTTTACCTGCCATACCACATCTAGCAGCCATTAGCATTCAGGTGGGAGGCTTCAGTTGGACGCCATCGCAAGATTGCGTCGCTAGCAGGACCGCCCCGTGCAGGCATTCCTCCCACAGGGGTCCCTCCCTAACTGCTCACCTGTCCGCCATGTCCTAGAGCTGAAAGAAAACGTTTAAAAACACACGATTGGTTCACATGATGGCCAGGGGCCCCGGGCCCCTCTCACTGGCCGGGGCCCCAAGGCCAACACGCGATACCTGGAGGGGAGTGCAGGTGGGCCTGGACCTCTCACACCCAGGCTCTGGACCTCTCACATCCAGAAAACCCACCAACACTGCCTCCATACTGAATGCTAAATCCAACACACACAAGCAATAGAACACAGCAGTACATGCATCCAGCTACATTTGAAATTGGTCAGCAGGTGCTCGTCAGCCAATCAGGATGCACTGTCATACACCCTTTACCTGCCATACCACATCTAGCAGCCATTAGCATTCAGGTGGGAGGCTTCAGTTGGACGCCATCGCAAGATTGCGTCGCTAGCAGGACCGCCCCGTGCAGGCATTCCTCCCACAGGGGTCCCTCCCTAACCGCTCACCTGTCCGCCATGTCCTAGAGCTGAAAGAAAACGTTTAAAAACACACGATTGGTTCACATGATGGCCATCATGTGAACCAATCGTGTGTTTTTAAACGTTTTCTTTCAGCTCTAGGACATGGCGGACAGGTGAGCGGTTAGGGAGGGACCCCTGTGGGAGGAATGCCTGCACGGGGCGGTCCTGCTAGCGACGCAATCTTGCGATGGCGTCCAACTGAAGCCTCCCACCTGAATGCTAATGGCTGCTAGATGTGGTATGGCAGGTAAAGGGTGTATGACAGTGCATCCTGATTGGCTGACGAGCACCTGCTGACCAATTTCAAATGTAGCTGGATGCATGTACTGCTGTGTTCTATTGCTTGTACCTTTAGGATTTCACAGGTCATTTTGAGAAATTTCGTTTCAAGACTACTCCTCACGGTTTAGGGCCCCTAAAATGCCAGGGCAGTATAGGAACCCCACAAATGACCCCATTTTAGAAAGAAGACACCCCAAGGTATTCCGTTAGGAGTATGGTGAGTTCATAGAAGTTTTTATTTTTTGTCAAAAGTTAGCGGAAATTGATTTTAATTGTGTTTTTTCACAAAGTGTCATTTTCCGCTAACTTGTGACAAAAAATAAAATCTTCTATGAACTCGCCATACTACTAACGGAATACCTTGGGGTGTCTTCTTTCTAAAATGGGGTCATTTGTGGGGTTCCTATACTGCCCTGGCATTTTAGGGGCCCTAAACCGTGAGGAGTAGTCTTGAAACGAAATTTCTCAAAATGACCTGTGAAATCTTAAAGGTACTCATTGGACTTTGGGCCCTTTAGCGCAGTTAGGGTGCAAAAAAGTGCCACACATGTGGTATCGCCGTACTCAGGAGAAGTAGTATAATGTGTTTTGTGGTGTATTTTTACACATACCCATGCTGAGTGGGAGAAATATCTCTGTAAATGGACAATTGTGTGTAAAAAAAATTAACAAATTGTCATTTACAGAGATATTTCTCCCACCCAGCATGGGTATGTGTAAAAATACACCCCAAAACACATTATACTACTTCTCCTGAGTATGGCAATACCACATGTGTGGCACTTTTTTGCAGCCTAACTGCGCTAAGGGGTCCAAAGTCCAATGAGCACCTTTAGGCTTTACAGGGGTGCTTACAATTTAGCACCCCCCAAAATGTCAGGACAGTAAACACACCCCACAAATGATCCCATTTTGGAAAGTAGACCCTTCAAGGTATTCAGAGAGGGGCATGGTGAGTCCGTGGCAGATTTCATTTTTTTTTGTCGCAAGTTAGAAGAAATGGAAACTTTTTTTTTTTTTTTTTTTCTCACAAAGTGTCATTTTCCGCTTACTTGTGACAAAAAATAATATCTTCTATGAACTCACTATGCCTCTCAGTGAATACTTTGGGATGTCTTCTTTCCAAAATGGGGTCATTTGGGGGGTATTTATACTATCCTGGAATTCTAGCCCCTCATGAAACATGACAGGGGGTCAGAAAAGTCAGAGATGCTTGAAAATGGGAAAATTCACTTTTTGCACCATAGTTTGTAAACGCTATAACTTTTACCCAAACCAATAAATATACACTGAATGGGGTTTTTTTAATCAAAAACATGTTTGTCCACATTTTTCGCGCTGCATGTATACAGAAATTTTACTTTATTTGAAAAATGTCAGCACAGAAAGTTAAAAAAATCATTTTTTTGCCAAAATTCATGTCTTTTTTGATGAATATAATAAAAAGTAAAAATCGCAGGAGCAATCAAATAGCCCCAAAAGAAAGCTGTATTAGTGACAAGAAAAGGAGCCAAAATTCATTTAGGTGGTAGGTTGTATGAGCGAGCAATAAACCGTGAAAGCTGCAGTGGTCTGAATGGAAAAAAAGTGGCCGGTCCTTAAGGGTAGAAAGCCCTAGGTCCTCAAGTGGTTAAAAACCATGAAATGTATTTGCCCATTTGTCCCGGTTATAAAACCGTTTCAATTATGTCCCTATCACAATGTTTGGTGCCAATATTTTATTTGGAAATAAAGGTGCATTTTTTCCAGTTTTGCATCCATCCCTAATTACAAGCCAGTAGTTTATAAAGTAACAGTGTTATACTCTCTTGACATAAATATTTAAAAAGTTCAGTCCCTAAGGTAACTATTTATGTTTTTTTTATTGTATTTTTTTTTTATTACAAAAAAAAAATAAAAAAAAAATTGGAGAGTGTGGGAGGTAATGAGTTCATTTATTGTGTAAAACTAATGTATTTGTATATGTAAAATGCTTTAGGGTGTAGTTTTACTCTATACAGTGAGTTTGTTTACATGCGACCTGTAAGTGTCCGGAAGGACGCTTACAGGAAGCACTACGAGGCTGGGAAGATCACAATGATCGCGCTGTTTCTCAAAGAAGCATCAGATCATTGCGGGGGCTGAGATCAACGAACGGGAATGGATTTTCTTGGTCATTGATCTCCGGGCGAGCGAGCGGCGGCATGCACGAGCAGCGGGAGCGCGGACAGCAGCGGTAGCATGGAAAGTACGGATTTCTCCGTCCCTTGGTTTTTTAGGAGGGAAAAAAGGGACGGAGAAATTCGTACCACGGGGGGTAAAGTGGTTAATCACCCTAACCAGCCCTTTAGTGTTATTATCACTAAATTGTGTTTAAACTGTTGCAGCATATTCTCAGTGTCTGTCTGTCTGCACAGACTGAGCCCACTGGCACTGAGTCACACCTGTGCCCACTTCTAGTGATATTATTTAATTGTGTGCCACACATTTGGTCTGTCAGTGTGAAGTGGGCATAACCCTTATATTACCACTCTGGACATTTAAAAGCAGCCCTTTATTCCTCAAATGTAGAAAAGTACTGTGATTTCTGCCCTTTAGGGATTAAAACTCAACTCTGCATCAACTCCGTAAAATTTGGTGGGACTTTTGGCATGGATCCCCCTATGCCCCTATCCAGGTGTTAGACCCTCTGAAACAAGTTTTCCATTACTTTTGGCTAGAAAAAGTCTTTGTAGGTTTCTAAATTAACCTGCCCATTGAAGTCTATGGAGATTCGCCAGATTCGCCTGTTCGCGAGTATTTGCGGAAGTTCGCATTCGCCATTTGTGAACTCAAATTTTGATGTTCGCAACATCTCTACCCACTACTCTTGATTGGATTTCAGCAAAAATTCAAGCATAGACATTAAACATTCAGTCCTTTTGCTTTTATTGCTGGCTGGTTTTGGCACCAACTAATAGTATCGTCAGCACAAAATATTTGAATTCTTCTCCATTGGGAGAACATTTTGGGCACTCTGGGCTTTCAGAACTTTAGTTATCTATGATCAGGGCTGCCATCAGAAATTTCTGGGCCCCATACTGGGAAAACCTTCCTGGGCCCCCTCACCCCCCCCCCCCCCCCACTGTATATTTAAGGTGAACACCTATATTTAAGATGGTCGCCACCGATCAGAAAAGCGATATGACACATGTAATCCTATGGCATTACTCTCACTGCATTTGTGAAAATCACAAACAAGCTGCAGCAATTGCAATTTTCATTTGCAAAAATAAGGATGGTAAAGCACAAATAATCACAAAAAAATAAAAAAAAAACGCATGCAAAATTGGACAGCCGAGGTGAACACAGCCACACCCACCTACAGTCTGTATATTCTGTGACAGAATTGCAGCTGAGGCCCATGTGCAGCTGAGGCCAGACTCGCTTGGGCCCCATACTGCAGTCCCACCTGTTATGCCCTGAAGGCATCCCTGTCTACTTTATTAGTGTCTCCCATGCAGGCCACCGTAGCCAGGAAGTACCTGACGTCACCAGCCCCCAGCTGTCCCCGCTCGTGCGAGCGGCCAATAGGGTGGCTTGTTGTGATGGCCAGGGGGGGCGGTGTGCTTAGCGGCGTTTCGCCGCATGCGGACCCAGTAAAAATATATAAGCCTGCTTGCACCAGCACCCCTCTGCAGCCTCCGTAGAAGCGCTGAACGTGCGAAACGGCCGTCAGGCTCTGCACCCTCCGCAGCCACCGCATCTTCCACTGTCACCAATGGTATGTGTCTTTTTCAATTTTTGTATGGACAATGCATGTTTTTAACTTCCTAATGAACTTGGAATAAAGTGTATGACAGCAGTGCCGGCGCTCTCTCCTTCCTTCCTTGTGACAATAGATATAAAAATGCGTCTGTTCTATCCACAACCTCATACCTCCCAACATTTTGGAAAAGGAAACTGGGACACTTAGGCCACACACTAACCACACCCCAACACACCCCTAGTCCCGCATGCCATAAAGATTGTTTACGAAATGTATATATTTTTAAATGATTGAGGCGCCAGCCGCCAATATGAGATGCTGGGTGTCGGCAATCACATACATTCATATATTCCTACCTCCCTCCCTCCCCCTGAATGTGCCCCCGTGTCCCCCTGTTTGCAGAGTAAAGTACACAGCGGAGCGACTTTCATCTTACCGTCCATCCTCGCATACCGGCATATGGCTCTTCATTGATTCTTGCTTCCTGTGATTGCCGGCATCCCGCATCTCATATTGGCGGCTGGCGCCTCAATCACTTTTTCCCCCCTCTCTACCCATTGCCGGCCGGGACACAAGGGGGCCATACCGGGATAGTTGGAGAGCCCCCCAAAATCGGGACAGTCCCGCAGAATTCGGGACTGTTGGGAGGCATGCACAACCTTATACCAGATGTAATGTTTATATGTTCATCTAACTGTACACATTGTATAGACTGACTACATATATGTATTGTCATTCAAACTTTTTTTAGCCATCCTTAAATAGTTTTTATAACTTTTGTCCTCCTGCATCTGGCATCAAGCTCTTGTTTTCCTGCATCTGACATGAAAACTCTTGTCTTAACCTCCTGCAAACTGTCACTCCTACAGTTTGTATTTTTTATGAAATAATTTCATGGAGACAAGGTCAACACAGTCACCACCCTGCCACGCTACTATGTAATTTTCATTTTAGTCACTGATACAATGCTGCTTTCGTCTCCGCTATCTAACAAGACATGTCATGCACTGCCGTCTGATATATAGACTAGGTTTGTATATACAAAATGATAGTTATTGCAGTACATTTCATGCACTGTAACAAATCAATGTATGCTCGATTTACATTTGGGAATGGTCACTTTACTGTAACGCACAGGAAATGAAACATGTCTAGCTACATGTAGCTTCTGTTCAAACATAGGGCTAATGTGCTCTTCTGTTTAGTTGACAGGTCTGCTTTAACATGGATGAATATTTATATCTTATTAATATTTATATACTGTATCTGTCTAGCACATGACTACTTAATACGCACCTACTAAGAATGAAACAGAAAAGAAACTATAAAACTAAGCTGTCTATGGGTGTATCAATGTAATATCAATATGAGATGCCCACTTAAAAAAACACAAATGAAAATGAAAAGAGAACTATTGTAAATCTGCTTAAAACTGTAGTCAATGGAGACATATGAACTAAGCCACTTAGAGAACTGTTGTACATCCCCCCAAAGACGTTTATTAGGGTGGGTTTAACAGTTTTATCCCAGTCTTATTCCACGGTCTGTACAAGTAGTGGTTAAACTTTGCAGCATAGCATGATGTCCCCCTTAGGGTGTGTACACACCTCATGTTGATCCCCTGGGCGTCATTGATGGGCCTGTTAGTACAGATGCTGAGGCAGCTATATGGCTGACAGTGCATTCTGTTGCTATGCAGGGGTGGAGGGACAACAGAGTTATGTCATTGTGTGGGCAGGGGGAGCAGCTTGCACAAAGGAGTTGGCCGCCGCTGGGCCAAGTTTATCAACCAGGCGGACCTCTTGTGGAGTGGCAGTTGGGAGCTACTGTAGACACGCCTGGCTATCAGCTGAGACGTTCGTTATCAGCTGCCTCAGCTGACTTTTGTAATGCTTGTGCATGAGACTTTAGTCTTTTAAAATGCTGTGACTGTAAACATTGTACGTAAACAGTTTATAAACATACAGCCTGCAATCAGCAGCTAACCCAAACTAACAACCTATAAAACACTCTGAGCCATTGTCTTCTGATCAGACCTAGTCTGTAAAGGTGCCCATACAACAGACAATGTATGGACAGATCGACCAAGACAGATCTCTCTTTGATCAAATATAATTGGAGAGAGATGGTTTGCGGTGGTGGGTCGGGCGGGATCGGGTCCTGGTTAGGTATGTCAGATCTGGGTGGGTCGTGGGTAGAGGTGGGGTCGGGTTACGCCGGGGGTCGGATCGTGCAGATTGGGTTTTTGATGGGATTAGTACCCATACAGAATATAAGTAATACTGGCTGACGAGGAGTTTGGTGAATGGTGTGAATGTTTGGTTGACAGAAAGGAATGACTTGGTCAGTATGTTTGAATGTGGGTATATGAGCTTGTATTTATGGGTGTATGAAGGTATAGATGGGTTTGTATGTGTAGTAGGATGTATGGGGGGGGGGGGGAGGGAGTGTATGCGTCGGTCTGAACAAGTGGGTTGGGTTGAATAAGAATATCTGTGTTTGGTTTGTATATATTTTGTAACTTTAATATGCATTTACTATATTTGGACAAAATAAAAGAAAGTATATAAAGAATGTCGAACTATGATGCAAACTGATTTACCAGACATAAAGAGGTTTGCATCTTCCTCACCCTCACTTCCTTTCACCTCACCTTTTCCTTTTCCCTCCCCCTCGACCCCCATTCCTGGTGCCTACCCCAGACGTGCTTCCTTACAGCTTAGAGCTTCCACTACTGGCCCTGTATTTATATTTGTTTACCATCTATATTTACGTATTCCCTTTAAACTAATAAGCTTGTTGCAGGTAGTTCCCCTGGCAACCCTTTACGTAACCAACAGAGGTACAGGACGGCACACCCCCTGACCGCGCGTTGGCTGAGAGCGGTCTCAGCAGCCGATGATGCAGCCTTGGGGGCGGAGCGGTTCCCATAGGAACGCGCTCAGCGTCCGTCCTGTTAGCAGCTCTGAAGCGCAGTTGGCGTATGACGCTACCACGCAATTTTCCGGGCAGCAGTGCACTCCCATTGGCCAGGTTACCGGGAATTGTGGGATTGGTAGGCGGGGACCTCCTACGGAAGTAAGCTATATTATTAGCTTCTCCCGATCCACGCATTGTGCACACAGGCCTCCGAAGAAGCAAGGCTCACCCCACTGCGAAACGGTCGTAAGGCCGTGCACCCATTGGCGCCCACAGACGTCTCCCTCACCTCAGCAGCAGCACGTTAAGTACTTGTGAGATTTATGTACCACTTTTTGTTGCATCACTGTTTCCACCATTGTACGCTTGCTGATACCCATTAAAGCTACAGTGCCAGACCAGCTTTTTTCCTTTTTGATGTTCCATGACACTGTTTCATCATGGTCTAGAGCACGCAGCAACTGCTGAGGGACAACATTACAGCCAGCTCAGGAATTGTTCAGCACCCACGGATAACTTTGAGTGCCTGCCTAACCCCTCTTTTTTTTTCATTGATAAAGAGGTTTGCGATGAAGCCTATTTGCTGAGTCTGGTAGCATAGATACAGAGCTGAGTTCGAAAAAAAAAAAAAAGAAATAAACCACTGGCCGATTTCCGATCAATTTCAGCATGAAATCCTTTGGGAATAGGCCTAGTGACGGCGCCTCGTTGCCTCTGAGTAGCAGCGGACAGTGACAGGTAAAGTATTTATGTATGGGGTACTGGGGCCACATTTTACTCTAAGGATTAGAGATGGCCCGAACCTCCGCTTGTCGGTTCGCGAACCTCCCGCGAAAGTTCGGTTCACACCAACTTTCGCGAACCGCAATAGACTTCAATGAGGAGGCAAACTTTGAAAACTAGAAAAATGTATGCTGGCCACAAAAGTGATGGAGTGGGATAGACGCCAAAAGTCCCGGGGAAAAATCTGGATTTGACGCAAAGCAGCGTTTAAAGGGCCAAAATCACATTGAATGCTAAATTGCAGACCTAAAGTGCTTTTAAACATCTTGCATGTGTATACATCAATCAGGGAGTGTAATTTGAGTACTGCTTCACACTGACACACCAAGCACACTGTGTAACGCACCGCAAACAGCTGTTTGTGTTGAGACGGCCGTGCTGGACTGGTGCGCACCATGGCGAGAGTGCAGGCCATGGCGGTTTTCAAGCCCATATGGTCGCCGGGCTGAGGTAGCTGAATGACAGAACAGTGACTGTCCAGCTGATCAAATTTGGTCTGTCCACAATGAAGCAACGACCTTATTATCTTGGATGTGCCCCCCCCCCCCCCCGAGACACTCATATAGCCGGCGGTCATTGCTTTATTGTGATACGCAAGCCCCTTCACCGCAGCAAGGTGATGATCACGAAGGGGAATTGGCACATGTACATGCCTTTTGTTTTGTTGTTGCAGCTGCAGTGCAGGCAGAAAAAGTAGCAAGGCATGTACATGCACCAGAAAAATTATAGCGGCCACTGCTAGCAGCGGCCTTAAAAATTCAGGAATCCGCCTGGAGTCCTGTACCCTGTTGGTGGTGGCGGAGAAGGCAGTCAAGTGGCCTGAAGGCAGAAATGCTGTGTGGGTAGCGACTTAGTCTCGGGGCAGGCAGTCACACGGTATGCAGGCAGAGATGCTGTGTGTGGGGACTGACTTCGGGCAGGCCTGACTGTGCTTTTCAGACCACGTGGTCAGATGTTCCCTTGACCCAATGCTGTGTTCCAGATATGACACCACTTGCCTTTCAACATCATGGTACAGTTTGGGTATCGCCTTTTTTGAGAAATAATTGCATATCTTCCACTGCGGTATGTGGATTTGCTTCTGTGTGCTGCTTTCCCTCAGGTGGTCATCCCATTGCAGTTTGTGCTTTGTAATTATGTGCCTTCGTAAGGTAGTTTTCCCTACGCAGGTCTTGGTCTTTCCACGGCTCAATTTTCGGTGGCAGAGAGTACAGATGGCATTGCTCTCATCTAAGGCAGATGCACACAAAAATTTCAACACAGCTGAGCCCTGGGATGATGGCACTTGGTGGTGGCCGCCGACTGAGTGTTAAGTGGGGTGCCAGAATCAGAGCAGGAGGAGGAAGATATGTCACGCCTCCGTGCGGTAGCTGAGAAAGATGAGGTGCTGACAATATTTGGGGTTGATGGCACGTGCCTTCTCCTGAACACTGTACTTTGGTCGCGGGCCGCACCAAATCACGACAGCGTGACCTCGAACAGACCTGCCAGGTGGCCTGCCTCTGCCTTTTGTTTTGTCCATATTGGGGCCGGGGGATGAAGTGAAAGGTATGCACTGACTTGACTAATACAATGTGCAGCCAGTCACACAGGTGCAGTTAACAGGTATGCATGGAGTGGTATATCACACTGCGTGCGCTCATGTAGGTAGGTGGGTGCACTGAAGTGAACACAACAGGTAGTAGGTATATGCAGTGATGGGTATTACATGTGCACCTGTCACACACAGACAGGCACAGTGACACTGTCTGACAGGGCTGTATATAATGCAAGTGGGCCACACAAAAAAAAAAAAATAGATCACAAGAACAAGATTAGCTCTCAAAAAAGCAGTTTTGGGGTGGTTTTTTTTTAGCAATAACAATCAGCCAGGAGCAAGCTAACAAGCCTACAAGAGCCTAACTAAGCTTTCCCTATGAGAGTCTGCAGCAGCTATCCCTTCACTAATTACTGCAGGCACACGAGTGAGTCCACTGCCTGACGCTGCCTGCCTTTTATAAGGGGGGTGGGGCTCCAGGAGAGAGTGTAGCCTAATTGGCTACAATGTGCCTGCTGACTGTGATGTAGAGGGTCAAAGTTGACCCTCATGATGCACTATGGGGGCGAACCGAACTTCCGGAAAAGTTCACGGTTCTCCGCGAACCACCGGAAGTTCGCCGGGAACCGTTCACTGGCGGACCATTCGGATCCTCTCTACTAAGGATTCCATCATGTTCATTACTCGTTCCTATATCACACGCCCTTACCACTGCGCACCCCATCAAGCATGTTGGCCTGACACCTTGTAGCATGTCCGATCGATACATGTGACCAATTTCGGGCTGAAATGCACACGTACACAAGCACACCTATAATGCAGTCACTACCACCCCTTCCCACATCTCCAGTATTTCACCAATAATTAATTTTGTCCCCATCTCTTGCTGCCTGCACTCCCCTCTCGCACACATACACAAACTGAAAGCTGTGGCACCAGTAGCGCAGCTAAGGATGTGTCGGCCCTGATGCAAGTTTTACATTGGGGCCCCCCCAAACACTCTATATGTACCAACTGATACGGTGCACCAAAACCTGCCAATGGCAACTACAGTGTCAGAGATGCAAGAAGGGAATGGGGAGCAGTTTATTAATGACTAGTAAAAAAGGCCCACCCGTTAAAAAATGGGCACTACGTCACAGCCGCTACCCCCTGCAATGCACACATACGCGTCCCGCTTGCTCGTTCCCCACCACTGTCTGAGGTATATGCACACAGGGAGCTGCTTGCTTGGCAGTTGGAGAAAGCTGTTATTATTTACCACAACCTCTGTGAACCACACACAGCAAACTGTCAGATCCGGCCCTGTGTCCTAACTGCCCTGGCTGCGCACATGCTCAGTACAAAAAAGCCAGGGACACACACCCATTCAGTTGATGATGCAGGGACACCTGCATTCTATTGTATAGGATTACCACTATAAAAGTATCTACAGAAGTGATTTTATTACCAGCACAGGACCAATACAGAGCTAATACTGCAGTTGAGGAAGGGCCCTTCGGGGCCCCAATGTGGTCGCAAACCTCTGAAACCCCTATTGCTGCGCCCCTGTGTGGCACCCTGGCAGAGCAGAAGAAGAAGATCACTGGTGTAGCAGTGAAAAACATTACTGTGACCTTTCTGTACCTTCTTATCAGCTTTTTATCAGCTTTGCTCAGTGTGGTGTCAGAATCAGGGTCCCTTAGCCATGCAGCAAGTAAACCTCATAGTGCAGCCTCTGCCCCCAAAGTCAATAGTACTCTGTGGGCTTAAAGTGGACTTGAACTCTTGCACAGGACAGAAGGAAAACATAGAGAAATGCACCCTGTATGTATTTAGAGAGTTTAGCCTGTCTAATTCCCCCTCATTTGTGTCTAATCACAAGTTTTAATTTGATCTCTCTCCTGTGCCACATGACTGCCACAGCAGATAAGGCAGATAAGCTCATTTGAAAGCACAGGATGTTAACAATATGTCTGCTTCCATGAAAGCAGGAAGTAGAAACAGTGCAGATTTATTTCAGGATTTGTATCAGCTGAAACAAAGAAATGTTTTCCTTTAAATGTTATTATGCAGTTACTTATCTTTTACAGCAGAGAGGACATTCTGAGTTCAGGTCCGCTACAAGGTCTAACATATTATTACACTTGTGTCCGCTTATGTCCACTTTTTTGCAACACATCAATGTTGCTCATGCTGAAAAGCGGAGAGAGCGGACACAAGCGCATTTGTGTGCTCAGGCCCTAAATGAAAGAGCGCCCAAGGTATGCTCAAAGATAATACTTTTGGCACTATTGTTTTGTAATAGCATATACTGTAACAGCATTCATAAACCAAAAATGTCATTTACTCACCTGCGTGCTGTAAAACCCTAAATATATCCAAAATCCCCGCCCCCATATTGGAAAATGTGCCATAAGCATTATGTGTGAGCACACTTCTAGCGCTCTTGAAGCATGTGCCCCGCCCTCATAATTTGGCTACATTGTCTGTGTGTGTCCCAGCAATAACCTGGTACTGGCAGCCTGATAGTGATTCTCTTCTCTCTCCTTTTCATCCTCTCTGTGCCTCCATTCTTTTCATCCTGCTTTGGAGGATAATTCAGTCAGGTGCTGCCAGGCCCTCTCACTCTGCAGTAGCAGCAGGATTCAGCTCCAGGTTGAGAAATGCAAAGTTAAAGGGGCACTATGGTTAAATAACAGCCTATAATATCATTTAATATAAAATATGTGCAATTCTAGCAATGTTTAACACATATATTGTGGCAGGATAAAAGTCTATTTAAATATTACATTACTCTTAGTTAGAAATGAGTCACGTCGGCCACCGTATGTCTCAGGACATTGACGTACGGCTCTGATGAAAAAATGCAGGACACAGCTACATCGCAGAAAGCTGGTCTCCACAGCAACGGACAACAATGTGTCCGTTCCTGAGCCAGCTGGGATGCCTCAGCGGGGAGCATTTTTTCATCAGAGCCGTACGTCAATGTCCTGAGACGTACGGCGGCTTAGATGAGTAGTAAAACTGCTGGAGAGAGCCATTAGTAGTTGGAGGAATCCTCTCACAAAATATCAGAGGGAGGATTAAAACAGCAGCTCAAACAGCTGATACACTGCCTCCAGGGCCGGATTTGTACTTTTTACCGCCCTAGGCCCACTGTCACCAGCCGCCCCCCCCCTCCAACCATATCAATACACAAATGCAAAACACAACAACCCCCCTCTTATATCCCACCATTTAGCACTGGGTCCCTCTCTGATCGAATAGGTTACTTTATTGTGCAAGCGTGGCTGAGGACAAGTATGTCCACACTGGGAATGTGTAAGCAAGTTTGGTGCATGCCCAGTAGAACTAAGGCACGTAGCTGTTTTCCTCCATGCACAAGCATTTTACTGGGCATTTGCGGACCTTATTTGCACATGCCCAGAACAGATACGGTCACGCTTGTGTACTGAAGATACCAATTCGTCCAGAGAGGGTTACAGCACTAGAATAGTGGGGTATAGGGAGATATGGCTCTAGAGAATGTCCAGAGGCTCCCCACTACTAAGGGGAGTTTACAGGGAAGATGTCTGCCAGGGTAGGGTAAGAATAAATGGTCTAGCCAGGGTCAGTGTCTCCATAGGGGCAAACTGCAAACATCCCCCAGCATGCCCCCCTCTATAGAGACACTTTAGCTTTCAGCATGTCCCCTCCTCTATAGAGGTACCACAACTCCCAGCATGCCCCTACCCCTCCATAAAGGCATTACAGTTCTCATCATATGCCTCCCCTCCACATAGGCACCACAGCTCCCAGCATGCAACTCCCCTTCCAGAGGCACCACAGTTCCTAGCATGCCCCTCCGTCTCCTTATAGTATCGGGTTGTCCCCCGGGCCCCAGAGCTGGCTGACAGGCCTCCTCCAATATGAAAAGTGGTCCGCCGGGGGAGATTAGGGGGTTACGCCAGTCAGCCCTAGGGGACAACCCAATACTACATGGAGGAGGAGCATGCTTGGAACTGCAGTACCTCTATTGGGGATGAAGCACAGTGGTGCCTCTATGGAGTGGAGGGTAAAGCATGATGGGAGCAGTGGTACCTCTGGAGAGGAGAAGCATGCTGGGAGCAAGCGTACTTCTACGGGGGGGGGGGGCGTAGAAGTGGTGCCTTTATGGAGTGGGGAAAGCATGCTGGAAGCAGTGGTGCCTCTGGAGTGGGGGAGGCATGCTGGGGGCAGTGGTGCCTCTGGAGTGGGGGAGGCATGCTGGGGGCAGTGGTGCCTCTATGGAGTAAGGGGAGCATGCTGGGAGCTGTGGAGTGGGGGGGGAAGCATGCTGGGAGCAGTGGTGCCTCTATGGAGTGGGGGGGGACATGCTGGGAGGTGTGGTGCCTTTGTGGAGTGTGGGGGGCTTTCTGGGAGCAGTAATGCCTCTATGGAGTGGGGGAATACTGGAATCACTGGTGCCTCTATGGAATGGGGGGCATGCTGGGAGCAGTGGTGCCTCTATGGAATGGGGGGCATGCTGGGAGCAGTGGGGCCTCTATGGAGTGGGGGGCATGCTGGGAGCAGTGGGGCCTCTGTGGAGTGGGGGGCATGCTGGGAGCAGTGGGGCCTCTGTGGAGTGGGAAAGGGGGGCATGCTGGGAGCAGTGGGGCCTCTGGAGTGGGGGGGACATGCTGGGAGCTGTGGTGCCTCTATGGAGTGGAGGGTGGGCATGCTGGGAGCACTGGTGCCTATGTGGAGTGGGGGGGACATGCTGGGAGCTGTGGTGCCTCTATGGAGTGGGGGGGGGGCATGATGGGAGCACTGGTGCCTCTGTGGATTGGGGGGGACATGCTGGGAGCACTGGTGCCTCTGTGGGGGGGGGGGGGCATACTGGGAGCAGTGGTGCTTCTTTAGAGGGGTATGGGACAAGCATGCAGCCAGTTACAGCAGCTACTTACAAACAGGAACTCCCAAGCTGGCAGCTGCTGCAGTCACAGGATGCAGAAGTATTCCCAGCCAGAAATCTGATCCTCCAGCTTCCTGCACTGAGGTGCCTCTTCTGTGCAGTGTATGGGAAAGCTGCACCCAGAGCCATGCTTCTCTGCCTCGGCTCTTCCCACCATGTGAGCTGCACTCACAACTTCCGAGCAGCTGAGCACGGTCTTCCTCCCCACTGCTTTCCTGTCGGCCTCGGAAGGGAGGTGAGAAGGGACAAACAGCTGCTGTGTGGCCCTGCTGATTTGTGCACGGAGATCTCTCTGCCTGAGCTCTGGGGGTTTCCGACTTGATATCTGTGTAGCCCCAGCGGCGTGAGAGACCTCCGTGCAGGGGGCGCAGCTGTTGTCCCTCTATGCGGTCTGGCCACTGTAATGCCGCTGCCACTCTTGTCCCCAGACTCCTCTCTGTAGCCGCCCGCTGGCTGCAAACACTCATGACAGGCAGCATTGTGCAAAGCGGGCGGCTGAGGATGGAACTACGGACGGTCTTTTGCAACGTGGGGATAGGAAATGGCACAGGCGGCTCCCCACCCGCCCCAAACATTCTGGCGCCCTAGGAACCTGCCTTGGGGGCCTTTCCCTAAATCCGGCCCTGACTGCCTCCTAATGCACAATGGTATGTGCTGATTTGGCGTCAGATAATTTCCTCTGCCGACCTGATTAATTTCTAACTAAGGGTAATGTAATATTTAAATAGACTTTTATCCTGCCACAATATATGTGTTAAACATTGCTACACTTGCACATATTTTATATTAAATTATATTATAAGCTGTTATTTAACCATAGTGCTCCTTTAAGGACAGGGTGGAGTTTGACACAGCAGGCAACCATCGAGAAGCCTATGGTAGGGAAACAACAGGCAGACCAGAAGACTAGCATGGGTGAGCTAGGGGCAGTGCTAAATATCCAGCAGCTGTTGCGATGAAGCAGGTTTAAAAGTTTTACTACTTATCCTACCAATGCAGGCCCTGGTTGTTTGAGGAGAAAGCAGTCCAGGGGGAAATCTCCCCCTGTCCTTCTGGACTAGTCCCCGTCTGGTAATTAGCTATGCAAATGAGCTTTTCCAACAGCTTGTTCAATTCTTTGCTTTACTGAAAAGTAAATAGAAGATAAAACAGAGGAGAAACCGTGAGATAAGTCCTCTGACAAAGTTTTAGTGCAAGAAAGTTCTTTTTAAGCATGAGGACCCTTTTACACTATTGCATTGCGGTAAGCTTTTTTTTTTTTTTTTTTTTTACCACAAGAGACCGATAAGTCATTGAAAGTCTGTGGAGACTTTCATAATTAATGCAATGCAACATGCTGCAACAGAAGTAGTTAAATCCCCCATTACCCACTGCACTGTCATCCGTGCGTCACTGCATGATTTGTGTCTACATAACAGATTATGCAGTAATGCAAATCTATGTAAGTGTAAGTGACGGAGTGCAGTGCGATGCGGCATGCATGTATAAACCGACGGGAATCCTGGTGACATACTTCCTGTCCAGCAGGGAGTACATCACGGAATGAGGGCAGGCCTATACATATGACTCTGTCGGGGGCACTCTGCCACAGGGTCATATGAAGTGCAGATCCCCGAACCGCACAAGTACAAAAGCAGCCTAACAAGACAGATTGTGGATTTTAAACAGCAACTATGATAGTTTAATGCAATCTTAAAAATGTAACCCATTAAACTGAAAATAAGAATATGAGACTCATTTCTATGTTAATATCTACCAGTTTGTTTGTTTTTTGCCATAGATACTAGTACTACATATAGAATTAATCAACTCATAAGTTACAACAAATAAAGTTAACTTGGTAACATTTAATTCTGTAGAGAAAGTGGCATTACACATTAACCAGGGGGCATAGGCATCATTTTTTCAAACAAAAAATGGTAAACTGAAAAAAAAAATGCTGCAGTGTAATTATATGATCAACACTTGTTAAAAAACAAAATCACATCTCAGAACAAGACACTATCAGGTAACCATCAATTCCACATAAAATAAAATGTTTCTCATTTTCATTGCTATGTTGTGAGCATTTGTATAAAGTTTAACAGAGATCAAAGAGGGTCACCCATAATAATAAACAGTTTGCCTCTAAAATGTTTAATTATTTTGTGATTCTAACTTCTTGGACTCCAAATTCACTGTTTTATCTAATGCTGGTTTTGGGAGATGAAAGGAACGGGATCTCATTATAATATCTCAGGGAAAAAAAAATAAAACATTTTTATTTCTCTTGCTGTCATTAAAGGAATTGTGAATGCATGTCTTGTTTTTTAAATGGATTTAGTCAATTTAATTGGAGCAAAAAATAGATGATGAAAAAATTTGGTTTGGAAAACTGGCAAACACACTGCATAAATGCGCAGGACAGCTCTGGGCTCTAATGAATTTAACCAAAAATGTTTGCTCCTGCACATTGATTAAAGTTCAAGCAAACGTTTCATTTTCGATATGAAAAAAAAAAAAAGCTTACTGTGCAATGTATTCTGTCTGTGTTTATTTGCCATAGAAAACCTTCCTGCTTTGATAATATTGATGTGAGTGGCTTCTACATAAATGGCCGCATACTATGTACAGATTAAAGCATTGCGTTAATTAATGACTACTAAAAACAAATTTCAAAGATTCAGGAACTTCAGTTTAAAGACGAAGGGTGGCAGGCAGTAAAGGATTGCACACGCCATTTACCGTTCACCGCAGATGTAATAGCTAGTGATGAGCAAATATCGACATTTTCATTTCACCTTAAAGGAAACCTGTAAGAAAGCAAAGTGCCCCTGGGGGTACTTACCTTTTGAGGGGGAACCTCTGGATCTTAATGAGGCTTTCCCTGTCCTCCTGTGCAGCACCAATCCAGCGCTGGCTACCTTGAACAGCAGCAGACGGCAACATTTACCTCTGCGCTCCAGCGCAGGCGCAGTACCAGCTTCCCCTTGGGCTCACGAAGAGATAGCCAAACCCAAATGGGATTTCTGCTGGTGCATGAGGGGAAGCTGATACTGCGCCTCCACTGGAGCTTAGAGGTTAATATCACCGCATGATCCAGCCAGTACTGTGTCTGCATGCATCTGCCCACAAGCTTGTCGGTGGATTTTTGGAAGTGTCAGTGCTGGATCGGAACTGCACAGGAGGATTTGGGAAGCCTCATCAGGATTCATAGACTTCCCCCTCCCAAGGTAAGTACCCCCAGGGGGCAGTTTTTTTCTTTTTCGGGTACACTTTAATTTTTGTCCAGATTTGCTTTAAAGTGGAGCTGTCAGCCATAGTATCTCAGAAAAAAACACATATATAAGTAGATAAATACTTGCTCTACTTACATAACATATGTATTGCACTGTCCATGGTTTGATTTTAGTGATTTTTCTATAGTAAAAAAAGAGAAAATCCTTCTTAGCGTTTCCCATTTTAAGTGTGGCCATTTTGAAGCCAAATCGGATGTAATTTCCTCCCTTAGTCTCCTCTACCTGATTTGCCTGCCCTTCACTATAGAAAGTGCATTGTCTCAGCATGAGAAATATTGGCCAATTAGAGAGGGACAGAGGTGTGGGAGGGGAAAACAGGAGGAAAAGAGGCTTCAGCCAATCAGGATGCATTAGTTAAGTCTGAAGGGAAGTAGAGAAGCAAAAAAGGACAACCTAGCATGCCCGGCAACTTCCTTTTTGTGTACCAAATTGTGTGTGTACCAAATAAGAGTCAGATAAACAGGGGAATCTTCATTTATCAACAAGAAAAGTAATAGTGATTTTAAAGTTTAGATTGCCTGGTTAGCATCCTTATAACTTGTTTACCAGATAAAAATGAAGAACTGATTTTTAAATTTTTGTCCGACAGTTACACTTTAAAGACTGGCCTATTAACATTTAAATCTGGCTATCTGAAAGGTTTGTTGCAACTGCACCCATACAACCTCAAATCAACAGTATATAATAATCTAGTAATCATCAAAATCTACCTTGAAACCTTTTGGAACCAGAGTTTTCTGTCACAGTGCTCCTTTGGGACTCCTCGCCAGTGCTGATCGTAATGGAAAAAGCTACGCTTACGGATCATTACGCGTAATTTTACGCTATTACGCATTACGAAATTACGCTTATGGCATAGACATTCAATTTCGGTACATGTCTGTAATTACGCATTGCCCTTACGCAATTACGCGTAAGAATACCGTAATTCAAGTTGTTACGTTATAGGCTTACGCCTAAATTCCTACTAGCAATTAATGCGTAAGGTCATGCTGCCAAGCGGAAAAGTTGACGCATGGATCAATGTTAGGTAGCCGCCGACTTTAAGGGTTAATAGCAAAGCCCCCTTAAGTGCTAAGAGCCTCAAATTTGGAGAATATATTAAGGAGATCAGAAGGAATAAGAGGGAAAAATTTTTTTTCAAAAAGACCTTATAGTTTTTGAGAAAATCGATGTTAAAGTTTCAAAGGAAAAATAGATACATTTAAAAACCCGCCGACTTTAACGGTTAATAGCAAAGCCTGCTTAAAATTTAGAAACACCAAATTTACAGGGTATATTAAGGGGATCAGTGGGAATAAGAGGAAAACATTTTTTTTCAAAAAGACCTTATAGTTTTTGAGAAAATCGATTTTTAAGTTTCAAGGGCAAAAATGTCTTTTAAATGCGGAAAATGTCAGTTTTTTTTGCACAGGTAACAATAGTGTTTTATTTTCATAGATTCCCCCAAGTGGGAAGAGTTTTACTTACTTCATTCTGAGTGTGGGAAATATTAAAAAAAAAACGACGTGGGGTCCCCCCTCCCAGACCTCTTTAACCCCTTGTCCCCCATGCAGACTGGGATAGCCAGAATGCGGAGCACCGGCCGCGTGGGGCTCCGCACCCTGACTATACCAGCCCGCATGGTCCATGGATTGGGGGGTCTCGGAAGGGGAGGGGCAGCCAAGCTTTCCCCTCCCCCTCCGAGCCCTTGTCCAATCCAAGGACAAGGGGCTCTTCTCCACCTCCGATGGGCGGTGGAGGTGGAGGCCGCGATTTCCTGGGGGGGAGGTTCATGGTGGCATCTGGGAGTCCCCTTTAAAAAGGGGTCCCCCAGATGCCCACCCCCCCTCCCAGGAGAAATGAGTATAGAGGTACTTGTACCCCTTACCCATTTCCTTTAAGAGTTAAAAGTAAATAAACACACAGACACTTTGAAAAAGTATTTTAATTGAACAAAAAACATAACCACGAAAAAAGTCCTTTAATATTCTTAATTAACCATTAATACTTACCTGTCCCTTTAAAAGCCAGTTCCCACGCAATATCCTCGGAAATATACTAATCAGTTACAATGTAACAAAGCTATTACAATGTAACAACTTTGTTACTTTGTAACACCACCGCACCCGACGTCACTCGCCGCCACCGCCGCGTCTGCGCTGACCCGACAGAGCTCCCTAAGCATCTTTGTATTTGGGCTCCAAGGAGCCCCATTGGTCCTTAGCAGACCAATGGGGTTCCTTTAAATCAGAAGGAACCCCATTGGTCTGCTAAGGACCAATGGGGCTCCTTGGAGCCCAAATACAAAGATGCTAAGAGAGCTCTGAGCTATATAGCTCAGAGCTCTGTCGGGTCCGTGCGGGACGCTAAGTCCCCGCCGCCTCCCGCTGTCCTCCCCGCCTCTTCCACATGTCACCCACATGTCACCCACATGTGGGTGACATGTGGGTGACAGATGTGGGCGGGGCTGACAGCGGGAGGCGGCGGGGACTTAGCGTCCCGCACTGACCCAACAGAGCTCTGAGCTATATAGCTCAGAGCTCTCTTAGCATCTTTGTATTTGGGCTCCAAGGAGCCCCATTGGTCCTTAGCAGACCAATGGGGTTCCTTCTGATTTAAAGGAACCCCATTGGTCTGCTAAGGACCAATGGGGCTCCTTGGAGCCCAAATACAAAGATGCTTAGGGAGCTCTGAGCTATATAGCTCAGAGCTCTGTCGGGTCAGCGCAGACGCGGCGGTGGCGGCGAGTGACGTCGGGTGCGGTGGTGTTACAAAGTAACAAAGTTGTTACATTGTAATAGCTTTGTTACATTGTAACTGATTAGTATATTTCCGAGGATATTGCGTGGGAACTGGCTTTTAAAGGGACAGGTAAGTATTAATGGTTAATTAAGAATATTAAAGGACTTTTTTCGTGGTTATGTTTTTTGTTCAATTAAAATACTTTTTCAAAGTGTCTGTGTGTTTATTTACTTTTAACTCTTAAAGGAAATGGGTAAGGGGTACAAGTACCTCTATACTCATTTCTCCTGGGAGGGGGGGTGGGCATCTGGGGGACCCCTTTTTAAAGGGGACTCCCAGATGCCACCATGAACCTCCCCCCCAGGAAATCGCGGCCTCCACCTCCACCGCCCATCGGAGGTGGAGAAGAGCCCCTTGTCCTTGGATTGGACAAGGGCTCGGAGGGGGAGGGGAAAGCTTGGCTGCCCCTCCCCTTCCGAGACCCCCCAATCCATGGACCATGCGGGCTGGTATAGTCAGGGTGCGGAGCCCCACGCGGCCGGTGCTCCGCATTCTGGCTATCCCAGTCTGCATGGGGGACAAGGGGTTAAAGAGGTCTGGGAGGGGGGACCCCACGTCGTTTTTTTTTTAATATTTCCCACACTCAGAACGAAGTAAGTAAAACTCTTCCCACTTGGGGGAATCTATGAAAATAAAACACTATTGTTACCTGTGCAAAAAAAACTGACATTTTCCGCATTTAAAAGACATTTTTGCCCTTGAAACTTAAAAATCGATTTTCTCAAAAACTATAAGGTCTTTTTGAAAAAAAATTTTTTCCTCTTATTCCCACTGATCCCCTTAATATACCCTGTAAATTTGGTGTTTCTAAATTTTAAGCAGGCTTTGCTATTAACCGTTAAAGTCGGCGGGTTTTTAAATGTATCTATTTTTCCTTTGAAACTTTAACATCGATTTTCTCAAAAACTATAAAGTCTTTTTGAAAATTTTTTTTTCCTCTTATTCCTTCTGATCTCCTTAATATATTCTCCAAATTTGAGGCTCTTAGCACTTAAGGGGGCTTTGCTATTAACCCTTAAAGTCGGCGGCTTTTTTATATTATACGGGAGCGTAATATTACGCGATTACGGCAGACTGTGTAATTTCAATGGGAGTTTACTGTCTTACGCGTAATTTGTTACGCGTAAAACGTAACCCACGGTCTACGCGTAATTAATTACGCGTAATACCGTAACCTTACACGTAACGCTTACGGTGCATTTGTAGTGAATTACGATGCGTAATTACGCTAATGCGTAATTTCGGCCCAGCACTGCTCCTCGCCACATTCAAGCAAGATAAATCTATCTCTGTGGATCTGTCTCTGAAGGTGTTTAAATCTAGACTGAAATGCCACCTGTTTAGTCCAGCATATACGGACATGTTCCTTTTTCCTCTGTGCCATAGGTGACCTTGCCACTGACTACTAAACTGAAACAGCAATGTGCTTTGAGTCCCCCGAGTGAAAATCACTTTGCAATTGTTTTTGTTGTTGTTTTGTTGTTGGCTTAAGTCATGCACCTTCTTAAATTCCTCCAAGCAATTAACATCATGCTCTGTATGGATTTGATGTAACATCTGGTGCTGTTTCATGGGATTTGATTTTGACTTTGACTCACTGAACATTGGATGCGTCGACTGAATGTATGATATTTACAAAGTCTAAACATTAAATTTCTTAAAGGACCACTGTGACGAAAAAAAAATGTAAGATTTAAACACAAATTTTTATATAAGATGTACATTTGTCCTAGTTTAAACCACACTATGGGGTGTATTCACAAAGCATTGGTAAAGTTGACATACGTAAGAAGTGCACAGCAATTTTACCTATACTTCTGAAAGTGAGGTAGCATGAGTGATGCAAGGAACACAATTGTTGCCAGGGAAGCTTGCGCTATGCTACTTCCACAGCGCAGAGTACGCTGGTTATATAGGCATTACTTATGTAATGCAATTCACGCTAAAATTTTAAAACTTTACTGAATTTTTGTGAACACATGTCTATATATTACCTGACTCCTATGTTGCTGACATTCACCCAAAGTATTACTAATCTGATGGCCCTGAGCCTCTTACCGACAGGTTTTTGGCTAGTATGTCTCCTCATGGGGGATGGGTTTCCTTAATTTTCAGAAGCTCTATCTGAATGTAATGGCACAGTCTGATAGTCTGGTAGTTTTCTGTGAGCTGGCAGACTGGGCTGCACCTTACTATAGGTCCTTGCCTTGCTAGGAAGTGCTTTTGAAAAGAGAATCCCACATGAGGAAATATACTAGTCCAAAACCAGTTGGTATGAGGTTCAGAAAGAGCTGTCACATTAACATTGGGAGCAGGGCCGTTTCTTGGGCAGTGCGGGCAGGGCGACCGCACTGGGCGCAGACCAGCAAGTAGATGAAGGGGGGCGCAGGCAGAAGGACATTATTGCTAGGGAGCTGGTGACGCGCGGTGCAGCCAAATGGAAGAAGAAAGAAGATTACCAGCGCGATCACCTTCCATGACTCCTCCTAGGCTGCCTGTGTCAGACTTCAAGTCATCATCATGTCACCACTGCGCGATGAGATGACACCTGGTGTCCTGTAGCGGTACTGCAGGCTGTGAGTGCGCGGCACCTATGGAGGAGTCGGCTTTCCGGGCTCTCCTCGCCTGGGTGTTTTCCTGCTTCCTCCTGGATGAGCAGCTGGTCTCTAGAAAGTAGGCAAATCTACTTGTGACCTGTGGTTGTGTGACTGTCCCTAAAAAGTAAGGGTTCCCGAGTCCACGGGGTGGGGGGAAGGGGGTGCAATTTTTACACCCTCGCCCTGGGTGCAATTTAGCCTAGAAACTGCCCTGATTGGGAGTCCATTCCTCATCTGTGCATTGCCAAGGCAACGCACTCTCATCATTTGACAAAGCTCCCTCCCTATTGGCTATAGACTGGCTTTGTTAAACAGCGAGGATGCGTAGCCTTGGCAATGCACCAGCGAGGAGCAGACTTGTGATCCAACTGCAAGAGCATAAAGACAGTAGGCAAATTGCACGTTTTTTAAAGTGATATATTGGAGTATACTTTTGCGGGAGACACTGAGTGTGTGGTGTGGCTTTGGCGCTGCCACAATCAGGAGCACTGGCGACAGTTGTGATCCAGAAGTGTGGCAAATTAATGCATACAGTACAGGTCAGTGTGCTTAGGGCGCACTACAGTTTAAAATTCATGTATATACATAATGCTCTTTGTATACTTCTGCATATTAATTAGGAGGCAGGTCCCTCAATAACCATGGGTGGTCCTTGCTAGTGGTGAGTACTATGAGTAGCTACGAGTACATGGCTACTCATAACTAGAGATGGCCCGAACCTCTGATTTTCAGTTCATGAACCGGGTTCACGAACCGCAATAGACTTCAATGGGGAGGCGAACTTTGAAAACTAGAAAAAATTATGCTGGCCACAAAAGTGATGGAAAAGATGTTTCAAGGGGTCTAACACCTGGAAGGGGGCATGGCGGAGTGGGATACAAGCCAAAAGTCCCAGGGAAAAATCTGGATTGGACGCAAAGCAGCGTTTTAAGGGCAGAAATATCATTGAATGCTAAATTGCAGGCCTAAAGTGCTTTAAAACATCTTGCATGTGTATACATAAATCAGGGAGTGTAATTAGAGTACTGATTCACACTGACACACCAAACTCACTGTGTAACGCACCGCAAACAGCTGTTTGCGTAGTGACGGCCGTGCTGGACTGGTGCGCACCATGGCCAGAATGCAGGCCGTGGCAGTTTTCAAGCCCATATGGTCGCCGGGATGTGGTAGCTCAGTGATAGAACAACAGTGACTGTCCAGCTGATCAAATTTGGTCTGTCCACAATGAAGCAACGACCTTATTAGCTTTGGTGTGCCACCTCCCAAGACTCATATAGCAGGCTGTCATTGCTTCATTGTGATACGCAAGTCCCTTCACCACAGCAAGGTAATGATCACAAAGGGGAAATGTACATGCCTTTTGTTTTGTTGTTGCAGCCGCAGTGCACGCACCAGAAAAATTATTATAGCGGCCGCCGCCTAAAAAATTCAGGAATCCGTCTGGAGTCCTGGACCCTGTTGGTGGTGGCGGAGAAGGCAGTCAAGGGGCCTGTGGGCAGAGGTGCTGTCTGGGAGCGACTTCAGGTAAGTCCTCCTCCTTCTCCCAGCCACGAACAATACCATGGGAACATCGAGCAGCACAAGCCCCCTGTGACGCCTGCTGCGGTTGATCTTCTGCCATCGCCTCCTCTTCCTCCTCCTCCAAAGAAACACCTTCCTCATCATCCGAGTCTGACACTCCTCTTCCCCACACGACTCTTCCTCCTCCTCCCCCCTCTGTGCTGCCGCAGGTGTTGAGGAAACATCTGATTCTGATGTAAATTGCTCCCACAACTGTTCCTGCCGTAACTGTTCCTCTTCACGCTTCTCCACAGCTTGATCCATCACTCTACGCATGGCACGCTCCAGGAAGAGGAGGAGGACAACAGTGAAGAGGATGTAGCAGGAGGAGAGGAGGTGACAGGAGGCCTGCCTGCAAGCCATGGAGGTGTCACAAGTTGGTCCGCTGCACAGCCACCTACTCCCTGCTTGCCATCGGTCACCAGGTTGACCCAATGAGTTGTGTGAGTAATGTAGCAGCCCTGACCGTGCTTGGCAGACCAGGCATCCGTGGTCAGGTGGACCCTTGACCCAAGGCTGTGTGCTAGAGATGACACCACTTGCCTCTCCACTTCACGGTACAGTTTGGGTATCACCTTTTTAGAGAAATAATTGCGGCCCGGTATCTTCCACTGCGGTGTCCCAATGGCCACCAATTTACGGAAGGCCTCAGAGTCCACCTGCTTGTATGGTAACAGCTGGCGAGCTAACAGTTCCACCACGCCAGCTGTCAGACGCCGGGCAAGGGGGTGACTGGCAGAAATTGGCTCCTTCTGCTCAAAGATTTAGTTCACGGACACCTGGCTGCTGTGGGCAGAGGTGCAGAAAGCGCTCAAGGGCAGAGGCGGAGTGGAGGAGGGTGGCTGTGAAGGTGCAAGGGAGAAAGCGGCTGAAGATGCTGCACCTGAAGGAGGAAGAGGAGAAGGAGGGTGGCTTTTCTTTTGTGTGCTGCTTTTGCTCAGGTGCTCTTCCCATTGCAGTTTGTGCCTTCTCTCCATGTGCCTTCTTAAAGAGAATCTGTACTCTAATATTCTTACAATAAAAAGCATACCATTCTATTCATTATTTTCTCCTGTGCCCCTCTGTGCTGTTTCTGCCACTCTCTGCTGCAATCCTGGCTTGTAATTAACAGTTTTAGGCAGTGTTTACAAACAAACTAACCAGCTTCTAATAGGCTCAGCTAAGCATAGAGTGTGAGTCATTCAGAGTATGCAGGGGGCCTGCAGAGGGTGTGTATCGCTTCTACCAATCACAAGCAGCCCTGCACATTCCACACAATCAAGCTTTAGCCCGACAAACAGGACAGAGGAAAGATACATTGATTTATTACAGAGACAGTGCAGTTAGGAAAGACTGCAGTAAGCCAGAGCAGATTAGAACAGGCATAGGAACTTATAGGATAGAAGAACTAAGGCTGAAAAATTTGTTGCAGAGTCTCTTTAAGGCACTTGTCCCTACGTGAGTGTTGGCCTTTCCACGGTTTAATTTTTGGAGGCAGAGACAACAGATGGCATTGCTCCGATCTGAGGCAGACACATTAAAACATTTCCAAACCGCACAGCTCCCGGGGTGATGGCACTGCGAAGTGTCAAATGCAACGGTGTGGTGCTTGTAGTAGCCCTGGTGACTGCGGAAGATGAGGTGTTTTGTGTTAAATAGTCCTGACAATCTTGGGAGTTGATGGGACGTGCCCTCTTCTGAACCCAGAGGTTGATGGATTGAAACCATCCTCTGCTAGGTGTACTTTGTTTTTTACACCTTGCTTTATCACATGGGCCAATCGGCGGCCATAGCCCCTTAAGAGAAAGTGTCATTAGGGCCTTGCTGTAGCATAGATTGTAGTGTAACTATTTCAACTAATGTACCCTTCTTAAACTTGAAGATTGTATACAAATGTAAGCAGACTGCTGAGTGGTGCAGCAGGAGTGTGCTGGGCCCATAACCCAGAGGTTGATGGATCGAAACCATCCTCTGCTAGGCCTGTTTTCATTTTTGCACCTTGCTTTATTGCATGGGCAAAACGGTTTCCATAGCCCTGTAAGAGAAAGTGTAATAAGGGCCCTGCCGTAACATAAATATTACGGTAGCTAAGACTATTCCTGGGCCTTTCTTGTAGTTGAAGAGATGAGTGAACTGTGACACCACACAAAAAAAAAATAAAAAAAAAACAGCAAACAGCAAACAGAGAAGCTTCCCCATATTGGAGCATTGGATTTGGTAAAGTCTTAAGCCAATTTGTTGTAAGCCACAAGTAAGCTTTAGGTTAACAGGAATGGTTGCATGGCCACCTAGCTTTTCATCCTTCCCACCCTTGCCCTGGAATCTTCCAGACTTCAAATTCAGCATGTAGTGTTGGTGGTATAGTGGTGAGCATAGCTGCCTTCCAAGCAGTTGACCTGAGTTTGGTTCCTGGGCCAATGTATGTGAGCTTGCTTTTGACATCCTACAAATCCCTGGAAGACAGGGGGATGAGGAATATGTGAGTTTGCTTTTGACATCCTACAAATCCCTGGAAGACAAGACAGGAGGAGGAGGAGTATGTGAGCTTGCTTTTGACATCCTACAAATCCCTGGAAGACAAGAGAGGAGGAGGAGGAGATTTTTTTTCTGCTGGATCATCCTTACTCCGACTTGAAAGCATTCCTAGAAGAAATTATGTTGTTTAAACTTCTTCTAGGGGCTTTCTTGTGATTGGTGAAGAAAATTCCGCATTCCGCAGGAACTACGCATCGTTCCGCGGAATTTCCGCTATAGCTCTATGGCAATTCCATTCCGATGCGATGGAACGGAATCATCAAATTCTGTCCGGAATCGCGGAAAACGGAATTCCGCGGAACACAATGAGCATCCCTAGTGGAACGCATTGGCTATAGGCGGTAGAGTAGGTAAGTTAACCCTCCCCTGCCGCAGACAGTGCTATCTAATTTAAATTTCAATTATGAGATGTTACGTACTCATACAGTAGATACTTGTAGTGCTCACCACTAGTCCTTGCTGCTTTATTGTATTGTTAGTACTGTACACAATAATATATTTTTGTATGTCTTCTGCATGAAGGGGCCTCAACACAATTGTTAATTACAGTGTTGCATGTATGCAATGAAGAATAAAACGCATTTGCCTCAATGAATGGCGAGCTAACTGATTCTGGACTTTTGCATGTTACACTAGGTGTTTTTTTGCACCCTGGTTATGCACCCAACCTACGAAACGGCTAGGTGTGCCACTTCCAATCTTCGGTGGCGGGGAGGCTTGGGGGGTTCTCATCCTCTTAAGTTTGCCTCGGGCAGCAAAAAGTCTAGAACCGGCCCTGGTTATTGTTGAAATTTGTCCTGGCGCTGGATCCAACTGGCCAACAAGGATGGGGGAAACCTCATTGATCCAGAGGCTTCCCCCTCATGAGGTAAGTATCAGTTTTTTTTTGGTTTTTTTTAAACGCACAGGGATTTTTCAACTTGTACCAGGAGTGAAATCCAGATAGATATGCATATTTAAATGACTTTGCTCACATCACTTTTCCAGAATTCATGTTACATCTCAGTCTAGGCTAGATAGAGGTGCAGGCAAATCCAGTTCATTTTCTTCTGAAGGAAAGTGGAAAAAAAGGATCAGTAGTGTTATCATTTATAGTGCTGACATCTTCCGCAGCGCTGTACAGAGTATATATTGTCTTTTCACTAACTGTCCCTCAGAGGAGCTCACAATCGAATCCCTACCATAGTCATGTGTCTATGTGTGTATTGTGTATGTATCCCTGTATGTCTAGGGCCAATTTAGGGTCAGCCAATTAACTTATCTGTATGTTTTTGGAATGTGGGAAGAAACCCATGCAGATATGGGAAGAACATACAAACTTCGTGCAGCCCCAGCTGGGATTCGAACCAGGGACCCAGCGCTGCAAGTCGAGAGCACTAACCACTATGCCACCATGCTGTTATGCAGTTAAACATTATAAGGCCAGAAACCTACTAGGAACGATTTCTAATCGCTAGTGATTTGAAAAAGCTCTTGCTAATGCAATGCTATGGGGCATTTGTTTAAAATCACATCGCTCAAGTGGGATCACACTCATAGCATTACATTAGCAAGAGTTTTCAAATCGCAAAGCCTAACACTGAGTTCTGAATTCAGGTCTCCTTTAATTGCTGTCTGTGAACCTAATAGAAAGACTCATCAATGTAACGATTGTGGAACTTTCCCCGTGATCAGCGCACAACGCGTGCGCTGACACGGCGGAAATCCTCCACAAGCGTATAATTTGCAGGAACCCAGCAAAAGGTGCTACGCACCCGTAGAGGGAAAATTCCTGTCGGCAGATGGCGCTGGGGAGTGCAGAGGAACCAATCCTCTGTACCTCCACAAATGCCAGACAGGAATTGTACGAAACGCAGAACGCAATCGCAAGAGAGGCGATTGCGAATGAGAATGAGCAAAGGGACATGTTGTATGTGTGTGTGCCAATCCAGTCGCCACCCCGCAACCGCATACACACAACAGCAGATAAGAAATAGGAACGCGATCGCGAGAGGTGCGATCGCCAGACGAGACACAAGGCAGATCAGAACAGAATACGAGGTTAGCAAAGGCACAGCAAATAATACAATGAGGAGATACGGAAAATAACAAATGCTAGCTAACCGCGAACACCGCACTCATTCGCAACAGTGCACGCGGTTATGCGCGGTCTCCACGTGATAAGCACAATAGAGACAAGCACGCCTAACTAACCATTAACAGACAAACATGAAACAGAGGACGCGAGCGCTTGCTTAACGGTTACCTCACCGAGCCTCCAGCAAGCGTAGCAGACAGACACACGAAAACAGGGACAAGCGAGAGATAGGATCCACAGCACTAGCGAAAAGTGGCTAGCGCGATCCAAGTACAGAGTAGCAGAACAGAAGGATCCCCAGCGCTAGCGAAAAGTGGCTAGCGCGATCCCAGAAGACAGAACAGAAGGATCCCCAGCGCTAGCGAAAAGTAGCTAGTGCGATCCCAGGAGACAGAACAGAAGAGATAGCTGGTAGCAACCGCTGCACCAGCTATACTCCAAGAACAGAGATCAGAACCATTTCCTGTCAACCACCATAGGGACAGGACAATGGCAAACAGGCAAGACAAGACAGAACAGGCAATACAGATAATACAATCCTAACAGCACTAGGGAAATCTGCCTAGCGCAGACTTAGGAATTACTCTAAGCTGATGTTCAAACAGAGAGCAAGGCTGACACCCCACCAGGAGTGTTACATAGGACAAAATCCTTATGAACAGCGAAGCATTGTGGGAAAGACATAGTACTTATAGTACACGCCTCCAATGAATGTGGCCAGGCAATTTGCATGACAACGTATGCAAATTCCTCTGCAAGCACAAGCTGCAAAACTGACAGAAGCTCTTCTTTCCAGAGTCCTGCAACATGCAAACCTACACAATGGTCAAAAGGCTGGCTGCCTGCACAGGCAGCTGAGCAAATCATCACAGTACCTGCCCCTCCAGGGTTCCAATTCCAGATGACGCTCAAAACTGCTATTAGCAACAGACTCAAACTGAAGACTCATGAAGGTCGGGGTAGCCCGACAAGGTCCAATTCCAGAGTCAGTCCACCCGAAACCGACCTCATCGGAAACAGAAGCCACCGAAACATGCCCATCAGTACTACCAGTCTCAGTATAACACCCATCAGGACTGTGACTGCCAGAGAAGAAGCCATCGACACCCTCCAGACAATACCCACCACCTTCCAAGGAGCGTCCGAAAATACCAAACCTGCCACAATACCTGTTCGAAGTGTCCCTTACAACACAAAAGCCACCGTTGATCTTATCCAGGGGACCAAGCAAAATTTCTCCTGGAATCTCCCAGAACCTTTTGAAGCTCCACAGAGATCCCAAGAGGGCAGAACAATCACCAGGCTCACATGGAGAATTACCAAGAACCCCCATGGAACCAATGACAATTCCGGATTCAGAATTACGAGGACACCCATCAAGATCAAGACTTTCAGGGACCACTTCTGGGCATGCAAGCAGGCAGGCTAAATCAGAGCATGTCTCCACCGAGGAAGCATCTGAGTACGCTGGTAACCGAGGCACACTTGGGCTTTCTGGGTCACAGAGCACACTGGGGTACACCAGCACAGGAGAAACCTCAGGACATGTCGGGGAACTGCCAACCTCAGAGTCCGGCACGAGGAAACCAAAACCAGGACTGGGCAGAGAATCATCACGAGCAATGGTCTCAAGCACTGGACTTTCAAAAGAAGACTCGGATTCAAATTCGGAAATTTCTGTGACTGCAATATCATCATTCACTACACATGACTGAAGCTCCACCAGAGCTGAAAAGGTAGCCAGCAAGGCAGCAATGCCTACGGAAGAGGGCAACACCTCAGAAGGACTTGGGGGACAGGAGACATCTCTTACAAGTTCTGCACCCTTTGGGAGGAACTCGGAGACCTCCAGAACATCAAACAAGACCTCAGGAACATCATTTTTCAAGTTTTCTAGGAAGGATTCTGAACTATCCATGTTACAGGGCAAAACTGGAACTTTATTTTGTGGACAGGGCAGATGTCCCAGGAATGGTTCCACCATAACCTGAGACTGGATCTCATCATCATGAGGGGATTGTACAGGTATATTTACTGGAACACACACTGACTCCCTAACTTCATTCTCACTGTACCCAGAATTCTGTGTGGCAGTCAAACTAGCTTGTAACTCCAAAACTGCAGAAAAACAAGTAAAAATAGCAGCAATACCTAGACGAGCCTCTAGGGGCAGGGCAGGAAATATTGTACAAGGCAATGCTGACTCATCCAGAGTACAGGGTGGAGAGTCAAAACTTCCCTCAGAGCAAGAAAGGGACTCACAAATGTCAGTGTGATTGGACATCATATTGTTATTCATGGTACAGGGCAGGTTCAAAGAAAGCGTCTCTGAATAAGGCAAAGAGGGTTCAGCATCAGATTCGCAAAACCGAAGCGCTGTCTCACTCTTAGATTCGGCTAACAATGTCGAATCCGAGGAATCAGAACGCAAAACCTGCGAATCAAAATTCACTTTAGGTTGTGAAACTGACGCTTCTATAGCGCAAACCTCCGCGATCTGCGGAGCAGACTGCAAGGCATCTAGGACCGAAACGCTGGAGCAACTGTCCCCAGGCAACGGGCCCTTACAGGTGTGAACAGGGTGAGACAGAGACTCATCTGCAGAAGAAATAGTGACATCAACAGGACAAACTTTATTAGGCATATTAAATTTACTTTTGACGCTGCATAGTCGAGTACTTTGCCCCATAGCAGGGTCACAGACGGAAGATCTCAAAGATCTGTTTCTAAATGACAAAGGATCCCACACATCCTTGAGGAAACCGGCAGACTCATGCCGATCACAATCTGCAGGAACATCCGAGAAACAGGCATCAGATCGCACAGATTCAAACTGCACACTGTCAGGAGCAAAACCTTCAGGCTTCGCACAGGAATCAACCACAGCGGCACACTCATTCATTTCAGATTGCACAAAGTCATGACTCACATGCTTTACCCCAGAAAGGCAGGAACAATCATCCGACAACGATGTCTCTTTATTGGAATCAATTGGTTGGTGTGTGTGCAACTCATCCAAAATCGTTTGCCATACATAGATCACCAGATCCACATCATCCTTGTCACATTCATCGGAATCAATCAGAAGGTACATAGAGTCAAGACAAGCATTCAAGACATTTTCGCTTTTTGCGATGTAAAAATCGCAAAAGGCTTTCCAATCAAAATCGAATTCTTCCAGCAAGGCCCCAATATCCCAGGAAGCAAATGGGGGTTCAAACAGGCCAGTATCCAAATAATCTCCATAGGGGTGGAGTTCAGGAACAAGAACAGATTTTTTAACTGCTTTAATGTAGTGTGCGATCCTACCTATAGCAGGATCCACATAAGCTTTGGATTGGGGCAAAAAAGCCAGAGACGGAACAACATCATTACAAACATCAATAGGGAGTGTTTTATTCTAATGCTTGCGTTTTTTAGTTGTTCTCTTTTTCGCCACTTTGCATGTCTGCTGTTTAAAACCTGAAGTGGCAACAGACACACTGAACTGATTGTCATACTGAAAGGTTTTGCATGGAAGGGAAAGATCAGCTGACTTATCAGCAGCTACACACTCAATCAGAGCAGGTGGTAAGCCAGGCAGTTTAAACCAGTGAGAGAATATCTCTGCAAGCAACTGATACAGATTACCATTCCAAGAATTTATTTTTAACAGATTATATGCCCAGGTGAACAAATCGTCTTTTAAGAGCACATAGGCAAACAGAAGAGCCGACGTGGACGGATCAGAAATCTGAAATGTGGGATTCAGGCAAAACCTCACACATTCAGAAAGAAATTCCGCCTTGGTCTCTGAATTAAACCTTTTAAAGCTCTTAAAGACACAGGACCCAAACTCGACAAAATCGTACAAATTGGAATTTCCGTCTACACTGGGGTTTAGGGTTGGGCTGTTCATACTGTAACGATTGTGGAACTTTCCCCGTGATCAGCGCACAACGCGTGCGCTGACACGGCGGAAATCCTCCACAAGCGTATAATTTGCAGGAACCCAGCAAAAGGTGCTACGCACCCGTAGAGGGAAAATTCCTGTCGGCAGATGGCGCTGGGGAGTGCAGAGGAACCAATCCTCTGTACCTCCACAAATGCCAGACAGGAATTGTACGAAACGCAGAACGCAATCGCAAGAGAGGCGATTGCGAATGAGAATGAGCAAAGGGACATGTTGTATGTGTGTGTGCCAATCCAGTCGCCACCCCGCAACCGCATACACACAACAGCAGATAAGAAATAGGAACGCGATCGCGAGAGGTGCGATCGCCAGACGAGACGCAAGGCAGATCAGAACAGAATACGAGGTTAGCAAAGGCACAGCAAATAATACAATGAGGAGATACGGAAAATAACAAATGCTAGCTAACCGCGAACACCGTACTCATTCGCAACAGTGCACGCGGTTATGCGCGGTCTCCACGTGATAAGCACAATAGAGACAAGCACGCCTAACTAACCATTAACAGACAAACATGAAACAGAGGACGCGAGCGCTTGCTTAACGGTTACCTCACCGAGCCTCCAGCAAGCGTAGCAGACAGACACACGAAAACAGGGACAAGCGAGAGATAGGATCCACAGCACTAGCGAAAAGTGGCTAGCGCGATCCAAGTACAGAGTAGCAGAACAGAAGGATCCCCAGCGCTAGCGAAAAGTGGCTAGCGCGATCCCAGAAGACAGAACAGAAGGATCCCCAGCGCTAGCAAAAAGTGGCTAGCGCGATCCCAGAAGACAGAACAAAAGGATCCCCAGCGCTAGCGAAAAGTAGCTAGTGCGATCCCAGGAGACAGAACAGAAGGATCCCCAGCGCTAGCAAAAAGTAGCTAGTGCGATCCCAGGAGACAGAACAGAAGAGATAGCTGGTAGCAACCGCTGCACCAGCTATACTCCAAGAACAGAGATCAGAACCATTTCCTGTCAACCACCATAGGGACAGGACAATGGCAAACAGGCAAGACAAGACAGAACAGGCAATACAGATAATACAATCCTAACAGCACTAGGGAAATCTTCCTAGCGCAGACTTAGGAATTACTCTAAGCTGATGTTCAAACAGAGAGCAAGGCTGACATCCCACCAGGAGTGTTACATAGGACGAAATCCTTATGAACAGCGAAGTATTGTGGGAAAGACATAGTACTTATAGTACACGCCTCCAATGAATGTGGCCAGGCAATTTGCATGACAACGTATGCAAATTCCTCTGCAAGCACAAGCTGCAAAACTGACAGAAGCTCTTCTTTCCAGAGTCCTGCAACATGCAAACCTACACAATGGTCAAAAGGCTGGCTGCCTGCACAGGCAGCTGAGCAAATCATCACAATCAAGAGTTCAGCTGAAATCTGTTCCAATGGCCTTAATAGCTCACTTCAGATAAGTAGACATGTTTCAAAGAAAGACTTTTCCACTAGATACATTTCTCTTGAGTTATATAAAGCATCATTAATATGTAGCTGCCATAGAAGAAGTAGCTTAATACTTATTGTTGATACCTACTGAAGATGTTAGCTTCCCAGCTGTAATGCTGTTATTGTCTTCATAATCATGTTTCAATCGGGAATTGATATGCAGATAAGGTGTTTTGACACTTCTTAGTACAATGGAAGTATGCCTCACTGTCACTGTAAATGTAAGCATAACCCTGTAAACACACTGCTTGCAGCATGTTATCCCCACAAAACATGCTGCACCACACAGCACCGCAATCAATGTGCTAGCCCAGTGATCTGCAAACTTGGCTCTCCAGCAGTTAAGGAACTACAGGTCCCACAATGCATTGCAGGAGTCTGACAGCCACAGACATGATTCATAAAGGCAAATGCATTGTGGGACTTGTAGATCCTTAAAGGGAAGGTCCAAGCAAAAAAAAAAAATGAGTTTCACTTACCTGGGGCTTCTACCAGCCCTATGCAGCCATCCTGTGCCCTCGTAGTCACTCACTGCTTCTCCAGTCCCCCGCTGGCAGCTTTCTGACCTCGGAGGTCAGGGCCGAATTGCGTACATTTTTACACATTCCCGCTAGTGCAGGAACATTAACGCATACATTTTTACGCGTTAGTGGTGCAACGCGTACATTTTTGTTCCTGCACTAGCTAGAATGCGTAAAAATGTATGCAATGTGGCCCTGACCTCCGAGGTCAGAAAGCTGCCAGCGGGGGACTGGAGCAGCAGTGAGTGACTACGAGGGCACAGGATGGCTACATGGGGCTGGTAGAAGCCCCAAGTAAGTGAACCTCATTTTTTTTTTTTGCTTGAACCTTCCCTTTAACAGCTGGAAAGCCATATTTGCAGATCACTGTGCTAGCCAAATAGGAATATAACTGCATCACGTCATGATGCAATGATATTGTCTGTTGTGATGGATCACATTGGATTATAGTGTGCAAGAAGCCTAGATCTAGAGGATCGGTAAATCAACAAATGCTTCCATAGTTCTTGCATCACAAATATACTGTACATAATAAAAAATATGATTTATAACAACACTGGGAAATCTATGGCCTGTTCAGCAACAGGTGGCCGGATTCCTCCCCCCCCCCCCCTCCCTGCAGAGACATGAGTGGGCGATAAGCGTTGGTTAACTTAAAACTCACTTGATCAAAGATTCTAGCATCACGTCTCCATGGCTACAGGGCATTACGTGACTCGTCCTCGGGACGTTTCAGCATACTGGCAGAGTGTAATACACTGGCACATCCTGACCATGGAGACACGATGTGACCATCACGCCTCCATGGTTACAGGGCATAACCATGTAGACGTGATGCTGGAATCAACGATCAGGTGAATTTTAACCCGTGTTTAGAGCCCACTCACGAGTCACGACTCTGCAGTGAGGGAAAGAATTTTAGGGATACGGCTCATGAGGGCTGTTTTACTGTTGCTGCAGAAAATATGGTTGCCCCTACTTTAACTGGACTCTGTGGTTCCATGTTTAGTGTGACTGTTCCATACTGATCATCCATCATTCCAATGAAATCACCAAATGATCTCCCGCTTTCATTTTATCAATAGAATTCATATAGTGACATGAATGTGCATCCTCAGCATTACAAATGATCAAATTATACTATAGACATTCTCCTCCAGGAGAATTTGTGGACATACATGTATTAAGGTGAATGATCTGTAGATCTTTTACTGACTGGTGACTAGTATTGGTGTTTGAATCCAGGTTCCTGCGTTCAGAAACCCGAACTATGCTTAACTCCGCCTTCAGCACCTAAGCTAGTGGACAGGGTCATAAAGAGGTCACTAATGTGCAGTTCACACAGTGCTGCACGGGAGTCCAATGCTCCCTCCTTTTGGCTTGGAAGAAGGAAGCATCGGAGTGTGAAGTGTGAGGTGGACATCAACCACGTGACCCACTCCAATAGCTGCGGTGCTGAAGTATTGTGTTCAGCATAATTTGGGTTTCTGAATGGCGGAACTCGAATTTGACCACCAACACTACTGGTGATAGTCATATAATCATCCATCTATTCTGCTTCCTTTTTTAGGTTAAAATATGAAGCAAAGCAAACATTATAAATCATCACATGATCATCCTCTAGGAGAATTTCAGTAGAATAAGTCAATCATGTCAAGTGCGTGGCAAGAGCAACTGGCCAATACGTGTGTACTACACCAATTCATTTCATCAAAATACTTGTGATGTGAGAAATGTTGGTAATTTGGTAAGTGGCCATTTTTGTGGTAGATTGTTCTAATCATAGCTATCGTTATCATGAACTCCTCCTAAAACTACACCCTTAAAAAGCCAAAACGTATCTGGGAATGTGATTATAGTAAAAGAGAGTAGCGCTGGACTTATATTTGTTTGAACTATAAATACTTTTTATTCATCACAAAAACAATTAAATCTTTCATGCAATGTATTGTACCATAGTAAAAAAAATGGAGAGATAGAAGGAGGGAGAGATGTGCATCAATTATATTAGGCTCCCTGCACACGATTCTGATTTTTAATCGTTTCTTACATGCGATTCCGATTTTTAATCGTTACTGCATGCAGCGTTTTTTCTGCGGTTTTCTGTTGATAGCATTCAGGGAAAATCGGAATTGCAAATCGGAATCAAAATCGGAATCAGAATCTGAAACCGCAAAACGAATTTGCAGTGTGCAAGGAGCCTTATGCTGTATCTAGTGGGTCTTGTAGGTCACAAGTAATTCAGTACTTCACTATCTCTCATCCACACGCCATACATCCATACCAGGAGCCACCCGATTCCCCTCAATTGTATTATGGGTACACAATTCCTATGTAAATTGTAAAAGAAGGGTTTAAAAAAAATGTGCCAAAAAATCTTTAAAAAATACACCAAAAGATATCCATCCAATTTCTTTGACACTTAGTCCTTCAGATAGTTGCACACTCTGGGAATGTGGCTAGTGCAATGTCAACAGAATTTTATTTGTCATGTCAAAGTTAAGACTGATGTAAAAAGTTTCCAGTCCTGGCATTGCAATGAATTATGGGCCACTGGGGGTCATAATATTGCCAAAATGTCCACCTTTCTGAATGATTTTCTGTTGCCATAAAATATTTTTTTTTCTTTACAAAAATTGCCCCTCTGCCTTTCACACCTCTGTAATAGAGATGCACGTAAATTTTAGTCCATAAAACCTAATCTAAAATTGAAATGTAACTGCATGTTTTAAGACATGGCATGAAATCTCACGAGAAATAATGAGAAGTTTTGCTTCCTTGTATCAAACTATTACAATACATTACTGCGTCAAAGTTTTCCCAGTTGTAGTAAGCATTAGTTCACTGTACGCGATGCACTTTTATTTACTGCCATTTATTTTAAAGTTAATTTAATACCGGGTGATAGATTGTCTGCAGAAAAACTCAGAAGTCTATATTTACAAAGTGGCAAAAAGATGGGAATAAAAAATCAGGAGGTTAGCTGTATTTTTTAAATTCCACTGGGTGTTGTAGAAAGGAGGAGAGCTTGAACAGACTCAAGTTCATTCATTCTGATTATAATAAATTAATCTGAAATACAAAACTAGCAGCACAATTCTTTTACAGGCATATTTATATGATGCTAAGAATAAGTCAGGATACCTCTGGTTCAGTAAACTTTTGTTAACTTTAATGAAAGCCTAGCAGCAGTATCCCTGTGAAGGAAACCCTGAGTAAGGTCACATCCGTACTGAGCAGACTGTGGAAACACTGAAACAGAAGAGGCACAACCGTTTCGTCTGAAAAACAGTAGCTGATGAATTAGTCATTTTCAGAAACAGCTTGCGGAACTGATTATTGATCTGTGATTACGGTTTTGGCTTCTGATTTCCCAGATAAGCTTCACCCATGAAGCAGAAATTGGTTATTGCAAACCACAGAATAATTAACTGCCGGTTAAATGTATTATCCACAAAAAAGCTTTGATTTGCTAATTCACTATGTTTACTCCTACCTTGGGTGAATGAGCAAGTTAGGAACATTTTTTTTAGTCATCAGTGTTTTTTTTAAAGTAGGTTTTTTTAAATGGATGTTGGCAGGAAAACAAAAAGTTTACCCTGTGATGTAGATTTTCCTTAATTTTGGTGTAAAAAGTTGAAGCTTTATACTAAGTATTCAGGTGTGGGCTGGAGGTCCATTAAAATAAATTGTGTTTAAAATAATCAGGTGTGGGCTAGAAGTCCATTAAAATAAATTGTGTTTAAAACAATTTATGTATCATTGCTATGAACCCTAGTTATAGTGTGACAGCCTGCCATAGACTAGTACCATTTATGGGGGGGGGGGGGGGAGTTAACATTCTCAGTGTCTTTTTGGAATGTGGGAGAAACCTTTATAACCTTGAAATTAACAATTGATGGAGCAGTGGGATAGCATACTGGTTAAGCGTGTAACCTCTGATGTATGATTCAAGTCTTTAACCAAGATTCAAATCCCAGCTCAAGTCAACTCCCTAATGCCTGGTCATCCTAGGAAAAAAGCAAAATATAAATGTCTCTTGTCTTATATAGTCTAGCCGTGGAATTTTTCATTTTGAAGCTGTCGATGTGAACTCTCAATATGCGGCTCAAAGAGCTGTGAATGCCAGTACACGACATCATTACAGAGTCATTCAGCAAAGAAAATGAAACAAATCAATCAGTGAGATAGTAGAGGAATTAGCAGTAGCCAAAAACAAATGATGGGTGTTTCTAGGTTCATGGAGGGTGAATGCTAAGATGCCAAGACATCTGTGCCTATAGGCTACTGTGATGTAAATCCGGGCCTGCCGAGAGGCAGAAGCTCCACTGTCACATGACAGCCAAATCAGCAGCCACACTGAGCAGTGATTGGCTGAGGACTGTGGAAAGTCGTGGCATAGACTTTACCCAGCATCAAAGATATAGAGCCGGTCCCAAGCCGACTAACATGAATATAAACATAAATGTATTACTTTTCTCTCTATCCAATACAATTCCCATTGGTACAGTGATGCATTCTGTGGGACCTCATGCATTAAAGGATCACTACAGCGAAAAAATGTGAAATGTAAAATATGTGCAAACATATACAAATAAAAAGTACATTTTTCCAGAGTAAAATGAGCCATAAATTACTTTTCTCCTATGTTGCTGTCACTTACAGTAGGTAGTAGAAGTCTGACAGAAGTGACAGGTTTTGGACTAGTCCATTTCTTTATAGGGGATTCTCAGGGATATATTTATTTTCAAAAGCACTTAGCAAATGACAGTTGCTCTGTCCAACTGCCAAAAAACTGTGTAGGGAACAGGGAAGCTGGCCAGCATCATTGTTTAAATCCTTTTAAGAAATATCTTTATAAAGAATAAAAGCCATGCTGAGAATCCCCTATACAGAGATGAACTAGTCCAAAGCCTGTCACTTCTGTCAGATTTCTACTACCTACTGTAAGTGACAGCATTATAGGAAAAAAGTAATTTATGGGTCATTTTACTCTGGAAAAAATTGTACTTCTTATTTGTATATGTTTGCACATATTTTACATTTTACAGTTTTTCGCTGTAGTGCCCCTTTAAGCATACAGTAACATACATCACTATTGTTACATTCTCACTGAAAAATGTTTGGCTAGTGGAGTCTTTAATTTTAGTTTCAAAATCTTTTATTGGACACAACGTATCAATTTTGCAAGAGAAACAGATATACAAACAGTTTGGCCCAACATGGGCAACAGACATCATTCAGCATAAATATTACACAATAAAACAAAAAATATGGCAAAACATGAAGAAACAAAACAGTCACTGAAAGTTCCATTTAAAGGAAACCAGAGACTAAAAAAAAATAAAAGTTTTATACATATTTGGGGCTTCCTCTAGCCACATGCACATGGATTACTCACATGCCGCCACCCTCAGTCTCCTGTATCGCCGTTACCGGGCCCACAACTTCTGCCAGTCACAGCCAGTTTGCACAAGAGAATTGTGCTCTCTACATATCTCTCTGACTGCTGGAGAGATACATAGAGAGCACACTTCTTTTGTGCAGACTGGCGGTGACTGGCAGAAGTTATGGGACCTGGTACCGGCGATACAGAAGGCTGAGGGTCACAATGAATCTGTGCAGCACTCAGTTCCAAACTGTGGCTCAAGCCATTAAGTTCCATTCTCACAGATTTATAATTACCTATCTGTTTAGTTCATGAATTATCCCTCCTTATAGATGATGTGCAAAAAAAGAACTAAGGTGAGGTAATTCATGACATGAGTTTGGTGAATCAAACTCATGCAGTGTTCCCTGTTGGTTATTTCATATTGCAGTTACTGGTACGACTCACAATGCTTTTGCCAACAACAGATTATGCTATAAGCACTCAGTGAGCATGGAAACTGGCATTGAAAAACAAAGTGTAACGATTGTGGAATTATCTCCGTGATCAGCGCACAAGGCGTGCGCTGACACGGCGGAAAACCTCCACAAGCGTATGAAAGGAGAGAACCCAGCTTTGGTGCAAAGCACCAGTAGAGGACAATTCCCACCGACAGATGGAGCTGTGGAGTGCAGAGGAGCAAAGCCTCTGTACTGCCACAGATGCCAGATGGGAATTGTCCGAATTGCAACTAAGCAGGGCAAGATAGCCCCTAAAGAGAGAGAGCACAGCGACAGGGTGTATGTGCATCCACCAATCTAGTCGCCAACCTGTGACGATGAACACACAACCGTGAAGATCAGGTGGGAAAGCAATCACAAGAGATGGCAATTGCTAATAGCGACACAAGACTGAATAAGCACAGAAAAGGGATGTATGTATGTCCACCAATCTGGTCGCCAACCTGTGACAGTGAACACACAACAGAGGAAACCAAGTGAGAATGCAATCGCAAGAGAAGCGATTGCGAATGAGAATGAGCACAGGGACAGAATGTATGTGTGTGCACCAATCTAGTTGCCAACCCGCAATGTGCACACACAACAGCAGAAACAGAGTAGGAACACAATCGCAAGAGAGGCGATTGCCAGAGGTGACACAAGACTAAGCAGAGGTAAACCCAGGAGCAGAGCAAAGGCACAGCAAATCATACAATGAGAATGATAAGGAAAATAGCAAATGCTAACTAAACGCGAACACCGCACTCATTTGCAACAGCGAATGCGTTTACATCGCGATCTCCGCACGTTAAGCGTGACAGAGACAAGCACGCCACCCTAACTAACCACCGACACACAAACACGAAACAGAGAACGGGAGTGCTTGCTTAACGGTTACCTCACAAAGCCTCCAGCAAGCGTTCGTATCAGACAAGACAGACAGATGGACGGGAAACAGGAATATGAGAGATACGATCCACCGCTCTTCCGCTAGAGCGAGTGTGATCTGGGTTTAGGGACAGGAAAGATCCACTGCTCTTTCCGCCAGAGCGAGTGCGATCCAAGTACAGCAAGATGAGGTAGCCAGTAGCAACCGCTGCTCCACCTTACCCTCCAAGAATACAGATCCGAAGGATCCACAGCCGCTACCGCTAGAGGCAAGTGTGATCCCAGCAGATGAACTGAAGGAGTTACCAGTAGCAACCGCTGCTCTGGTTAGCACCCCAGAAGACAGACAGAACAGGCAATACAAATAATAAAACCTGACTGAACTAGAGGTGTGTCTAATACAGCCCCCAGAATACTCTAAGATAGCTTAAACAATCCAACAGAATAGGCTGACACTCCAGTAGTGTATTTAAAAACCGTTATGACCAGCAAAGCATTCTGGGAGCAGAAGGCTTTTATACTGCCAGCCCTCAAAGGAGTCAGCTGGGCAATTTGCAAGTATGCAAATCCCTCAGCAAAGCAACTCTGAAAGTTGCAAGATGAAGCCAGGTCTCTTTTCCAGAGACCTGCATCCCTCGGACATAAGGAATGGTCAAACAGCTGTCTGCCTGTGCAGCAAGCTGAACGGATCATTACACAAAGGCAGGATTCAGTAATGCATCACACAGTTTAAGAAAATAAAATATAGGACCACCATATTTTATTTATAGATAACTCATTTAGGGTTAAGTTACTAAATTTGACTCCTTTAGCACACAAGGATGTATGTAATCTCAGCTAGATTCAGCTCAGCTAGGTGCTATATCTGTCTTAATATTATACAAGAAAAAAAGGTGAATCAAAGTGTAGACTGGAACATACTAAACATTTTTCACATGTATGACTTTGAATGTACCTAGAAGGTTCATTTTATGATCAGTAATACTGTTACCTTAGAAATTATGCTAGAAGTATTATCTTTGAAACCGCGTCATTTTTAAAAGGTCTGACTTACATCTTGTGCTGACGCAAGCAAATGTGCACTCTTCAAGCATTATGCCGTTTGCTCTGCACATTCATATCAAAGCAATACAGCAGATTCAGAATTAGAGACAAGTCTTCTCACAACGTCTTTTAGTATCCTCCTTTGCTGTTCGTTTTCATGTCATTCCAGATGTCAGTCTTTCTGCCGAGATCTTTGCATTATTTTCTGCTACTTGTTCCATATGTAGTTAAAGCTTCAATTAAGCCAGCACGCATTTCTCCTTGACATACAGCATCTTAAATATGTTTGTACAGACTGGAAAGCAAACTCGTATTTGGGTTATATTTCCGCGAGGTTTGAAGTCTTCTTCAAAGATTTAGGGAAAAAAAATGAATGACTGTACACATATGCTGTAAATCTGCCCCTTAGTTTATGTTGGAAATCAAAACCCATGTAAAGTTTGGTGATGTCTGCACGTTATCTAAGAAAAGCATACATTAAAATATGAAAAGGAACGCTGGAAATAGTAGACTTGTCAGTGTGAATGTTGGTGGAATAAGTACATAAGATAAACGGTTCAGCGTGGGTTATGCTGCTGAATTTATAATCAGGGTGTATAAAGCAGCGTTTCTGGAGTAGCTTAAAAGAGCTTGCTATGTTTATTGCCCACAAGGAGTACATAAACTGAACTCAGAATATTAGATGAGGAAATGTACTATAAACCTTAACAGCTCTGAAATACTTTCACCCCAAACATAGATATGCTTGCTAGTATTCCAGAGCCGCCACAGGAGCTTCAGAGGGACGTAAGTTCAGCCATGCATCACTATTCTAATTTAGAAGTCCCTGCCATGTTTTCTCGCAGCCAAAACAAAGAGGCAGCTATGCATTTGATGTTGTAAAGCACAGGCCATAAGCACTTTTCAGTGGATGGTAGTCATCCTGTTAAGTACGGCATGTTATAGAGAAGATTAGTCCAGGATAGGAAGGCCTAGAACCATAATCAAGCAAAGATTTTAAATGCATGAAAAAAGCAAATAAGTCCAGAAACTCTTTGATAAAAACTGTGAACAAGCTTCCCTTCAATTAGAGGGATCTCATTCAAGAAAGAAAAACTCAATTTTTCTTTTTGTGTAATAACAGACAAGCCATTTTGTAATTCATGTACCAGCTGTAACATATTGGCTTTTCAAAAGCCTCTTTGTCCCAATGAAGGACTAATTGATATGTTTTGCAGTTATTAGCAAAGGATATAGGTTGACATGGTTAAGTTAGTGTGCTAGGTAAACCTATTAAACAGGTTAGCCTTAGTGAAGGATAACTAACAGGATGACTTGGCTGCTAAACAAAAAGTGACTGCTTTACAAAAATGTAAGAACATATTGGGACTGATTCACAGATCTTTTCTGTTGAATTATCTCACCTTACTTATTAACTCACATCATATCTCTCCTTGACTTACTTAACTCATGGGTCATCTCATCTTATTTGACTTAACTCTGGAATTATCTCTCCTTATCTCTTTAACTTATTAAATATCTCTCTTTGTTTGTTTATCTCCTGAATTAACTCTCCTTACAGTTAAGGTGAAAAATAAATAAGCTTTGTGAATCAACTCCATTATTCCATAAAGTGGTCTGAAACCCAGCATTTCTTCTTTGCTCTAATTGATTATTTACAGCCTTAAACCTACTACAAGAAAAAAAAATGTAGCAGAACAGCATTCAAACAGTTAAACACATCACTTTGTTTTGCAGTGGAAAGCCCCTTCAGCTTATGATCCATTCAAAGAAGTGATAACATTATCTTTTGTTTACATTCCTCAGTTGATACAATTAGTTACAGCCAGCTATGTGCAGAAACGGAACTGCTCGGGAGCTGACAAGCAGAGACATATGAGAAATAATCACAAAATAGGTGCTGTATTTATATATTAAAATCTATTAATAAAATGCAATGGCAGCTTTCAGTGCAGATAAACTGTACTTTGGGACCTTGTAGTTTGTAAACAGGCAATATTACTTGTGCACAAAAGCAAATATGATAACTGTATGGGTAATACAAATTAGGAAAACATATTTTTATTGAGTGTTAAGTCAAAGTTTTATTCCACTTTAAAACAAGTCTAAGCAAAATATTTCTTCATTTGATCCCTCCTCTGCCTTGGTCTACATACATTGTGGTCTGAAACTCAGCATTTCTTCTTTTCTCTAAAAGGTTACTTACAGCCTTAAAGATAAGGTCTGAGGTGATTAAAAATAAAAAATCTACTCAGAGCCGGGACAAGGTCCTCCAGCACCCAAGGCTGAGACACCAAAGTGCGCCCCTCCATCCCTCCCACCCCAGCTGTCACACACTAATTGCTATTAGACTAAGAGGGCCACAGGGCCCACAACCTTCCCAACACCTTAATATCTAGTTATCTGGCTTGCAGTCACTGCTATGTATCCCTTTTTCTTATTTCTTTCTGCTTCATACACAATTAGGAATGACAGCTGAATGAATTGTGCACCCCTCCCACACTGCGGCCTGAGGCTGGAGCCTCTCCAGCCTATGCCTCGGCCCGGCCCTGAATCTACTTACCTGGGGCTTCCCCAAGCCCCTGGCAGCAGTCCTGTACCCTCGTCGCAGCTCTGGTGGCTCCCGGACCCCTCCAGTGCAGATGCCGACCTCGCCAGGTCATGCGGCTCATGGAGTCACACTGACCTTATCCGGACTGTACTGCACAGGTGCAGAACTAATGTGCCTGGGCAGTACAGTCCGGTTGACATTAGCGTGACTCTGAGAGCCGCTCGCACAGGTGCAGTAAGCATTTTGCACTGGAGGGGACCCCGGGCCAGAGGCAGGGGTTCCCCAAGTGTACATTTGGAGGCAGCCGAAAGACGTATTTCATCCAGACTGCCTTCTCCCAACGTGTAAAACATGGAGGGGGTTCTGTGATGATCTGGAGTGCTATTTCTTGGAAATCCACCAGGCCAATGATTTCCCTTCATGGAAGAATTAACAGTCAAGACTATTTGGGAATTTTGGGCGACCAAGTTCATCCTATGGTTCAAGAACTGTTTCCAGAGGGGAATGCCATCTTTCAAGGTGATTATGCCCCAATCCATACAGCTACATTGTTAAAGAATGGCACCAGGAGCATTCTAATGAAGTTGAGCATCTCATCTGGCCACCACAATCCCCAGACCTCAACATTATTGAGCATTTATGGTCGTTATTAGAGATTCAAGTAAGAAGTCGATTTCCGCCGACATCGTCTCTAAAAGAACTGGAGTGTGTTTTAACTGAAGAATGGGCTAAAATTCCTTTGGAAACAATTCACAATTTGTATGAATCAATACCTCAGAGAATTGAGGCTGTAATTGCCGCAAAAGGTGGACCTACACCATATTAAAATATATTTTGTTGATTTTCAAGGTGTTTCCATTATTTTGTCCAGCCCCTACATATATATATATATATATATATATATATATATATATATATATATATATATATATATATATGTATATATATATATATATATATATATATATGTATATATATATATATATATAAACTCTTTGTTGCAAATTTATTGTAGACATTCAGTAACAGGGACAGGGACGGAGAAAGTCTTAAGCACCTTAGTTCTCATTAATGTACAATACTTTACTGTGTTTACAAATCTCTGTAGAACTCAACAGAGATTTACATACATTTGTTACTGTACATACATAGGTGTGACTTGTGGTTTGAACCTGTGTTGGCAGGACATTAGTAGACCACTAGACTTCTCAAGCCAATTTGATCAGTAATTTCACTTGTGTTGGGTGACACAGCTCATGTAGTAAAAAATAGGTGTCATATTTTATGTAGAAAGCTATCACAGAAATGTAAATCAACTCCAATTGGAATTTACTGTTTAAAGGGAAGGTCCAAGCAAAATAAAAAAAATGAGTTTCACTTACCTGGGGCTTCTACCAGCCCCATGCAGCCATCCTGTGCCCTCGTAGTCACTCACTGCTGCTCCAGTCCCCCACTCACTGCTGCTCCAGTCCCCCGCTGGCAGCTTGCCGACCTCGGAGGTCGGCGGGCCACATTGCGTACATTTTTACGCATTACCGCTAGTGCAGGAACATTAACACATACATTTTTATGCGTTACTGGTTTAATGCGTACATTTTTACGCATTGAACCGGTAACGCGTAAAAATGTATGTGATCCCTCTCTGATCAGATTCCAACCAGGCTTGATTAATCTTCCATATCAGGTGAAGTGACAATCTATGAGTATATAACTAGCTTAACAGAGATAGATATGCTGACTTCCAACGAGTCTTTTGGTTTTTTTCGTTCATTTTTTGCATTCTCTGTTTGGCCAAATACTTTGGAGTTGACTCTGCATTCTCTTATTGGTCCAATGCTTCTGAGTTCTGTGATTAGGCTAAAATACAGAGTTGTGATAATGCAGTATTCCTGCAGAAATCTGACTTCCAATTTCTGATTAACAATCGAAAATCCTAATTTCTGCGATATCCAAATGAGCATCCCTACTTAAAAGGCATTTTATTTATAAGGAGAAACAAGGAAATGGATCAGGTCCATTGCATCATCCACTTTTTACTCTTCCTGCTATGCTGTGGAATGATAAATAGAAAGAACTGATCATTATTCACAACCACAGAGATGCTTTTGCTATAATATGTATACAAAAAGTCAGGTACATAGATATAGTGTAAATGATAGATATATGGATAGATAAATAGCTATTATCACATAAACAAGTGCGATCTCATGCTGCAGTTACAATTAATGTAATACTTTAATATTGTAGTTTATAAAATGTGATGTTAGTCAGCAAAAGTCATTCGTCTATAAGTTACAAATGTACCATTTTGTAACCAGAAGCTTAGCTGTGAGGAGTCTGAATTCACAAGGAGAGTCTAACTCCACATTATATGTGGGATTGGTACAGCATCATAAGCTTCAAACCACTGAGCTTTGCATTAAGATATAGGAGAGAACTGGGTAGCGGAAACCCTTTAAAGGAGCTTAAGTTGCCTAGAAATGCTCTGTTAACATTGTTCTCCTAAGTAGCCTGGAGGTACGGACAATGATTTTGTAATCAGGAGAGCCTGAGCCTTGATAGAAAGAAGAAGTCTGTTAACCGAATCCAGACTAATGAAGCTGAAGCAATGTTCAGAGGGAAACAGGCAATTTTATGCATTTACTTAGCTTGAGAGAAGAGAAGACAGACAGAGGTAGAAAAATGCTATGACAGAATGTAATAGAGAATAGGCCTCTGACATTAATTTCCCCAATGGGCTCCTTACATGCCAATTCACATCCTCTTTGTTTCAGCAAAGAGCTGATGTCTTTCTTATTAGGTAAGTTTCTATTGTTACACTTTATGACACAGAAATCTGTGATTGTTAAATAAATGGAACTATTTTGTATGCAGGCTTTGAGTTTTACAACATTTAAGGCGATATAAAATAAAAGTGGAAAAAAAAATCACATGCCCATCTTATCCACTGTCTTCTCTTTCAGAGCAATAAAAGAAAGATAGACCATTTGGCCTGTGCTTTAAAGAGCAACTATTAGCCTGGAATGCCTGGAAAAAAAAACACATATGCAGGTAGATAATTTCATGCTCTACTTACACAGCAGATGTGTTGTACTGTCCACGTCTTGATTTCAAAGATGTTAAACATTGTAAATGAGGAGAATGCTGATTGTGGCAGTGGCCATCTTGGTCCCACAGGCTGAAACTTCCCCCCTCCACATCCCTTCTCCTCCCCGCACTATTCTCTGCACTACCACCGGAGGCAGTGCAGAGAGTATAGATGGGAACTCCAGCGCCTGGAACCATTGGTAGGTGAGTCTCTGTGCACTACCTTTATTCCTCCTCACTGTGCTTAGTAATAGTGTGGGGAGGAGATCCCGATGGGGGATGTGGGGGAGGCAGATGCAGCTGCGCCTGGAGTTGAGAGGGGGCAGGCATGGCACACTTGAGGAGGGGGGCCGAGGACAGGCGGCGGCTGGTTCCACCTGTGTCTCCATCCTGTCAGTTCATGGAGCGGGGCTCCGTGAACAGCCTGCGAGCCTCTGATCGTGGCTCGCAGGCTAAATGTAAACACCCAGGGACGTAATCCCCAGTGTTTACATCATACGCCGCTGCTGTCACAGCAGCGCTGTAAAGGAGATCGGCAATCCCCGGCCTCTGATTGGCCGGGGATCGACACCATCTGATAGGCTGAAGCCTATCTGAGGTGGTACAGGACGGATCGCTGTCTTGTACCGCCTATATTGAGAAGGGAAGGGAGGGAAGGAGAGGGAGGGGGAATATTGCTACGGAGGGGGGCTTTGAGGCACCCCCCCGCGAGGCACAACTAGGCAGCGGCGATCAGACCCCCCTCAACAGGACATCCCCCTAGTGGGAAAAAAAGGGGTGAAGTCTGATCGCCCTGCCTGCCACCTGATCTTTGCTGGGGGCTGAAGAGCCCACCCAGCACAGATCATACAAAACAGGGTTGGTTGTTAAGAGGTTAACCACTTAATCCTATCTGGATGGATATTTCCATCCAGATAGGCTACACTGCTGCTGTTGACAGGCGCATGCGATCATGTTCGCTCCTGCTGACTTCCATTAGCGCGGAGATCAATTAATGGGAACACAGTTGCCATTCATTGATCTAAGTCCCCGTATGAAAGACCGACGCCGTCCAAGAGACAGCTGCGTCTTTCACAAAGCCCCTACCATCCCATAGTAATTCTATGCATACAGAAGGGAGCTGCATGGACATCTTGTGGCCAAATAGTAAAATTACATCTGGAAATAAAAACATTTAACCCTTATCTCTCAGACTCCCCAATAGCTACACAAAATGTTTTTTGTCAAAAAATAAAATAAAATAAAATATATACAATAAAAAAAATACATAGTTACCTTAGGGACTGAACTTTTTTAATATGTATGTAGTAATGTATATTACTGTTATTTTTTAAATTATGGGCTTGTAATAAGTGATGGACTCAAAACTGAAACATGCACCTTTATTTCTAAATAAAATATCGGCACCATACATTGTGATAGGGACATAATTTAAATGGTGTAATAACCGGGACAAATGGGCAAATAAAATACATGGGTTTTAATTATGGTAGCATGTATTATTTTAAAACTATAATAGCCAAACCTGAGAAATAATGCATTTTTCCCATTTTTTTCTTAATCTTCTTGTTAAAATGGATGTATAATAAAATAATTCTTAGCAAAATGTACCACCCAAAGAAAGCCTAAATGGTGTTGGAAAAAACAAGCTATAGATCATTATATGATAAGTAGTGATAAAGTTATTGGCGAATGAATGGGTGGTGAATATTGCTCGGATGCATAAGGTGAAACAACACTGAAGGCTGAGGTGGTTAAGTAAGGTGCTAAGTGATTTCTAATGTTTTTGTGATTTTTTTTTTAAATAGAGTAGAAAAAAAAGAGACAAAATCCTCCCCCCCCTTCCCCCTCCTGCCTCTATGCTATGTCCTCTACACAGGCACATATTGCCAGGATGGCTGACCCAGCCAGTGTGGGGCTCTGCTTCCTGAACAATACCAGCTCTCATAGACCATTACATGGGGAAGGGGGGGGGGGGGTTCATTGCAAAAGAGGAAAAGAAAAGGAAGAAGTCAAAGAAAGGAAAGAAAGGCTGTATTTTTTTTACCAGAATTCCAGAATTCCAAATGCTACATTTATATCCACAGTGTAGCATTTTGGTAGCGGTATTTTACTTGAGCTAGAACTTGGACTAGTCAACGGGAAAGAATTGTGAAGCCGACCCGAGTATAAGCCGACCCCCAACTTTTACATAAAAAAACTGGGGGAAAAAGATTGACTCGAGTATAAGCCGAGGTCAGGGGTTGCATTGGTAGCAAAAGATGCACCTATCCCATATCAGCAAGAGGTTAATGCTTTTGCAGATCAGTGTGGTTTAAAGCAGCATCAGTAGATAGTTACCTATCCTCTATTGCCTCACAATAGAACACTTTCCAAACACACACAGCTTTTGTGCAGAGTAACTATCAGACACAACAGATTGTTACAATAAGCAAACATCATAAGGGCTGGAGGCAGCAACACACCCTGAAGTCCCAACAATTGCAGGCCTGCTGTTTGCACTGCAGCATAGGTATCTTGTGCATACAGTGGTTTGACTTAAGGAGGACCTGTAGTGATGGCTGTGGGCTGCTTTCGAAGTGATAGCAGTGTGTTGTGGATTTGCATACAAAGCTATAGCTTTGTGCTGTCTCCTTATGTGTGCTGTGTCCTGTGTCCCCCACCAGAGCAGCACTGCATATCTACTGCAGTGGATTTGCATACAAAAGTGACAGCTTTGTGCTGTCTCCCGCTGTGTGCCTAGTCCCCCGCAGATTTACATACAGCACAAAGCTTGTGCTGTCTCCCACTGTGTGCTTTGTCTCTCATTCCGGCAGAGTGGTGCGCGTGGCATATTTACCAGTGACGATGCACTGGTTCGCCACCTTCCGAGTGTCCCCGCCGGCATATGTCTTCTTATGCTCTCCAATCCACACTGCCCGCCAGGAAACATCTTTAATTGGTCAGTGGCGTCATTGAGATGAGACTCCGACTGACCAATTAAAGATGTTTCCTGGCGGGCAGCGTGGATTGGAGAGCGTAAGAAGACATATGCCGGCGGGGACACTCAGAAGGTGACGGATGCGTGCATCGTCACTGGTAAATATGTCACGGGCACCACTCTGCCCGAACGGGGGACAAAGCACACAGCGGGAGACAGCACAAGCTTTGTGCTGTATGTAAATCCACGGCGGCCGCACTGCTCTGGCAGGGGACACGGCACACAGCGGGAGACAGCACAAAGCTGTCACTTTTGTATGCAAATCCGCAGGGGCCGTGCTGCTCTAGTGGAGACGGGGGACACTTTATTTTATATTTGTTCATAGTGGGGGTAATTGACTCGAGTATTGGCCGAGACCCCACTTTTAGGACATTTTTTTGGACCAAAAAACTCAGCCTATACTCGAGTATATACGGTAGTTCCAAACACTAGTCACTTTTCCCCTAAATACAAAGCTGAAGGGTAATATCTCCCTTTAATGCAACAATAGCCCCATGCAACTATAAATAATTATTTAAAGAGGAACTCCAGTGAAAATAATGTAATAAAAAGTGCTTATTTTTTACAATAATTTTGTATAAATGATTTTAGTCAGTGTTTGCTCATTGTAAAATCTTTCCTCTGCCTGATTTACATTCAGACATTTATCACATGGTGACATTTTTACTGCTGGCAGGTGATGTCACTGGAAGAAGATGTTGCTTGCTTTTTTGCCAGTTGGAAACAGCTGTTATTTCCCACAATGCAACAAGGCTCCCACAGTGTGATGTCAGGACCTCAGAGTGGGAGGGGTTTCACCACAAAATCACTGTTTGGGTTGTTTGGGATGAAGTTAAATCCTTAGTTACGGTTTCTCTTTAAATATTGTAAAAAAAAAATAATCTTTAAATGTGATCATTATGAGACTAAGGTGGAATAAGCAGACTAGCTGCTTTGTAGTAGAATAATATGTTGAGAAATCCATTTATTTGTACATATAGGTTATATACATTAGGTTACAGTGCACACTTGGAGTAATACAGGATCTTCTCAAAAAATTAGCATATTGTAATTAAGTTCATTATTTTCTGTAATGTACTGATAAACATTAGACTTTCATATATTTTAGATTCATTACACACAACTCAAGTAGTTCAAAGCCTTTTATTGTTTTAATATAAATGATTTTGGCATACAGCTCATGAAAACCCAAAATTCCTATCTCAAAAAATTAGCATATCATGAAAAGGTTCTCTAAACGAGCTATTAACCTAATCATCTGAATCAACTAATTAACGCTAAACACCTGCAAAAGATTCCTGAGGCTTTTAAAAACTCCCAGCCTGGTTCATTACTCAAAACCGCAATCATGGGTAAGACTGCCGACCTGACTGCTGTCCAGAAGGCCATCATTGACACCCTCAAGCAAGAGGGTAAGACACAGAAAGAAATTTCTGAATGAATAGGCTGTTCCTAGAGTGCTGTATCAAGGCACCTCAGTGGGAAGTCTGTGGGAAGGAAAAAGTGTGGCAGAAAACGCTGCACAACGAGAAGAGGTGACCGGACCCTGAGGAAGATTGTAGAGATGGACCGATAGACTGAGTCTGGAGTAGAAACATCCAGAGCCACCGTGTACAGGCATGTACAGGAAATGGGCTACAGGTGCCGCATTCCCCAGGTAAAGCCACTTTTGAACCAGAAACAGCGGCAGAAGCGCCTGACCTGTACTTGACACTGGACTTCAGGCATTTTGGCATTTCCCTCTCCCCAGTCTTCCTCCAGACTCTGGCACCTTGATTTCAGAATGACGTGCAAATGTTGCTTTCATCCGAAAAAAGTTCTTTGGACCACTGAGTAACAGTCCAGTGCTGCTTCTCTGTAGAATTGAACAGAATAAAGACAATGGGCAAGAGTTGCCCGTGGCAGTAGTTCTTAAACACTTGATCATCTTACCCACATAAGGATAGTGGGTGGGGCAAACCCCAACACTATAATATTGCTACAAAGTATCCGAACATATACGGGTTACCAGCCACCTTAATGTATCAAGTATCAAAATTTCTTAATCAATCAAGAACATACATAATTTCTAATAATAAACATATGAAAGGAGCAATCATGATTCAAAAATTTAAAATTTGCGTATGCAAAAGCTAATATAGCCATCAAAACAGCACCAATAATTAATATCCCAGTTCAATGATATATATGGTCAATCCCACTCTTACACACTTCAAGCATCCCGCGCATTCACACTGGTGCCATGCAGATAATAAGTGCTTGCGGTGGGGGCCCCCTTTAAGACTTTTTTTGTACTCCAGCAGGATCCAGATAGCAACCACTATTGATGGAATAGAGTAATCCCCTTACTTGAAATCAATGATTTTGGGGCTAATGCACTGGATATCCCCAAAGCTGTTATTAATCATTTGTCCATAATAAGAAAAAGGGTGGATCTCAACGCAGGTAGGAAGTTACTGATGTCCATTTAGTTTGGCGTACATCACAATTCCATTCAGCGTTGAAAAGTGGCAACAATGGATATAAGGCCGTTCAATTCATCCGCTCAGCCTAATGATTGAGTCACCTCTGCTCGGATACAGTCCGGTTACACTCCGGTTAACTGCCTTCTCTCAGCGAGGCCGACAGCGGGAAGCAAGACGCCAAACATACATCAGCGCGGAAGCGTGGCCGGGAACTCAGGCTGCGTTGCTCCGCCCACCGACGTTTCGCGTCATGTGTGACGCTTCATCAGGGTGTGGCCTTGGCATACAACAAGGCGATTAAAAACAGTCTGAAGGCCCGCCCCATCTCCATGCCGGTAGCGTTACTCATACTCCAGCGGGATTTTCTCCAAAAAATAAACAGGCGACCGGCCTTATGTGGATGTGTCAATCTCCAATCAACATCTATATATAGCAGGCATGATTGCCAGGTCTTTCAATATTACTCACAATACAGCAAGCCATCTCATAGGCTGACAGCCATACGTGCGCATCTCAACGTTTAGTCAGCACTTACACAGAGCAGGCAGACTCAAATGGGTCCCATAGAAATCCACAATGGCACCATAAATCCGCTGTCCAGTACGCGGAAACACAACTCGGCAGCACCAACACATAAAGCATCCAGATGGACCATGCTCCATATTGTCAGGTATAATCATTAATGACTTCACTCAATCCATTAATTTTTACTTAGTTAACCGCAAAGCCCTTTATTTAGTTATCCCAAGAAGGGTTAGACGAATGGATACATACAGTTTACTGTTATTTTGTTTTTTGGCACTTGGCAATGCATGGCACCCCCCACTCATTGCGGGTTCACACATATCCCAATCTATCAATCATATCGTCGAATCCGCAGAAATGGAGTTAAATCCAGCTCTGCATTCAAACCGAAAGGTGCCACTGTATTTAATTTAAAGATCCAAGACGCCTCCTTGCAATACAGCAGTTCATCAAAATCCCCCCTTCTTATAGATACCTTCAATCTATATATACCTTTAACTAGAGTGCCTGTCAGATCGTTGTTATGATGTTCTCTATAGTGTTCATATATGCCCCCCATTGCCTTACCTCCTCTAATTTTGCCCAGATGTTCTAACACCCGCTCCTTCATGGCCCTCTTCGTCTTGCCAACGTATTTGAGCTTGCATGGGCACTGTATCATATAGACGACACGTGTCGTATTACAATTAATAAATGATCGTATATCGTATTCTACATCACCCATGCTATTTTCAAACACATTTGTTCGCTCAATGAAAGGGCAGAGCTTACACCCACTACATCTATATGACCCATTAGGCATGCCTCTCTGTAGCCACGTGTCATTATTGACACTGTACTCACTATGGACTAGTTTGTTTTTTAAATTGGGTGCCCTTTTAGCAGTAAGCAGTGGGCGTGGGCCCACTACTTTAGCTATTTCGTCCGAGGCTGTTAAAATTGGCCAAAATGTAGACAGCAATGTTCGCAAATTCTCCAAGTGGGTACCATAACTGGTCACGAGCCGCATATGCCCCCCTCCCCCCACATCAGACCTTCCCCCACGAGTGGCCAAGAGATCCCTTCTATCTAGATTCCACGCCCGTTTTAGCGCCCTCCGCAAAACTGAATGGGTATATCCACGTTCGCGGAACCGTTCATACATATCCCTTGACTCTTTCCGAAAGTCATTGTCATCCGAACAGTTCCTCTGTAACCGGAGAAACTGTCCATAAGGGATACCTCTTTTTAACGGATGGATGATGACTGGAGGCATGAAGAAGCGTATTGCCCGCTGTTGGCTTCCGAAAGGATGTAGAAATCACCCTATTTCCCTCAACCCTAAGGCGCAGATCCAGAAAGGAAATCTCACTACCGTATGAGTACGTGAGTTTAATATTGCGTTTATTAGAGTTGAGGGCAGAGACAAATAACTCAAATTTGCCCACACTGCCACTCCATGCCACCAAGACGTCATCTATGTACCGAATCCATAGGGCGACGTGCGCCCCAAAGTCTGGGTTAGGGAATACATCTCTGCATTCCCACAATCCCAGATGTAGGCATGCATATGCGGGGGCGCACATCGCCCCCATGGATGTACCGCGCACTTGGCGGAAATATTTACCGCCAAAACTAAAACAATTCTGCGTTAGAATCAAGCGCATACAATCAACAAGGAACTCGTTATGGGCCCCTGCGGAGGGATATCTCTCGTGGAGGAAGAAGGACATTGCGCGGAGCCTGTCCTCATGCGGAATCGAAGTGTACAAAGTGTACAACACCGATTCCCACAAGGACGGACCCCGGGGGCAGCTCGAGACCAGCAAGGACACCCAGGACATCACGGGTGTCTTGGACATATGATGGCAAAGATCGTACCAATGGACTTAATTTTTTGTCTATGAATTGCCCCATTCGTTGGGTGGGACTGCCCACCGAAGACACGATGGGTCTTCCTGGGGGATTGGAAGGGGACTTATGCAGCTTTGGTAGAACGTATATAGTGGGAATGTTATATGTATCTACCTTCAGATATTCCCATTCGGTTTCAGAAATGTGGTTGTGAAAGAGACCATCATCTAACAAATCATTAATTCTGTCCTTTATCAAAGGAAAGGGGTTTTCACGTAGAGATAAATATGTATTTCTATCGCTCAGCTGTCTTTCTATTTCATTAACATACATATCCTCATCAAGTACCACGATGTTTCCCCCTTTATCACTTGGTTTAATAATTATCTTAGGTGCTGAGATTAGTTCTTTTAGCGCATCTACTTCATCTTTACTTAAATTTCTATCCTCAGGGGTTGGAGACAGGTGCAGTTTCCACAGCTCTTTTTCTATAGTGTCTAGGAACACTTCAATATACTTATTTTGGGATAAAGGAGGCATATAACTGGATCTAACTTGTAGTCCTGAGGGTGGTGGTCTCATTCCACTATGTTCATTAAGGTTCATTACTGGGGGGGGGACATTCCCTCATCCACAACTGACCCTTCCCACGTATTTTCATCAAATAGAGCTTCCAGTGCAGACAGGGTCTCCCTCTCATTCACTGTAAGACTCACATAGTTTTCTCTCATCTGATGGTCTGGAGGATTAGTATTACCATAAGTTACTCTAAGAAGTACTTTTCTCAGGAACAGATAAATATCTTTATATATTTCAAATACATCTCCCGAAGTTGCTGGTGAAAAGGACAATCCCTTGTTTAATAGAGAAATGTGTTTATCTTGTAATTCAAAAGTCGACAAATTGACCACATTTTGACTCCCAGAGATGCTCAAGCTGTCACCTTCCTGGCTGTCTCGCTCCTTGTCAAACGCCTGTCCATTGCTTTTCCTATTTCTATTTGAACCTGTTCCACTTCTTCCATATCTCTCTGTCGCTCCCTTCTCATCCTGTATCTCTCTCCGCTGCCTTCTCCCCTCCCTCCTCCTCTTCCCCCTCGCCTTCCTCTGTTTTTTCGTCTGTTTGTCCTGTCTTGATCTAAAAACGTGACCGACTTTCTACTACTGGCTCCTGATCCTTCTGAGACATCTGTATCAAAACTTGAAGCCTCTGTACTCATCTGTCCCTCTGATCCTGTTCTCTTTCGTCGTTTACTCCTTTTCTTCTCAAGTCTTTTAATAGGGTTCAGGGCCTCGTCTAAGTCCCAACGTGCTACATCTTTTTGAAATTTTTGCTGTTTTTGTTTTTTAATGGCAGCCTGCATGTTTTCAATCTGTTTTTTCAGACTGTCATTAAAAGAGGAAAACTGGCTATGTGTACTCAAACCTTCAAGTGCAGCTGCACTGCCCATAACCTCCTCTGTCACCTCTCTTAACTGCTTCTCTGTAGCCCAGGTCAGGCACTTCTGCCGCTGTTTCTGGTTCAAAAGTGGCTTGACCTGGGGAATGCGGCACCTGCAGCCCATTTCCTGCACACACCTGTACACGATGGCTCAGGATGTTTCTACTCCAAACTCAGTCCACTGCTTCCGCAGGTCCCCCAAGGTCTGGAATCGCTCCTTCTCCACAATCTTCATTAGGGTCCAGTCACCTCTTCTCGTTGTGCAGCGTTTTCTGCCACACTTTTTCCTTCCCACAGACTTCCCACTAAGGTGCCTTGATACAGCACTCTGGGAACAGCCTATTCGTTCAGAAATTTCTTTCTGTGTCTTACCCTCTTGTTTGAGGGTGTCAATGATGGCCTTCTGGACAGCAGTCAGGTCGGCAGTCTTACCCATGATTGCGGTTTTGAGTAATGAACCAGGCTGGGAGTTTTAAAAGTCTCAGGAATCTTTTGCAGGTGTTTAGAGTTAATTAGTTGATTCAGATGATTAGTTTAATAGATAGTTTAGAGAACCTTTTCGTGATATGCTAATTTTTTGAGATAGGAATTTTGGGTTTTCATGAGCTGTATGCCAAAATCATCAATATTAAAACAATAAAAGGCTTTGAACTACTTCATTTGTGTGTAATGAATCTAAAATATATGAAAGTCTAATGTTTATCAGTACATTACTGAAAATAATGAACTTAATCACAATATGCTAATTTTTTGAGAAGATCCTGTAATTATTTGAATTTCCTGCCTGGGCTTGTTTGAATTTGTTGGTGAGAATTCGAAGACATAACAACATAAGTTGTTCAGGTGATACCTTTAACCTTCTGCCGCCCGCATCACGCCAGTAGGCGTGGCCGCGGCGGCAGGCCCAGGACCACCTAACGCCAATTGGCGTAAAGTCCTGGGGCTCTGTTTTGCATGAGATCGCGCGCATGGTGCGCGCGCATCTCATGCTCGGAGGGCGGAGCTCCGCCCCGCCTTCAGTCTCCGAGCGGCTATTGCCGCTCGGGAGACTGTTAGACGGTGATCACGCCGTCTATTTACTAGGTGCAGCGCTGCGATGAGCAGCAGCGCTGCACTGGGGACAGCTGTGTGACACGGCTGTCCCCATGGGGGACAAGAGAGCGATCGGCTCTCATAGGCAGAAGCCTATGACAGCCGATCGCCATAATTGGCTGGCTGTGGGGAGGGAGGGAGGGAGGGAATAAACTTAAAGAAACAGGGGTTTTGAACAAAAAAAACAAAACAATAATATTTATTTAAAAAAAAATAAACATGGGGGGAGCGATCAGACCCCACCAACAGAGAGCTCTGTTGGTGGGGAGAAAAGGGGGGGATCACTTGTGTGCTGAGTTGTGCGGCCCTGCAGCTTGGCCTTAAAGCTGCAGTGGCCAATTTAGCTTAAAATTGCCTGGTCACTAGGGGGGTTTAGCCCTGCAGTCCTCAAGTGGTTAAAGACTAACTGTACAAGATTTCTATGCAAGCTTTCAAAACTTCAAGTTTCTTCTTCAGGCATGTTCCAGAACTGGATCAGAACCATATGGTATGGTGTGAGTGAGTAATCACTAGGTATATAGTTCCCCTGTTCGCAATGCTCCACAGCATCCCCTCCTCCTTCCCATTAACTGGTGTTGACCATAAGGTCAATAGAAAATCAATGCTGCTCTGCTTTTGCAAGTAGAAAATGAATGGCATACTATACCTTTCAGCTCCGCCTCTACACATGCCTCCCTCCTGGCCAATAGAGAATGCTGCATTGCCCCTCCCCCTAGTAATAAGGCTGCTCGGTTTTGCCTATAGGGCCCACACCACCCAGCCTAAAGCCAAACCTAGCCGCCCCCTCCCCCCACTGTGGCTCAACTCACATTCGGAAATCTGGAGCTGATGGCTAAGGCATAGTGTAACAGTGCAGAATTATACCCAGCCAATCCGTAGAATGACCCAGCGCCACTCTTTTTTTTGCAGTAATATGTACCAAAAGCTTGTCTATTTTCCTAAAATTTTTATTTAAAAAAAAAACCTATTCCGTTTTACTCAAACTGTCATTGTATTGTCTTCTCAGATAAAGTTATAGCACCGTAGCTGGTTTCCAGCAAATAGCCATCACCCCCCCCCCCCTCCCCCTATTAAAATTAGCATTGTGGTGCTTTCTAATTTCTATCTCCAGTAGAGAAAACACAATGGTGTTTGTTTTTTTAAATTCGACTAAAAAAACTCTTGAAATCATGCCAATGAGATATTTAAACCTCTTGTCTCCCACAAATTTCCCTCTTCCATCATCCTACAAGGCCAAATACATCTAGATAGGTAGAAAGTGGAGCAGATGACATTTGGCAGCCATAAGACTTGAGTAAAGATAACAAACAAGAGAGCAGTAGAGCAGGTGTTAACAGGTTAAGAGTCAAGGCAGTCTGCAGACAAGCATAGTCAGAATCAGGCTGGCCGTAAACAAAAATGGTTGAAGACAAGCAAAAGGCCAGGGTTGTCAGTAGTGAGCATGCATGGCTAGGAGTGATCTATGTCAATAACAGGAACCCAGAAAGGGAGAATAGTGAAGCACACTGGAGTCTGAGGACAGGAGACATGAATACCTGTATAGCTCAGGTATGAAACAGTACTATGAGTTACCCTATGTAGCTGACTGTGGTATTTTAAATGGAAACTTATGGGACATGTGACATAATGTATGTATAGTGCCAAGCCCACAAATTAATATGCTGTTTTTTTTTCTTTCTGAACTATGCAACTGAATGTTTTCTCCAGTCGGGACAATAGCGGCCCTCACTGATAAGGAATTACAGCAATAAAATAATTTCCTACCAGAAAACTGAGAGCAAGGGATAGATAAAAAAGGTCAACAGTTCATTTAATTAAGCACTCTGGGACACAGGACAGATTGTTTCATTGAGATGAGGCAAAACAATAAATCTAGTTTTTAAACATAACGTAAAACTGTGGGCTATCTATAAGTGATTATTGAGAGTAGGAGGATAGATACAATTGTGTATCTCATCAGTTCATTTTTCCTTAAAGCGGAATATAACACAGAATTTCTTCTTTGCTCTAAAAGATTATTTACAGCATATAATATACTAACACAATGTTTATTTTTTGAGTAAAACAGCATTCAAAGGGTTACATCACAGGGCTGACTCTTTCTTCTGCAGGGAGAACCCGCATCCCAACTGTTTATGATCTTATCTTGTGTACACATTCTTTACTTGATACATTTATGTAAACATTCTCTGGCTGTAGGACTTCAGCTGATGAGTGCTGAAGTGAAAAACAGATCAGAAATAACTGCTGGCAGCATTTACAACAGAATGACAACAGTTATAAATAAAATGCACCAGCAGCTTTCAAAGTAAATTAACTGAACTTTGGGAAGTTATAATATCTAAATGAATATTAATACTTGTGCACAAAAGCAAATATGATAATTGTATGGGTTATAAAAAGTAGGAAAACACATTTTTGTTGAAAATTTTGTCAGTTTTAAACCGCTTGAAGTTTCACTCTAAGTAATTTGGTGGGACACAAGGTAGAGTTTCCCATATATGGGCAGGAAGTGGTGCATGCACACATTTCGCCTGCATGCAAAATAAATTGTAAAGGGAAAAAGCCTTTTTGCTGTAAAACTTATTTATTGGTAAAATGTCATGCATTTGAAATAACACATTTCCTAGTTGGAGCTGTCATTAACATCTACTGTACATAAAGTTATGTAGCACCTAATGACATGCGCTCCTCTCTCATCGTCTGGCATGCAGGGGCATCTGCTAGGGACAAGTACAAACTGTGTAGAGTAATCAGCACCGCAGAAAAGATCATTGGAGTGCCCCTGCCGCCCCTTGATCTCCTTCACACTTCACACACCAGAATGAGGACAAGAGCCATCAAGATCTCGCAAGACCCCTCCCACCCCGGCAACCGCTTGTTCAAGCTTCTTCCACTGGGCCGCCGTTTCAGAGCCATCCCCTCCAGAACCACCAGATGCTGGAGTACCTTCTTCCCTCAGGCGGTACACCTTCTGAACTCAACCTCGAGTTTCCCAGGACGAGTTCAGCCATCCCCTGGCTGATCGATTCTACTGGCCGCTCGCACCATCCTCACTGGCCCTTGTTCTGAATGCATGTTCCCTAGGCTCACACCATGTATGTCATGTTGTTATTTTGATGTAGTATATGCTATGTTTGCTATGTTTGTATATGTTCGACTGCCATGCCATGTGTACCAAAAACAATTCCGGGTACTTCATTCCACGTACTTGGCGAATAAAGCTGATTCTGATTCTGATTCTGATGTTTAAGTAGTAAATTATACATTTTTAAAACTGACTGTATTTACACGTATACATTGGCACTGTAAATATAACCTGCATATTATAGTACATATTTGAGTCTCTTTTAAACAAAAAGACATCTACCGTAACTGTAATTTTCTGTTCAGAACATTTTCCAAATATTCCTATATTCCTATAGGGCCCAGCAGAAGATAGACATGGATAACAACATATGTCAGCATTCATATAACAACACATAAGAACACTGGACATAGAATGTGACAACAGAAAAGGAAATGATAGATTCTAGTAGAGCTGCGGCACAAGACATATAATATCTCCTGCAATTTTCTAGGCTTCAAGTTGTCCTAGTCATGTCTGGACTATATGATTTGTGTGAAACTAATGAAGCCTGATTTACACGTTTTTTACCTATAGGCATAGGCCACAACCACATAAAACTATATATATTTGTTTAACTCCTATGGGTATGCATGTGCACACACACACACACACACACACACATGCGTGCACGCACACACACACACACACACACACACACACGTATGTACACACACAAACAAATACACACACACACACACAAACACACACACATTCACACACACACACACACACACGTATGCACACACACAAACAAACACACACATACACACACACACGCATTCACACACACACACTCTCACACACACACTCACACACATCACACACACATCACACACACATCACACACACACATCACACACACACATCACACACACACATCACACCACACACACACACACACACGCACGCACGCACACACACATACACACACACACACACACACACACACACACACACACACACACACTCACACAAACTCAGGCATATCAATATTATAATTAAAGCAGAGCTAAAATTTACTTACAAACTAGCATTGAGAGGATAAATGCTTCTCCATTCAGTATGGAAGAATTAGGGCCTTTTTCCAATAGGGGTGATGTGCAGCGATTCCCAACATGCAAATTTGTACTGGGAACAGCAGCCTATTGAAATCAATAGTCTGCCTCCAAGTGTGTGTATGTGTGTGTGCGTGCGTGCGTGCGTGCGTGTGTGTGTGTGTGTATGTGTTTTGCAATGGATTTTTGGATAATTATATTCATCACCAGTGCCTGTGAATGGACACATACAGAAGCAGATTTTCTAAACAGGTAAAAAACAGGCAATGAAGTTTTTTATGTTGGTTAATAAATAATGTTTGGAAAAGCTTTCTACTGTATGTCCTCTTGATCAAAGTTGTAACCATTATGCTCCGTAACTTCACAGTTATGAAAAAAAAAAAAAAGCAAAACTATTATTTGGAAAGAAGTTAAACAATTAATAAAAGGACTTGTCAATTCTGAGAAAATGCATTTTAAATAATTCTAAATGTTTTTTAAACTCGGTAAAATGACATTTGCTGTGCTGAACTTTAACCACTTGAGGACCGCAGTGGTAAACCCCCCTAAAGACCATGCCTTTTTTCTGCTAATTGGTCACTGCAGATTTAAGGCCAAGCTGCAGGGCTGCACAACACAGCACACAAGTGATTCCCCCCCCTTTTCTCCCCACCAACAGAGCTCTCTGTTGGTGGGGTCTGATCATGTCATACGGCTGTCCCCAGTACAGCGCTGCCGCAGATCGCAGCACTGTACTTAGTGAAAAGACGGCCGTTTCGCTGTCTAACAGTCTCCCGAGCTGCAATCACCGATCGGAGACTGAAGGCGGGGCGGAGCTCTGCCCCCCCGAGCAGGAGATGCGATCTCCTGCAAAATGCAGCCCCAGGACTTGACGCCGATTGGCGAGAGGCGGTCCTGGGGCTGGCGTCACGGCCACGCCCATTGGCGTAAGGCGGTCCCCCAGTGGTTAAATATAACAATCAAGTAAAAGTGCAGACATTTTTTTTATGTCCTGGTCATCAATGTGAGTGGTTGTCTGGCTAGCATCTGGCAGTTAGTACTATTGAATGAACCACCTTGTCCCACTAACAGAGATGGTCCGGACAGTTCACCGGCGAGCACTATTCAACGGTGATCGTGTATTCATGCTCGTCCCGAATTCGACCTGCCCCCATACATCATCGTTAGGCTAAACTTTGACCCCTTACATCACAGTCAGAAGGCACATGGCAGCCAATAAGCCTGCACTCCCTCACAGACCCACCCGCCCCCGATAAAAAATGCTGCAGCGCCCACCATGTTCCAGTCTGTCTTCTGCTGGAATAGTGGGAGGAAGGGACAGAGCTTGCTGGAGATAGGCAAAGAGTTAGCTAGGCGGCTTGTTTATTTTGATCTTTGCTGGCTCATTGCTGTTTAATTAAAAACTTGGAAGTGCACGTAAAGCTGGCCATACACACGTTAATTTTTTTCTTAGATTTCTGACTGGTTTAATCACTTTGATCGAATTTGTTGGTAATTTGCTTTAACATATTCATTTATTAGCTAACTTTCAATCAATTTTGGGCAGCTTTGTATCCTAAAGTATAACTGGACATGTTGGAAATTCTCTTTACGGTGAAGGTGATGCAGAGGTGGTGAGGAATTAAAGACCCATAGTATTTTAATGCACCCAGAACTTGATCAATGCTCAAGAGATCACTGCTGAAATATACAAAAAGTTAGTTTGCCATGTAGGGTGGAAATCGATTACTATCCAATCGCATATCAATCAGATAGGGATCGATCAGCATGGCATATCAGGACGTAATTGACCTGTGTATGCCTAGATTGAGGATGACTAAATCTACATTGTTTAGGGAAGGGGACAGCTAGGTGTCAAAAATAAACAATGCTTAAAAGACCCAAAGACCTTTGACAACAACATGTCCAAGTGTCTCACAGAGATGCGAAAAACAGACATCGTTAGGTCCTTCTAGTGCCCACGCACCCACCGCAACTCTCATATCCATCCATCTCACCGCTTTGGCAGGAGCCATCACAAGTCAGTAGGGGCATGTTGATTTATGTTTGCACAGTGCTTGGTATCGGGAATCTGTTACAATAAATCCACCCTGTCGCAGATACAGTTGGTGCTCAACTCTTTCTACTGAATGTCTGCTTTTTGGTTTTCTTCCTTCCGTTCACTTTTCTAGAGCATACCGGGGGTACAAGCAAGTTACAGGATGCAGTGAGGTCATTCCATTCTTTCACCGTACAAAGTGCTGCACGCTGCATACCATACAGAGTGCCACACGATTCTATACCTTCTTGGTTTTTCAAATGCTTAAAAGACACCTAAAGTGAGAGGGATATGGAGGATACCGTATTTATTTCCTGTTAAAGTGAACCTGCAGACTAAAAATCTACTCAGCAGCACTGAAAAGGCTTGGTGTTTCTTTAAAGGGAACGTTAACTGAGAGGGATATGGATGTTTCCTTTTAAGCAATACCAGTTGCCTGGCTGTCCTACTGATCTCTTTGGCTGGAGTAGTGGCTGAATCACACACCTGAAACAAGCATGCAGCTAATCCAGTGTGACTTCAGTCAGAGCACCTGATCTGCATGCTTGTTAAGGGGCTGTGGCTAAAAGTATTAGAAACACAGGATCAGCAGGAGAGTCAGGCAACTGGTATTATTTCAAACGGAAAAATCCATATCCTTCTCAGCGTAGGTTCCCTATAACAGTTTCACAGCATAAGAACTTTGTTTTTCTTACCCACGCCTCATTCTTAGCTGCGCAGAAGAAAACTTTTCCCCTGATGCTGTGCAAAGCATGATGGGAATTCTGATGTTGTTCTCATTCTGCTGTTTTGGTGCAATTTTTTATTTTTTTTTATTTTGAATTTGAGATTTGAAGCCTAGTGCCCAGCTGGGAGGGGTGATCAGGGCACAGGACAGTTGGAACTGTGTCTCATGCTCCCTGTCTGTCACCTCCTTTCAACCAAAAACATGGCTGCCCACATGAAAAAGAGGGCTGCCTCCATGAAAACACACACATTTGCCTGTTCTTTTAAAACAGGGGGGGGGGGGGGGTAAGAGATTATATTTATTACCTATCTATTTTAATTAACATAACTAATGTAACTTAATGACAGTGTGTTTGTTTAGGCTGAAGTTCCCCTTTATACAATGCCATTGCCTGGCTGTACTGCTGCTCCTCCACCTGTAATCTGTTTAGCCAGAGGCTCTGAACATGCATGCAGATCAGATTTGTGACTTCTTTTATGCTGGGAATACATGGGTCAATTCTGGCACTCGATTCTGCGCCTGATCATTTTACCCGCTCGATTATCTTATCTTCCACTCATTTTTCTTATCTTCTTTCAATTAAAGGAATACTATCGATGTTTGCATTTATTTTTAAATGCTGTATGTTGTAGCACACATTAGGACAAGTACTAGGACCAATTTGATTCCTCACACAGCGGTTCCTCTCACCTGTAAAATCCTCCGTCAGTTTTGCCGTCAGTTTTGGATACAAAATGTATCTAAATACTGTGGCTCCCAGAGGGCTAGACCATATCTCTGCACAGGGGAGTTGCTATCAACTCCTCAGTTTATAGTTTAGTTATCAGCTTGCTGAAAGAATCTTATTGATATGGTGGTAAGGGGTTAAAGATTCTACCAACGTGTGTTTATTATCTTTGCTTCTCTTGACTAATAAAGATACTAATAATGCTAATTGTAGACAGTGGTCTGCCTCTCTTAGCAGCTTGTAAAGTGGATGCAGCCTGGAGTGAATCACCAAAAGCAGGCAGCCAGGCAACCAGTCTGAGTGTAAACACAGACTAGTGTTATAGCTAGTTATATTCCAGCAATATTACAGCTCATTTAGTTACCTGTTACCACCTCAGATCAGCCTATTTCTCCTCATGTCTCCTGCATGCTGTAAATGACACAGTGAAATCGATTTGTGAGCTGTGTGACAGAGTAACCAAGCAGCTCAGGGTGACCCAAACTACTATGAGCTGTGTGAGAAATGAATTTTTAAGCAGGGATAGCGGGAGAGAGACCTGGGTGAATAAATAAAATGCCCCTAGCTCTAGTGGTAATGTGTACACTAATATAGAGTATTAAAAAAAAAAAGTCATTTCAATCGATAGTATTCCTTTAACTTCAATGGTGAATCGAGCGGCAAAACGATCGAACAGTGATCCGACATGTCGGAAATTATCTATCTAACCATCTTAATGCCTCAGAATCAAGCTGTGTATTCCCAGCATTAGGTGTGTTAAAAGATGCCTGAAAGATCATTCACCAGGATGTCAGAAAACTTGTACTCTTTAGGGTAGGAACATACTAGGCAGAATCACATATGCGTTTCCACTATATGCTATGGGGAAAACTCATGCGATTCTGCCTAGTATGTTCCTTCCCTTAAAAGGAAATAAAAATGTCAGCCTCCATATCCTTCTCATTCCAAGTATCCTTTAACCTCCTTGCCGGTTTTCCCAACCTCAGCTCGGGGTAGAAAAAATAAGCTATTAGCGGTGATCCCGAGCTCAGGTCAGGGTAGGCATTGCAGTGCTTTACTTGTAGTTGTGGAGTCCTGCGCGCGATCTCGCTGCGCAGCGGGACTCCAGCCTCTCTCCCCGGCAGTGTGAGGTCTTTCCCTGGCCGCCAGGATCCCCCATGTCCCCGCTATTCTTCCGGGGACCCGGCAGCCAGTTGGAGCAGCGGAGCCGTGGTGGTGGCAGCAGAGCGGTGGTGGCAGCGTGACGTCATCTGGGGCGGGGCTAATATTGAAAACGAACTTCTCTATATTAGAGAAATATAGAGAAGTTCGTTTATATGTATATTAGCGCCATCTTGTGGGCAAAGAGAAAACTGCAGCACAGGAGCCCAGGAAGGTACATTTTTTTTTATTTTGCTGCAGATCTCCCTGCCAGAATGATTTTTTTCAGGTTTTAGGGTCTGAAAGAGTGGAAAAAATTGCACCGCTTTTAGACCCTAAAATCTGGAAAGAATCAGACCGCCAAGGAGGTTAAAGGACACCCGAAGTGAGAGGAATATGGAGGTTGCCACATTTATCTCCTTTTAAACAATATAAGTTGCTTGGTGTCTTGCTGATCTTTCATCACATCACTCACCTGAAACAAGCATGCAGAAAATACAGTCAAACTTCATTGTAATGTCTGATCTGCATGCTCGTTCACGGTCAATGGCTAAAAGGATTAGAGAAAAGAATAAACGGGATAGCCAGCCAATTTCCATTTTTAAAAGGAAATATGGCAATCTTCAAATTCATACGACTTCAGTTGACTTAATGATAGGTGCACACTTCAAGATTTTCAGGCAGATTTACTGTCAGATCGATTATTTCCAACAGGACCGATCTGATTTATGATCGTTTTACGATAGAAGTGAATGGAAAACAGTCAGAAATCGATCAGAAATCAGATCGGACATGTTGGAAATAATCAATCTGACAGTAAATCTGTCTGAAAATCTCATAGTGTGTACCCAGCATAAGAGAAAGAGAGAGGGTGAGAGAGAGAGAGAGAGAGAGAGAGAGAGGGGGAGGGTCAAATTATCTTAACTAGCAAAACATAAAAAACAAATGCTGGGCCAATGCAGTGTCCTCGGCATGCATTATGAACTCTTTATCTACTTTCTTGCCACATAGTGTCAGAATATCACTAACTCTTCACAAAGACAGGAAATTTCCATAATGTCTAAGACATTGTTAAAGAAGAATGTTGAAAGGGGGGAAATGTTCAGCTGCCATTTCCCAGGAAAGGTTTATTTGACGGGACTGAAACTCTCTATTGCAACTCATACTCCAATAACAACTTCAACGAGAAAAGATTTAGGTGTTATGTGACAGGTCTTCTTTAAGTGTCTCATTAATTTTAGGGGACAAAAGTTATTTTTTCTTTTTCCCTGAGCATGCTTTGGGTGCTTCTATTGCAGGATTTTTAAATATAGACAGTATAGATAACGGCGTGAGATGCACCCACCTGCACCCCTTGGGAATACTAGTAACTGTGTTTCATTGTGACCCAACATCTGTGTAAAGTCAGATTCTTTCGGAATCATGAGTATGTCCAAAATATTGTGGTCTCCCAGCACTCAATAGCCTTCATCTTAATCCCAGACCATTCGTCCAAACACTTCTACAGCCATCAATAGATTTAAGCTGTTTTTAATGCCTTCCTTGAACTTGCCTTGTCTGTTGTCAGCCAGCCAGAAGCTTTTTTTTATCAAGAGCCACATTCAAAGAGTCTGCCCTGCAGCTATCCCAGAGTGCACTTCTTTGTCAGAATCCTAATGACGATTCATATACATAAGAGACAATCTCCAGCTGGAAATCTGAAAAGCTTCTGGGTGTATATACAGTGCCTTGACCTCAGACCTAGTTCTATATTTTGATCTTGGGGATACAGCCTCCTAACATGTAGAATCCTAACCTATCTCCTGCAGTAAAAAGTGCCAGCTTAACCAATGCTCTCGGAACATGTAATGCTTTCCATGGCCTAGCAAAGTCAAGAAATTAGTTTTTCTTGCTAGCTGTAAAAATAAGGAATATTTTAAAAGTGTAGGATTAAATCACTTTGTGATGGGAATTAAAATAAATCATGTGAAGTATCTAAAAAAATGCAAAGTAAAACATGTCGATTTTCACAAATCCTTTAAGGGAACCTGTACTGAGTAAAATTATTTAAAATAAACACATGAGGTAACTTCAAATGAACATTACATAGTTACCTTGCCATCAGTTCCTCTCAGAAGCTCACCATTTTCTTCTGACAATAATCCCTTCCAGTTCTGACAACATTTTGTCAGAACTGAAATATATCAGTTATTTATCAGTTGCTGCCAGTTATAGCTGAGAGGACAACTGATGTGCCAAGTAATGTCTATGTTTCCCTATGGCTAAAGTGGGCGACATTACAGTTTAACAGTGTGCTGACCAAAAAGCTGTTATGGGGTAATGGCCATTTTCAAAGTGGAGGACAGAGAATTCCCTTGATCACAGTGGACAAACAGGATGCGGGAAAGGAGAAAGAGATTGAGGAGTAGACTACACGGGAGGTAAGTATGACTTGTGTATGCTTATTTTGACTTTTACATTTTCAGTTCAGGTTTTCTTTAAGCAGACAGATAAAAAGTGATCAAATTTAGCATTGCATTTATTCAATCTGATGAAATTATAGCTCGTGTGAATGTAAAATTGCATGTTCTGTTTAAAATGCATGTTAGCAGAAGCATGCCGTGCAATTTATAGTTAGGTTACTGTGGATATCTGAGGTGTGGCGGAAGTCTCCTGTAGACTAGCAGCCTTCTGGGCTATATGATATGTTGATGCTACTATGGTCCATATATACAGTATTTGACTTTTTCTCCTTAGTTTTCTTCCAGGTGATATTTTCACATCTGGTCAGTAGAATGCATTTTAAAACACCCGCAAGAAAGAAAATTCTCAAAATAATTTTGATAAAACTTTTCCATCCACCGTATTTTTAGGACTATAATACCCACATTTTCTCCCCCAAAAGTGGGGAGAAAAAGTCCCTACGTCTTACGTCTTATAGTTTGAATACAGGGAGCCCCCGACTTTTAATTGCTTGCTGATATGAACCGCCGACCCGGCGCAATGTTGAGGACTCCCTGCACTCCCCAGTGTCCTGCACCACGCCTGGTGTGTGTTGTAAGTATCAGCAGCAGCTATGTGCATCATTCACCTGACCTGAGGGTGCCCGCGGCGCTGAACTCAGCTGCTTCTCCTCTCTTGCTCACTCCTTCTCACCAGTGCTAGCACTTCCTGGTCATGTCATTACACATGCAACTGCCACTAGAGGGAAGGAGTGAGCAAGAGAGGATAAGCAGCTGATCGCTGCTGGCACTCTCGGGTAGGTGAGTGATATACACAGCTGCTGCTATTACTTGGGGAGTGGAAAAGGACACCAAGGGTACATGGAGGATTACACAAAGTGGGACACAGAGGAGGACACAAAGGGGGACAGGAAGGAGGCCACCGAGGGGGACAGGAGGACAACAGGAGGAGGACACTGGGGTACAAGAGGAGGACACTGGGGGACAGGAAGTGGATACCAAGGGAATCAGAAAGAGGACATAAGGAGGACACTGGGGGACAGGAGGAAACCATGGGGGAACAGGAGGAGGACACCAAGGGGAATAGGAGGAGACCACCAAGGGGGACAGGAGGAGGACACTAGAGTGAAAGGAGGATGACACAAGGGGGACAGGAGGAGGACACAAGGGAAGGGGGACAGGAGGAGGAAACAATAATGGGGGGGGGGACATCTACAAGATGCTCCTGGACCATGGGCACACCAGGTTTGGTATTTCCCCCCCCCCTGGTTTTTGCCCTCTAAACCTAGGTGTGTCTTATAGTTCTACGCATCTTATAGTCCAAAAAATACAGAACTTTTTGGATTCTTTTTCAATTGCAAAGTGTTGAAAAATTATTTTAAAGAGAAAATTAAATATTATCTCTTAGGAAAAAATTCAGGAGAAAAAATAATTGCATATGGCCCAATATGTGCAGGCCGGAGACACATGAGTGCTGGAGCTCAGGTGGGAACATGTCACCATCAGCTTTATTGCCTTCATTTAACGGAAGGTAATTGCAAATCTCATAAAGCATCCATTTGGATAAAGGAATTTTGTGCATTTTTTTTCCCTTTTCTAAGTCAGATAAGCATCCATAGCCATTGGCCCATAGCACAACTATCACTTTTAAATAACAGAGTCACTTATTTAACTAAGCTACATCTGTTTCAGGGTTTTTGTCCTTTATTCAGTTATGGATCTAAAATAGTGGAGAGTGGTTATGGCTGGCAAAGCCCTGCTGCTGCTTTCTGTCTGTTCAGGCTGATCTTTTAGATTGAGGCAGAGGTGTGACTACCGGGGAGCAGCCCCCGCGATTGCAGGGGGCCCACAGGTGGGGGGCAACTACTTCCCTCCCTCTGATACTCCAGATTAGGTGTTTTTGTAGCTACAAGTTATGGGTGAGAAGATTCTGATGACCACACTTGTTATGGCCCATGTAAGATGGGCCTGCAGGCTGTAAGGGGTCACCATTGGGGAGGCAAGGGAGGGGCTGTGAACGTTAAGGGGCCCCATCACATATTTGCTGTGGGGCCCATGATTTGTAGTTAGCCCCTGGATTGAGACATAACAACAACCTGACAAGGTGGTTATTAACCACTTGAGGACCTCAGTGTTACACCCCCCTAAAGACCATCCCATTTTGCATTAAATTGGCCACTGCAGGGCCACTCGACAGAGCACACAAGTGATTCCCCCCTTTTCTCCCCACCAACAGAGCTCTCTGTTGGTGGAGTCTGATCGCCCCCCCCCCCCCCCATGTTTATTTGTTTGTTTATTTGTTTGTTTGTGTGTTTTTTTTAAATAAAAATAAGTGTTGTTTTTTTTAAATACTGTAACCCCCCTCCCTCCCCCCGCCAGCCAATCCCCGTGATCAGCTGTCATATGTAAGGCTTGGTGGTGTATTCTCCACAGTCAGCATGCAACGCATGAGCTGACGTGGAGGAGGTACACACACTAGCACAAGGAAACAGGCTATCCCTAGTATAGTGGAGGGAGGACTGACTCCAAAAGGAGATTGTGGCGCACAGAGCCGGTGCAGATCCGACAGCCACAAACAATGCTTTCGCTATAATGTCTCAGCGCAAAGTAGCGCTGAGCGCATAAACCAGAACTGAGGAGATCAGGACAGGTAGACAGAATGAACGCTTCCTAGCGTATTACAATTACAGCTATCAATGAAACTTGTAACGTCTGACTAACATATGTATATATCGGCAATGAACCGATATATGACATAAGCAGGAACACTGACTTAGGACTGGAACGATACAGGGAACAGGACTCAGAAGGATTCGCTATCTCTTCGCAGAGATGAACGCAATCCACAAACGTTAACAGGACAGGATTCAGAAGGATTCGTTATCTCCTCGCAGAGATGAACGCAATCCACAAACAGGACCAGGAACTAGCTCAGCACGGGTGATCAACGTGCTAGAACTGACTTGCTGAACACAGGATATAAACAGTTCGTGTACGTATATATCAGCGTCACTGATGTATCAACGTAACACGAATACAAGGAAAATAATAAACGTGCTGGTATGCATATATATGGGCAATGAACCAATATATGATGCAAAACCAGCAAAGTATCTTTAGAACAAGAAACACGATCGGGGTCTGAAGCGACAGCAAGACAGGCTTAAACTGAAGCTATGAAAACCCGAGGAGTCCTGCAGGAAGCAGATCTTTATACTGAGGTCATCCAATGGGAGCAGACATGCAGATTCCCACACAGGTGAATGATAATCAGTCACAAGCTGATAGCAGGGAAAGGCAGACAAAGCTATGCAGCTTGCATGGAAAGAGATCAGAACTGCCTTAGCTGCAGCACTACTACTTCCAGCAATACCTGCTGCAGCAGCGATCATGACAGTACCCCCGCCCTTAAAAGCGGATTCCAGACGCTTTTCAAAACTGAAATTCCCAACAAAATAGTCTGACTGATAATTCATGATGACCGGGACAGCCCGGCAAGACCAAATTCCAGAATCAGTCCCCACAAGACTGAACCCATCAGAACCAGAACCTACAGAACCATGCCCATCAGTACTACAAGCCCCAGTGTGACACCCATCAGAACCATGATCTCCAGAAGAAAGCCCTCCGAAACTCCCTGAGCGATACCCACCGCCTTCCAGGAACCGTTCAAAAATGCCAAAGCCTTTGCAATGCCCACCGGGACTGTCTTTACCAACACAAAACCCACTGTTGAACCAGTCCAAGGCACCAGGACAAGTTTTCTCAGAGACCTCCCAGAACACCTTTAAGCTCCAAAGAGATCCCCATAGGTCAGAACGCCCCTTAGGCTCACATGGAGAACTATCAAGAACCCCTATGGAACCTAGGGCAATTCCCGAGTCAGGGCCACAAGGACAAACATCAAGATCAGGGCTTTCAGGGACCAGAACCATCTCTGGGCATGCAGGCAGACTGGCAACATCAGAACATGTTCCCACTAAGGAAGCATCAGAGCACGCTAACACCTTAGACACACTTGGGCATTCTGGCACACAAAGAACATCTGGGCACACCGGCACAAGAGAAACCTCTGGGCATGTCAAGGAACTGTGAGCCTCAGGGTCAGCCAAGACAGGACCAAAACCAGGACTGGCCAAAAAAAAAATCATCATGACTAGACTTCGCAACTACTGGACTTTTACACGAGAATGCAGGATCAGACTTAGATGTCGCTGATTCCAGCAAAGTCAGTAACAAATCAGATTCAGGGGCACTAACAAGACAGGACAAATCTTCTGATGTATGCACTGAACCAGATAGGGACTCCACAACTACCTCTGGACTGGACAGAGACTCATCTACTACACTGGATTGGAGCTCATGAGGCGCTGCAGAACAAGTCAGTATTGCAGCAGCCCCCACTGGACTAGGCAAAACTGAGGAATTCCCTGGACAGGAAGGGGACTCTGGAACCTCTGCCACAGCGGCCAGAGAACCAGAATCTTTCAGGATACAGGGCTGGGTTTCAGGAACACTCATAAGACCGGACTGAAATTCTGAGATTTCTATTATTTTGACCAGAGAATCAGAATTATCCATGTTACAGGGCAAAACTTTTGAAACATTCAGAGGACAGGGCTGGAGTTCCTCGGCTGTTACAACACTGGAGAGGGACTCTACAACATTGGTTAAATCAGACTGTGTACAGGGCAAGGTATCTAACACACTTGCTGACGAGGACAATATTTCAATGGCTTCTGCTTCGTTGGGCAGAAATTCATCAAGTTTTATTAGAGCAGACTGTAATTCCAAAACAGCTGCTAGACAAGTGAATATTACTGCAACACCAACTGAGGTAAGCAGTGCCTCAGACTCCTCTGCTAGAGGGTTTGAAGTATCCAAAGTACTGGGTGAAGCATAAGACTCTGCGACCACAGCTTCACTGGACAGGATCACTGAACAGTCCATATTGCAGGGCAAAACTATGGAAGCACCTGCTGGACAGCATAATGATTCTGTGACCTGAGTTTCATTGGAGAGATCTACTGCACAATTCATGGTACAGGGCAAATTTACTGGAACATTTTCTGAACACAGTAATAATTCTGCGATTTCGGATTCACATAGCAGACGCTCTGAGTTATTCACGAAACTAGAGTGAGGTGTAGAAACAGGAAGATCAAAACACAATGTTTGCGCATCTGAATCACCATTCAATTGTAAAATTGGAAAATTCAGATGCTGGGGTTCTGAGGTTTCTGGACAGGATTGCTGGGACTCGGAAACTGATGTAGTGCATCTATTGGCATCTGCTGGATCAGACAGGAGTTGAACTTTATTAACACAGGTAATTTCTGCAGAAGTGTTTGCAGAGACAGGCAAGATTTTTCTGGTGTCTGTTTCACTGAACAAAGACTCATGAGTACTGGCTAGGCTGGACTCAGAAGTCAGCAGGACCTCTGGATTCTCTGCTGAGAAATTTGTGCAGGGCAAAGTTAAGAAAGTATCAGTGGCTTCTGTTTTACTGGGAAGTAACACTGAGTTATCCATGGTACAGGGTGGAGTTACAGGAACATTCACAAGACATGGCAGGGACTCAGTAACTGGAGAAGTGGGACAGTCTCCAATTGACAGTGTGTCTTCCCTGGTATCAACTGATTGAATCGCATAAAAATCGTCCAAAATCATTTTCCACACATCGATCAATGGAGCCACAAAGTCATACCCACACACACCAGTTTTTATTAGGTTATAGGCAGACTTAATGCATGCATTCAATACTAATTCACTTTTTGCACTGTAAAATTGACAAAATGAACTTGAATCATTCTTCCATTCATTGACCAGAGCTTCCATCTCTCCTTTCTCAAATGGAGGATTCCAAGCATACTTAACAGGCAGATCATAGTTTGCAGATATGATTGTGGCAGGGACATATATAGGGTTAATTAGCAGGTGATTGGCAAATTCCTTATTCTTAAGAATCTCCAATACCTGTAGCAAGTGCTGAACTGTAGTGTATGCAAACTTTCCTTGCTTCACAAATAAGTTGATTTGTTCAATACTCTGTAATATCTCCTCATAATCATACTCAGATAATTCTTTTAAACAAAAATCTTTATTTTCCCTAGCCAGTGATGAAAGTTCATTAGTAGTTTCATAAGTCCATTTAACTCCCCTGAAAGACAATTGCATTTCATTATCTGTTAATGGCAGAATCTCATTATAGGTCTCAGTCGCTAAGGATAACGACTCTGCAGATCGGACACGTTTCTTAGAACGTTTGCGTTTTGCCCTAGACCCTGCTGTTTTTGGTGATTTATTCAAGGCTGCAGGAAAATTATCAGTAACACTTTCTGCTTGCTAATCATTTTTGCAAGCAATTGAAGGAGCAGCTGATTGGCCTGCTGCCAGGAGTTCATTAAAAGGAAAAGGCAATGGATCTATGCGCAACCAATTGTGAATTACAAAAGCTATAAATTGCAAAGGACTTTGTCTAAACTGAGTGTGATCTAAGACATCGATTGCCCAATCAAAAAGTTTGCCCTTAAAAAGAGCACAAACGATCCAATCAGACCAGGTAGAAATTGCAGAAGCCCGAAAGTCGGGATTGGCCAGAACTTTAACCAATTCTGATATAAATGTGTCTGTAACTTCAGGACCAAGCTTTTCAAATTTTTTAAAGGAGCAGGACCCCTGACAAACAGTGTCATAATTTCTGGAAATCCCCCCCACAATAGGGATTGGTAATGGGGTTTTCATAATGTAAGGCTTGGTGGTGTATTCTCCACAGTCAGCATGCAACGCATGAGCTGACGTGGAGGAGGTACACACACTAGCACAAGGAAACAGGCTATCCCTAGTATAGTGGAGGGAGGACTGACTCCAAAAGGAGATTGTGGCGCACAGAGCCGGTGCAGATCCGACAGCCACAAACAATGCTTTCGCTATAACGTCTCAGCGCAAAGTAGCGCTGAGCGCATAAACCAGAACTGAGGAGATCAGGACAGGTAGACAGAATGAACACTTGCTAGCTAGCCGCTACTTAGTGACAGCAAGCGTCCACAACAAGACAGACTGGAATGAGGCAGCCAAAGCGTAGCGGCGATGGCGTGCCTCACAAAGACAGGACAGGATAGTCAGGAATTAGCAGGATCAAGATAGATGAACGTAACACAGATAAAAATACAATAAGTATGTTTTCCTAGCGTATTACAATTACAGCTATCAATGAAACTTGTAACGTCTGACTAACATATGTGTATATCGGCAATGAACCGATATATGACATAAGCAGGAACACTGACTTAGGACTGGAACGATACAGGGAACAGGACTCAGAAGGATTCGCTATCTCCTCGCAGAGATGAACGCAATCCACAAACGTTAACAGGACAGGATTCAGAAGGATTTGTTATCTCCTCGCAGAGATGAACGCAATCCACAAACAGGACCAGGAACAGGATAACTAGCTCAGCACGGGTGATCAACGTGCTAGAACTGACTAGCTGAACACAGGATATAAACAGTTCGTGTACGTATATATCAGCGTCACTGATGTATCAACGTAACACGAATACAAGGAAAATAATAAACATGCTGGTATGCATATATATGGGCAATGAACCAATATATGATGCAAAACCAGCAAAGTATCTTTAGAACAAGAAACACGATCGGGGTCTGAAGCGACAGCAAGACAGGCTTAAACTGAAGCTATGAAAACCCGAGGAGTCCTGCAGGAAGCAGATCTTTATACTGAGGTCATCCAATGGGAGCAGACATGCAGATTCCCACACAGGTGAATGATAATCAGTCACAAGCTGACAGCAGGGAAAGGCAGACAAAGCTATGCAGCTTGCATGGAAAGAGATCAGAACTGCCTGAGCTGCAGCACTACTACTTCCAGCAATACCTGCTGCAGCAGCGATCATGACATCATAGGCTTCAGCCTATGACAGCCGATCACCTCTGTGTCTCAGGAGGGGACAGCCGTGTCACATGGCTGTCCCCAGTACAGCGCTGCTGCAGATCGCAGCACTGTACGTGTAATTAGACGGCGGTTATGGCAATCGCAGCTCGGAGACTGAAGGCAGAGCTCGGCTCCGCCCACCAAGCAGGAGATGTGCACCCACCCTGCGGGCGATCTCCCGCAAATCAGAGCCCCAGGACTTTGCGCCCATCGGCCCGACGCGGTCGGCTAGTAGTTAAGGTCAATAATCAATTCAATAACTAGGTAACATCCAGATGAGATATAAGATCAGAAAACATCAGAAAGTCGCTAAATACTCTGAGATTCAAGGTGCCTGATAGCAGAGTCTAAGGACAGGGCAAGGTCAGAGAGGTAACTAGGTTCAAGAAAAGTCACAGTACAATAAGTAAAATTTAAACTGAATGCAGTGTCAAGATTCCAGGTGGGAGATAGGGTTCCAGGAAGCTGGAAGGAGTACAGTGATCAGGTTGAGTGGATGCAAAAGTCATGCATGCTAGGAAACTCATTAGTTCAGTAAGTGTCTAATTTCTGGTTGAGCCACAGATGTGGGTGAAAACAAACACCAGACAGGAAACAAGTAAGAGCAGGAATGTAAACAGTGTGTAATGGAAGCTACATGATTAAGAATGTGGCAAAGGATCAAGTCCAGATAATGGCTTAAAGAGAAACTCCGACCAAAAATTTAACTTTATCCCAATCAGTAGCTGATACCCCCTTTTACATGAGAAATCTATTCCTTTTCACAAACAGACCATCAGGGGTCGCTGTATGACTGATATTGTGGTGAATCCCCTCCCACAAGAAAAGTTCAAACTTTTGGCAGTTTTCTGTCTGTGAACCTTGTTGCAGCTGTTTCCAACTGCCAAAAACCATGCAGCAGCTACATCACCTGCCATCAGTAAAATGTTCACTGGAATTCCTCTTTAAGTCCAGCGATTATGATAGTAAGCCTCTTTAAACGAGAATTCCAAAGGTCAGTGTAGACTTGTCACCACCTTTTTTTCCGCCAAGAAGAGTACCAGGTACAAGTTGGCATGCAAACAAAGACTGCTGGTATGTTCCAAAGACAAGTTTACTCAGACAGAATGAATCCAGAATTAGTCCTGCTAAGGTTATGGCCATAAGGATCCAAGGTTGTGTTCAAGGTTGTAGCCTAATGTCCAGCAGTAAAAAGACCTTCAGTGCAAAGCATGATAAAGCCAAACAATTCCCAACAAAACCTGAGCCTCCAGAGTCATTCCTATATAGAGTGCAATCTACAGTGTGATGTTCAACTAGACTGCAATTTTTACTGTGATGCTCAACTAGATCGGAATGTTTACTGTGATGCCTAACAGACCTTAGATCCTCTAAGCATTCCCCAATGATAAATGGATGCTGAAGCTATGATGTTGCTGAACCTTCACCTCCCCCCCCCCCAACCCCCCCCACCCCCCCCTTTAGTGGTGGCTGAATCACAATCCTGATTAAAAAAAATTTTGGAGCAGCAGGAGTTGTCGTAGGCCATGGGACCTAGAGGTGGTTTCACGGCAGTCAGCACAATTTTTTGGGGGTGCAGCAGGAGTTGTCATAGGCCATGGGACCTAGAAGTGGTTCCACGGTGGTCATTACAATTTTTGTTTGGAGCAGCAGGAGTTGTCGTAGGCCATGGGACCTAGAGGTGGTTCCACGGCGGTCATCACAATTTTTGTTTGGGAGCAGCCAGCAGGAGTTGTCGTAGGCCATGGGACCTAGAGGTGGTCTTTACAATTTTTGTTTGGAGCAGCAGGAGTTGTCATAGGCCATGGGACCTAGAGGTGGTTTCACAGCAGTCATTATAAATTTTGTTTGGAGCAGCAGGAGTTGACGTAGGTCATGGGACCTAGAGGTGGTTCCACGGCAGTCATTACAGCAAAATTTTAATTTAGTCTGTCCAATCTTCATCGTGAACCAGTGAGAGGGGCCTTGTAATTATCACTGATCCATGACTCGTTCATTTTTATGAACGTTAGTATGTCCACATTGTCTGTGGAGTGTGGACAGACAGGTCCGTTGGTCGGTGACCACCCCACCTGCAGCACTAAATACTAACTCAGAAAGAACACTGGTGGCGGGGCATGCAAGAACCTCCAGTGCATACTGAGCGAGTTCATACCAGGTATCCAGTTGTTTTGTCCAATACTCCATGGGGTGATCATTACTATCCATATTGTCTGGAGCACTGGCCGACCCTAAGTAATCATTCACCATACGGGCCAGCCGCTGGCAGTGACCACTTTGTCTGCTGGTGGTGCTGCTGCTAGAAGGAGTATCTGGCATTGGCTGATAAAATTCCTTCAACATACTCAGCAGGTTCACAGATTGGCTATTGGTGCTGCTGCTGGGAGTAGGACCACCAGACCTTTGCTGAGTATGATGAGGCTTGGTAGCTTGGGCCCGGGATACAGGTTCAGGAAACGCATCTTCTACCCAACAAAGAAGGGCATCCCGGATTTGGCTCATCCTGGCATCTGCTTGGGAGGGGGGTATGAAGTACCGCATTTTCTCCTTGCACCGGGGATCTAAGATGGTGGCCACCCACATGTCGAGCCTTGATTTTAAAGTTTTAATCCGGGGGTCCTTACGGAGGCACTGGATCATATGCGCAGCCATAGGGAAGAGATGTCTGCCATTAATCACCTCTTCCTGGCTGTCAGAACTGTCATCATGCTCCAGCTCCACATCATCACATCATCAGAATCTTCTTCCCACCCCCGGGCAATAGGCTCTTCCGTTTCCACAAGCTCTGCCTCCTCATCCAGGACTTGAGTATGCTTACTCATTCCCCCACTTGACTAACTACTGTTCAGTAGGGCTTCCTCCCCCCAGGGCCGGCCCTAGACTTTTTGCCGCCTGAGAAAATTTTGAAAAAATTATTGCTGCCGCCCCTCCCCGGTGCCGCCGAGCTGGAGGGGTAGCGGGCAGGATGGGGGTATTGGGCCTAGCGGCGTGGAGGGGGGTCGGACCCCCCTCCCTCGCCTGGGTCCCCCGATCTGCGCTCCCCTCCAGCCTTACATAGATCAGAAGCAGCCGCTACTCATAAGAGGCACGGGCGGGGAGGACTCACCACTTCCTCGATCCAGCGTGCGCTCCACTGACGTCACTTTCTGCAACGCCGTCCACTTACAATACAGTGGGCGGCGTTGCAGGAAGTGACGTCAGTGGAGCGCACGCTGGATCGAGGAAGAGGTGAGTCCTCCCCGCCCGTGCCTCCGTACCCACCGACGGGCGGATGCCTCCCCTAGAAATGTGCCGCCTGAGGCAAAAGTTTCACCCCGCCTCATGAGCGGGCCGGCCCTGCCTCCCCCTATCCGAGCACTTTGTCAAGAGCCTTGTCCAGCATGAAAATAATAGGGAGCACTTCTGATATGCTGCAGTGCTCCTCACTGACCAATTTTGTTGCCTGCTCAAAACGGCTCCAACACTTTACAGACCTGTCCAATCAGCAGCCACTGGTCCCCAGTAATGTAGTCCAATGGCCCTGTTCTGGAGGAAGATGTCTGAGACAGGTTTAGCCTGACCGCCATTCGCTGCTCCCACAACCTCTCCACATTTGGAGGGTGGAGTTACACTGTGTCAGACAATCAGAAATAAGCCTGTGCTGCAGCAGGCTATGGCGGCGCTGCAGCAGTTTCAAAGCCATGGTGGCGGTTGCGGAGCGACGGATGTGGGCTGACACTTTTCATGCTGAGGCCATAGTGTCCTTCAACCCATCAAAAGTTTGTAGAAATTTCTGGACTACAAGGTTGAAGACGTGGGCCAAGCAAGGTAAGTGAGTGTAGCCACCTTCCGAAATGGCGGCCAGCATGTTGGCACCATTATCAGACACCCCTACATCTGTGTCCAGTTTTGGGGGGAAAAGCCACTGCCAAATCTGATCCTGTAAGGCTGCAAGGATTACAGATCCGGTTTGCCTGTTCTCGTCCATGGATTCGAGTTTCAGCACTGCTTGGCAACGATGGTGCTGCAGACCAGTGTAGGAGCGGGAACACTTGCTGGGAGGCTCAGCAACGGCGGACTGGCCTTGGACAGAACAGGTAGCAGAGGGAAGTAGAACAGGCCTCCCCTTCAACCCACTTGGTGGCACCACCAGCTGAGATGCCCCAGATCTTGCACCCTCCTCAGCAGCACCATGGAGGGTGACCCAATGGGTGGTAAAAGTTAGATACTTTCCCTGCCCATGCCTGCTGCTCCAGCCATCCATAGTGAAGTGCACATTGCCACCGACAGAGTGATCTATAGACCGGCTGACACACTTCACAATGTGCAGGTGACGGACAGGGATAGCATTCCTGGCAAAATAATGGCGGCTGGGGATCCGCCATTGTGGAGCAACACTATTCATCAGTCTACGGAAGGGGGCACAGTCCACAAACTGGTATTGCAGCAGCTGTTGGCCCAACAGCCTTGCCAGATAGTGTACTGTCTGGTGGTTGTGCAAATGGCTTATCAGCCCTGAAGTGCCGAACCCGGTGCCCGATTTGCCTATGCTCACCGATTTACAGCACACAGAACAGACTGCCCTGGATTCATCCTACAGAACAGTAAAATAATTCCACGCAGGGGACATGCGTGCACGTGGAGCAGTGGTGCGAGTGGTGCGACCTGTTCTAGCACGTCGATGCTCAGCATTGGACTGGTGGGTACTGACAGACGGGAAAGCACTTGCAGGCTGCTGGCCAACCATCTGCTCTGTTTCTCCATGCTGCTCACGCCTGCTAGTGCCTAACCCACCAGATGGCAACCACGTTGGATCAGCCTCCTCATCATCCAAAACATCATCCAGTTCAACCAAATCACTGGAACCTATAAGTGACTCTTCTGGACCCTCCACCTGGTCACGAAACACCTCTGTAGTTGACTGGTGGTGATGTAGATTGGTGGTGACACAAGCTCACAGTTGTGATGGATTACTACTGGATGAAGATAACACAGGGGCCATTTCTGTCACCACAGAGCCCACCACTTCTTGGGACGTTGGTCCCATGGTCTCCTCCAATGCCTCCTCCCAATCCTTCTCCACATCTCTCTCATTGACGTAGGTGTGCTTTACTTCTGGAGGAGAGTACTGGGAGGAAGCAACCTTGTCAAGAGAAGCAGCTGCGGTCGGGTTCTGGTCATGAGGAACCTGGCTACTACTGGTGCTGCTGCAACCAGCTTCAAGTTCCTCAGACTGGGTAGAGAGTACCTGATCTAAATAATCAACAACTCTGTTCGCCTGCTGCTCTGTCAAAATTTTCCTGCGTGCTAACATAGGGAAGTCATCTCTGACCAGGGGGGAACGATTCCTGCTGCTGCTGCCACCCTCAACCTGATCACGTACTTGACGTGATCCACCAACACCACCATCACTCCATTTTCTTTTAGGAGTGGCAAGAAATTGCTGCTGCTCTCGCTCCATTGCTTTGGGGCCAAAAACTTTATTGGGGAAGGGGTATGAGCGACAGAACCAAAGTAAAATAAACAAAATAAATCAAAAACAAAACAAAGAAAAAAAAATGAACTTAGAAAAAAAAAAAAAAAAACTTGCACTGCACTCAACTAATCAATCACCTCTCTCACTCTGTCAAACACTAAGTCTGCGGCCTGGCTGGCTCTGTCTAACCCTCTCCACACAGCAACTAATAGTACACTACACTACAATCTATCACTCAAACTAACAATCTACTGTCACTCTTTCACAAATACACCTAGCTACTACTACTATAGCTCACACTCAATCTAATTCTGTCTCACGGTCTTTAAAAAGACTTTTGGTTTATATACAGTCTTTAAAAAGACTTGAATTGTTTTATGTTGAAACAACTAATATGGGTCTGTCTCTCCGTTCTCTAAACCCAGACTGAAACCCACAAGCTTCGTGACTGTCACACCTCTCTTATATACAAAATCGGTGGGATAGCTGATGATAGGTAGCTAGGAGCTGGTTGCTAACGTAGGATTGGTTGTTTTTTGTTAAGATTCTAACTGGTGCAGAAATTCAGTTTTTAATGCAGAAATCATCATGTTTTAAGCTTCTGTGATGGGTCTATCCCTTCTGATTGGCTAATGCAGCTTTTACACGCTTCTGTTTGAATTCTGAAGGAATTCCGCATAGAAATTCCGCTATTTCCGTTTACCGCTATAGCTTTTCCGTTCCGGCTTAACGGAACGGAATTGCCAATTTCCCGACGAGCATCCCTAATCATTAGGTGTCTTTCATATGTCCCCTAAAAAGAATTTTTGGGATTCCCATTACTCACCTGCTCCTTTTCCTATATGGAGTGTACACACAGCATCCCCACTCTCACGAGCTACCATAACTGGAGGGGGCAATGGGGAAGGGGGGAGGCAAAGGCCCTGAAGCCCTTGGACAATTCAATTGCCCCCTTGCCTCTATGGAAGCGCCGGCCCTGACAATATTAAGGAGTACTGTAATTTTAAAGCGATCCCGAAGTGAAAGTTATATGGATATTTATTATTCATATTTATTTCCTTTTAAGTGATACCAGTTGCCCGGCTGTCCTGCTGATCCTCTGCCTCTAATACTTTGCCATGAACCCTGAACTAGCATGCAGCAAACCGGATGTTTCTGAAAATATTGTCAATGATTATGCATGCATGCTTGTTTCTGGTGTTATTCAGACACTACATCAGCCAAACAGACCATCAGGGCTGCCAGGTAACTGGTATTGCTTAAAAGGAAACAAATATGGCAGCCTCCATATCACTCTCACTTTGGGTTCACTTTAAGGACTCTCCTTGTTGGAGCTTTGGTTACAGACTCTATTTAAAAAGTCTTTTTTTACACTTTGCTTCAGGGCCCATTCACACTGGTGCAGTGTGGCAAACTTCTGCACTGCTACTGTAGCCTAATGAAATCCTATAGGGAAGTTCATACTTCCCACATTGCGGTAATCTGCGCTGGAAGTCCCCAATTTAATGCTAGCACAGAGCTACGTTACCATGCAGAATACACAGATCGCCAGGCGGGGCCGACTCAGATCGCCACAGGTCACCGTGATCTGTGTCGGTCCGGAAGTCATGTTAGTCTATGGCGATGCAGGGTTTTTATAAAAGTTGTCATTGCGACGTCACAGTGCGCATGAGTGGAAGCGTATTTTATCAATATGCTTCCGCATGCCCAAAGCAGGAGGTGACCACAAGCATGCATAGATTTCTGCTTGGCTGGTGGCCAGACAAGGAACACTGTGTACTAACGCGGTGTTCCCTGAAAGCCTGTTTTTGGTGGTGCGATGCAGAGCGGCGGCCGTGCCGCAACACTACCACCAGTTTGTAATGTGAAAGCAGCCTCAGGATTACTTGAACTGTCTTGCTGGATCTTGTAGTTCCTTAACATCTGACGGGTTGCCCATTTGTACTTCATTTGCCTTGCTTCAAAAAAAAAAGAGAAAAAAAAAAGGTGGAGGAACATATAAGGCAAACCTAGCAGAGCAGATAATGGCTGAAAAGACTGCTGAATCTGGATTAAAAATAACAGAGTAGGGATAAGAATCTGTCAATGAACTGACACTTCACTTCTCTGTCCATTGTCTAATTATCACAAGGGTAATACAGCAGCAACATGGATGATCACATAAAGGCGGTGAAACACAACTTTCAAGCTTCACAGACAAAGCTTTTTCTGACAATGCAGTGCCTTCAATCCAGACATTAGAGAAAAAGCAATGGAAAAAAGAGAGAAAAAAGATCTCACTCAAGGACAGCTTACTAAGGATACTGCAAAGATTATGCTAATCTTCTCTTCATTGTCCTCTGCAAAATGTTTTCATACCATGTCTTTTATCTGCGCTAGAAAGGATGCACAACCTCTCAACTCCGTGACAGGGAACACTTTCTGTGTGGTTTCTGCGTAATTAACACCAGCACTAGACCTTTTCTTTCTCTTCACAACTCCAGCTTATGGCCTTTTAAAGGTACCCACAGGGGAGTGTTTGTCGTTCTTTGCTTGTGGCCTAACTGATTGTCACATCTTTGACTCACTTACACATCCCATCTGTTAGCAGCAGAGGGATCAGAACCCTTTGTAACTTCCACTGTCTTATAGAATCTAATTAGAATTACAGGTAAATGTGGTGATTTGATCTGATCGATGTACAGCAACCTCTGCACTGGCCTTTATGTGATATTTACTTTGTTCTTTTTAACAGAATATGAATGTGTCTTGGAGATGTATAGATGACTGATGTAAGCACTCTGCCAGAAAACAATGGTATTTAGTGGCGTCCAGTAAAACTGTCCATATACTTTACATTTGATGGTGGTTGGAATTTCATAGTATTGATTGCTCATCAGGATAACCAGGGAATAGGATGTCCTATATATTAACATGCATGCTTATATCAGCTGAATACTCACCTTAACGACGCAGGAAGATGGATTACAGAGACATCCCCCGACGACAAGCGTTATCCGATCCATCTTCCTGCCTGCGGGAACACGCGATCTCACCAGATCACAGAAACGATCGATCATCGCTCAAAAATCGCTAGTCGTTGGTAGTGATGATTGTAATTAGCTCATCTCGATTATGCAAAATTTTGCGTAAATTTTCGCAATTACGCCTGTACGTAATTACAAATTGCTAATTCAATTGACTTTGTATAATCATTCGTAATTACGTGTGAGTTTACCCGTAATTTACGCGCAATTACGTGCCGAATTTGGCAGTGAATAGCAAAGCCCCATATACTGTATACTATTGCAACCTAAATTGCTACATATGTTAAGTGTACTACTGTGAACAAGTTAAAAAAGTATTTTTCAAAAAGATCTTGTAGTTTTTGAGAAAATCGATTTTAAAACTACAAAGAAAAAACGGGTTTTAAACTCAGAAGAATTTTTAACAATGTTTTTCTAAACAACTACAAGGTCTTTTTGAACAATTTTTAACTCGTACCCACTATTCTCCTTAACATATGTAGCAATAGCATGTATAGGGGCTTTGCTATTAATCGCCAAAGTCGGCACAAAAAAATTATGCGCACATTACGCGTAAGTTCATGTGTAGTTACAAATGCATACATACGAAATTAATTACACTTTTCTCAAAATTTTGCCTTACGATTACGATGCGTAATTGCAAATTACGATAGGGATTATACAGGTTCAGTGGCGAACCTAGGGCATCTGAAACCCCATGCTGGGTATTATAAGACAAACCCCCCCTCCCCCCAAAAAAAGGAAAGGAGTGAGTGTGGCACACTAAGCGTGCCACGGCAGGTAATGCCAGGTATAGGTGCCCCCCGTATAGGTAATATAGTTGCCCCAGTATACATAATAAAGTTGCCCCAAGTATAGGTAGTATATCTGCTGTAGAGATGAGCGTAGTGACGTAATTACGATTTCGCAAAATTTCACGTAATTAGTGTAATTACGATTATGGCCGTAAGTACATAATCGTAATGAAGAAGGATTTCGCGAAATTTCACGTAAGCGTAATTTTCGCGTAATTTTCGCATTACAGTGGGTATTACGAAATTAATGCGTATGGCCATGCTGACGCATGGATCAATGTTAGGTAGCTGCCGACTTTAAGGGTTGATAGAAAATCCCCCTTAAATGCTAAGAGCCTCAAATTTGGAGAATATATTAAGGAGATCAGAAGGAATAAGAGGAAAAACATTTTTTTCAAAAAGACCTTATAGTTTTTGAGAAAATTGATGTTAAAGTTTCAAAGGAAAAATGTATACATTTAAAAACCCACCGACTTTAACGGTTAATAGCAAAGCCTGCTTAAAGTTTAGGAACACCAAATTCCCAGGGTATATTAAGGGGATCAGTGGGAATAAGAGGAAAAAAAATTGTTTCAAAAAGACCTTATAGTTTTTGAGAAAATCGATTTTTAAGTTTCAAGGGGAAAAATGTCTTTCAAATGCGGAAAATGTCAGTTTTTTTTGCACAGGTAACAATAGTGTATTATTTTCATAGATTCCCCCAAGTGGGAAGAGTTTTACTTACTTCGTTCTGAAGGTGGGAAATATAAAAAAAAAACGACGTGGGGTCCCCCCTCCCAGACCTCTTTAACCCCTTGTCCCCCATGCAGACTGGGATAGCCAGAATGCGGAGCACCGGCCGCGTGGGGCTCCGCACCCTGACTATACCAGCCCGCATGGTCCATGGATTGGGGGGTCTCGGAAGGGGAGGGGCAGCCAAGCTTTCCCCTCCCCCTCCGAGCCCTTGTCCAATCCAAGGACAAGGGGCTCTTCTCCACCTCCGATGGGCGGTGGAGGTGGAGGCCGCGATTTCCTGGGGGGGGGGGGGGTTCATGGTGGAATCTGGGAGTTCCCTTTAAAAAGGGGTCCCCCAGATGCCCACCCCCCCTCCCAGGAGAAATGAGTATAGAGGTACTTGTACCCCTTACCCATTTCCTTTAAGAGTTAAAAGTAAATAAACACACAAACACTTAGAAAAAGTATTTTAATTGAACAAAAAGCATAACCACGAAAAAAGTCCTTTAATATTCTTAATTAACCATTAATACTTACCTGTCCCTTTAAATAAATGATCCCTCGCAATAGCCTCGGAAATGTTCTATCAGTTACAACTTTGTTACATTGTAACTACGCCGCACCCGACGTCACTCGCCGCTCAGCCGCCGCATACACTTATGCGTCCGTGCAGGACGCTAATTCCCCGCCGGCTGCCGCTGTCCACCCCGCCCACATCTGTCACCCACATGTCACCCACATGTGGGTGACATGTGGGTGACATGTGGGAGAGGCGGGGAGGGCAGCGGGAGCCGGCGGGGACTTAGCGTCCTGCACGGAGTCCGGACCCGACAGAGCTCTGAGCTATATAGCTCAGAGCTCTCTAAGCATCTTTGAATTTGGGCTCCAAGGAGCCCAATTGGTCCTTAGCAGACCAATGGGGTTCCTTCTGATTTGAAGGAACCCCATTGGTCTGCTAAGGATCAATGGGGCTCCTTGGAGCCCAAATTCAAAAATGCTTAGAGAGCTCTGAGCTATATAGCTCAGAGCTCTGTCGGGTCCGTGCAGGACGCGTATGCGGCGGCTGAGCGGCGGCTGAGCGGCGAGTGACGTCGGGTGCGGCGTAGTTACAATGTAACAAAGTTGTTACATTGTAATAACTTTGTTACATTGTAACTGATAGAACATTTCCGAGGCTATTGCGAGGGATCATTTATTTAAAGGGACAGGTAAGTATTAATGGTTAATTAAGAATATTAAAGGACTTTTTTCGTGGTTATGCTTTTTGTTCAATTAAAATACTTTTTCTAAGTGTTTGTGTGTTTATTTACTTTTAACTCTTAAAGGAAATGGGTAAGGGGTACAAGTACCTCTATACTAATTTCTCCTGGGAGGGGGGGTGGGCATCTGGGGGACCCCTTTTTAAAGGGGACTCCCAGATTCCACCATGAACCCCCCCCCCAGGAAATCGCGGCCTCCACCTCCACCGCCCATCGGAGGTGGAGAAGAGCCCCTTGTCCTTGGATTGGACAAGGGCTCGAAAGGGGGGGGGAATGCTTGGCTGCCCCTCCCCTTCCGAGACCCCCCAATCCATGGACCATGCGGGCTGGTATAGTCAGGGTGCGGAGCCCCACGCGGCCGGTGCTCCGCATTCTGGCTATCCCAGCCTGCATGGGGGACAAGGGGTTAAAGAGGTCTGGGAGGAGGGACCCCACGTCGTTTTTTTTATATTTCCCACCTTCAGAACGAAGTAAGTAAAACTCTTCCCACTTCTGGGAATCTATGAAAATAATACACTATTGTTACCTGTGCAAAAAAAACTGACATTTTCCGCATTTCAAAGACATTTTCGCCCTTGAAACTTAAAAATCGATTTTCTCAAAAACTATAAGGTCTTTTTGAAACAAAATTTTTTCCTCTTATTCCCACTGATCCCCTTAATATACCCTGGGAATTTGGTGTTCCTAAACTTTAATCAGGCTTTGCTATTAACCGTTAAAGTTGGCGGGTTTTTAAATGTATACATTTTTCCTTTGAAACTTTAACATCGATTTTCTCAAAAACTATAAGGTCGTTTTGAAAAAACAAATTTCCTCTTATTCCTTCTGATCTCCTTAATATAGTCTCCAAATTTGAGGCTCTTAGCATTTAAGGGGGCTTTGCTATTAACCCTTAAAGTCGGCGGCTTTTTTATATTATACGGGAGCGTTACGGTTTAACGCGAAATTACGGTATGGTTTAATGCGAAATTACGGCATGAACGAAACGCGAAATTACGCGTTGAAAATTACGCTTATGGTATTTTCAATTACGATTTTAATGGCAATTACGCTACCGTAATTTCGCATCGTAATCGCAAATTTCGCATGCGTAATTATAGTAACGCGAAATTACAAAAATTTCGGCTCAACTCTAATCTGCTGCCCCCAGTGTAGGTGGTATAGCTGCTGCCCCCAGTGTAGGTAGTATAGTGGCCCCCAGTATAGCTAGTATAGTGGCCCCCAGTATAGCTAGTATAGTGACCCCCAGTATAGCTAGTATAGTGGCCCCCAGTGTAGGTAGTATAGTGGCCCCCAGTGTAGGTAGTATAGCTTCCCCCAGCATAGCTGCCCCCAGTGTAGCTAGTATAGTGGCCCCCAGTATAGCTGCCCCCAGTGTAGGTAATATAGTGGCCCCCCGTATAGCTAGTACAGTGGCCCCCAGTATAGCTAGTATAGTGGCCCCCAATATAGTGGCCCCCAGACCCCAGCATAGCTGCCCCCAGTGTAAGTAGTATAGTGGCCCCCAGTAAAGTGGCACCCAGCATAGCTGCCCCCAGTATAGTGGCCCCCAGTATAGCTGCCCCCAGTGTAGGTAGTATAGTGGCCCCCAGTATGGTGGCCGAGGAGGGGTGGGCAGTGCTATAAGGAGGGGCAGCGGGGACAGCGGTGGGAAGGGGGGGAAATATCCTTCCCCCTCCCTCACCTCGGTCCCCTCCTTCAGCGCTCTCTATCTCCAAAATGCGGCAAACAGGCAGGCCGGGCAGGCGGGCTAGGAGGAGAATAACTCATCTCACTTCCGCGTTCCAGCCGTTGGAACGTTGCGTCGCCGTCACGTGCCACATCTCCGCCTTCAACGCCGGTCACTGTGCTTCCACTCATAGGGAAGCACAGTGGGCGGCATTGAAGACGCAGATGTGGCACGTGACAGTGACGCAGCGTTCCAACGGCTGGAACGCGGAAGTGAGGTGAGTTATTCTCCTCCTAGCCCTCCTTGCCTGCCGGTTTGCCGCATTTTGGAGGTAGAGAGCACTGAAGGAGGGGACCCAGGCAGGGCCGGGCCGAGGCATAGGCTGGAGAGGCTCCAGCCTCAGGGCGCAGTGTGGGAGGGGGTGCACAATTCATTCAGCTGTCATTCCTAATTGTGTATAAAGCAGAAAGAAATAAGAAAAAGGGATACATAGCAGTGACTGCAAGCCAGATAACTAGATATTAAGGTGTTGGGAAGCTTGTGGGCCCTGTGGCCCTCTTAGTCTAATAGCAATCAGTGTGTGACAGCTGGGGTGGGAGGGATGGAGGGGCGCACTTTGGTGTCTCAGCCTTGGGTGCTGGAGGACCTTGTCCCGGCTCTGGACCCAGGTGAGGGAGGGGTGGGATATTTCCCCCCTCCCCGAAGCTGCCCCCGGTGCCCCTCCTTATAGCGCTACTTTACCTCCTGCTCTGCCTACCACAGGGGTCATGGCGACACCCCCTGGCTTTCAATCACCCTTTGTGCCATGCCCCCCTGCGCCCAATGGTAGGAACGCCACTGTACAGATTAATAATAATCACCACGATTCTTTGCACCTATAGAGGTGATCATTACCACTACAGCACAGATGAAGATCTCAAACAGTGAATGGTTCCCTCCGGTGTGGCCCTCTTGTCCAGGGGCTCAGGTGCCCTCTCCCAGTTAACGGCTTTTCAAATTTGCCTATCCAGGTATGTGATTGGATGTTTTGGAGTTTGCTTCCAGTTCCCCATCAGGTCCACCTCTGTAGCGATTGGCTATAGCTTAGGGGGGAGGGGTATAAATAGGGTTTTGGCAGGCAATAGTGACATGCTTTCACTTGACAAAGAGTGGTTTATCCGTTCGAAACCGCGACAGTCCGTTGTGACTAGAATTGGTCTGCAATAGAGGCGTAACCTATTCTGGAGGAAGTCCTCATGCGATTGTATGCAGCTAAGAGCTATACTTACTACCAAGAGCTATAGTTACATTCTGGGAGTCCGGATGTCATGGCTATTTTTATTCACTCTTTTTTGTGAATAAATATTCTGCTTTTTAAGAATTGGCAAGTGCTGGTCATCTTTACTCTTTTGCTTGCATCAAGTCTGTATCAGCCACACAGGCTAGACCTGGCACAGCCGTTGAAGCAAGATAGGTGTGCTGTCCAAGAAATACGAAACGTAAAACAAATATATATAATAATTATAAGCAATTTTAATCATTATCTTATTTTCACTCCAGTTTGTCTTTTTTCTAAAAAAAAAAAAGTTTCTGAATACCAGAATGGTGCAGTGAACAGTAGCAGTCATGCAGCTATTCTAAACGGTGTATGTTTCATTATTTGAAAACTGCATATTTTATTTCTTGATAAAGGGTGCTATGAAATAAAATAAATTCTGCCATTTCTGCTACAAAAAATAAAATAAAATAAAATAAAAATAGCATGTCACTTCTTGGCACATTCCCAACCCATACCCAAGTGGAGATGCCCACACTAAAACTACATTTTCCTCATGGCTGACAGCCAATCAATAGGCTAGAGAGTGACTAGAAAGGGTGTGGCTTTGGTAGGGAATCACAGTTGGTCCAGCTCCCATAATGTCACACTTGTTGCTGTCAAGGCTGGGATTTGTTAGGGAAAGGGGGTTAGAGGGTCTGAAAGGAGGAAAAGGGGCTGTTGCTGTTTACATACCAGTCCTGATGACCTCTGACAGCTTGCAGCCAAACGTTAACTAACATTCTATGAAATGCAATTACAAGAAATCATGCATGAATTATGGCTTTAACTTCAAAGTCAAAGTTTAATGTGACAGGAACCAATGTTTCAAGGCCTCTTTGTAAAGATAAAAACATCAGTCACACAATTACACAGCAGTCACTGCCAGTTTATTCTCCTGCTTGTATATGGTGCTATTGATCTCAGCAGCATGATCATCCTGATTGCCAGCGGTCTGTTGTATCGATGTTCCTCATAATTACCAAAAAGCACAATCACAGTGCACTATTATTTAACTGAACATATGTTGTAAGCAATTTATTTTCAATACCTGTTTAATAAAAGTCCACAGTTATTGCACTACTGTCTTACAATGTGGGTTCAAGACCTCTTTAAACAGAAAGCAATTATTGAATATGTAATAACAAGTCAAATAGAAAGTAAGGCTGCATTGCTACTTAAAGTGGTCTGAAGAACAGCATTCAAACAGTTAAACACAGCACTTTGCTGCAGTGGAAAGCTCCTTCAGCTTGTGATCCGCACTCGATGAGGTGATAACTGTATCTTTTGTTTACATTCCTCTGTTGCTATAATTAGTTACAGCCAGCCACGGAACTGAAACGGAACTGCACTGAGCTGACAAGCAGAGACATATGAGAAGTTATCACTAGATAGCTGCTGTATTTATATATTCAATTCTACAAATAAAATGCAATGGCAGCTTTCAGAGCAAATAAACTGTACTTTGGGACCTTGTAATTTGTAAACAGGCAATATTACTTGTGCACAAAAGCATATATGATAATTGTTTGGGCAATAAAAAGTAGGAAAACATATTTTTATTGAATGTTATGTCAGAGTTTTATTCCACTTTAATAACATGGAATGCACATATTGCATTAAGGCTTCTTGCACACTGCAAGCGATTCCGATTCAGATTCCGCTTTTTAATCAGTTTTTACCTCCGATTCAGATTCAGATTTGCAGTGTGCAGGGAGCAAACTGCAAATCTGAATCTGAATCGGAAGTAAAAACAGATTAAAAAGCGGAATCTGAATCTGAATTGCTTGCAGTGTGCAAGAGGCCTAAAACACACCCAGATCCCCAGGAAAGTATGAAAACTCCCCTGCTGCTTGTTGTTTAGCATTCCTCTCAAGAGAAACCTATATACTGTGTACTCCATGCACCAGCTCTAATATTTCTGCATCCATGCTTGAAAGCTTTACTCACATGCTTTGCACATCAGATCTAATCATAACTGGCATAGGAACAAGAAGTGATATGTAGAGAGCCATAAATCAAAAAAGACTAGAGATCACGGATATGCAAGTAAAGCTTTCACACAGACATGAGCAGCAGTCATGGCATTGCAGAGCCTAGGGAAGCTATTGGGTCATCATAGAGCAGGGATATTAGAGCATATGTACAGTGCACATAATATACAGGCTTTGGCGCATTGGGAACTTCCTGCTGCATTGCACAAAAACGTTGCATCCTTTCACAGAAGTAGTGATAGCCCTGTGGGGCTATCAGAGTGATCGCAGTGCACCAAGTCCCGTCATTACGACGCAAAAGCTGTAGTTTGTAGTGCACAGTTAATCTGGAAGGTATGCCTCATTGGAAAGTATGCTTGACTGTATGGTCACAACGCAGCAATAATGTGTGGTGTGACTGTTGCGGTGCGTTTTCTGAGGAATCTAAACTGCAACGGACAGTTGAAGTTTTGAAGGTACCTAATAATTACTTTATAGATCAGGAAGCAATTTGGGGTGGATTTAAAACATTTATAAGAGTACATATTGTTTAACCAGTACCATATCAGGACCATAGGTATAAAGGGGAACTTCAGCCTAAACAAACATACTGTCATTAAGTTACATTAGTTATGTTAATTAAAATAGATAGGTAATATAATCTCTTACCCACCCTGTTTTAAAAGAACAGGCAAATGTTTGTGATTTCATGGGGGCAGCCATCTTTTTAATTGGGGCAGCCATCTTTTTTGTTGAAAGGAGGTGACAGGGAGTATGAGACACAGTTCCAACTGTCCTGTGTCCTGATCACCCCTCCCAGCTGCGCACGGTAGGCTTCAAATCTCAAATTAAAAATTAAAAAAAAAAAATGCACCAAAACAGCAGAAGGAGAACAACAACATCATAAATCCCATCATGTTTTGCACAGCATCAGGGAAAGAATCCCCAGGCAGATTTCTTCTGTGCAGCTAAACATGAGGCTTGGGTAAGAAAAACAAAGATTTGATGCTGTGAAACTTTTAAAGAAACACCAAGCCTTTTCAGTGCTGCTGAGTAGATTTTTAGTGTGGAGGTTTACTTTAAACCCCCTAGTGACCATGCTATTTTTTTACAATTCAGTGCTCTGCAGCTTTAATAGCTTGCTGCAGAGCGATACAACTTAGCACACAGATGGATCCCCTCCCCCCTTTTTCTGCCCACCAACAGAGCTTTCTGTTGGGGGGCTCTGATAGCTGGTGCAGGGTCTTGTTTTGTTTTTATTATTTTATTTCTATTTTTTTTTCAATAACACCGTGCATTTTATAATTTATTTTCCCCTCCCCCTGACAGCCAATCAGCTGGATCGTCTCTTATAGGCATTAGCCTATAAGAGTGATCCTTTGTGTTTACCCTCCAGGGGACATTGCTGCTGTAGATTGCAGTGCTGTTCAATGTAAATATTCAGCGGTTTTGCCATCTAATAGTCTGATAGCGGCTGGCAGACTGTTGATGGAGCAAAACTACATCATTCAAGCAGGGAGGCGCCCCGTTCGGCGTTATGTGGTCCTGGGGCTGCCACCTTCCCGACGCCTATCGGCATTAGGCAGCAGGGAAGAGGTTAAAGTGGGATAGAACTCTGAAACAACATTCAATAAAAATGTGCCTTCCTACTCTTTATTACCCATACAGTTATCATATTTGCATCTGCGCACAAGTAATATTGTTTGTCTACAAATTACAAATTGCCAAAGTATAGTTTATCTGCTCTGAAAGCTGCCACTGCATGTTATTGCATATCAGCTGTATTTATATATTAAAACCTATCTAATGATTACTTCTCAGCTCTTTCTACTTATCAGCTGAGTACAGCTCAATATCGGCAATTTGCTAATGTTTACTAAATGTGTCTGACAAAGCAATTTAAACAAAAGATAATGTTATCACCTCTGCGGATGCGGACAGAAGCTGCCCACTGAAGCAAGGATCTTTCTATTGCACAACAAAGTGCTGTCTTTAACTGCTGCAATTTTTTGTGTGGTAGTAGAGGAAATGTTGAGTTTCATACCACTTTATAATGAACCTGAGGTGAGAGTGATATAGAGGCTGCAATGTTTATTTCCTTCTCAACAATACTAGTTTCCTAGCAGCCCTGCTCATCTATTTTGCCGCACTAGTGTCTACATTACACTAGAAAGTGGTTAGACTTCTGATCATCTTTAATGGAGTTCTTTCCTGTGAGTTCTTCTGTAACACACAATATTTCAAGATATACTACAGATATTAGGCAGTTGTTCACTCTCTGCATTGTTTCTTTGACCATGCATTGTGGTAACACATCGGCATCTGTGCTGAAATGACAGCAGATCTGTTCTATGTATGTTTTCAAGACATCGAATATAAGTAGATGTAGCATGTGAGCTTATATTTTTTTCCTTTAGGTTCAGCTTTTATTGCAAAATACCCATGTGGGCTCACTATCGTTGTTTAAAAAAGAAAAGTGTGAAATTGCTACTTCCGCGTTACTTAACATTCTTTTCCTATAAGCTGTTTAGACCACACGAAACACCTAATGCACAGTTAGATCTTTACAAATTTCATGAAATCTTTTTCGGATATCCCAAAAATCCTTAACCGTTTGAATCTTTTGTGTCCCTGCACTGGGGACTGACCCATAATCTCTTTCCCAGCTAGTGTACCAAATCTGTATCAGACCATGTCATCGACTCCAACAGCAGCTTAAATTCACCAGAGGGGAAGCAGAAAGTTAGAAGAAAAAAAAAGCCACAGCTCTTATGGTTTTGATGCCTGGGGGCACCAACAGGGAGGTCAAGAATGAAGAATAGATAGAGTCCAGTACAAGGAGATCAGTAAAGTTGGAATCTTCTTGTTGAAAGTCTCATGTGTTCATCTTCATGATGCAAACAACATATAGGTTCATTTTATAAAGGGTTTCTTGAATCAAGCTACAACACATACCAAAAGCCTTTTTCCGTTGTACTTGTCACGAGTACTTTGTCTTACACAGCCTGTATTGCTCTTGTAAACAGAGGCAGCATCAAAGCGAGAGCAGATAAAGTCACAACAGTGGATTAAGGCCTTCTGCATGATAAATTAGCTACCTAGGGTGGGATAAACTTAATATGTGAAAGAATGTTATTGAGGAAGAATAATGTACCAAACTCTATCAGTCTTTGCGTAGTGTTCTAATCTAATGCCTGACACTGCTAAGGCTCTAGGACAGTGTTAGTGGTAATCAGTAGAAAACCCATCTGTGTTCCTGGTCCTTATCACAGTTTAAAAGTAGCCTAAACTGAATTATTGTCCCTTAGAGACTAAGATGGGATATTAAGTCGAGTGAAAAGGATTGTATCGAAACAATGAAAATCCCAGCGTTAAAATGCAGAGGTGTCAACTATGCTGGCTACATTTCAGCTAAACAAAGATTAAATGGCTTCCCCAGTGATGTGAAAAGTTGTATCAATTAAATCTTTTATTTAAACAAGTGATTGGAATGCTAAAGAATTGCTTGTTCAATGTCCAAATTTTGATCTGTTTCAAGGTATTTGTTAAGAGCATGTTACAGATTTTAGATCTTATTGAGAAGAACAGAAAGCTATTTGCACTCTATAGCTATCTAAATTAAACAGCCTGGACCTTTTTTTTTAAATTTTACATCAGAGGTATTGCCTGAGAAGGGGTGGTGGGATTGACATATTTTAAAAATGTAAACCGTGAGATCTGTACATTTGTCTGGCAGTTAAAGTAAACCAGTACTAAACCCCGTTATGTCCCTTTTCCGTTACATAGTTATTTGGGTTGAAAAAAGACATTCATCCTTTGAGTTCAACCAGAAAGTACTCTACAAGCATAACACTAACACTAGCAGATGACATCTACTTTCATCTAATCAGTAACGGTCGGACTAGAGGCCTAGATCATCTATAAAGCTGGAAGAAGGCTAGCTTATCCCAGCTGCTTCCTTCACCCTCTGGATGCTGCTGTGGTGGGACATGATATGGCTTAATAAACAGAATTTAGATGGATGGGAAACTGTTCATCCTTAAATTACTGCAATGACTTCTAGCTGCCGGAGTTGATTAGGGTTTCTAAACTTAGTCCTCAAGTACCCCAAAAGTGCATGTTTTACAGAAAACCACAAACATTCACAGGTGAGAAAATTAGTGTCTCCGCAGAGCTCATTAACTACCTCTCTGGATTTTCACAAAACATGCACTGTTGGGGGTAATTTAGGACTGAGTTGAGATATTCAGTCTATGTTCACAGGAAAAGCCCATGTTCATCAGGAACTGTCCACTGGCTAACTGCTTGGGCCATCTCTAGTGGCAGCTGATTGCCTCATAGTACAAACTCACCTCTTATGGGCTTTATGTAAGGTTCACTGCCGCCAGGCTGTTTTGTCTCCAGTGCTGCTCACTAGGAATGATCGGAAACGGCAAATTCCGATTCAGCGGAAATTCGGAATTCCGTCAGAGCGAATTTCCGTAACCGTTACATTCCGTCGGAATTTTGCAGAATTCCACAGAACTCCGCGTTCCGAGAGTAAAATTTCAGTCATCTCAATTGAAACATCGTTTTTGAAAAATCGTAGGCCATGGGACCTAGTGGCTGTTCCACTGGTCATTTTTTTTTTCTTTTTTTATTGCAGCAGGAGTTGTCGCGTAGACCATGGGACCTAGAGGTGGTTCCACGGCGGTCATTATAATTTTGGTTTGGAGCAGCAGGAGTTGTCGCGTAGGCCAGGGACCTAGAGGTGGTTCCACGGCGGTCATAACAGTTTTGGTTTGGAGCAGCAGGAGTTTTCGCGTAGGCCATGGGACCTAGAGGTGGTTCCACCGCGGTCATTACAATTTTGGTTTGGAGCAGCAGGAGTTTTTCGCGTAGGCCATGGGACCTAGAGGTGGTTCCACGGCGGTCATTATAATTTTTTGGGGGAGCAGCAGGAGTTGTCGTAGGCCATGGGACCTATACAAAGTGGGTGGGATAGATGAGGTAGCTAGGGAGCTGGTTGCTAATGTAGGATTGTTTGGTTTTGACTCTAATTGGTGCTGAAATAATTCCAATTTTCATGCAGAAATCCTGTTGGTTGGTTTTTGTTAAGCCTCTAATTGGTGCTGAAATTCCGATTTTCATGCAGAAATCTTGTTGTTTTCACTTTAAGCTTCTGTCTAGGTTCTTACTAGTGATTGGCTTTAAAAAATCTGCATTCTGACGGAATTACGCATAGCAATTATGGAATTCCGTCGGAACGCTATAGCAATTCCGTTCCGATGCGACGGAACAGAATCGCCAATTTCTGATCGGAATCGCGGAAAAATGAATTCCGCGGAATTCGGTGAGCATCCCTACTGCTCACTATTTCTGCTAAACAGAAAGTAGTGAGTGGCACTGGAGACAGAGCAGCTCAGAGGCAGTGAACCTCGCATAGAGCAAAAAAGGTTAGTGTACATCGGGCTTCACGCTGCCACAAATATTTTTAATGGAGGGGGAGCACATGATGGCTACACTTGTTTCATGACCCTTGTGAGATGGGCCCCAAGGGCATAAGGGGCACCAAAGGGAGACAAGGGACTATTGGGGGGGCCCCATAAAATTTTCTTGGGGGGTCCATGAATTGTAGTTACACCACTTACTATGCCATTTATGCCAGTGGTGGCCAGACTCCTGTATTTTAACATCAAGTTTAGGTGGTCAAGTTTAGTTGTTTTTTTATTTACTTTAGGGATACAGTTGATTGTACCTTTGTGCATAAGCATAGTTATCTTAATCTTAAGGCCAGTTCTAGTGATGAGCACAAACTTTGCATATTCGTAATTTCGCATCATAGTTTGCAATTACAACGTGAAATCGTAATGCAAAATTTTGGGGGAAAAATAATAATTTATTTGGCATGTAAATGTAATCAGGAAAGGTAATTTTGCAATTTTGCATAATTTTTGCGCAATTTCGTGCCGACTGTAGCGGTTAATAGCAAAGTCTTTATACATGTTATAGTCACTTAAATTTATAGGTATGTTAATAGAAATAGTGGGAACAAGTTAAAAAGACCTTGTAGATTTTGAGAAACTCGATTTTAACAATGCAAAAGAAAAATAGTTTTTAAACTAATTTTTATGACTTTAAAAAATATTTTTCCTTTGCATTTTTAAAATCTATTTTCTCAAAAACGACAAGTTTTTTTCTGTAAAATTCATATTTTTTTCTACTTATTCCTATTATTCCCCTTAACATACCAGTGGTGTAGGGGCCACCATAGCAGGCATAGCAGCTGCTATGGGGCCCATGCATACATCAAAAAAGGGCGTCAGGAAAAAAGGGCGCGTGGTGTAAACGATAAACAGTATTATCGTTTATTGAAATATTGTGTAGAATTTCGTTTAGAAATAGTGTTTTAAGAATTTATAAATCACTAAATAATGTGTATGAGATCGGCAATTCTTAAAACGTTAATCTTCCGTATTTGTAAACTGAAACTTATATTTACGTTTGTTAAAACCCTCCCTGTACCTATCCCTAACCCCTAGATAGAGTTGGGCCGAACCTCCGATTTTCGGTTCGCGAACCGGGTTCGCGAACTTTCGCGAAAGGTTCGGTTCGCGTTAAAGTTCGCGAACCGCAATAGACTTCAATGGGGATGCGAACTTTGAAAAAAAAAATTAATTATGCTGGCCACAAAAGTGATGGAAAAGATGTTTCAAGGGGTCTAACACCTGGAGGGGGGGATGGCGGAGTGGGATACATGCCAAAAGTCCCCGGGAAAAATCTGGATTTGACGCAAAGCAGCGTTTTAAGGGCAGAAATCACATTGAATGTTAAATGACAGGCCTAAAGTGCTTTCAAACATCTTGCATGTGTATACATCAATCAGGTAGTGTAATTAAGGTACTGCTTCACACTGACGCACCAAACTCATCGTGTAACGCACCGCAAACAGCTGTTTGTGTAGTGACGGCCGTGCTGGACTGGTGCGCACCATGGCGAGAGTGCAGGTTTTGGTGGCTTTACAGCCCATATGGTCAGTCACCTGGCTGATGTAGCTGAATGACAGAACAGTGACTGTCCAGCTGATCAAATTTGGTCTGACCACAATGAGGCAACGACCTTATTATCGTGGGTGTGCCCCCCGAGACACTCATCTAGGCGCCGGTCATTGCTCCATTGTGATACGCAAGCCCCTTCACCACGGCAAGGTAATGATCACGAAGGGGAATGGGCGCATGTTCATGCCTTTTTTTTTGTTGTTGCAGCTGCCCGCAGTGCAGCCAGAAAAATTAGGCAGTCATGTACACGCACCCGAAAAATTATTACAGCGGCCGCTGCTAGCAGCGGCCTAAAAAATTCAGCAATCCGCCTGGAGTCCCGGACCCTGTTGGTGGTGGCGGAGAAGGTAGTGAAGCGGCCTGCAGGCAGACATGCTGTGTGGAGGGACTGGGAGCGACTTAGTCTTCTTGGGGCAGGCCAGGCAGCCAGTCACACGGCGTGCAGGCAGAGATGCTGTATGTGCGGGGACTGACTTAGTCTTGGGGCGGGCAGCAGCCCTCCGGGATCCATGCCTCATTCATTTTTATAAAGGTGAGGTACTTAACACTTTTGTGACTTAGGCGACTTCTCTTCTCTGTGACAATGCCTCCAGCTGCGCTGAAGGTCCTTTCTGAGAGGACGCTTGCGGCAGGGCAGGAGAGAAGTTGGATGGCAAATTGGGACAGCTCTGGCCACAGGTCAAGCCTGCGCACCCAGTAGTTCAAGGGTTCCTCATCGCTGTTCACAGCAGTGTCTACATCCACACTTAAGGCCAGGTAGTCGGCTACCTGCCGTTCCAGGCGTTGGTGGAGGGTGGATCCGGAAGGGCTACGGCGAGGCGTTGGACTAAAGAACGTCCGCATGTCCGACATCACCATGAGATCGCTGGAGCGTCCTGTCTTTGACTGCGTGGACACGGGAGGAGGATTAGTGGCAGTGGTACCTTGCTGGCGTTGTGCCGTCACATCACCCTTAAAGGCATTGTAAAGCATAGTTGACAGCTGGTTCTGCATGTGCTGCATCCTTTCCACCTTCCGGTGAGTTGGTAACAGGTCCGCCACTTTGTGCCTGTACCGAGGGTCTAGTAGTGTGGCCACCCAGTACAGCTCATTCCCCTTGAGGTTTTTTATACGGGGGTCCCTCAACAGGCAGGACAGCATAAAAGACGACATCTGCACAAAGTCGGATCCAGTACCCTCCATCTCCTCTTGCTCTTCCTCAGTGACGTCAGGTAAGTCAACCTCCTCCCCCCAGCCGCGAACAATACCACGGGAAGGTTGCGCAGCACAAGCCCCCTGCGACGCCTGCTGCGGTTGTTCTCCTGCCGCTGTCCCCTCCTCCTCCTCCTCCTCCCCCAAAGAAACACCTTGCTCATCATCCTCTGAGTCTGACTCATCTTCTGCACATGACCTCTCTTCTTCCTCCTCCTCCCCCCTCTGTGCTGCCGCAGGTGTTGAGGAAACAGCTGGGTCTGATGAAAATTGGTCCCATGCCTGTTCCTGCCGTAACGGTTCCTGGTCACGCTCATTCGCAGCTTCATCCGCCACTCTACGCACAGCACGCTCCAAGAAGTACGCGTAGGGAATTAAGTCGCTGATGGTGCCCTCACTGCGGCTCACCAGGTTGGTCACCTCCTCAAACGGCCGCATGAGCCTGCATGCATTTTTCATCATTGTCCAGTTGTCGGGCCAGAACATCCCCATCTTCCCAGACTGTTTCGTTCTACTCCAGTTGTAGAGGTACTGGGTGACGGCTTTCTTCTGTTCTAGCAGGCGGGAGAACATGAGGAGGGTCGAGTTCCAGCGAGTGGGGCTATCGCAAATGAGGCGTCTCACCGGCATGTTGTTTTTACGCTGAATTTCTGCAAATCGTGCCATGGCTGTGTAAGAGCGCCTCAAATGCCCACAGAACTTCCTGGCCTGCTTCAGGACATCCGCTAAGCCAGGGTACTTTGCCACAAATCTTTGAACCACCAGATTCATGACATGTGCCATGCAGGGTATGTGTGTCAGCTTCCCCATATGCAAAGCGGCAAGCAGATTGCTGCCGTTGTCGCACACCACGTTGCCTATCTCCAGGTGGTGCGGGGTCAGCCACTCATCCACCTGTTTCTTAAGAGCAGCCAGGAGAGCTGCTCCAGTGTGACTCTCCGCTTTGAGACAAGCCATGTCTAAGATGGCGTGACACCGTCGTACCTGGCATGCAGCATAGGCCCTGCGGAGCTGGGGCTGTGTAGCTGGAGAGGAGAACTGCCACTCAGCCAAGGAGGAGGAGGAGGACAGCGAAGAGCATGTAGCAGGAGGAGAGGAGGTGGCAGGAGGCCTGCCTGCAAGCCGTGGAGGTGTCACAATTTGGTCCGCCGCTTTCTGCTTGCCATCGTTCACCACCAGGTTCACCCAATGGGCTGTGTAGGTAATGTAGCGGCCCTGCCCGTGCTTGGCAGACCAGGCATCCGTGGTCAGGTGTACCCTTGACCCAACGCTCTTCGCAAGAGATGACACCACTTGCCTCTCAACTTCACGGTGCAGTTGGGGTATGGCCTTTCTGGAAAAATAAGTGCGGCCTGGCATCTTCCACTGCGGTGTTCCGATGGCCACAAATTTACGGAAGGCCTCAGAGTCCACCAGCCGGTATGGTAACAGCTGGCGAGCTAACAGTTCCGCCACGCCAGCTGTCAGACGCCGGGCAAGGGGGTGACTGGCCAAAAGTGGCTTCTTCCGCTCAAACATTTCCTTCACGGACACCTGACTGCTGCTGTGGGCAGAGGAGCAGGAACCGCTCAAGGGCAGAGGCGGAGTGGAGGAGGGTGCCTGTGAAGGTGCAAGGGAGAGAGCGGCATAAGCAGATGATGCACCTGAAGGAGGAAGAGGAGAAGGAGGGTGACTTTGCTTTTGTGTGCTGCTGCTGCTTTTGCTCAGGTGGCCATCCCATTGCTGTTTGTGCCTTTTCTGCAGGTGCCTTCGTAAGGCACTTGTCCCTACGTGAGTGTTGGCCTTTCCACGGCTCAATTTTTGTTGGCAGAGCGAACAGATGGCTTTGGTCCGATCTGAGGCACACACATTAAAAAATTTCCACACCGCTGAGCCACCCTGGGATGTGGGCACCTCAGCAGCTGATGCTGAAGGGCAAGTTGGCTGGCTGTACATAGGTGGCGAATCTGGCGATACATGGTGCCGGACTCTGCCACCAGCTGTTTCTGACGAAGAGCTGCCCCAGCTTCTTTCAGCAACTTCTATCCTCCTACTACTCTCTGACTCCCCCTCTGAACTGTCCCCCTCTTCATCTCCTCTATTGGGAACATACAGAGGATCCCTATCATCGTCATCATCGTAATCATCCTGCTCAGCTTCGCTTGCCTCAGAAAAATCCAAATGTGTAGGTCCTTCATCCTCCTTACACGTTACATCCATAGTGTTGTCGCGTAACGCAGACATATGAGCTGGTGAAAATTCATCTGGCTGTAACAATGGCTGTGCATCAGTGATTTCACCACCACTAAATAATTCTTGCGAAGTGTCAAATGCAGCGGAAGTGGTGCTAGTAGTAGCGCTGGTGGCTGAGCAAGATGAGGTGTTCTGTGTCGCTAAATACTCAACCACGTCCTGACAATCTTGGGAGGTGATGGGACGTGCCTTCTTCCGAGCACTGTACTGTGGGCCAGGTCCACACGAAATTACATTTACACGACCTCGCGCAGACCTGCCGGGTGGCCTTCCTCTGCCTCTGCCACTACCTCTTCCTCTTCCTCTACCTGTTTTGTCCATATCGGGTATGCACGGAGTGGTATATCACACTGCGTGCACTCACGTAGGTAGGTGGGTTCACTTAACTGCACAGGTATGCGCACTGATGCGGTGGGTTCACTGAACAGTACAGGTATACAGTGGCGGGTTCACTGAACACAACAGGTATGCAGTGGCGTGTTCACTAAACAGGTATACAGTGGCAGGTCCACTGAACAGAACAGGTATACAGTGGCAGGTCCACTGAACAGAACAGGTATACAGTGGCGGGTCCACTGAACAGAACAGGTATACAGTGGCGGGTTCACAGAACAGGTATGCAGTGGCAGGTTCACTGAACACAACAGGTATGCAGTGGCGTGTTCACTAAACAGGTATACAGTGGCAGGTCCACTGAACAGAACAGGTATACAGTGGCGGGTTCACAGAACAGGTATACAGTGGCGGGTCCACTGAACAGAACAGGTATACAGTGGCGGGTTCACAGAACAGGTATACAGTGGCGGGTCCACTGAACAGAACAGGTATACAGTGGCGGGTTCACAGAACAGGTATACAGTGGCGGGTCCACTGAACAGAACAGGTATACAGTGGCGGGTTCACAGAACAGGTATACAGTGGCAGGATCACTGAACAGGTATGCAGTGGCAGGATCACAGTACAGGTATGCAGTGGGCTGAGGGCTCACTGAACAGAACAGGTATGCTGTGGCAGGATCACTGAACAGCTATGCAGTGGCAGGATCACAGTACAGGTATGCAGTGGGCTGAGGGCTCACTGAACAGAACAGGTATGCTGTGGCAGGATCACTGAACAGGTATGCAGTGGCAGGATCACAGTACAGGTATGCAGTGGGCTGAGGGCTCACTGAACAGAACAGGTATGCTGTGGCAGGATCACTAAACAGCTATGCAGTGGCAGGATCACAGTACAGGTATGCAGTGGGCTGAGGGCTCACTGAACAGAACAGGTTTGCTGTGGCAGGATCACTGAACAGGTATGCAGTGGCAGGATCACAGTACAGGTATGCAGTGGGCTGAGGGCTCACTGAACAGAACAGGTATGCTGTGGCAGGATCACTGAACAGGTATGCAGTGGCAGGATCACAGTACAGGTATGCAGTGGGCTGGGGGCTCACTGAACAGAACAGGTATGCTGTGGCAGGATCACTGAACAGCTATGCAGTGGCAGGATCACAGTACAGGTATGCAGTGGGCTGAGGGCTCACTGAACAGAACAGGTATGCTGTGGCAGGATCACTGAACAGCTATGCAGTGGCAGGATCACAGTACAGGTATGCAGTGGGCTGAGGGCTCACTGAACAGAACAGGTATGCTGTGGCAGGATCACTGAACAGGTATGCAGTGGCAGGATCACAGTACAGGTATGCAGTGGGCTGAGGGCTCACTGAACAGAACAGGTATGCTGTGGCAGGATCACTGAACAGGTATGCAGTGGCAGTATCACAGTACAGGTATGCAGTGGGCTGAGGGCTCACTGAACAGAACAGGTATGCTGTGGCAGGATCACTGAACAGGTATGCAGTGGCAGGATCACAGTACAGGTATGCAGTGGGCTGAGGGCTCACTGAACAGAACAGGTATGCTGTGGCAGGATCACTGAACAGCTATGCAGTGGCAGGATCACAGTACAGGTATGCAGTGGGCTGAGGGCTCACTGAACAGAACAGGTATGCTGTGGCAGGATCACTGAACAGGTATGCAGTGGCAGGATCACAGTACAGGTATGCAGTGGGCTGGGGGCTCACTGAACAGAACAGGTATGCTGTGGCAGGATCACTGAACAGCTATGCAGTGGCAGGATCACAGTACAGGTATGCAGTGGGCTGAGGGCTCACTGAACAGAACAGGTATGCTGTGGCAGGATCACTGAACAGGTATGCAGTGGCAGGATCACAGTACAGGTATGCAGTGGGCTGAGGGCTCACTGAACAGAACAGGTATGCTGTGGCAGGATCACTGAACAGCTATGCAGTGGCAGGATCACAGTACAGGTATGCAGTGGGCTGAGGGCTCACTGAACAGAACAGGTATGCTGTGGCAGGATCACTGAACAGGTATGCAGTGGCAGTATCACAGTACAGGTATGCAGTGGGCTGAGGGCTCACTGAACAGAACAGGTATGCTGTGGCAGGATCACTGAACAGGTATGCAGTGGCAGGATCACAGTACAGGTATGCAGTGGGCTGAGGGCTCACTGAACAGAACAGGTATGCTGTGGCAGGATCACTGAACAGCTATGCAGTGGCAGGATCACAGTACAGGTATGCAGTGGGCTGAGGGCTCACTGAACAGAACAGGTATGCTGTGGCAGGATCACTGAACAGGTATGCAGTGGCAGGATCACAGTACAGGTATGCAGTGGGCTGAGGGCTCACTGAACAGAACAGGTATGCTGTGGCAGGATCACTGAACAGGTATGCAGTGGCAGGATCACAGTACAGGTATGCAGTGGGCTGGGGGCTCACTGAACAGAACAGGTATGCTGTGGCAGGATCACTGAACAGCTATGCAGTGGCAGGATCACAGTACAGGTATGCAGTGGGCTGAGGGCTCACTGAACAGAACAGGTATGCTGTGGCAGGATCACTGAACAGGTATGCAGTGGCAGGATCACAGTACAGGTATGCAGTGGGCTGAGGGCTCACTGAACAGAACAGGTATGCTGTGGCAGGATCACTGAACAGCTATGCAGTGGCAGGATCACAGTACAGGTATGCAGTGGGCTGAGGGCTCACTGAACAGAACAGGTATGCTGTGGCAGGATCACTGAACAGCTATGCAGTGGCAGGATCACAGTACAGGTATGCAGTGGGCTGAGGGCTCACTGAACAGAACAGGTATGCAGCCAGGAAGAAGTTAAGCCTAACTAATCTTTCCCTGAGAGACAGTCTGCAGCAGCTCGCCCTACTCTGACTAATGCAGGCACACGAGTGGCCGTAATGGCCGCCGCTGCCTGCCTTATATAAGGGGGGGTGGGGCTCCAGGGGCTAGTGTAGCCTAATTGGCTACACTGGGCCTGCTGACTGTGATGTAGAGGGTCAAAGTTGACCCTCAGGTGCATTATGGGGCGAACCGAACTTCTTCCGCAAAAGGTTCGCGTGCGGTACCCGCACGCGAACCACCTAAGTTCGCGCGAACCCCGTTCGCCGGCGAACCGTTCGGCCCAACTCTACCCCTAGACCCCCTGTTGGTGCCTAAATCTAAGACCCCCCTGTTGGTGCCTAAACCTAAGACCCCCCTGTTGGTGCCTAAACCTAAGACCCCCCAGTTGGTGCCTAAACCTAAGACCCCCCTGTTGGTGCCTAAACCTAAGACCCCCCTGTTGGTGCCTAAACCTAAGACCCCCCAGTTGGTGCCTAAACCTAAGACCCCCCTGTTGGTGCCTAAACCTAAGACCCCCCTGTTGGTGCCTAAACCTAAGACCCCCCTGTTGGTGCCTAAACCTAAGACCCCCTATGGATAATAATGTTTTACAGACATTAATAAATAAAAAATGTAAATAAAAAATGTAATTATTTTTTTTGGGTGAATAATAATGTTTTAGAAATGTTTTAGAAATAGTGATTTAGTATCTTTATAAACGTTATTCGTCACGGGCTCATTTTGTAAAGTTAAATCATCACAAACATAGTTATAAATCCTTAAAAATCTCCGGGCGCCGTTTGTTAAAACGTTAATAATCTCCGGCGCCTTTTTTTCCCTGTTCGGCGCCCAGTAAACGATATTTATAATGGGAGTGAATGGGGCGCCCTTTTTGTCCACTTGTCTCATGCGCCCAAATCTCCTGCTTCCGGGGCCCATAGCCACAAGGAGGTCTGCTGGTCCTGGTTGTCTGTAAGTTTTTTGTTTTGTTATTTATTTGTTTTTTCTTTCTCACATCCCACTGGGCCCTGCCCTTTTTGCCACCCCAACCCCCCTCCACGTCAAGGTTGTTTCAAGAAGGAGACAGGCACGATAACTTTGTTATTAACCCATATGGCAATCAGTACCCATGCATGTCAGTCTCTATGATCACAGCACCTTCTGTTGTCATAGAGACTCAGAATCTTTCAGTGCTCCGCTGCTAACACTCTGTATATGGTGGTGGTGGGGCCTACCTATACATCAGGGGGGACCTGTAACCACCCATACTGCTGGTCCCTGTAGTTACTTATAACGTGTACCTACATTGGGGAAGTCAAATACTGTGGGCTATTTGTAGCTCCCTATACTGGAGGGCTACCTCCAGAACATATAAGGCACATAGGTGTACCTTATAAAAGGGGGGCCCAATCAAAACTTTGCTATGGGGCCCCAGGATTTCTAGCTATAGCATAATATCACACTGTGCAGGAGAAGCTTCCACCACATGCAGGATAGGAGCCAACCCCCCTTTAGTTCCCTGCTCACCAGCTGCACGTCTTTCAAACAGGCGTATCAATAATCCTCCTTTAAAGGGATACTGTAGGGGGGTCGGGGGAAAATGAGTTAAAGTTACCCAGGGCTTCTAATGGTCCCCCACAGACATCCTGTGCCCGCGCATCCACTCCCCAATGCTCCGGCCCCGCCTCTGGTTCACTTCTGGAATTTAAAGTCTGAAAACCACTGTACCTGTGTTGCCATGTCCTCACTGCCGCTGATGTCACCAGGAGCGTACTGCGCAGGCCCAGTATGGTCTGTGCCTGCGCCGTACGCCCCTGGTGACATCAGGGGGAGCGAGGACATGGCAACGCAAGAGCAGTGGTTTTCAGACTTTAAAGTCTGAAATTCCAGAAGTGAACCAGAGGCGGGGCCGGAGCATCGGTGAGTGGCTGCGCGGGCACAGGATGCCTGCGGGGGACCATTAGAAGCCCCAGGTAAGTTCAACTCATTTTCCCCCACCCCCTACAGTATCCCTTTAAGTCAACTTCTAAAATGAAGCATAAGAATACTCCTCATAGCGTAAACAAGTTTCTTTTAATATGGCCAATAAAATCCCCATTAAAATATGCGTACCAGATATAAATATAAAAACCAGTGTATCTCACATATATCGTTCAGCAGCGGCAGATCTCTCCGTATTTAAGCCGGTGTCCTCTGTGTAGTTGAGGTCCAGTAGCGTGCGTATATAGGCTCCACCCTACATGTTTTGTCAATGTAAGGGGCGTGACTCATCAGAGGCCCCTGATGAGTACGCATATTTTAATGGGGCCTTTCTTGGCCATATTAAAATAAACTTGTTTACGCTATGAGGAGTATTCTTATGCTTCATTTTAGAAGTTGACTTAACCTCCTGAGCGGTATGGACAAGCTCAGCTCGTCCATTACCGCCGGAGGGTGCCACTCAGGCCCTGCTGGGCAGATTTTCTCCAAATAAAAAGGTGCACACGCAGCCGGCACTTTGCCAGCCGCATGTGCCACCTGATCGCCGCCGCTCTGCGGCGATCCGCCACGAGCAGCGGCGAAAGAGGGTCCCCCCAGCCGCCCGAGCCCTGCGCAGCCGGACCAATCAGTTCCGGCCAGCGCTAAGGGCTGGATCGGAGGCGGCTGACGTCCATGACGTCACTCCGCTCGTCGCCATGGCGACGAGGAAAGCGAAACAAGGAAGGCCGTTCATCGCGGCCTTCCTTGTTGCGATCAGAAGTACGCGTCAGGAACGCCCTCTAGTGGGCTTTCATGCAGCCAACTTTCAGTTGGCTGCATGTAATAGATTTTTTTTTTGTATTAAAAAAAAACCCTCCCGCAGCCGCCCTGGCGATCTTAATAGAACGCCAGGGAGGTTAAAGGAGGATTATTGCTATGCCTGTTTGAATGAAGTGCAGCTGGTGAGCGGGGAACTAAAGGGGGTTTGGCCCCTATCCTGCATGTGGTGGAAGCTCCTCCTGCACAGTGTGATATTATGCACAGGGTGTACTGTCGCTAGAAGTTACCCACTATATACCTGCATTCTTTTTTATAGGAACTTGGATTGACTTTGTGCACGGAGTTTTGAGAAAGTTTCAGATGCACAGTTGTGTTGATATAAAAACTGTATGTGAGAGGGGAAACCATCTGACTGTTGGCAGCAAGCAGCAAGCTGGACACAAACATTGAATTTGTAAGGTGGTGAGCGCTGTATCATTTAACAAAAATCAGTCAGAGGTGCTAGGCCATTGTGTAAAGCAGTGTGAGAGTACATATAGGAATCTCAAGATACCAACCTGTTACTAATCCTAACAGGCTGGAAACTTGAACAAAAACACAAGATCACTTTAAGCAATAAATGAAAGTGTTAATAAACAGCTACACTCAGTAATACCCTCACTGAAGAATTAAATGAATGTCTGTGGAATAGAAAATCTGTCACCAGGGTAGGCAGAGGGTCTCATAATTCAAAGCATCTTCAGTCACAAATGAGTTAGTGTAGTGTTTTTGACAAACCAGATTTATGTCATATCCCAAAGATGTTCATTACTTTATCCTTTGTCTTCAGTGTTATAGAATAAAATGTGAGTTTTCTTTGTTTTATGGCAATTTTTCTGTAAACTGCAGATTCAGTTTTTTGCACAATAAAATGATTTCTGGTGTTAATAAAATGTAAGAACCTGTGTACATTTCAAATACTACTCTCCAACTATGTGGTTTATCTGATGATCTGTCTATGTAGCTTTTTAGCTATCTATCCATCTATGAGGTTGATTTAAGTGTATCGCGCTGAAGCAGTACGAGTTAAATCTTATCGGGCATGTTAATGAAATTAACGTGACTTAATTCTAGATACATTGTTAATTAATGTAGAAGCGGCCGCGCTAGTGAAATATTGCGGATGTGATACGTCACTATTGTGCGGCAATTACAAGGATCTGTGTAACGATCGGTGTAGCAATACAGATGTCTGATTATGTGTGATCTGCAGAATCACCAATAATTCAGACGCTATACCTGATTATGTGGTGATCTGCAGAATCACCAATAATGCAAGTATAGCTAACAGGATAATGCAATAGTGTATAGTGTAATAGTGCGGCCGCGTGAAACAGCAATTCTATGTGTCAATGACGCCGACGGAACGTAAAAAACCTCCGAACAGGGAACCGAGGCAGCTGCGGAGACACCAGGCGTGCCCGCAGCCGCAGATGTTACAGTACCCCCCCCCCCCACCCCCTTGGGGCATGGACTCCGGACATGAGCCACCAGGTCTGTCAGAATTCAACCTATGGAACTCTTTTCTAAATTCTTCCGCATGCATACGATGACTAGGGACCCAAGATCTCTCCTCAGGCCCATACCCCCTCCATTGAACCAGGTATTGTATAGCGTTGCGCACAAACCGAGAATCCAAAATTTGCTCTATCTCATACTCAGGTTCCCCATCAATCACCACACAGGGGGGGAGAGGAATCCACATGTACCGCAGGTTTTAACAAGGATACATGAAATGTCTTAACACCTTTCCAACTGGACGGAAGTGAAACAGCATATGTGACCTTATTGATTCTCTTGGAGACAGGGTATGGGCCTTTATATCTGGGGCCCAATTTAACAGAGGGCTGCTTCAGAGCCAAATGTCGAGTAGACACCCACACCAGATCCCCCGGTGCAAAGTTCCACTCTTCAGAACGTCTCCTGTCTGCCTGTTTTTTCTGGGTCACAAAAGCCTTCTTGAGATTTTTCGGAACCAAAGCCCAGATCTCTTTCAAGGTTCCCTGTCATTCCTCCAGTGCTGGGAAAGGAGATGCCACCACAGGCAAAGAAGAGAACTTAGGAGATCTCCCCGTCACAACCTGAAACGGAGAGAACCCCGAGGAGGAACTCTTCAAATTATTATGGGCAAACTCTGCAAACGGCAAGAATTTGGCCCACTCAGTCTGGGCGTCAGCCACATAACACCTCAGAAACTGTTCTAGGGACTGGTTAACCCTTTCTGTTTGGCCATTCGTCTGTGGGTGGTAGCCGGAGGAGAATGATAGGCTTATGCCCAGATGATTACAAAAGGCCCTCCAGAATTTGGAGATAAACTGGACTCCCCTATCTGACATCACATTCTCAGGGATACCATGCAAACGAAAAATGTGGTGAATGAAGAGGTCTGCCAGTTCTTGAGCAGAGGGGAGTCCGTTCAAGGGAATGAAATGGGCCATTTTACTAAACCTATCAACTACCACCCATATGACGGTTTTTCCCTGAGATCTGGGCAGTTCCCCTATAAAGTCCATGGACGAGTGTATCCATGGCTGTTCTGGCACAGGTAGTGACTGTAAGGTACCAATGGGAGCTTGTCTGGAGGGTTTTCTCCTGGCACAAACAGAACAGCTCCCCTCAAAGTCCTTACAGTCAGACACAATGGAGGGCCACCAAACACATCTGTCTAATAACTCCTGTGTACAGGCAACACCAGGATGACCTGCATTCTTATGGGAGTGAAACACATGAAGAATCTTAAATCTGAACTGGAGAGGTACAAATAGAACTCCATCTGGTTTCCCTTCAGGGGCTTCCTGCTGAAATGGACTCAGCATGGTTGCCCAGTCCTTCCAGGCTTCAATATCAGTGGAACCAGAGGAGTGATACGGTAACCCCTCCACTTGGATCTCGGTAGCCCCTACTGTGACTTTCTCCAAACAATGATGATGACAGTAGGAGGACCAGGCTAACAATTGTCTGGAACTCCAGTCAATCTGAGGGGAGTGTTTTCTAAGCCACGGCATACCGAGAATCACTGTGGAGGTAGACATCTCTAGAACCAAAAACTGTATCTGTTCTTTATGCAACACCCCCAGCTGACACAATAATAACGGAGTCTGAGTGAGTGGTAATTTCCCTTGCAATGGTGAATCATCCATTGCAGTCACTATAATCTGACGTCCCACTGGAAGGAGAGGAAAACCAAACTTAATGGCAAAATCATTTGCCATGACATTAACTGCAGAACCCGAGTCTACAAAGGCCTGGGTGGAATGGACTTGACCCTCCCAGGTAATAGAACACGGGAGAAGTACACGCTTATTCTTTAGAGGTAAGACTGGATCGCCTAGGGTAGTACCTCCAGCTACACCTAGGCGATGGGGTTTTCCGCCTTCTTGGGACAATTTGCTACGATGTGCCCCTTCTCTGCACAATAGAGACAGAGTTTCTCGGTACGCCTCCTGTTCTTCTCAACCTCAGTGAGCTTGGACTGTCCAATTTGCATTGGCTCATCAGGTGGAGAAGAGGGAGGAACAGGAGGAGCGAATATACCAGAAGCAAGTCTCCCTGAGGTTCTGCCTGGAGTCTGCTTCTGGTATCGCACTCGGCGATCAATTTTAATGGCCAGGGAAATGGCCTCATCAATTGACTTAGGCTCGGGGTGACCCAACATAAGATCAGCCACTGCATCAGATAATCCTGACAAAAAGCAATCTAACAAGGCATACTGCCCCATCTAACCGAAACCGCCCACCTTCTAAACTCAGCGGCATAATTTTCAACTGAATTATGACCCTGCCTGAGAGTCTTAAGCCTCCTCTCTGACGTCATAGCTAAATCCGGATCATCATATATAACTGCCATTGCTTTAAAAAAAATCCTGAACAGAGGTCAAAGCCTCATGCCCATCAGGAAGACTGTAGGCCCAGGACTGCGAATCACCTGATAATAAGGTCTTTATCAGTGTGACTCTTTGGCTCTCTGTGTCTGAAGACACTGGCCGCAATTCAAAATAAGAAAGGCATCGGTGCTTAAAATTCCTGAAGTCAGAGCGATGCCCTGAAAATTTTTCAGGAGGGGGCATCCTGGGCTCAATAACTGGAGGGGAGGACACTTGTGCATTGGGATTTTTAAGACGATTAACTGTCTCAGCTAGTTGGTCAATCTGAGTCTGTTGTAAGTTAACTGTCTTCATGAGATCGTTAACGGTTGTGGTCAAAATTTCAACCCGATTGCACAGTGTCTCCATAACTTTTTTGGTCTGCGGTTCAGTAACGATCGGTGTAACAACACAGATGTCTGATTATGTGTGATCTGCAGAATCACCAATAATTCAGACGCTATACCTGATTATGTGGTGATCTGCAGAATCACCAATAATGCAAGTATAGCTAACCATGATAATGCAATAGTGTATAGTGCTTGGCGCAACAGTAATATAATAGTATAACTAGGCCTCACCAGAGGAGCTGGTGGGCCCAATAAGAACACAGTAACTGACTAGTTTGGCAGAGCCTCGCCAGAGGAGCTGGTGGGTACTATTATAGCACAGTAACTGATTAGTTTGGCAGAACCTCACCAGAGGAGCTGGTGGGTACTATTATAACACAGTAACTGATTAGTTTGGCAGAACCTCACCAGAGGAGCTGGTGGGTACTATTATAGCACAGTAACTGGTTAGTTTGGCAGAACCTCACCAGAGGAGCTAGTGGGTACTATTATAACAGAGTAACTGACTAGTTTGGCGAAACCTCACCAGAGGAGCTGGTGGGTACTATTATAACACAGTAACTGATTAGTTTAGCAGAACCTCGCCAGAGGAGCTGGTGGGTACTATAATAAGAAGAACACCTCACCAGTGGCAAGGGCCCACTGGTGAGTAGAGAGGTCAAACAGGCTTAGTTCAGCAACTGAGAGGCAGATACAGTACAGAATCAGTAGGCAAGAGAGTAGTAAGTATTCAGGCAGAAGTTCAGCAACTAGATCAGATAGGCAGAGGTACAGAATCAGTAAGCAAGAGCGGAGTCAGAGATTAGCCAGAGTCATACACAGAATATCAAATATACAGTAATACAATAATCCTAGTCTTGTGTGAAATCCCTGGTTTCCTCCCAGATCAAAGCACACTGGATACTAGTCTAAGGTCTGAGCGCTAACACGTATGTATTCGCAACCGCAGACAGGTTGCGAGTGAACAGAGAAGGCTTAAGAAGCAGAGGAGACCTCATAGCCGCGCCCACCACAATCAACCAATCCAGAGCGGCGTGAGTCCCCTCTGACGTCAGCCAACCAGCGGGTCAGCTGACACGCCTCCTGCCAGCATAAAGGTCCTGTCTACGCGCGCGGCCACGCGAAACAGCAACCCTATGTGTCAATGACAATTCCGTCCTCGGCGTGCTAGATGCCGACAGAACGGAAAAAACCTCCGAACAGGGAACCGAGGCGGCTGCGGAGACACCCGGCGTGCCCGCAGCCGCAGATGTTACAATCTGCCATTGCAATGGAGCGCATGCTACGCTGCCAGTAATGCATATCATGCGCACTAGAATTAAGTGACGCTTATTCAATTAACATGCGATTTAACTCATGCTGATTCAGCGCGATACATTTAGTGAATCAACCTCATATCTTTCTTTCTCTCACTCTATTTATAAATTGCTAAAATATTAAACAGTGTTTTACAAAGTATTAAAATGACAAGTACAGCTTTCTGGCTACGGTAGACAAGGGGTTAACTTACCTATGTCGCCGCCTATAGCCGATGCGGTTCACTCAGACCCAGAAGGAGACAGCATGGGAGTGGCATGGAACATGTGTGAACCGCATCGGCTGTAGACAGCGACATGGGTAGTTAACCTCCCTCTCCCACAGCCAGCAAGTTGTACTCATCATTTTGGTTATGAGCAACACTAGTCACCATCCAGATTTACACATCTTTCCTGGATTTCCTTGGCACGCCGAATACCACTATTGTAGAATATCTCTGGATCATACTGATAGTTCAAAGATTTTTCAATGGTTCGATAACACAAACAAAACCAAAAACATAAAAGATGTGGGACACAGTTATTATCTCAGCAGTTGACCATCCCCCCCCCCCCCCCCCCATTCCTCCACAGTCCTCAAAAACCCTCTTTCCCCCCACCAACCAAGAGAAAGAATAGAAACAAAATACAATTACAGTTTAGGCTTAAGGTAGAAACAAGGTGCTCAGTTGGAGTTAGTTTGATCAATCCATTGCTTACAAACATTTTTGAATTTTTGTGGGCATTCATGTGCTGTGTAGGTGGCTTTGTAAAGATATAAGGAATTATTCATTAGTTTCTTCTAATGCTGGATGGAGGACGGTTCTGGCCAAAAAAAGTTAGCAAACGTGAAATTCAGTGTGAAGACACCTCAGACAGGATCAGTTTGTCATTAATAATTTTCCATACATAACCATAACTGAGGCCTCAGGCCAATTTCAATCAAGATCATTTTGGTGGTTGATGGTTTGTCTTCCAGGATTAAACAATTTCTTCAACGTGGCTGTTTCATCCATAAATGATGGTCTTCCAGGTCTTGGCTTATCTGCAAGGGAAATGTTAACACTTTGGAAATTCCTTTCCCACCTCACAATAGTGTCATAAGATGGGCAATAATTTCTATAAACTGCCATCATCTCATCATAAGATTGCTGGACACTATTACCCTTCAAATGCAGGAATTGTATCACACCACAAGCCTCAATCTTTTCCATCCCACACATTAGTCACTTCTGGCAAAATCAGAAAAAAGGGATACAGTGAGCTGAGTTTCTCAACATAATGCACTTAGGGACCAATGATATCACTGACAAAATGTCATCAATATACCATTATAACTTCCGGGTGATAATTAAACCTTTACGATACCCCCTCGTACATTGAGCAATTCATGTTGCTTTCTGTTCCCCTGGGGGAATCCCAATGTGTACCATATATTAAGAATGATTAGGGGAAAATGCAGTTAACACCCTACTTCTATAGAAATACAGATATAAAAAACACGATGAGAAATGGTAGGAAGTATTGGCACTACAGTGTAGATCAAGATGACTTTGGAGGGTGGCGTGCATCCGCCTCAGACCTGAATTTCAGGCCCTGGCTCAGGCCTACGTAGAAGCGCTGACTGCGCAAAACGCCCATCAGTTCAGTGCCTTGCACCCACCGCTACTCGCCCACCCACCTGGACCGGTATGTGCAACCTCATTTAAGGATTATGTCTGTAATGTGTTCAAATAAGATGTTTATGCACGCAGCAGTTTTACTTTAAAAAGCCCCAAACAGCAGTACCCAACTTTCTTCCTGCTCATGTTTACTATAAAATACACCATTCCTCTAAATAATTTATAATGTAAAAATGCACACAAAGTTACATTCAAACTCTCTGTGGATACAAGTGTGCGCGCTACCAAACTCTGCCCAAACTGTCAATCCAGGCAAAGCAGCAGCATGCAAGTGATGGGAGCAGTTAAAAAGGGCGCAAGATGCGTCCTGCTGAAAGTTGGACACCAGCGGGCAAGATAGGGTTAGGTATGGGTAAGGAGTTTAAGGTCAGGCATCACCAAGATGGTTAAGATAAGGTGCCCACCGGGGGAAGGGGGGGGGGGTTAATGTTAGGCACCACCAGGGTATTAGGTTTGGCAGCACCAGGGAAGTGTAAACGTTAGGCACCGCCAGGGGGTTAAAATTAGGCACCAACAGGGGGAAGGGTCTTAGGGTTGGGCATCCTCAGGGGGGGTCTTAGGGTTAGGCATCAGTAGAGGAAGAGTTCTGTCGGAGATTTGGGTTAAGTTAGGTTATAGTAAAATATTCGTACGTATTACCAATATTTGACTATATGAGTTAAATAGTAGAATATCAGAAAATTTTACTGACATTCTATTATCGGTTATTTCCTGTGCCTTTTTCAATGGGTGCTTTTAGTCAATGTAACTCTCCTTATCCCATAGTTCCCAACTTTTTAAAATATGAAAGAGGAACACCCTTAAGACACAGCTCTGGCACCCCTCCAGTTACTCCTCTGCCACATACCTAGCCAAAAATGCCACAAAACATTCATGAGCAGAATAGATGTTTTCATAATTCAAATCACAATGTTTAGTTCATATTGACATTATAACATGAACTAAACAACATTTTGAAAGAAGTGAATAAAGTTTAGAATCACATAAACACGTTTTAGTAGAGATAAACCTTTATTAATACAATTGAGCCATAAGTAAGAACACGTGAGGTCCAAAAGAGGACCTGTCCATTCAAAAAATGGACAGTTGAAAATCAATCTGACAACCAGCAGAACAGAGTGTTAATAAATGAAATTAATTATTAATTACAATGTATGCACAAGGGTAATTCAGAAAGTAATAGCCATTTGTTTTTATTTGCCAGGCAAGTTATTCTTTCTTTGTAATTTAACTTGCATCCGTCAGGTTAACCTCCTCTCTCCCTGCACTGGTTTTCACATGACTGCAGAATGCCAGTAATTGTTTCTTCAGCAGCATTAAAATGAACTCCATCCATGCCCAATCCCTCCAACTTATAGTTGAGAAGTGTGAATCTACTATAATAAATGGATTGAAAACCTTGTAAAAAGATATGATAAATGGATAAATAAAGGAGGTGATTATGAGAAGAAATAATTAGTAGATACAGTGTATCTATAATAAAATAAATCTGACCATCATATTTAATATATCAATGTAACAATAGTTAAATATAGCCACATGAGTCACTAATAGGTAAAATATAAGCAATTTTATAGCAGGGGCGGACTGACCATTCGGGCACTCGGGCACAGACCGAGGGCCCGTGGTCAGGGGGGGGGCCCGCCAGAGCACCCTGAGCAGGAAGGGAGGAGCGCAGTGAAAGGGAGCGGTGTGCAGAGTGTGGGGAAGGGGGGAAGTTCCCCCCACCTTTCCTCACCTTGGGGCCCCCCTTCCTGGTTCTCCCCTCCGGTAACTCGACGGCTAACAGCGGGCGGAAACTTACCGCCGTTCCTCCAGCCGCAAGGGACGCTCTGCTCTGTGCGCGGCTAATCTGGTCTACTCAAACCCAGACTAGACACGCTCTGCACACCGCTCCCTTTCACTGCGCTCCTCCCCTCCTGGGGGACACCTATAGACCTAGCTACATACTGGGAACACCTAGGACCTTTGCTGCATATACTGGGGACACCTATACACATTGCTACATATACTGGGAACACCTATAGACCTGGCCACATATACTGGGGAAACCTATACACCTGGCTATACTTGGGACACCTATACACCTGGCTACATATACTGGGGACACCTATACACCTGTCTATACTTGGGACACCTATACACCTGGCTACATATACTGGGGACACCTATACACATTGCTACATACACTGGGAACACCTATCTGTACTGGGGACACCTATAGTCCTGGCTACCTATTCTGGAGACACCTGTAGACCTGGCTATCTATACTGGGGACACCTATAGACCTGGCTACTCATACTGGGGACACCTATAGACCTGGATACCTGTACTGGGAACACCGATACACCTGGTTACTTCCACTGGGGATACCTTTAGACCTGTTACCTATACTGGGGGCACCTATTTTGGGGTACCTGCTGCCAGATTAACTATTTTTGGGGAACCTCTGCTGCCAGATTAAGTGTATTTTGGGGAACCGCTGCCAGATTGTGTATGTTGGGGGAACTGCTGCTTCCAGATTATGTGTATTTTGGGGGAACCACTGCTGCAAGATTACATTTATTTTGGGTGATCCGCTGCCAGATTATGCATATTTTGGGCAACCACTGCCAAATTATGTGTATGTTAGGGAAACGGCTGCTGCCAGATTACATCTATTTTTGGAAAACGACTGCCATATTATCTGTATTTTGGAGGAACCTCTGCCAAATGGTGTAGATTTTTGGTGAAATTCTGTAATATTACATGTATTTTGGGGGGAAACACTAAGGCAGAGCTCAAGCTTCTCCGACAGACCTTTTACACCACTGCCAAGGTCATGTATATTTTGCCCCACCCATGACCACACCCACATTCTGTTGCGTGACCACACCCATTTTTCAGCACGGCGCAGGGGTGTTTTTTTTATCAGTATAAAATATCTGTTGGCATTAAATTATTGGTTCTTACTCTGTAAAAAATAACATGAAATGTGGGTGACACTGGTACGGGGCCCCATAATCTCCTATTGCCCAGGGGACCCATGAGTTGTCAGTCCACCCCTGTTTTATAGTATCAATATTCTGAAATCAGCTTGCTTAATGTCTAACACCCTTTACTCCCTCCCCTTACTCCCCCAAAGCAATCCCATACCTAAACCTAAGACTAATCATCTACCTCCCATAGGAATCCCTTCCTAGATGCATAACCCTCACTTCCTCTTCCTGACTATTAACTCTCTCCTCCCCTACCCTATCCCCTAACACTAACCCATTCTAACAGTAATCTGGAGCTCAGCTATATAATAGCCTCTTAATATAGCTATTGCCAATATCAGTAATTGAGCACCTGCGGCAAGTAGCAAACATATAGTGAGTTCGACCTCGTCATTAGGCTGCACTCCCTCCTGCCCCCCCCTTAAAAAAATGCAGCAGTGTTGGTCATGTTCTCAGTCTCTGGCTGCTGTTGTAGTGAAAGGAAGGGAGAGTCATTGCTGGAGAGATAGGGAAAGTGTTCGTTAGGCTGTTATTAGCTTGCTCCTTGCTGAAATTTGTTGCTGAAAGAACCCCAAAAAAGCTGTTTTGAGGGCTAATATTCTTCTGATGTGTTTTTTTGTTTTTGTTTGTGTGTGACACTGACATTGCATAGATACAGCCCTGTCTGTCACACTCACAGCTGACTCTTTCTGTACTGTTCCAGCCAGGACCAGCACAATATATTTCCAGTGCATATTTTTTCACTGTATTTGTGTGATTTAACTTACTATACCATAGCTCTCTTTGTGGGTGACACTGCATAGTTGCCACCTGGCCCTTGCTGTACTGTGCCAGGCCCAGCAAAATGTATTACCACCAGTGCATATCTTTCCACTGTATTTGTGTGATTAAACTTACTATACCATAGCTCACTTTGGGGGTGACACTGCATAGATACAGCCCTGTAGCAGCTGGCCCTTGCTGTGCTGTGCCAGGCCCTGCACACTGTATTACCACCAGTGCATATCTTTCCACTGTATTTGTGTGATTAACCTTACTATACCATAGCTCTCTTTGGGGGTGGCACTGCATAGATACAGCCCACAATCTCAGCTGGCCCTTGCTGTACTGTGCCAGGCCCAGCACACTGTATTTCCACCAGTGCATACTTTTCCACTGTATTTGTGTGATTTTACTTACTACACCATAGCTCTCTTTGTGGGTGACACTGCATAGATACAGCGTGAAAAATAGTGAGCTCAATACTGCAACTCAATCTTTAGTAGCACCAGGGAGTCAACCAGTCACCACCCATATCCACCTGGGGTGTACCTTCAGTTCAATAGCAAAAAAAGACTGGGTCTCAACCTGGATTTTAGGCCAACTGGCCAATTTTATTTGCGAGTAATACAGTGCAAAAAGCACAACATTTCGACCAGTGCGGCCTTTTTCAAGCACTTGAAAAAGACTGCACTGGTCGAAAGGTTGTGCTTTTTGCACTGTGTTACTCGCAAATACAATTGGCCAGTTGGCCTAAAATCCAGGTCGAGACCCAGTCTTTTTTTTGCTATTGGACTGCATAGATACAGCCCTGTCATAGCTGGACCTTACTGCACTGTGCCAGGCCCAGCACACTGTATTACCAGTGCAAACTTACTATACCATAGCTCTCTTTGTGGGTGACACTTAGTGTTGGGCGAACAGTGTTCGCCACTGTTCGGGTTCTGCAGAACATCACCCTGTTCGGGTGATGTTCGAGTTCGGCCGAACACCTGACGGTGTTCGGCCAAACCGTTCGGCCACATGGCCGAACTAAGAGCGCATGGCCGAACGTTCCCCGAACGTTCGGCTAGCGCTGTGATTGGCCGAACGGGTCACGTGGTTCGGGCCTGAACGCGCTCTGATTGGCCGAACGGTCACGTGGTTCGGGTAAATAAATACCCGAACCACGTCATATCTCCGCCATTTGTCTGTGGGTTTAGCTTTGGGTAGGCAGGCAGGGTAGTTCGCTCTCCAGCCACGCTAGCCAGGGTCCCCCCCAGTCATTGTGTGTCGCTGCTGGGAACAGTAGTACACCGCTCGCTCAGCCACACTATATATAGCATTGTTTACTGCCACTGTGTACCTCGCTCAGCCACGCTATATATATAGCATTGTGTTTTCTGACACTCTGTGTACACGGCTTAGGCTAGTCTGACTAATATAGCATTGTGTGTACTGCCACTGTGCACCTCGCTCAGCCACGCTATATATAGCATTGTGTGTACTGCCACTGTGCACCTCGCTCAGCCACGCTATATATAGCATTGTGTGTACTGCCACTGTGCACCTCGCTCAGCCACGCTATATATAGCATTGTGTGCACTGCCACTGTGCACCTCGCTCAGCCACGCTATATATAGCATTGTGTGTACTGCCACTGTGCACCTCGTTCAGCCACGCTATATATAGCATTGTGTGTACTGCCACTGTGCACCTCGCTCAGCCACGCTATATATATAGCATTGTGTTTTCTGACACTCTGTGTACACGGCTTAGGCTAGCCTGACTAATATAGCATTGTGTGTACTGCCACTGTGCACCTCGCTCAGCCACGCTATATATAGCATTGTGTGTACTGCCACTGTGCACCTCGCTCAGCCACGCTATATATAGCATTGTGTGTACTGCCACTGTGCACCTCGCTCAGCCACGCTATATATATAGCATTGTGTTTTCTGACACTCTGTGTACACGGCTTAGGCTAGCCTGACTAATATAGCATTGTGTGTACTGCCACTGTGCACCTCGCTCAGCCACGCTATATATAGCATTGTGTGTACTGCCACTGTGCACCTCGCTCAGCCACGCTATATATAGCATTGTGTGTACTGCCACTGTGCACCTCGCTCAGCCACGCTATATATATAGCATTGTGTTTTCTGACACTCTGTGTACACGGCTTAGCCTGACTAATATAGCATTGTGTGTACTGCCACTGTGCACCTCGCTCAGCCACGCTATATATAGCATTGTGTGTACTGCCACTGTGCACCTCGCTCAGCCACGCTATATATAGCATTGTGTGTACTGCCACTGTGCACCTCGCTCAGCCACGCTATATATATAGCATTGTGTTTTCTGACACTCTGTGTACACGGCTTAGCCTGACTAATATAGCATTGTGTGTACTGCCACTGTGCACCTCGCTCAGCCACGCTATATATAGCATTGTGTTTTCTGACACTCTGTGTACACGGCTTAGCCTGGCTCTATAGCATTGTGTGTACTGCCACTGTGCACCTCGCTCAGCCACGCTATATATAGCATTGTGTTTACTGCCACTCTGTGTACACCGCTCAGCCAGACTATATACCATTGTTTACTGACACTCTGTGTACACGGCTCAGCCTGACTATAAAGCATTGTGTGTACTGCCACTGTGCACCTCGCTCAGCCACGCTATATATAGCATTGTGTTTAATGACACTCTGTGTACACGGCTTAGCCAGACTATATAGCATTGTGTGTACTGCCACTCTGTGTACACCGCTCAGCCAGACTATATAGCATTGTGTTTACTTCCACTCTGTGTCTGCTGGGCCTGGGAACAGTAGTACACCGCTCACCCGCCACTGTATAGCATTGTGCTCTGTGTCGCTGCTGGGAATAGTGGTACTGTATAGCATTTCTGTACTGCCACTGTACTGCTGCCAGTCAGCGTGTACTGTAAGGATAAGTGAAATGAGGAAGAAATCCGGTGAAAGAGGAAGGGGCAAGGGAAGAGGTGTTTCCCCTGACGGTTCACGTACAGGCCACAGGGGAGCACCCAAGAAAACCCACTCAATACCGCCCATGTTGTCCAGGACAACAACCCTCACAAATCCAAAAGAACAGGACCAGATAATTACTTGGATGACCTCTCAAGCGTCCAGCAGTGGGTTAAGCAGCACCAGCACATCACGCACGAGGTCCGAGTCCTCAGCCAGTTACAAGGAGCCAGTGGGCACAAAGCTGACACAACCGGCAGCGACACCACGCACACAACTGCCAGATAACCAGTCCTATGAATTACCTCAGGACACAATGGGGTATTCGCAGGAGCTATTCCCAGCCCAACAAACTTCCACCTATGAAAGGTCAATGGAGGAACAGCCAGAAATGTTGTGCCCGGATTCACAACCATTAACTGTGGGAAATGCACCGCGCACTGAAATACAAGGCGAGTCCGAGTAGGACTCGGAAACCCAAATCCCAGAGCAAGTTGAGCAGGAGGGGTTGCAATTGCAGGAGGTCGGCCGACAAGATCTGGAAGACGACGTTGGAGTGATCTGCGCAGAGGTTGTTCTGGGGAGCTCTACTCCACGGCGGCGGCCCCCCACAATGACATATGACGAGTTTGAGGAGATGGAAGAGGAGGGTATGGACAATGTGGACAGAGACCCAGATTTTATTTGTGAACGAGAACATCGCCGTCGTAGCAGCAGCACAGATGAGTCTGTTGAAGAACCCACTGCTGCACGAGTTCGCCTTGTGCCACAAGGTAGGCGGCGCGCAATTTCAGGCACCACAAGCGTGGAAGTTAGAGTGAGAGGCAAAAGAGGAGGAAACAGAAATCGCCAGCAAGGAGGCAGGTGCTCCAAAGTCTGGGCTTTCTTTGAAGACTGCACTGAGGATGTTACCATGGCGATTTGCAAGGTGTGCAAGACTCGCCTGAGCAGGGGGAAAAGTATTAACAACCTCTCCACCACCAGCATGAGCCGCCACATGCTATCCAAACATCCCACTCTGTGGGCAAACGCGGCAGGACAGGGTACCAGCAACACTGCCTCCCTTGGGTTCACCAGACTCACCACCAGACCCGCCTCAGCAGCAGCAGTAGCCCAGCCATTGCGTGGTTCACAACATTCACAAACATCAGACGACGCTGACACTGTCACTTTCCGGAGTAGTGCTCTTGAGGTCTCCCAGTGTTCATCAAACACAACAACCAACAGCCCTTCCGTGTGCAGCGCTACGGTTCAGTTGTCTGTGTCGGAGATGTTTGAGCGCAAGAGGAAATTGCCAGCAAATGACCCCCGGGCCGTGGCAGTAACAGCCAGCATAGCCAAGCTTCTGGCCTGCGAAATGCTGCCATATCGAGTGGTGGAGACAAACAGCTTCAAGGGCATGATGTCAGTGGCCATCCCACGTTACGTGGTTCCCAGCCGCTACCACTTTGCGCGCTCTGCAGTGCCTGAGTTGCATGAGCACGTGGTCAGCAAAATAACCCGAAGCTTGAAGAATGCCGTTGCCTGCAAGGTTCACCTCACCACTGACACTTGGACGAGTGCGTTCGGCCAGGGTCGATACATCTCCCTTACCGCGCACTGGGTGAACCTTGTGGAGCCTGGCAGCGATTCCTCACCTGCTACGGCGCGGGTGTTGCCCACGCCGCAAACAGCTGCACCGCCGTCCCTCCCACTGGATAACAACAGCAGCACCTACCTCTCTGACTCCTTCTCCTCCAACGCATCTCAAAGCTGTACCTCATCCGGAAACGCTAACCCAGCAGCAGTAGGATCGTGGAAGCAGTGCAGCACAGCTGTTGGCATGCGTCAGCAAGCGTTGCTGAAGCTGATCTGCCTTGGGGATAAGCAGCACACAGGGGAGGAAATTTGGAAGGGAATAAAGGAACAGACGGATTTGTGGCTGGCACCGCTGGACTTGAAACCGGGCATGGTTGTGTGTGATAATGGGAGTAATCTCATTCGCGCTTTAAGGTTGGCTAAGCTGACACACATCCCTTGCCTGGCGCACGTGATGAACCTAGTAGTTCAGCGGTTCCTGAGGACATACCCAGGCGTGGCCGATCTTCTGTTGAAGGTGCGTCGAGTGGCCAAACATTGTAGAAATTCCAGTACTGCTTCGGGGGCACTCGCCAAGATGCAGGAGCGCTTCAATCTCCCCCACCATCGCTTGCTGTGTGATGTCCCTACGCGCTGGAATTCTACGCTGCACATGCTAGCACGCTTTTGTGAGCAGAAGAGTGCAGTGGTCCAGTACATGACGGCGCAGTACCGAGGCGCATCCGGCCAGCTGCCAAGCTTCTGTGGATCCGATTGGGCCAACATGTTGGACCTCTGCCAAGTCCTCCAAAATTTTGAGCAATCCACGTTGCTTGTGAGCAGTGACAACTCTTCAGTCAGCATTACCATACCACTGCTGTGTTTACTGAAGAGGTCAATGTTGAAAATCAAGGAAACAGCTGTCATGATGCAACTGGGGGAATCTGAAGGAGAAAACGATCAGCGTGATGGTACCAACATCAGGCCATCCGCCTCAGGGAACGCTGGCCCCAGCAGCTATGACGAAGAAGAGGAGGAGGAACAGCTGGAGTTGGAGCAGGAATTTCATGCCACCACTGACGAGGGCCAGAGCGGTGCACGTTGGACTTCCACAATTCAGCGCGAATGGTCAGCAGAAGCAGACCAGGAGGAAGGTGACGACTATGATGCATCACAACAACTATCACAACGCTCACAAGAGGATGATGAGGATTCTGGTAGGACTCTTGCACACATGGCTCAATTCATGCTAGACTGCATTGAACGCGACCCACGCATTGTGCGCATTCTGGACAACACCAATTACTGGGTTTATACCCTTCTGGATCCACGGTACAAACACAATGTTCCAAAACTGCTTGAAGAAAGAGTCAGACAGGTCAAAATGGAAGAATACCAGCAGGCCCTTGTGGAGACTTTAGAGAGGAGATTGACATCCTCCCCCTCCTCTAGCCAGTTGTACGCCGACAGACTGACTTCCGCAAACCCAGGACGACCAGGAGGGCAGCAAACAACGCAAGCCGCAGCTAGTGCCCAAAAGGGAACGGTATCGGCAGTGTCCTTGGAGTGGGAAAATTTTCTGACACCCATGCAGCAGCAGCCCACTGAACAGGAAGCGTGCAGATCCACCTCCAACACCGATCGCCTGGAGAAGATGGTCAAGGACTACATGTCAGATGACGTAGCTGTGTCGAACAATCCATCTGCACCCTTCAACTATTGGGTATCGAAGCTAGACACCTGGCACGAACTGGCAATGTACGCAATAGAGGTGCTGGCTTGCCCGGCAGCCAGCGTTATGTCGGAACGCTGTTTCAGTGCTGCCGGAGGCATCGTCACAGATCGGCGTATCCGCCTCTCCACAGAAAATGCAGACCGTCTGACTCAAATTAAAATGAATCAATCCTGGATTGGAAACGACTACGCAACACTCCAGGACCCCAACCAAGTAACATGACCAATGAACATCTGGGATGGTGTAGCGTTACCGGTCCCTGTTTATTGAACCTCTCATCTGTATTACATTTATGACTGCATGGCGGCAAAAAGCATTGCTGCTATATCCGCACGCTTTTTGTCCTCATGCAAGGCCTGGGTTGTTGTGTCTCACAAAGCGTGGCCTTCTCCTCCTGCGCCTGCTCCTGTTCCATCACGTGTGCTGCTGCTGCTGCTGGGTTAGCGTTGCCGCGTGGTCCCTGTTTATTGAACCACTTATCTTTATTAAATTTATGACTGCATGGCGGTACAAAGCATGCTATCCGCACGCTTCTTGTCCTCATGCAAGGCCTGGGTTGTTGTGTCTCACAAAGCGTGGTCTTCTCCTCCTGCGCCTCCTCCTGTTCCATCACGTCTGCTGCTGCTGGGTTAGCGTTGCCGCGTGGTCCCTGTTTATTGAACCACTTATCTTTATTACATTTATGACTGCATGGCGGTACCTCATGCAAGGCCTGGGTTGTTGTGTCTCACAAAGCGTGGCCTTCTCCTCCTGCGCCTGCTCCTGTTCCATCACGTGTGCTGCTGCTGCTGCTGGGTTAGCGTTGCCGGTCCCTGTTTATGGAACCTCTTATCTTTATTACATTTATGACTGCATGGCGGTACAAAGCATGCTATCCGCACGCTTCTTGTCCTCATGCAAGGCCTGGGTTGTTGTGTCTCACAAAGCGTGGCCTTCTCCTCCTGCGCCTCCTCCTGTTCCATCACGTCTGCTGCTGCTGGGTTAGCGTTGCCGCGTGGTCCCTGTTTATTGAACCACTTATCTTTATTAAATTTATGACTGCATGGCGGTACAAAGCATGCTATCCGCACGCTTCTTGTCCTCATGCAAGGCTTGGGTTGTTGTGTCTCACAAAGCGTGGCCTTCTCCTCCTGCGCCACCCTCCTCCTGTTCCATCACGTGTGCTGCTGCTGGGTTAGCGTTACCGGTCCTTTTTCCTGGAACCTCTTATATGTATTACATTTATGACTGCATGCCGACAAAAAGCATGTTACCTGTGCAAAGAAAACAGACATTTCCCGCATTTAAAAGACAGTTTTCCCTTTGAAACTTTAAAATCGATTTTCTCAAAAACTATAACCTCTTTTTGCTAAAAAAAAATTTCCTCTTGTACCCACTCCCAAGGTGCACATACCCTGTAAATTTGGGGTATGTAGCATGTAAGGAGGCTTTACAAAGCACAAAAGTTCGGGTCCCCATTGACTTCCATTATGTTCGGAGTTCGGGTCGAACACCCGAACATTGCGGCCATGTTCGGCCTGTTCGGCCCGAACCCGAACATCTAGATGTTCGCCCAACACTATAGATACAGCCCACAGTCTCAGCTTGTCCTTGCTGCACTGTGCCAGGCCCAGCACACTGTATTACCAGTGCATATCTTACCACTGTATTTGTGTGATTAAACTTACTATACTATAGCTCTCTTTGTGGGTGATAATAATACTTTTTCTGGTGTGTGTACATGCCTAATTTTTTATGGCTGCACTGTGGCTGCAACAACAAAACAAAAGGCACGTACATGTGTCAATTCCCCTTCGTGATCGTTACCTTGCAGCAGTGAAGGGGCATGCATATCACAATGAATCAATTACCTATATGAGTATGTTGGGGCACACCCAAGATAATAATAAGGTTGTTGCTTTATTGTGGACAGACCAAACTAGATCAGCTGGACAGTCACTGTTGTTCTGTCATTAAGCTACCTCAGCCCGACCATATGGGCTGGAAAACCGCCATTGCCTGCAATCTTGCCAACGTGTGCAACAGCACGGCCATCACTACACAAACAGCTGTTTGCAGTGTGTTAAACTGTGAGTTTGGTCTATCAGTGTGAAGCAGTACACTACTTACTCTACCTGATCCATGTATACACACGCAAGATGTTTTAAAGCACTTTATGCCTCCAGTTTAGGAATGCAATGTGATTTCTGCCCTTTAGGGATTATAACCCTACTCTGTGTCAAATATGTAATTTTCCCAGGGACTTTTGCCATGTATCCCAATCCGGCATGCCCCCCTCTAGGTGTTACACCCCTTGAAACAACGTCTCCATCACTTTTGTGGCCAGAAACAGTCTTTGTAAGCTTTAAAATTTGCCTGTCCATTGAAGTCTATGGCAGTTCGCCCAATTTGCGCGAACTATGACTTTTGCTGGAGGTTCGCGTCCATGGTCCGCGAACCCAAAATCTGAGGTTTGAGCCATCTCTATTGCCTAAGAAGTAAACAGAGCCTTTACGAATGATCCAAGTGGAAATGCTGCCTTCTTCCTGGGCAGTTAGGATGGAGCATTTCAGTCTTGGCTGATCCATGCAGATGCAATTTCATGTGGATGGACCTTAATGTAAGTGATTTATGGAGGCCTCTGTCTATCATTAAGTTGAGATAAATGCTATTACCAAAGTCTACATCAGAGAGAAACTCCATCATCGTTGGAACCATGGGGATCACTCCAAGTATTACAGTGGTGGGTTTTCGGCAGAGAGGGCCTCCTTAATGCTAGCTGGGGGTGAGATGGATGTAGTGAAAATAGTGTAGGCTTTCAAGGGAAATTCCACTTTACTGAGAAAAGTCAGTTCTTTCATGTTGGCTGTATGGGCTTGATTCACAAAGGAGTGCTAACTGTTAGCACGGCCGTTTTCGCGTGAATTTTCGCATTGTGAGCGATCGTGAATTTTTGCACGAAACAATAATAGTTTTTGCGTGCGAGCGCGAATTTTTGCATGAAAACGATACCGATTTTGCACGAAAATTTGCGTTTGCGCATGAAAAAAGGTTATTGATTCGTGCGAACATTTGCGATCGCCGCAATGCGAAAATTCACGCGAAAACGGCCGTGCTAACAGTTAGCACTCTTTTGTGAATCAAGTCCTATGTATTGGAAGAATGAATGGCAAACAATATTTTTAGCTTGATTGCCTTGTTTTTATGTAAAGCATTAGAAGTTCACAGTGCACCTGAAGCCACACAACCATTTATTCATATAGACACCATGCAATGTTGATTTATTACCATGAATGTCATAAATTATTAACTAGATTGAATATAAGCGGAACAGATTCTTTAGGTAGGTCTTCATATTCCATGGAAGTGGTAGGAACTCATAACACCGTACAATCAAAATTGTATGTCCAACATGACTATGCTGCATTTTAACCTTTTAAAAACAGATTTTTTTTTCTAACAAATTCAGCCCAAGCTTGCTGTGGGATTTATGATATCTTCAGTGGTGATCTTGTGATTTCACTGGAGATGCCTTTAGCCACGTACACACATACTAGGAAAGGATTAAGTTGAAATGGGGCCCTAGGCAAGATAGCAGTTCTTGCCCACAGGCGATGGTCACCTGTTTTTTTTTTTAGTAAGATTTGGTGGGGGCTAGCATCCACCAGGCCCCTAGACTCTCACCAGGCCCTTGGCAATTGCTTAGAATTGCCTTCTGGATGATCTGGCTTTGATGCTTCCAGGCAGGAATCAGTTGACAGTGCAGGTCCAAGCCTGTACAGATGTGTCACTAGAATTCAGGCTAGCAATATGTTCTGTTTCTATGTGCGGGAGGAGGGCTGATGGAGCAGCATGCAAGGTGCATCACTCATCAGATGGGGTGAGTGGGAAGAATAATGCTCTTGGCTGAGGCTAGAGATGGCCCAAACGGTTCGCCCGGCGGGTAGTTTGCGCAGATATCAGCTGTTCGCGTCCGCGGTGGGACGTGGATTTTTTAGAAAAAGTCAGCGTTCACATTTTTCCCATAGTTGGTGAACGGCCGCTGACTTTAGCGGTTAATAACACATCCCCTTTCAGGCTAGAAACACCAAATTTGCAGGGTATGTGGAGGGGGACAGTGACTACAAGAGGAACTTTTTTCTCAAATTTTTTTTCAGAAAGGCCTTATAGTGTTTGAGAAAATCGATTTTAAAGTTTCAAAGGAAAAAAAGTATAAATTTAAATGCGGTAAATGACAGATAATGTAGCAAACTTAACAGTAGTGTAAATTTACATATATCAGAAGAAAGAGCCCCCACTAATCAAATACCTCAGAGTATGGGAATATGATCTACTATCTCCTCTCCCACTACCACAAATAATATCTGCTATCACTCAATAAAGAAGTACTCAAAATGCATATCCCACTCAACTTGACAGGCACTAGACTCCGGTTATCTCCTGAACTAGCCTTATTCCACTTAGGTATTGATAATTTTCCTGTAAAATTTCAATTAGCCATCACCCACATTATATGTGCAACCAGACAACTGCTTCTCTCCAATTGGAACCAAACCGTTTAAGAAGGGAACCCCAGATGCCTGCCCCCCTCCCAGGAGAAATGAGTATAGGGGTACAAAGGGGTTCCTATTTCCACGAAGGATTAAATGAAATAAAAACACAACAATGAATAAAGTTCTTTAATATTCTTAATGAACCAGAAATACTTACCTGTACCTTTTTTTTTTCGAGAAAAAAAATTCCTCTTGTAGTCACTGTTCCCCCCTAAAGTCGGCAGCCGTTCGCCTGCCATTAAAGTCTATGGCGGCCCGCCTGTTCGCTGACTTTTGCAAAAGGTCGCATCCGCGGTCCGCGAACCCAAAATCTGAGGTTCAAGCCATCTCTAGCTGAGGTTTATCGATGGCTGAGGCATCTGGGAAAATCATGGCTGCTGTACATACACAAGATTCTTGGCATAGGCGGTCATTATAAGATACTTTAGCGAGTTTTATCTAGTGTGTGTACAAGGTTTTAGTATATCCTGCTGACTGTGTCTTTCCTAGTGTGTATATCTGCATGTGTGTGTGATGCCTTTGCCAAATAACACCAGGATTGCAGCTCAGGAGGAGAAGGATGACCAGGCATAATACACATTAATTTCCACAGCCATCAGATCAAAAGCAAAAACAGATATAAAAGCTGGAGGTTGGCTTGAAACAAAGCACGCATTATACAATGATGATTTTGCACCGAAAGATTTACTTTATTTGATGATCTCATTATTAGCTCCGGGCAATTTATCATCACTGCTAGGTTCATGTTTTTTCAGTACTGTTCTTCAATTTTATGCTTTCCAATATCTAGGCGGTCCAAATGATATTCAACAGGAAGATAAATCATTTGTTCAGGCGCAGATCACTGACACTGTAACTATGCCTCCTACAGAAATCACTGTTGTGCCATAATTTCATTGTAATAAAAATGATGAACTAGCAGACTTTCCCCCCTTCTCTTTTTGGATGCCTATACGCAAATAGTGTTTACAAGTTCCATAATTCAAGCTTTGCGTTTTCTGTATAGACTGAAATAATGAAAAAGCCTTCTTGCAGATATTCCATTTCAGGTGTGCTTCTGTCTGGGTGAGACAAAGTTCACCAGGAAGATAACATTTGCCATCGGTGGCCAGATGACACAGGGAGACACAAAGAGACTGATTTATCAAGATCGGTGCAAAAACTGCAGCAAAAATGCAACATCTGTTAAGAGCAGCAGGTACAAAACAAAGCCTGATTGGTTGCCCTGAGCAGCTACTCCATTTTCGCCTTTTGTTTTCTGTGTCTTGAGAAATATGCTCCAAAACAATCATGGGGCTGAATGGTGACTTAAGCAACATGCGTACAATTATAGAAATGACAGATCCAATTGCAAAGTAAATTACAAATGAGAATACCTATGCCTAATGCCTGATACACACCTTCAATCTTGATTGGCCAATCACTGACTTGACCTGTCACCATCACCCTGTGCTAATCGTTGGATGCTCCTCTGCTCTGGAACTTGGACTCCCTGGTGGCTTGGCTTGGTACACACAGCAGGCAGCTGCCACACCAGCGGCAGCAGAGCTTGCTGCCATTTAAAGGATTCTCCACAGTTCCAACCTATGAGTGGAGGGGTGGGAGCCTGAAGGGCCCACCACTGCAGCCAGAACCCAGAATGGGAAGATCTGGCTGCATCACTGGGGATGATGGACAGTTCAGATGCCCCAGGGTGCAGGTGCAGAGCAAGACCTTCCTGGAACTGTCTGTGTATGTTGTCGTTACACAACAGCAATCTAGGCCAAACCAGGGTAATGTTGGTGAGGGAAGGAGAGAGAGCCTTCAATCAGCACAGAAAAGGTAAGTAAAAGTTGATCAAAATGATGCACAGAGTAGTTTTTGCTTTTCTTATGTAGGGGGCATGGCTGCATTATATATGTAGGGTTGATTGCTGCATTTCATATGAGGGTGTCATGGCTGCACTTTATATGTGGGGGTGATGGCTGCACTTCATAAGTGGGGTCAATTGCTGCATTTCATATGTAGGGTCATGGCTGCATTTCATATGTGGGCATTATGACTGCATTCCATATGTGGGGTTAATTGATGCATTTCGTATGTGGGAGTAAAGGCTGCATTTCATATGTGAGGTGATTGCTACATTAGAGAATGTTGTTAGGATGAGCTTCTGGGTTCCAGAGAATTCTGATTTCCCCATCAAAAATTGTCAGTCTGACTCGAAGTCCTGCGGAATTCCGAGGAGCAATTCTGGCATTTCTATTGTAGTCAATACCATCGACTTCAGCGGTTAATTGCAAATTCCCCGTAAAGAAATCTTCACCAAACTAGCCAGGTATCTGCGAAAAAATGGGAACTAATCAAAACATTTATTCCAAAAATATCCTTTAGTTTTTGAGAAATTAAATTTTGAATACTTTAAATACTTTAAAATAAATTGTAAAGTAGGTAAAATGACATTCTGCAGCGGAATTCCGCCATTTACATTGGAGTAAATACAGACGATTTCTGCAGTTAAAGGATTCCCGATGAACAGAGGTTTAGAAGATCAGACTCTATGCTAGCATATGGGGAGGTATGCAGTCTCTTATGTGGCTGTGCCCCCCTCCGTTAGCCTAAAAATAGCTCGGGTATCCTGCAGATGGTTGGTGTGGTCAGCACCCTTTGATATACAAAGCCGCGCAAGTGCTGTATGCCGGGTCGGCTCCTCACTCGTCTTGGTTAATGTGTGCACAGTCATGCTGATGTGTCCCCAGCACAGTCACAAAGAAGCCAGCCAGGCATACAGCGCATGCACACCGTAGTATATCCGGGTCATGCCTGCCCCTGTGCTGCACCGCCATGCCTGCCCACATGCCACCCCATCACTCAGATGTTATCTGTGGAACATGGCTACTTAATTTATGTATGTAGGGCACACTTGGCTTAGTGTTTGAAAAAAGTACAGAGAGGGAATAAGAAGAGATAATTCCAAAAAAGTAACTTCAGCAATATTAAGAGCAAAAAAACACAGGCAACCATAACACATGTAAGCAAGAAAAATGACATTTTTAGAGGGGAAGAAGACTCTGACTGGGAGGGGAACAGTTTCAGTGTTTGCCATAGGCCCTATATTATTCAGATATGCCCCTGAGTGCAACACTAACCTTTGACTGGATGATTGTTCCTGCTGAAGAAGAGCCTGTCTGCAGAGACCCAGTTTACAATAATCTCAACATGACATGACAGTATGCTCTTATTCCATCCTCCAAATACATGTAGCAGCGTACTGGTACTCCTCACCCTTCTAAGACCTGTTTGAGAACTTGTGCTGCTGCCTTCAACCATTTGCTGCAGCTGTCCTCCGGTGGTAGATTGTCAGCCTGCCAGATTCAGCAACTTTCTCAATGCCATGCCTACCCATGGATCAACCTCTTACAAACCTCAGGTTCACTTCTGTGCTGTAGTGTAGCTGTAGCCTGGCAGTAACACTGATATATATATATATATATATATATATATATATATATATATATATATATAGTGGCTTGCAAAAGTATTTGGCCCCCTTGAAGTTTTCCACACTTTGTCACATTACTGCTACAAACATGACTCAATTTTATTGGAATTCCACATGAAAGACCAATACAAAGTGGTGTACACGTGAGAGGTGGAATGAAAATCATACATGATTCCAGACATGTTTTACAAATAAATAACTGCAAAATGGGGTGTGCGTAATTATTCAGCCCCCTGAGTCAATACTTTGTAGAACCACCTTTTGCTGCAATTACAGCTGCCAGTCTTTTAGGGTCTGTCTCTACCAGCTTTGCACATCTAGAGAATGAAATCCTTACCCATTCTTCTTTGCAAAACAGCTCCAGCTCAGTCAGATTAGATGGACAGCGTTTGTGAACAGCAGTTTTCAAATATTGCCACAGATTCTCGATTGGATTTAGATCTGGACTTTGACTGGGCCATTCTAACACATGGATATGTTTTGTTTTAAACCATTCCATTGTTGCCCTGGCTTTATGTTTAGGGTCGTTGTCCTGCTGGAAGGTGAACCTCTGCCCCAGTCTCAAGTCTTTTGCAGACTCCAAGAGGTCTCCTTCCAAGATTGCCCTGTATTTGGCTCCATCCATCTTCCCATCAACTCTGACCAGCTTCCCTGTCCCTGCTGAAGAGAAGCACCCCAAGAGCATGATGCTGCCACCACCATATTTAACAGTGGGGATGGTGTGTTCTGAGTGATGTGCAGAGTTAGTTTTCCGCCACACATAGCATTTTGCATTTTGGCCAAAAAGTTCCATTTTGGCCTCATCTGTCCAGAGCACCTTCTTCCACGTGTTTACTGTGTCCCCCACATGGCTTGTGGCAAACTGCAAACGGGATTTCTTATGCTTTTCATGTTAACAATGGCTTTCTTCTTGCTACTCTTCCATAAAGGCCAACTTTGTGCAGTGCACGACTAATAGTTGTCCTATGGACAGATTACCCCACTTGAGCTGTAGATCTCTGGCTCTGCAGCTAGTCCAGAGTCACCATGGGCCTCTTGACTGCATTTCTGATCATCGCTTTCCTTGTTCGGCCTGTGGACAACCTTGTCTTGGTAGGTTTACAGTTGTGCCATACTCCTTCTATTTCTGAATGATCGCTTGAACAGTGATCTGTGGGATGTTCAAGGCTTTGGAAATCTTTTTGTAGCCTAAGTCTGCTTTACATTGCTCAATAACTTTATCCCTGACCTGTCTATCTAATATGTTTTTTGTCTGAGGTGTCCATATTACATTTTGAGATAGTGCTTTTTGCTCAGTGTTTCTATAACATATCCCTGACCTGTCTGGTGTGTTCTTCGGACTTCATGGTGTTGTTGCTTCCAATATTCTCTTAGACAACCTCTGAGGCCATCACAGAGCAGCTGTGTTTGTACTGACAGTAGATTACACACAGGTGCACTCTATTCAGTCATTAGCACTCATCAGGCAATGTCTATGGGCAACTGACTGCACTCAGACCAAAGGGGGCTAAATAATTACGCACACCCCACTTTGCAGTTATTGATTTGTAAAAAAATGTTTGGTAAATCCACATGGAGCAGGCACCAACGATGAAAATAATCATCTCTTTATTGATCACATCGATTAAAATCAGCAGTGATATAACAACGACAGACCGCTGTTTCGAGCCATGGGGCTCTTTATCAAGTTGTCAAAACTGCAATACAAACAATCACCTTCCACCACTCCTTATATACAAAAGTAGCACCAATCAGTGGTCAGTGTTTGAATCAACGAATCACAGTGCATAAGCAGCATGGAGGACCTGATGGGGAACTGTGTGATACACCTAAAAAACACACCCCCTAAGCCAAACCACTCCCACTGAGTATGGATATAAGAGATTAAAACCCTTAACAATCTCACCTATTGGAGGCAAAGTATTCTCCAGTTACCCTGACATCATATCTAGACATGGGGAGAACCTCCAGCCAGCCGCGCGGCTTGTAGTATAAAAACGCCATTCTCGCCGGCTCCAGCCAATCAGCTGTGAAAGATGTAAGCCAATGAAAGGCCCCCATGACTTGGAGCGACCGGCCAATCTGCATCAACATGCGCATCGGCCAATGGGCTAAGCGTACATCATGACGCGTCACAGGCGGCGGCCAATCCGCATACACATGTGGCCCGGCCAATGGGCAACGCGTACAACACGACGCATGGGAAGCAACGACCAATCCGCATACACATGCGGACCGGCCAATGAATAATGCGTACGTCATGGAACACCAAAAAGGCGGCCAATCCACAGCCACTAGCAGCGCAAAATAAACAATGCGTACATAATGACACAACAGGACGCTGGCCAATGGGCATATAAGCACAAGTGACCATTCACGCGTCCTGAAGCCTGCATGATTGGCATATAAAAGGACCCGCGTTCTCAAGACAAAAATACCAATGAGCTTCACATTAGTTACCCAAGCAACCATACACGGTGACTAAACGTTCTCCCCACATTCAGCATCCCACAGATCAAAAAAATTGGAAAAATTAGAAGAATTAGAAAAATTAGATGTCATAACTACATCTCTCACTGTGTCATTGCAAAAAGATGACTCAAACACCACACACCTCTACCACATAAATTAATAAAACATTTTCACAATCAAAAAAGAGACAGACACACCACATGGACTCTAACGATTTCAGATGCAAAAGGACAGATCATAATCTAAGTTTAAACCTCCATTGCCCAAAACGCCCAGTTTTTTAATCCAGAACGCTTCACGTCTGGATAACTCTTTTTCCCGATCCCGCCCCCCTCCCCACCCAATTGGAACCCCATCAATTACTTGGACTCTCAATTGTGAGACATTATGGCCTGCCTCAAAGAAATGTCTGGCCACTGCCTGAGTATTATCACCGTTTCTGATAGCCGATTTATGAGATGAAAGTCTCACTTTAAGAGCTTTAGTGGTTTTGCCCACATAGGCTTGACCACAAGGGCACTTAAGTAGATAGACCACAAATGTAGAATTGCAATCATAATGTTCTCTAATGGTAAATGCTGTACCCTTGGAAGGGTGTCTAAAGACATCTCCCTTAATTATAGAGTTACAAAGATGGCAACTAAGACAGGGGTATGTACCTTTCCTCCCCTCTCTAGGTTTATGTGATCTAGCCTTTGTATGTACCAATTTGTCCCTGATCGTGGGGGCCCTCTTAAAAGATGTCAGGGGGGGGGGGTAACAGAATTTTGGGACCCTGGGGAAGGCTTCCCTTAGTAAGTGCCAGTGTTTCCTAATCACATTAGTGATCTTAGTACTACAAGTATTAAAAGTGGAGACAAAGGGCTTCTGGAGTGAATTGTCCCTGGATTTTCTATCTCTGTGGGAAGTACTAAATACATGGTCGGGATATCCTCTATTTTGGAATTTTTTTCGCATTTTGTCTAGCTGTGCTTCCCTGTTGGCCCCCTCTGGCACTATTCTAGCTACTCTCTTCAGTTGACTTCCTGGAATGGAATTTTTAATATGAGTGGGATGGAAACTGGAATAATGCAAAATTGAATTCCTGTCAGTAATCTTGATATACAAATCTGTACTTAACCTAGGTCCCTCTCTATAAACTACTGTGTCTAAAAAAGAGACACTCTGTGGATCAACATGTGCTGTGAGGCATATTGTAGGACATCGCTCAGAGAGGGAACTCAAAAAAGTATCAAGGATCGAACGTGGCCCCGCCCACAAACAAAAAATGTCATCGATGTACCTCCACCAGCATTTAGCATGCTGGCGGAACAGCACATCGGTATAAACAATTGACTCCTCAAACAAACCCATAAAAAAATTTGCGTAGGACGGGGCCACGTTCGACCCCATTGCCGTTCCCCTCTGCTGGATGTAAAAGTTGTCCTCGAACCTAAAATAATTGAAATGCAATACAATTCTCAATAGTTCAAGAAGAAAGGTCCTTTGTTTGTTTGAAAGATCAAGATGAGTCATAAGATACCAATCAACTGCCTCTACACCCCCATCATGTGGGATGGAGGTGTAAAGGCTCTCGACATCCAATGTGACCAAAAGTATGTCCCCATCGATGTCTCCAACTCCTCTCAATTTGTCAAGAAAACAGGAAGTGTCTCGGAGATATGACTCCAAACCAATCACAATCGGCTGCAGCACCCTATCGAGATACTGTGCCAACGGAACGAACATGGAGTCCACGCCGGACACGATAGGGCGGCCCGGCGGGGACTCCAGATTCTTGTGAATCTTAGGCAGCGTATAAAAACCAGGGGTAACCGGGTGTTCTTTAATCAAGAATTTTGCAAGCTTGTCATCAATTATGTCATCAGCCAGGGCTTTTTCAATCAATGCTTTAATTCTACTTGTAACCTTCCCAACAGGATCCCTATCAACCTTTCTATATACTGCTGCTTGAGCTAATTGGCCCAAAATCTCATTTCTATAATATTCAGCATCGAGTATCACTACTGCCCCGCCTTTATCCGCAGGGCGGATAACAATATCTTTTCTAGATTCTAAAGCTTTTAAAGTCCTCAACTCAACTTTAGTTAGATTCAAAGAAACTCGATCATGTGTGGACTGTACTTCAATGTCCCTCACTTCCTCATTAACCTTGGACACAAAAAGATCCACCAACGCATTTGCAGGAGGCATAAAGAAACTCTTTGAGCGTAGTCCACTAGAAGACAGTGTAAGTTTCTCCTCAAGATTCTGTTGCACCTCAGGCGGAAAAATTGGTAAGGTACTGAAAAATGCCTTAAGTCTGATGTTTCTATAAAATCTGAAAAGTTCCTGCTCGAGCTGAAAAAAATCTGGTCGATTCGTTGGGCTAAACCCCAGGCCATAGTTCAATAGTTTCTCCTCAGCAATAGATAATGGCTGCCCAGAGATGTTCACAACCAATCTCTGTGTTGGATTTACTTCCTCTGACGTAAGGTCATCTGACTGTTCAAGCATTCTTTGACGGTTCCTTTGTTGTTTGGAATCATGTATGATTTTCATTCCACTTCTCATGTGTACAGCACTTTGTATTGGACTTTCATGTGGAATTCCAATAAAATTGATTTATGTTTGTGGCAGTAATATGACAAAATGTGGAAAACTTCAAGGGGGCCGAATACTTTTGCAAGCCACTGTATATATATATATATATATATATACAATTTCTTGCAATACCTGTGTGGTACAGGCAGTGGTGGTGCAACGCTATGAAACATGTCCGTGTCTTCAACAATTAAAGAAGTGCTACATCAGCATACATTCACTCCTGGGAATAGCAGGACTCTATGTTGGTAGTACAATACAGCTACTTAAAGAATACCTGTAGTGAAAAAGGTACCCCTAGTTTGTACTTACCTTGGGAGGGGCAGGCTTGTAGATACTAATGAGGCTTCCCTTGTTCTCCTTAGCACCTCTGATCAAGCGCTGGTCCCCCGGAAAGTCCCCCTGCACAGTAGAGTGGACCCGGAGATCTGGCTCAGCTATTTCTGCCAAAGACTGAATGGCAAGCAGTTATTGCACCTACGCTAGGCTCACAGATGTCAATATTGTGGTGGCCGTTTCTCTGGAGAAGCCAGTGCTGGATCGGGACTGGTGAGAAAAGTGGGGGAAGCTTCATTAGGATCCAGAGGCTTCCCCCTGCCAAAGTAAGTACTTTCCAGGGGCACTGTTACACTACCTACCTAGTGAAATCAGAGGCGTAGCTAAGGGTGGGCAAGGAGGGACATATGTCCCCGGTGCACCACTGTGAGGGCACTCAGTGCGGCTACCGCACCCCCACATGTGTGAGAGGTGGCTTGCTGGCCATCTGAAGTGCCACTGCTTCTCTCCCTACCCCTGCAGTGGAGTGAGCAAATGTTAATAACACCAGAGGACTCCGATGTTGAATTACATTATCTCTCCTCTGTTACCAAAGAGAGGATGCTGGGCACGCTGCAGAGGACAGATGGCTGGAATGTTGAAGCCAGTGAGTCTTCTGCTGTTGTATCTGCCTATGTAGAGGGAGGCTTATCTGGCTATCTATAGGGGGGCACATTGGCTATCTGAACAGGGAAGGGGGCACTTCTTACTATCTAAATGAGGAAGGGGGCCACATCTGGCTATATAAACAGCAATTGTACATTTGGCTCCACCCATGACCATGCCCACATTCTGATGCAAGGTCCCACCATTTCTTTTCCGGGTGGCGCAAAAACTGTCTTTGTCCCTGGGTGCTGAAAACTCTAGCTACATCCAGGGCCACCATCAGAAATTTGGGGGCCCCTCACACATCATCAGGCATGGGCCCCCACCCTCCCTGGGCCCACCCACTGGTTGCTGTGCCCGCCCACTAGCCACCCCACCCTGTGTCCGTGCGCAAAGTGCTCTGCGGCAAAAATGTGCATGGCTCCGACACTAAAGAAAGTGGCATGCACAGCGTGATGCAGAAAAAGTGGGCGTGGCCATGGCATGTTGTGGGTGGATCCAAATACTAGCAAAATACGGGTAACAAATGAGATAGGTACTTGTAGGTCCGTTCCTATCCTTTATCCGTTCTCTTTTGTCCCTCTCTTTTCTTCCTGAGGCTTTTGTCCACCTCTGTCTCACCTCAGTTTGTGCCTCTTTTGTGTCCCTCTGTGTTACCTCATGTTCCTTCTCATCTCTTTTCTCCTTGTGCCTCTTTTGTCCACCTCTGTTCCCCCTGTGCCTCTTGTATCCCCCTGTGTTACCTCTTGTCCCCTTCTGTCTTAGCTCATCTCCCTGCCCTAGCCAGGTATAGGTACCCCCAGTATAGGTAGCCAGGTATAGGTTCCCTCAGTATAAGTAGCCAGCTATAGGTGGTGCCCCGGTTTAGGTAGCCTGGTATAGTTGCCCCCAGTATAGGTAGCCTGGTATGGGTGGTGCACCAATATAGGTTAGCTAGGTACAGGTGCCCACAGTATGGGTAGCAAGTTATAGGCGCCCCAGTATAAATAGCCAAGTATAGGTGGTGCCCCAGTATAGGAAGCCAGGTACAGGTGGTGCCCTCATTAAAGGTAGCCAAGTATAGGTGGTTCCCCAGTATAGGTAGCCAGGTGTAGGTGGTGCCCCAGTATAGGTAGCTAGGTATAGGTGGTTCCAGCCCCAGTATAGATAGCCAGGTATAGGTGGTGGCCCAGTATAGGTAGCCTGTAGCCAGATATAGGTGGTGCCCCAGTATAGAAAGTCTGCTGTAGTGGGCTCACTCATCTGCTCCCCACGTTCAAGCGCTGATGTCACTCTTCTCTCAGTGCTGGAACGCAGTGTGCTGGTTAGTGAGCCACATGCCCGCAGCCAGCACATGCATCCCTTCCAGTGCTTTGGGGGGCTCAGGGCCCCCAGAAGCCCTGGGCTCCTCACTGCAGTTTCAGTTGTCCCCCTGATGACTGCCCTGGCTACGCCTCTGAGTGGAGCACACACTTTTACCCTCTTTTACCCTCCGGCGTACGTGACGCGTTTCACCCGTATCCGGGTTTCCTCAGACGTCTGAGGAAACCCGGATACGGGTGAAACACGTCACGTGGGCTGAGTTATGCGATAGCCGCCTCCATCTGCCTCCACTGCCTGCCTCCACCCGCTCCCCGACCGAGCAAGAACCGCAAAGCAAAGCGGCGCTTCCAAGCACACGAGAGTGTTCCTGCTAAGGGCTTGTTGGGAACTCGGTTGTTAGCTGGACAACACCGACAGTACCCGCCCTACCAGCCAACCGCTACACTATCTGGACGCGTGAGTCCCGGCGTACGCCGGAGGGCTATCTTGAATGGACGGGTATGCGAATGATAGACACAGTCACGCATCAAAGAGGGGTGTTTTGTGAGGCACATAACTTGCTTGCTATACGCTGCTGCTTGCTGCTGGAGTGCTGCATAAGCTTACACGCTACTTGGAAGCGTCTTTGTGCTATCACTTGTACATTGCACTGAGCCTTAAAACACTATCAAAGGGGGCCCTGAAGATAACAGTTATTGTTAAGGACATTAGGAGTGCACTCCTTCAATTCAGGGCTATAACTCGGCCAATGGACACAGCCTATCTTGCTTTTAATGGGAGGGTTACAGGGATTTTCATCTGTGTGTGCTATATTAGTATGTGCAATATTTAATAAACTGTATTTTTACGATGATTAAGAGGCTCCCTATAATCCCTATTTTTGCATGCTATATCCTTAGGTGAGACTCAATTTAAAATAGGTTGATATCCCACTATAATAGTATTTTGTATTATTATTATTGATTGATAAAGTGCCAACATATTCCATGGAACTGTACAAAGTAGGAAAACAAACAAGGGGTACATAATGATACAGATAATGATATACATCAAATATTGATACCCAGGGCCAGTTTTGTGGGCAGGCCTCCAAGGTCGGTTCCTAGGGCGCCTGGGAGGTTAGGGCGGAAGTCCTGCAGTATTGTGGATTCCTATTTGTGCTGCTGGCTCACCCCGCTGGCCGCTGTACATTTACCGCCGCCTGCCCGCCCGCTGAACTAATATGTAGCCTGCCGCTGCCGCCCGCCGCCTCCTCCTTCTGTTAGCCACCCTCGCTTGATGTCTGCAAGGTGACATGATGTAATCTGCCCTCCAATCAGCGCTGGCTGTGGCTCACAGTGTTGACAGATAAAATTGCCGTGCACGGGGCAGCGCCGTAAACAGGAAGTGATGTCACCGGTCACGTCCGGTCACTTCCTGTATTTGAAGTGTATGGCGCACGCTGCTCCATGCATGGCAATTTGCTCTGTCAACGCTGTGAGCCGTGACCAGCGCTGAATGGAGGGCGGATTACATCATGTCACCGGGCAGACATCAAGCGAGGATGGCTAACAGAAGGAGAGTATTGCAGGTAAGCCACTGCTCTCCGGGGTGGGAGTTGCCTATTCTGTATTGGTGGGGCAGGGGACACATATGGGTATCTGTACTGGAACGGGGGGGGGGGGGGGACATCTAATTTGTCAAACTGTACTGGGGGAGAGACAGATGTGGGTAGCTGTATTGTATTGGGGGGGAGGGGTGGAGAGGGCATCCCGCTTACTGTACTGGGGAGGGGGCTGCTGGGTAGCTATACTGTAGGGAGGAGGATATCTAGCTTGTTGTACTGATGAGGGGGGCAGCTGGGTAGTTATACTTTATAGGGGAGATGGGGGGGGAATATAGCTTTCTGTACTGGTGAGGGGGGCAGCTGGGTAGTTATACTTTATAGGGGAGATGGGGGGCATCTAGCTTGCTGTACTGGGGAGGAGGGCATCTGGGTAGCTATACTGTAGGGGAGGTATCTAGCTTGCTGTACTGGGGAGGGGGGCAGCTGGGTAGTTATACTTTATAGGGGAGATGAGGGGGGCATCAAGCTTGCTGTACTGGTGAGGGGGGCAGCTGGGTAGTTATACTTTATAGGGGACATGGGGGGGCATCTAGCTAGCTGTACTGGGGAGAGGGGCATCTGGGTAGCTATACTGTAGTGTGTGTGTGTGTGTGTGTGGGGGGGGGGTATCTAGCTTGCTGTACTGGGGAGGGGGGCAGCTGGGTAGCTATACTGTAGGGGGGTATCTAACTTGCTGTAATGGTGAGGGGGGCAGCTGGGTAGTTATACTTTATAGGAGCAATCACAAGAAAATGTATGCGTGCTCTACACCAAGCTTAACCCTTTCAAGTCTAGCTGTGCAAATCTGGCTAAAATGGCTTATCATGAGACATGCTCACGCAGAAATGCATCTGCTTTCGCATGCCAAACTTTGCAGGGTCAAAAACCAATACCGCGAAGCGGTTGCCCTGCGGGAATTAGTTCATGCTATACAGCACTATCCAGGAGCGCCTCAGGGAGGCTTCCCATTGCCCCCATACAACCGGGGGGGCTGTGGGGCCCCAGGCTCTCTCACTGCCTAGGGACCACAGCAACACCCCGGAGGTGGGGGCATTGGGAAGCCTCCCCGAGGCGCTCCTGGATAGTGCTGTACAGCATGAACTAATTCCCGCAGGGCAAACCGCTTTGCGGCATTGGTTCAATGGACCCTGCGTTAGTTGGCATGCGAAAGCAAATGCATATTTGCATGAGCATTGCCTCATGAATAGCCAATCAGGCCAAATTTGCTCAGCCAGTTGTGTCAGGTGTTCACTTGGTGTTTAATGCACACATTTAAATTCTCTGTGCAGTGATACTTTATAGGAGACATGGGGGGGGGGGGGGGGCATCTAGCTTGCTGTACTGGGGATGGGGGCATCTGGGTAGCTATACTGTAGTGTGGGGGGTTATCTAGCTTGTTGTACTGGTGAGTGGGGCATCTGGGTAGTTATACTGTATTGGGGTGGGGGGTCATCTAGCTTGCTGTACTGGGGGAGGGGGGCACATCTGGGTAGCTATACTGTATGGGGGGATGGGGTTATCTAGCTTGCTTTACTGGGGAGGGGACATCTGGAAACCTATACCGTGTTGGGGGATGGGAGGGAGTGTCTATCTTGCTGTACTGGGGAAGGGTGGGTGCATCTGGAAAGCTATACTACACGGGGGGGGGGGGCATCTAGCTTTCTGTATTGTACTTGGGAAGGGGGGCATCTGGGTAGCTATACTGTATGGGGGGCATCCTGGTAGCTATAGTGTATGGGGGGGGGGGGGGGCAGAGAGGGCATCTAACTTGCTACACTGTGCTGGGGGGGGGGGTCATCTGGGTAGCTCTACTGTATTGGGGGACATCTGTGTAGCAATACTGTATCGGGAGGGATGGGGAGGGCATCTAGCTTGCCATACTGTACTGGGGGAAGGGGGCACCTGACTACCTATACTGGAGGAGCCATCTGGCTGCTGAAAGGAAGGGGGGGGCATCTGGCTACATAATACTGTAATATAAAGCACATGGCTATTTGATTATTTTATTTTTAGGAACCTGACTACATTTCTTTTTCTGTAGGCATGTGCCTGTTTAATTATTTTATCTGGATACTTGTGACTACTTAATATTTTTACCTGGAGGCATGTAACTACTTTTTTTTTCTTTGGCACCTAGTTTAATTCTTTTATCTGGGGGCATGTGACTACTGTTATTATCATTTAGTATTTATATAGCAGTGACATCTTCTGTAGCGCTGTACAGAGTATATTGTCTTGTCACTAACTAATTGGGATGAAGTTCCAACCTGGTTTAAAATTCTTCTTTAATCTGGAATAGTGGTCTTATCACAAGTCCTGGGTATTCACAACAAATCTTAAAGAGAAACTCCAACCAAGAATTGAACTTTATCCCAATCAGTAGCTGATACCCCCTTTTACATGAGAAATAGAATGATTTTCACAAACAGACCATCAGGGGGCGCTGTGTGACTAATTTTGTGCTGAAACCCCTCCTACAAGAGGCTCTGAATACCGCGGTACTCCTGGCAAACTGCCACAATGTAACAATGTTCACAGACAGGAAATGGCTGTTCACAGCTGTCTAACAGCTAGAAACAGCTAAATAACCTGCCCACAGTAACAATGTCACCATGTAATAAATGTCAGAATGTGAATCTGGGAGAGGAAAGATTTACAATGAGCAAACACTGACTAAATCATTTATACATAATTATTGTAAAAATGAAGCACTTTTTTTATTAAATTATTTTCACTGGAGTTCCTCTTTAAGGGCTCTTTCACACCAGAGCCCTTTTTCAGCGTTTTCGGCGTAAATTCTATACTTTGCGTAAACCAAGGTAAAAGGAAAGTCCATAGACTTTCATTTTACCTTTCACACCCGACGCTGCGTTTTGATGCGTTGCGGTACGACACACCCGGGCGCATTTTATCGTCGGGAATCTGCGTTTCCCCGTCGGGTTCATTGATACTACCGCCGCTACATCGCACCGCAGATTCCTGACGAGGCTAGTAATACACGTGCAGGAGAAGAGCTCCTGCACACATTGTTAGATGTAAAACAGGCCTAAGGGAACCTGAAATGGTAGGAGTAGGGAGGCTGCCATCGTCACTCTGTTAGCACAAAAGCCAGGAAACTGGCATGGTTGGTTTGAGGTAAGGAAAAAGTGACCGGGTCTCCACCTGGATTTTGTGCAAAAAATGCTATAATTTATTTATACCATAGTACAAAAATATGCACACGACGTTTCGGCCTGCGGCCTTTATCAAGTGTTACAATGAACTGAGCTTAGCTCACACATAAATCACCAACTGTCTCACTAAAAACACACCCTTTGGGGGTGGGTACTAACTTAATTAGAGAGACTTAAAGGGGTAGTACACTTAGACTTTGAGATACACCAACAGATTCATAAAAAACACCTTAAGCTAAATTCTTCATTCAGTCCGTTTGGAACCATTGTATTCAATTTACTAATCCATCTGCTCTCTCTTTGGAGAAGGATAGTTTCATTATCTGTTCCCTCTCCTGCTGTTACCTTCTCCAGTATACACCAGCGCAGATCTCCCACCATATGATCCGATTCGTAAAAATGTCTACCTAAGGAGGAATCAAAACTCTTTTCAGGATCATTAACATATTTCCTGTACAACCTAATATTACTGCGATGTTCATTTAGCCTCACTCTGATCGGTCTAGAGGTTTGACCTACGTAGCCCATCCCACAAGGGCATTTCAACAGGTAAACTACATTAGATGTAAGACATGAAAAATTTCCATTAATTTTAATCTTTGTGCCCTTGCTGGGATGGGCCACCCAGTCTCCTCTCACAATGTTATTACAGTTCTGGCATCCTAGACAAGGGAATGTTCCCATCTTTTTTGGTAAAAATGTAGACATCTGTTTTGGATTAGTTTTTAGATCAGCTCTCACTAATTTATCTCTAATACTCTTTCCCTTCCTATAGACAAAACTCGGGGGGGAATAAAATACCCTAGATAACAAGGGGTCAGCTTCTATCAAAGGCCAATTACTTAATATAGCTTTCTTCACTAATTGCGCATGGTTCTCATATGTAGAAATAAACTGCACTCCTCTTTCAGTATCCTCCCTTTGTGTCCTCTGTCTTAAACTTCTTCTATCTAATCCTGCTACTGTATTAGCTGTTTCCGTTACTTCCTCTCTCTTGTAACCTCTTGCTACAAAATTCTCCACTAATCTGTCAGCTTGTCTATGATAGGAAATATCATTAGAAGTGATTCTTCTAGCTCGAATAAACTGACTTTTCGGCAGACCCCTAAGTAGGGGTCGAGGATGACAACTCGTAGCCATGAGAGCATTATTACAATCTGTAGATTTTCTGAACAGGTCTGTTTGAAAGCCACTACCGTCAAAAACAATGTCCACATCTAAAAAATGCAATTTACAAGGAAATAGTTTGTGTTTACAGGACACTACACATTTTTTGAACACCCTGGAAAAGGTGGAGACCAGAGGGATTACATTTTTGGTGAGCCTGGACATTAAGAGTCTATACACTAACATACCACATCAGGAGGCATTGGACTCTATAAAGAAAGCTATGGAAACATGGAGTAATGTGAATATTAATGCATCATTTGTATATAACCTGTTAGTTCTGTGTTTGAAATCAAACTATTTTAGGGTGCAGAATGATTTTTATTTGCAGGTACGAGGAGTACCGATGGGGGCCCCTTATGCTCCATCGTTGGCTAATGTTTTCATGGCAGAATTTGAACTAGCACATATTTTGACGAATGACATATTTTTGAAATTTGGTAGAGGTTATTGTCGTTTTATCGACGATTTGTTTTTCTGTTGGACCGGATCGGAAGAAAGTTTAAAATAATTTTTTGATATCTTGAATTCTTGCCATGAGACCATTAAGTTCACGTTGGAGTTTCATCCTTGTAAATTGCATTTTTTAGATGTGGAAATAAATTATAGCATTTTTTGCACAAAATCCAGGTGGAGACCCGGTCACTTTTTTCTTACTTCAGTTGTATCCATTACACCCATGGGATCCGGGTGTGGACTGGTAGACTCCCTGGTGAAAAATAATGTTGCAGTGTGAGCAGCAAGGCAGCTTTTCCTTGTAAATGGTTGGTTTGATGCCCAGGCAACCCCCTTTCATGGGGGGTGTTTAGAGGCCATGTAACTCTGTAAACTGGGGAAGGTAGCTGCTGTTGCTGGGAAAAAGGTCTATATAAATTGTTGGGGGGGGGGGGGGCGCCTGGTGATAGTGGGCCTTGGGCGGCAAAAAGTAGAAATCCGGCCCTGTTGATACCGGTACAAAATAAAGAACTTACAATGACAAATGTAACATGATGAATAAAATGTATAACAGAGTGCAAGCTGTGAAAATGAATAACAAATTCCAAGACACAAAAGGGTGAACTGCACACACTTCTACCTAACCACACAATAAATCCAACAAATAACAGTTCTGCACACTATACACCCTATAAATCACAGGTCAAAGTTGGTAAAAGAGATCTAACTGCAAGCTATCTCCCTCTTTGTTCCCTATATTTACTGAGAATGCACAACGGTGCAATAAACCCCTCCCTGGCTCCCTTCACCCATCTTTGGTCAAATCTCTACTCATTGGCAGCTGGGGCTTGCTGTGCATCCCATGAGCAAATTATTTAATCAGCAGATGCCCTTTCCATGCTTCCTGATGAAGTTTTGTGTCCTTGTACACCCCCCCCCCCCCCCCATGATCAGTTGGCAAGAAAGCAACTGCATGGTAACACACTTTCTTGCAGAAAACTTAGGTAAACAAGAAAAGGCCTGATTTGCTTCAAGTATGAACTCATCCCTAGATCAGTGTAGCTATGTGCCACAAGATCCAATAATTAAGTACCACCAGCTATTAGTGTGACATCTGGGGCCATAATGGAGTCATATTAGAACCCCAGGCAGCAGTGTTTGGTTGCCAAGTGAAGTTCCAGATACTAGATTTATGTAGCTATATATGGCCTTCAGGTATTTGGTAGCCATGTGTGCTTGCCAGATGGCATTATTCACTTGCCAAATGTGCACCCACATTGTAGCATTAGGTATCCATGTGTGCTTCCCGATAGCAGTACTAGGTAGCCATGTGTGCCTCCAAGATAGCAATTATAGGTTGCCATGTGTGCCACCCAGATGTTAGTAATATGTAGCCATGGGTGTTGTATTAGGAAGGCATTGGTGCCCCCTAGGAAGCAATATCACCACCACCACCATGCAGTATGCAGTAGTGGAATATGGGGAGTTTAGTCTATTACCTGCCCTGCCAAAGTGCTCCTACCTCCAGTCAAACATCATGCCAGCAGTCCTTATGGACATCCATAATAGGCCCCCAAATCCACTCCTGTTATTATATGAGACATTTAGCACAGAAACATTCTAAAAATCTGGGGAACAGATACATTAATATGCTTTACTTGATAGTTCACTATAGTAGCAACTCTGCTCATTAGAAGTGAAAAAACCTTTAGAACAGGTATTCATTATCTACAGTAACAAAATCTAGCTGTTATTTTAACAAAACCCAGTTTGCCAAAAATATATAATGCCTATCTGACATTTGTCAGACAAGCACTGTCTAAACACCTGTGATCACAATAACAACTAACATGTTCAAGTGTTTATTGCATTTTTGTCTCCACCAAAGAAAAAGTTTGCAGCTACTTAACACTAAAAAAGTAACAAGTCTAACGAGATTCTTTTCAGTTAATGATATAGTCTCAACAAGTCAGATGACCAAGTGCAAGGAAAAGCCTGCATATATCTGAAATTTAATTAAAAGTCAAAGGACCATAGCAATGACAACTCAGCAGAAAGCCATTTATTTTTAAAAATGTAATATACTCTTGATGACTAAAGGCTAAGGCCCATGCTGGCTTTTACAGTTAGCTCTAACTGGTACAAGGTACTTGATGATTTTTTGCACACGAGGTGGTTCTCAACTTGCAATAGAGTAAATTGGAAGATTTTAATACTGTAGTTTTTTTTTTTAACACGGCAAAAAATCCTCATTAAAACTATGAGATGGGTTATGTACTTTTTTCATTATGAACAAGCCTAACAGCTGATAAATGAGATACAATTATAGATTTATAGAAATCTCCTATTGTCAAATTAGACCAGAAAGACTGGTAGTGAGTTATCTAATTTTATCTCTGTAATTTTTTCTCCTAACACTTTTGTTTTAATGAGAATCTACTGAATGCCTAGGTCTCTTATCTGAAAAGTTTGCTGTGACATTTTAAACCCATGACGGAAAAAAACACATAGATTCACTGTACCATGGTCTATTAGTTTCCATATAAGGACAAATTAAACATCCAATTTCTTTACATCGTACAGAATGTAAATCCTAATTCATTTGAAATATGTGTTGTTTAATTTGGAATTCTAAAATATACCTAAAATGGGATATATTAAATAGCATATAAAAAACAAAGTTTGTTTTAGTAATTACCAATAGTCATTATGCTTAAAATAGCTAATACAAATGTAAATATTTTATCAATAGTAAATATTAATTTAGAGTAAATGTATTTATATGTGGACTTGTATTGATCACTTCCAGTACTAAAAAGGATATTTTTAAAAAAATGTATATTATTCATTTTCATCAAGTCGAAAATGTTACATGTGAATATTTCATATGTGATGAGTTGTAAATACAGAAGGGGAATTTTTACAAAGCATTTTGATGTGTCTTTTAGCTTGGGCCACTGTCACATAAAAATCAGGTAGGGACGAACTCAATCCATCATTTTAAAAAAGTCCTTTTCAAAATGATGGCCAAACTTGAGAAGGTCTTAGCAAAACTTCACATGTGGGTAGTTTGCAAAACATTCACGTTTTAATAGCCCTGGTTGTTAGTTTTCCATAATGGTAGCATTTGTGTGCTTTTACTAATGCCCTGGCTCTTCTAGGGTGATGCAAAAAAAAAAATGGTGCTGTAACAATGCAAAAAAATGGCCTGCAGAAAGCCATAGGCGCACCTCGAGAATAATGGATTGTTGTGCGTTCAGTTTTTTATCAAATAACATATATCTGACCCCATTTTAATCATAACGAGCTTTATAATAATATATGATGTGTCTTTTAGCTAGGACTCCTGTCACATAAAAAGTAAGTAAAGACAAACTCAATCCATCATGAAAAAATGTCATTTTTTAAGTTATGATCAAACTTGGGAAAGTTTCAGCAAAACTAAATGATTTCATAGCTTACAAAGCACCCACTTTTAAATAGCCCTGGCTGTTAGCTTTCCATAATGGTGACATCAGTGGCCTTTTTCTGCTGTTCAGACTCTTCTAGGGCTACACAAAATAAGTAAGGCACTAAAATACTTTGTGGAAAAAATTGGCCTGTACAAAGCCACTTGCACAATTTGGAGTTAATGGCCTGCTAGATTCCCAACTAGCCATCAACTGAGAGACATGTGGTAGAATTTTAACCATGATAAGTTGTAGAATAGATTTTAGAGTGTTTTAGAGTTGTAGCCTATGTCTTGTGACTTCAGCGACAAACTGGGCCAAACTGAATCAAAAGCAACAAAATTATTTTCATATATTCTGTACCAAAATAAAAAGTTTGTAAGAAGAAAATAAAGTTACAGAATTTTAAATATAATACATATGTTGTTACGTTAAGGTCTCAGCTTGTTAAATATGTATGCAATGAAGATATATTACTATTATTTTTGGACTTGAAATTATTGATAGGGTACAATGAGGGAAAAAAAACACAATATAGAAAAAATACACCTTTATTTCCACATTTCCCCTTCTCTATGCATTTTAAAGGGAAAAAAATAGAATAAAATAATTACTAAAAAAAATCACACCAAAAGCCTAATTTGTCCTGAAAGAAAACATGATCTAGATCATTTAGGTGTGATAAGTAATGATAAAGTTATTGGGGAATGAATGGAATGAGTGCTGACATGTGAGAATTCTTCTTGTCCATAAGGTGAAAACAGCCCTCGGGCTGAAGTGGTTAACCTCCCTGGTGGTTTGGTTATTTCCAGATTTTAGGGTCTAAAAGCAGTGTAATTTTTTAGCATTCTCTGAGACGCTAAAATTAGTACAAAATCATGCTGCCGCAAAGAGATCTGTGGCCAGCATGTACTCACCTTCCTGGGATCCAGAGCAGCAATTCTCCCTCCGTTCTTCAGGTGGCTCTGTAACTCTGTAGTGAGATTGCAGTCTGTCGTCATGACGACAGACAGTAATCTCAGCAGGGGAATGCAGAGCCTCCAAAGGCAGGAAGGAGAATGGCCGCCGGCATCTGGATCCAGGGGGAGGTGAGATAAAATGCCCGCTGTGAGCTGCACTCGGCATAGAGCTCCCGGCTCTGGGTTACCATTCCTGTCTGGCTGTTTCTAGACCGAGCCTGACTCGAGGTTACTACCAGGAAGGTTGATAAAATTGATTGAAAGCAGCAATGTTTCTTGTGATTTAACTCCAGGCAAAAATTAAAATCTTTCAGCAAAAGTATTTATGTAATTTCGAACATACATGTGCTGTGCTTTCCATTCTAGCACCAATAAAGTAACAGCCCATCCCCTTTTTCGTACCTGTGTTAAGTACATTATATGTTCAAATTCATTGCCTATTGCTTTATGCTATTGGCTCAGCATGCAAGATGGTTGAAATTGCCAGCTTCCAACTTCAATAGAGCAATCAAATACATGCAATCAAATTTCCAACTTAAAGGGACTCCGAGCAGTGCAGAAACTATGGAAAGATGCATATCATTTTAAAGCTCTCTTTCTCCTCTTTCCAATGATATATAAACCGCCGCCCTACGCCTTTTAGTTTTCGCTATTTTCGCAATTGAAATTGCCACGGCCGCGATTTCAATCGTGAAAATAAAACCAAAAGGCGTAGGGTGACGATTTAGGTGTCGCCAGAAAGAGGAGAAAGAGAGCTTTAAAATGATATCCATCTTTCCATAGTTACATTGTATTACACAGGGCGACTTTTTCTGCTGAATGGAGCTGCTGACACTGGGGAAAGTGTCGTCCTGTGTAATACAAGTAACTATGGAAAGATGGATATCATTTTAAAGCTCTCTTTCTCCTCTTTCTGGCGACCCCAAAATCGTTGCCCTACGCCTTTTAGTTTTCCTGATTTTCGTGATTGAAATCGCGGCCGCGGCAAATTCAATCGCGAAAATAGCGAAAACTAAAAGGCGTAGGGTGGCAGTTTATATATCATTGGAAAGAGTAGAAAGAGAGCTTTAAAATGATATGCATCTTTCCATAGTTTCTGCACTGCTCGGAGTCCCTTTAAATCCAACTACCATAGCTTGAATTACAGATGTTTTTGTAAAGGATTGCGGAGACGCTGCCGCGCGGTCTGGCGGCGAGGCGGCTGTCTCCGCGTTCAGACCGGTGGTTTCCGCACAGCAGCATGCGTCTGGTGTATCTGAGCCTTCTAGTGCACACAGATGGAGAGCTACGCGCGCGCGCGCTGGGAGGCAGGACCTTTATGCCAAGAGGAGAGGGATCAGCTGATCAGCTTGATCAGCTGATCCCAGCGCAGATCGTCATTGGCTGAGCGGCGCTGGGTGGCGCCGAGGAGTGCTGCTCTATATATAGATCTCGCTGGTCAGTCTCAGGTTGTCTGCCGTTGCGAATGCTTATGTGTTAGCACTCAGACCATAGTCAGATCTCACAGTGTGTTAGAACCAGGTGGACCTGGGAATTCACACTTAGCCAGATTACTGTGTTATTGCTGTGTTATACTTTAGACCAGTTCCAGGGTGTTGTGACCACGGACCTCACACCCAAGCTTAGGGATACTGTGTCATTGCTGTGTTATACTTTAGACCAGTTCCAGGGTGTTGTGACCACGTACCTCACACCCAAGCTTAGGGATACTGTGTCATTGCTGTTTTATACTTTAGACCAGTTCCAGGGTGTTGTGACCACGGACCTCACACCCAAGCTTAGGGATACTGTGTCAGTACTGTGTTATTCTTTAGACCAGTTCCTGGGTGTTGAGACCACGGACCTCACACTTTAGACTAGGCCTCTGCTTGATATCTGTTATGAGTCTGACCTACTGCTCTCTTGACCTTTCTCCTGCTATCTGATTCGGTACCTATGCACATCTGATTACCTGTTGCCGACCCTGCCTGTACTTGGTTACCAAATCAATCTTCTGTCTCTGTGCCTTATCTGCTCGCGTGTTGCCGACCCGGCCTGGCCGACCCTTCTGGCTGTCACTCACTCCTTGGGTGATCAGCCTGTCTGTACTACCTGTGACACCACCCGGTCAGGTGTCAGGTAGCTGCAAAGACTCCCTGTCTCTCAGAGGGGATTCTCTGCAGTCCAGTCAGGTACTCTATCCCATAGGAGTCCTTTGACTGCAGTAGAGTCTGATTCCCAGCAGTTCAGGGAATCACCGGCTCTCTGGTTATCTCCAGCCCTTTACTAAGGAGATACTCCTCATACGGTCAAGGGCCACCTGCTCCTCAGGTGGTCCATGCTCATCTACTGTTGCACCAAACACTTACACGTTATCAGGTGTCCAGAGGTTAGTTTTACTTGTATTGTTGGTGATTCTGCAGATCATCAATAATCAGGTGTATATCTGCATTGTTGGTGATACTGCAGATCAACAATAATCAGATTCTCTCTGTGTGCTGACACCAATCATTTCAGAACGGCAGACTTGAAAAACAAAATGGACGCACTCCACAGCCGTCTTGATGCACTCACCACCTCGGTGGAGAATTTCATCAGAGTGCTGGACGGTCATCAGACCCAGATCACTGCCTTGTCTGGGTCCATACAGGTCCTTCAGATGGCTGTGAATTCAGTGCGATCTCTTCCAGTTACAGACTTACGTATGTCTGTACCCGAAAGGTTTTCTGGTCATAGATCTGACTTTCAGAATTTTAAAAATCGTGTAATGTCGTATTTTGAATTGAGACCTAACTTGTCAGGAACTGAGGCACAGAGAATTACATTTATTAAGACCCTGCTGTCAGGAGATTCCAAAACATGGGAATATAGCCTGCAGACAGGGCACGAGGCGCTGACGTCAGTCGAGGAATTTTTTAAGGCCATGGCCATAATTTATTATGATCCGGACATTGCCTCCACTGCTGAGCAGAAGCTCAAAACTTTGCGTCAAGGCAAAGATCTGGTGGAGGTTTATGCAGCCGAGTTTAGGCAGTGGTCGGTGTCAGCTAGGTGGGGGACATTTGCAGTATTGGACTGTTTCCTATCAGGGTTGTCAGACGCAGTCTTAGATCAGATGTTGGGACACCCTGAACCGAAATCTATCGATGAGGCTATCGTTTTAGCAGTACGGGTTGACTTGCGTTTACGCTATCAGAAACAGACCCGCTGTAAGAACACTGTGAGATACGTCTCCTATGCCTCTCCTCTACCCGTGTCGCCCCCGCCAGAGCCAATGCAGATTGGCCAGTCAAAGTTGATACGAGTGGAAAAGAATCGCAGGAAGACAGAACAGTTCTGTTTATACTGTACAGAGGAGGGTCATAAGGTGCAGAATTGTCCCAAGAAGTCGGGAAATGCTGCCGCCTAGGTGTAGGTAATACCCTAGGCGCGCAGTCTTTACCTCTAAAAGATAATCGCCTGCTTCTTCTCTGTTTTGTCACATGGGAAGGTCAGACTGTCTCCACGGAAGCTTTCTTAGACTCTGGCTCAGCAGCCAATTTTATGGATTACAAGATTGCAAAAAAATTGGGGATTCCCATACTTCCTTTGGACCAGCAGATTTTGGTCACTGCAGTAGATGACTCTCCTCTGCAAAATACTCATCCCCTGTCTCAGACCCCGGAGTTGAGGTTCTGTGTTGGGGAACTACATAGGGAGAGTCTACAGTTTTTGGTCTTGCGTATGACAACTTCCACCATTATTCTTGGCATGCCATGGTTACAACTTCACTCCCCTCAGATAGACTGGGTTTCAGGTCAGCTAACGAGCTGGTCTACCCATTGTTATCATCACTGTTTAGCGAAAGTAACTGTGGGTAACACCAAGATTCAGGTGAAAGGTGTGCCAAGCCAATATGCAGAGTTTGCAGATGTGTTTTGTCCCAAATCAGCTGATAAACTTCCTCCCCACCGTACTTTCGACTGTCCCATCGATCTAAGATCTGGTTGTATGCCTCCCAGAGGTCACCTCTATAATCTATCAGGGCCTGAGAAACTGGCAATGCAGGAGTATATTAAAGAAAACTTGGCTAAAGGTTTCATCCGCCCCTCTTGTTCTCCAGCAGGGGCAGGATTCTTTTTTGGGAAGAAAAAAGATGGAGGCCTTCGCCCTTGCATTGATTACTGAGGGTTAAACAAGATTACAGTGAAAAATCATTATCCTTTGCCCTTGATTGAGGATTTGTTCACTCAGGTTACCAACGCCAAGAATTTCTCAAAATTAGATTTAAGAGGTGCATACAATCTAGTCCGTATTAGGGATGGTGACAAATGGAAGACGGCCTTTAACACACCCAACGGGCACTACGAGTACCTGGTGATGCCCTTCGGGTTGTGTAACGCCCCGGCCGTCTTCCAGGAGTTGATTAATGAGGTGTTCAGGGAGCTGCTGGGGAAGTTTGTTCTGGTATATCTGGACGATATTCTGATCTTTTCGTCCAATCTCTCAGAACACCGAAAGCATGTCATATTTGTCCTAGGGAAGTTAAGACAGAATCTGCTTTACGCTAAACTTGAAAAATGTCTTTTCAAAGTGACCTCTGTTGCCTTCCTGGGGTATATTATTTCGACATCTGTCCTCTCTATGGATCCTGGAAAGGTTTCTGCTGTCTTGGAGTGGCCTCAGCCTGTGGGGCTGAAGGCGCTCCAAAGGTTTTTGGGCTTTGCCATCTACTACAGGAGGTTTATAAAGGGGTACTCTACTGTGGTCTCGCCCCTTACCAGTCTCACCAAAAAGGGGGCTGATACTTACCACTGGACAGCAGAAGCACATACTGCCTTTTCAAAACTGAAAAAACTGTTCTGTTCCGCACCCATATTGAGACATGTGGATGTCACCTTTTCCTTCATCGTGGAGGTAGATGCTTCCGAGGTGGGGGTGGGGACTGTATTGTCTCAGCGATCGGGTTTACAAGGTAAACTCCACCCATGCGCCTACTTCTCTCGTAGGTTTTCACTTGCAGAAAAAAACTACGATATAGGCAACCGGGAGCTTTTGGCCATCAAATTGGCCTTTGAGGAATGGCAACATTGGTTAGAAGGAGCAGAACACACTATTACAGTTTATACAGATCATAAAAATTTGGAGTAAATAGAGGGTGCCAAGAGACTTAGCCCCCGTCAGGCCCGGTGTTCTTTGTTCTTCTCAAGATTCAGATTTGTAATTACGTATATTCCTGGCAGTAAAAACGTCAAGGCGGACGCCTTGTCCAGGTGTTTCGAGCCCGAAACGGTACAGCCCTCAGCCCCTGAGACCATTCTACCTCAGAAGGTGGTTTTGGCAGCCACTGAGACCTGGAAAGATTGGACAGTCACTCTGAGCCCCTACCAACAGGACGTTCCAGAGGGAAAGCCTGACGGGGTTATGTTTATGCCACTACCTTTCCGTCTACAATTATTACAGTTGTTCCATTCTCACAAGAATGCTGGTCATCCTGGGGCCACCAGAACTCAAGATCTTCTGGCCAGATGTGCTTGGTGGCCCACATTGGCAACAGACTGTAAGGAGTTTGTAAGGGAGTGTGCAGTGTGTGCTAGGAGTAAACCTTCTCGTCAGGCCCCCGTTGGTACTTTACAACCTTTACCAGTCCCGAGTGAACCCTGGACTCACTTGTCCATGGATTTTGTTGGAGAACTCCCCAGGTCTGAGGGCAAGACGGTCATTTGGGTGGTAGTGGACAGATTCAGTAAGATGGCTCACTTTGTCCCCTTGAAAGGACTCCCCTCGGCCCAGGAAATGGCTGATCTCTTCATCCAGCATATTTTCCGGCTGCATGGCATTCCGGAAAACATAGTGTCAGATCGGGGAGTCCAATTTGTGTCTAAATTCTGGAGGGCGTTTTGCCATCAACTAGACATGGATCTCGCATTCTCATCAGGCTACCACCCACAGACCAATGGCCAGACCGAGAGAGTTAACCAATCCCTGGAACAATTTCTTAGATGTTATGTGGCCAGACCGAGAGAGTTAACCAATCCCTGGAACAATTTCTTAGATGTTATGTGGCAGAATCCAATTGGGTACAATTTTTGCCGTTTGCGGAATTTGCACACAACAACCTGAAGAGTTCTTCTTCAGGGTTTTCCCCATTCCAGATAGTGTTGGGAAGATCTCCCAAGTTTGCCCCATTACCAGTGGCATCTACACCATTCCCGGCCCTGGAGGATTGGCAGAGGGCTTTGAAGGAGATTTGGGGAATGGTTAAAAGAAACTTGGGGAAAGCCTTCCAAACCCAGAAAAAGCAGGCAGACAAAAGGCGACCGCCTGTAGAGTGGAAATTCTCCCCAGGGAACTTGGTGTGGGTATCCACTCTGCATTTGGCCTTGAAGCAACTGTCACCCAAATTAGGTCCTAGACTTATAGGACCATTTCCAGTGACCAGAAAGATTAACAATGTCACTTATGCGATTGATCTCCCAGCCAGCATGCGAGGTGTGAGATCATTCCATGTGTCTCTGTTAAAGCCGGCAGTGCACGTGGATTCCTCGCCCCCCCCCCTGTGTTGGTTGATGACCAACCTGAATATGAGATTGAAAAGATTCTAGACTCTCGCTTAGTGCAGAATTCCGTGCAGTACCTGGTTCACTGGAAGGGTTATCGTGTTGAAGAAAGAACTTGGGTGCCAGATTGTCGCATGCATGCGGATGAATTAAAGAAAGAGTTTCATGACTCACATCCTGGGAAACCTGGTGGGAAGTGTCCGGAGTCTACTCCTCAGGAGGGGGGTACTGTAAAGGATTGCCGCGCGGTCTGGAGGCGAGGCGGCTGTCTCCGCGTTCAGACCGGCGGTTTCCACACAGCAGCATGCGTCTGGTGTATCTGAGCCTTCTAGTGCACACAGATGGAGAGCTACGCGCGCATGCGCTGGGAGGCAGGACCTTTATGCCAAGAGGTGAGGGATCAGCTGATCAGCTTGATCAGCTGATCCCAGCATAGATCGTCATTGGCTGAGCGGCGCATAGTCAGATCTCACAGTGTGTTAGAACAAGGTGGACCTGGGAATTCACACTTAGCCAGATTACTGTGTTATTGCTGTGTTATACTTTAGACCAGTTCCAGGGTGTTGTGACCACGGACCTCACACCCAAGCTTAGGGATACTGTGTCATTGCTGTGTTATACTTTGATACTGTGTCATTGCTGTGTTATACTTTAGACCAGTTCCAGGGTGTTGTGACCATGGACCTCACACCCAAGCTTAGGGATACTGTGTCATTGCTGTGTTATACTTTAGACCAGTTCCAGGGTGTTGTGACCACGGACCTCACACCCAAGCTTAGGGATACTGTGTCATTGCTGTGTTATACTTTAGACAAGTTCCAGGGTGTTGTGACCACAGACCTCACACCCAAGCTTAGGGATACTGTGTCATTGCTGTGTTATACTTTAGACCAGTTCCAGGGTGTTGTGACTAGTGTTGGGCGAACAGTGTTCGCCACTGTTCGGGTTCTGCAGAACATCACCCTGTTCGGGTGATGTTCGAGTTCGGCCGAACACCTGACGGTGCTCGGCCAAACCGTTCGGCCATATGGCCGAACTAAGAGCGCATGGCCGAACGTTCCCCGAACGTTCGGCTAGCGCTGTGATTGGCCGAACGGGTCACGTGGTTCGGACCCGAACGCGCTCTGATTGGCCGAACTGTCACGTGGTTCGGGTAAATAAATACCCGAACCACGTCATATCTCCGCCATTTGTCTGTGGGTTTAGCTTTGGGTAGGCAGGCAGGGTAGTTCGCGCTCCAGCCACGCTAGCCAGGGTCCCCCCCAGTCATTGTGTGTCACTGCTGGGAACAGTAGTACACCGCTCGTTCAGCCACACTATATAGCATTCTGTGTACTGTTCTGTGTCTGCTGGGAACAGTAGTACACCGCTCGTTCAGCCACACTATATAGCATTCTGTGTACTGTTCTGTGTCTGCTGGGAATAGTGGTACACCGCTCGTTCAGCCACACTATATAGCATTCTGTGTACTGTTCTGTGTCTGCTGGGAACAGTGGTACACCGCTCGTTCAGCCACACTATATAGCATTCTGTGTACTGTTCTGTGTCTGCTGGGAACAGTAGTACACCGCTCGTTCAGCCACACTATATAGCATTCTGTGTACTGTTCTGTGTCTGCTGGGAACAGTAGTACACCGCTCGTTCAGCCACACTATATAGCATTCTGTGTACTGTTCTGTGTCTGCTGGGAACAGTAGTACACCGCTCGTTCAGCCACACTATATAGCATTCTGTGTACTGTTCTGTGTCTGCTGGGAATAGTGGTACACCGCTCGTTCAGCCACACTATATAGCATTCTGTGTACTGTTCTGTGTCTGCTGGGAATAGTGGTACACCGCTCGTTCGCCACTGTATAGCATTGTGCTCTGTGTCGCTGCTGGGAATAGTGGTACACCGCTCACCCGTCACTGTATAGCATTGTGCTCTGTGTCGCTGCTGGGAATAGTGGTACACCGCTCACCCGTCACTGTATAGCATTGTGCTCTGTGTCGCTGCTGGGAATAGTGGTACTGTATAGCATTTCTGTACTGCCACTGTACTGCTGCCAGTCAGCGTGTACTGTAAGGATAAGTGAAATGAGGAAGAAATCCGGTGAAAGAGGGAGGGGCAAGGGAAGAGGTGTTTCCCCTGACGGTTCACGTACAGGCCACAGGGGAGCACCCAAGAAAACCCACTCAATACCGCCCATGTTGTCCAGGACAACAACCCTCACAAATCCAAAAGAACAGGACCAGATAATTACTTGGATGACCTCTCAAGCGTCCAGCAGTGGGTTAAGCAGCACCAGCACATCACGCACGAGGTCCGAGTCCTCAGCCAGTTACAAGGAGCCAGTGGGCACAAAGCTGACACAACCGGCAGCGACACCACGCACACAACTGCCAGATAACCAGTCCGATGAATTACCTCAGGACACAATGGGGTATTCGCAGGAGCTATTCCCAGCCCAACAAACTTCCACCTTTCAAAGGTCAATGGAGGAACAGCCAGAAATGTTGTGCCTGGATTCACAACCGTTAACTGTGGGAAATGCACCGCGCACTGAAATACAAGGCGAGTCCGAAGAGGACTCGGAAACCCAAATCCCAGAGCAATTTGGGCAGGAGGGGTTGCAATTGCAGGAGGTCGGCCGACAAGATCTGGAAGACGACGTTGGAGTGTGCTGCGCAGAGGTTGTTGTGGGGAGCTCTACTCCACGGCGGTGGCCCACAATGACATATGACGAGTTTGAGGAGATGGAAGAGGAGGGTATGGACAATGTGGACAGAGACCCAGATTTTGTTTGTGAACGAGAACATCGCCGTCGTAGCAGCAGCACAGATGAGTCTGTTGAAGAACACACTGCTGCACGAGTTCGCCTTGTGCCACAAGGTAGGCGGCGCGCAATTTCAGGCACCACAAGCGTGGAAGTTCAAGTGAGAGGCAAAAGAGGAGCAAACAGAAATCGCCAGCAAGGAGGCAGGTGCTCCAAAGTCTGGGCTTTCTTTGAAGACTGCACTGAGGATGTTACCATGGCGATTTGCAAGGTGTGCAAGACCCGCCTGAGCAGGGGGAAAAATATTAACAACCTCTCCACCACCAGCATGAGCCGTCACATGCTATCCAAACATCCCACTCTTTGGGCAAACGCGTCAGGACAGGGTACCAGAAACAACACTGCCTCCCTTGGGTTCACCAGACTCACCACCAGACCCGCCTCAGCAGCAGCAGTAGCCCAGCCATTGCGTGGTTCACAACATTCACAAACATCAGACGACGCTGACACTGTCACTTTCCGGAGTAGTGCTCTTGAGGTCTCCCAGTGTTCATCAAACACAACAACCAACAGCCCTTCCGTGTGCAGCGCTACGGTTCAGTTGTCTGTGTCGGAGATGTTTGAGCGCAAGAGGAAATTGCCAGCAAATGACCCCCGGGCCGTGGCAGTAACAGCCAGCATAGCCAAGCTTCTGGCCTGCGAAATGCTGCCATATCGATTGGTGGAGACAAACAGCTTCAAGGGCATGATGTCAGTGGCCATCCCACGTTACGTGGTTCCCAGCCGCTACCACTTTGCACGCTCTGCAGTGCCTGAGTTGCATGAGCACGTGGTCAGCAAAATAACCCGAAGCTTGAAGAATGCCGTTGCCTGCAAGGTTCACCTCACCACTGACACCTGGACGAGTGCGTTCGGCCAGGGTCGATACATCTCCCTTACCGCGCACTGGGTGAACCTTGTGGAGCCTGGCAGCGATTCCTCACCTGCTACGGCACGGGTGTTGCCCACGCCACAAACAGCTGCACCGCCGTCCCTCCCACTGGATAACAGCAGCACCTACCTCTCTGACTCCTTCTCCTCCAACGCATCTCAAAGCTGTACCTCATCCGGAAACGCTAACCCAGCAGCAGTAGGATCGTGGAAGCAGTGCAGCACAGCTGTTGGCATGCGTCAGCAAGCGTTGCTGAAGCTAATCTGCCTTGGGGATAAGCAGCACACAGGGGAGGAAATTTGGAGGGGAATAAAGGAACAGACGGATTTGTGGCTGGCACCGCTGGACCTGAAACCGGGCATGGTTGTGTGTGATAATGGGAGTAATCTCATTCGCGCTTTAAGGTTGGCTAAGCTGACACACATCCCTTGCCTGGCGCATGTGATGAACCTAGTAGTTCAGCGGTTCCTGAGGACATACCCAGGCGTGCCCGATCTGCTGTTGAAGGTGCGTCGAGTGTCCAAACATTGTAGAAATTCCAGTACTGCTTCGGGGGCACTCGCCAAGATGCAGGAGCGCTTCAATCTCCCCCACCATCGCTTGCTGTGTGATGTCCCTACGCGCTGGAATTCTACGCTGCACATGCTAGCCCGCTTTTGCGAGCAGAAGAGTGCAGTGGTCCAGTACATGACGGCGCAGTACCGAGGCGCATCCGGCCAGCTGCCAAGCTTCTGTGGATCCGATTGGGCCAACATGTTGGATCTCTGCCAAGTCCTCCAAAATTTTGAGCAATCCACGTTGCTTGTGAGCAGTGACAACTCTTCAGTCAGCATTACCATACCACTGCTGTGTTTACTGAAGAGGTCGATGTTAAAAATCAAGGAAACAGCTGTCATGATGCAACTGGGGGAATCTGAAGGAGAAAACGATCAGCGTGATGGTACCAACATCAGGCCATCCGCCTCAGGGAACGCTGGCCCCAGCAGCTATGACGAAGAAGAGGAGGAGGAACAGCTGGAGTTGGAGCAGGAATTTCATGCCACCACTGACGAGGGCCAGAGCGGTGCACGTTGGACTTCCACAATTCAACGCGAATGGTCAGCAGAAGCAGACCAGGAGGAAGGTGACGACTATGATGCATCACAACAACTATCACAACGCTCACAAGAGGATGATGAGGATTCTGGTAGGACTCTGGCACACATGGCTCAATTCATGCTAGACTGCATTGAACGTGACCCACGCATTGTGCGCATTCTGGACAACACCAATTACTGGGTTTATACCCTTCTGGATCCACGGTACAAACACAATGTTCCAAAACTGCTTGAAGAAAGAGTCAGACAGGTCAAAATGGAAGAATACCAGCAGGCCCTTGTGGAGACTTTAGAGAGGAGATTGACATCCTCCCCCTCCTCTAGCCAGTTGTACGCAGACAGACTGACTTCCGCAAACCCAGGACGACCAGGAGGGCAGCAAACAACGCAAGCCGCAGCTAGTACCCAAAAGGGAATGGTATCGGCAGTGTCCTTGGAGTGGGAAAATTTTCTGACACCCATGCAGCCGCAGCCCACTGAACAGCAAGCGTGCAGATCCACCTCCAACACCGATCGCCTGGAGAAGATGGTCAAGGACTACATGTCAGATGGCGTAGCTGTGTCGAACCATCCATCTGCACCCTTCAACTATTGGGTATCGAAGCTAGACACCTGGCACGAACTGGCAATGTACGCAATAGAGGTGCTGGCTTGCCCGGCAGCCAGCGTTATGTCGGAACGCTGTTTCAGTGCTGCCGGAGGCATCGTCACAGATCGGCGTATCCGCCTCTCTACAGAAAATGCAGACCGTCTGACTCAAATTAAAATGAATCAATCCTGGATTGGAAATGACTACGCAACACTCCAGGACCCCAACCAAGTAACATGACCAATGAACATCTGGGATGGTGTTGCGTTTCCGGGCCCTGTTTATTGAACCTCTCATCTGTATTACATTTATGACTGCATGGCGGCAAAAAGCATTGCTGCTATATCCGCACGCTTTTTGTCCACATGCAAGGCCTGGGTTGTTGTGTCTCACAAAGCGTGGCCTTCTCCTCCTGCGCCTGCTCCTGTTCCATCACGTCTGCTGCTGCTGGGTTAGCGTTGCCGCGTGGTCCCTGTTTATTGAACCACTTATCTTTATTACATTTATGACTGCATGGCGGTACAAAGCATGCTATCCGCACGCTTCTTGCCCTCATGCAAGGCCTGGGTTGTTGTGTCTCACAAAGCGTGGCCTTCTCCTCCTGCGCCTGCTCCTGTTCCATCACGTCTGCTGCTGCTGGGTTAGCGTTGCCGCGTGGTCCCTGTTTATTGAACCACTTATCTTTATTACATTTATGACTGCATGGCGGTACAAAGCATGCTATCCGCACGCTTCTTGCCCTCATGCAAGGCCTGGGTTGTTGTGTCTCACAAAGCGTGGCCTTCTCCTCCTGCGCCTGCTCCTGTTCCATCACGTCTGCTGCTGCTGGGTTAGCGTTGCCGCGTGGTCCCTGTTTATTGAACCACTTATCTTTATTACATTTATGACTGCATGGCGGTACAAAGCATGCTATCCGCACGCTTCTTGCCCTCATGCAAGGCCTGGGTTGTTGTGTCTCACAAAGCGTGGCCTTCTCCTCCTGCGCCTCCTCCTGTTCCATCACGTCTGCTGCTGCTGGGTTAGCGTTGCCGCGTGGTCCCTGTTTATTGAACCACTTATCTTTATTACATTTATGACTGCATGGCGGTACAAAGCATGCTATCCGCACGCTTCTTGCCCTCATGCAAGGCCTGGGTTGTTGTGTCTCACAAAGCGTGGCCTTCTCCTCCTCCTGCGCCACCCTCCTCCTGTTCCATCACGTGTGCTGCTGCTGGGTTAGCGTTACCGGTCCCTTTTCCTGGAACCTCTTATATGTATTACATTTATGACTGCATGCCGACAAAAAACATGTTACCTGTGCAAAGAAAACAGACATTTCCCGCATTTAAAAGACAGTTTTCCCTTTGAAACTTTAAAATCGATTTTCTCAAAAACTATAAGCTCTTTTTGCTAATTTTTTTTTCCTCTTGTACCCACTCCCAAGGTGCACATACCCTGTAAATTTGGGGTATGTAGCATGTAAGGAGGCTTTACAAACCACAAAAGTTCGGGTCCCCATTGACTTCCATTATGTTCGGAGTTCGGGTCGAACACCCGAACATCGCGGCCATGTTCGGCCTGTTCGGCCCGAACCCGAACATCTAGATGTTCGCCCAACACTAGTTGTGACCACGGACCTTACACCCAAGCTTAGGGATATTGTGTCAGTACTATGTTATACTTTAGACCAGTTCCTGGGTGTTGAGACCACGGACCTCACACTCTAGACTAGGCCTCTGCTTGATATCTGTTATGACCTATTGCTCTCTTGACCTCTCTCCTGCTATCTGATTCGGTACCTATGCACATCTGATTACCTGCCTGTACCTGGTTACCGAATCAGTCTTCTGTCTCTGTACCTTATCTGCTCGCGTGTTGCCGACCTGGTCTGGCCGACCCTTCTGGCTTTCACTCACTCCTTGTGTGATCAGCCTGTCTGCAGGTACCTGACACCTGACCGGGTGGTGTCACTGGTAGTACAGAGACTCCCTGTCTCTCAGAGGGGATTCTCTGCAGTCCAGTCAGGGACTCTATCCCATAGTCCTTTGACTGCAGTAGAGTCTGATTCCCAGCAGTTCAGGGAATCACTGGCTCTCTGGTTATCTCCAGCCCTTTACTAAGGAGATACTCCTCATACGGTCAAGGGCCACCTGCATCTCAGGTGGTCCATGCTCATCTACTGTTGCACCAAACACTTACACGTTATCAGGTGTCCAGAGGTTAGTTATACTTGTATTGTTGGTGATTCTGCAGATCATCAATAATCAGGTATATATCTGCATTGTTGGTGATACTGCAGATCACCAATAATCAGATTCTCTCTGTGTGCTGACACGAATCGTTACAGTTTTGCATTTAAGTCTATGGGGCTGATTATCTAAGTAAACTGAAAAGCTTTCAAACTTTATATTGTCATTACAATTGCTATGGAGGTCAGGGACCCTTGTGGATACATTTTTTTTAAAGAAAACTGTAAACGCTGAAGGTTAATTTTTTGGTGGGAAAACTGATTTTTAAACTCACCAGAAAATGGCATTGTAGTAGTTTGTAACTCAGTAGTCCGTTGGTAAAACTTCTAAAATGTAATGAGTCTGTATACATTTTAAAAAGGAAGATAATGTGACCCCCCCCCCCACCCACCCACCCACTCTTTTTCTGAAGACAAATTGAACTCCTCGTCCCCTATGAAAACTAATATATCCCTTTGGATGCTGGGCAGCAGGATGAGATATCACCACCTGAGCAATACCAGCCTATCTACTCCTGCAAGCATCTACTAGGTACTAGTACTAGCCCCAGTACTCTTCAATGCATTTATCAATATGGAGTATATATTACTATCTTTACAGATGATACAAAATTATTTATAATTATCAACTCTCAGTAGGATAGTTCACATACTACAGAAGGTTATTGACAATATGACTTTATGGGCAAAGGAACTTTCAAGTTGATCAATGTGAAATCATCCATCTTGGACATGTAAATGGAATGACTCTATGTAAACTAAATAGGAATGTCAGACTTGGAGAAGCAGCAACTTGTATTATTCAGAAATCTGTCACAAAGGGAGTATGACATGAAGATATGTTACTATAGAGCTTGTCATAGAGAGATTCGTCACTAAAGGGAAAAATGTTTCAAAAGTGGGGTCTTTTACAAAAGGGACTGTCACAGGGAAAACTGACACTAGGGAGACTTCCCTTGGGTATCTGATCTCAGATATCTATCAATCAGCAATCTGAGGTCTCTATCACAGTAATCTGTCATTGGGGATAGTAATAACAACAGGGTCTGACACAAGGGAATCTTCCACTAAGAGGTCTGTAAAAAGAGGATTTGTCACTAAGGGATCTGTCAATGGGGAATCAGTCTCTAAAGCTCTGTACACACTGAGGGATTTCTGTCACCTGGCAGGGATCGATACCCAAGCAATGGGTGACAGAGTAGTGCCAACGCTTTACAAATAAATCATGAGCCTACAGGCTAGCAATGCATTTGTTGAGATAGAAGGTGATAGAGCTAGAACAACGCACAATGGAGCATATTCCAGTGGGTGGGGAAGAGGGGAGACCAATACGATCGGTGGTGCTCAGACGTTGGAGATATCTAAAGATCCAGCATGGCATACACACGCTGGATGGACTCATAATACTCAGCTAAGAAGGTCTTTATCGTCCACCATTTCCGAGTTCAAACCAGGGTGTGTACAATAGCTTAAGGTGTTTGCCACATAGGGCTTGATTCACAAAGCGGTGCTAACTGTTAGCACGCCTGTGAAAACCCCCTTTGCACGTCTAAACAAGCTTTTCGCGCATAAAACTTTACGCGCGCAAAACTTTATGCGCGTAAAACTTTACACGCGTACTGCACAGAGCGCAGGGCGCTCCGCGCGAAGTGCCCATTAAAGCCTATGGGACTTGCGCGCGCACAGCTAGCGCGCGATCTGATTGAGAAATCCGGTGCTAACCTACTTAGCACCCTGGTTAGCGCGTCTAAAGACTTTATACGTACTAAGTAGGTTAACACCGCTTTGTGAATCAAGCCCATAGAGGTTTATGACTAATGGATCTGTGAAGGAGAAATATATCACTAAAGGGATTTGTTACCAAGGGGTCTGGCACAGAGGGACTTAGCTATAAGGGTCAATCTCTAGGGTTCTGAATCTGGTGGTCTCTTTCTTAGTAACCATTCACTGAGAGGTTTGCCTCTTCCTTTCTTTTTGTGTCCTCCATCTAAGATCTCACTCCTGTTTCCTTCATTCCCTCTTTTGTGAAAGCTTTCTCTCCCCCTTTGTTCTATTTTCTCCATCTCCTATTATCTCTCTCTCTCTCTCTCTCACTCTCTCTCTCTGTAGTTCTCTCTTTCCCTCCTTCCTCTCTGTCCTTCATTGCTTCCCTTTTCATTTTGTTTTTCTCCCCATCTCATTTCTCTCCCCACATTCTCACTTTCAAGTTTATGTCACCCATTCCATGGGGTCTTGCTCAGTCTCTACATGTTGAGCACAGCATGTACATTCCCTGGTGCGTTAGCGAGCATGCACACATGTGCATCTGTAACAGACTACATAAAGAGGGCATACACATCATGGTTCATGCCTTTGCACATAAGGTTTCAGTATGTGGGGGATGGAGGGGGGGGGCTGAGCTTATGCACCAGGGCAAGTATTTAAACCTCTGCTATGTAGGTGCCTAGTGCCATGAGCTCAGCTAACTAGTGGCAATAACGCAAAATCAGCTCCTCACCATGTATTTGTTGCGGACTCCAAATTGCCATAATTTTCCTGTTCTATCATTCCTGTCTTGACTACTAATCTGCCTCCCTCTGCCTGAACCTGAGTAACACCTATCTGCTACCTGCCTCAAGCTCAGCCTAAACATGATCATCGCCTATCTGCCGTCAATCTCGAACTCTGCCTGAACCTGATTAACACTTGTCTGCCGCCAACCTTGACCTATGCTTGCATCCAATCTCCAAACTATTTGCTGGTCTGCTTTCTCCTTATTGAAGTCTACATTTTCTATCACCTCTTTTGGGGTTATACTGAGGGCTATGTCCTGACTCCTGGTAGTACTCACTGCAAAGCAGTCCAGGGGTTATTAGGACCAAAACACACTCAAAGTAAACATACACATGATCATTGTAACTTTCCAATTGTGCTTTAAGTGACCTCTGCTCAGTGCTCTCCTAGCTGTCCATGCAGTATGAAGAAAGAAAATCCCTTCACAAATCTTAGCTCATTTATTCATTATCTCATATCATATCACACTTAGAAGAATGTCATTGGATTCAATCTGGTCAGACTGAAAACTTTACCCTCTCATTATTGTGACTCAAATTACTTTTTAAAAGTTTCCAGCTGAGAATCGCAATTAATTCATTCACATGCTAGCCTCTACGTGGTTGAGAATAAACACCTAAAAAGTGTCATTTCCTAAATAACAAAGGGGAGCAATCTCAGCTTGTAAAATATTCACACGCATAAGGTGAAATGATCGTTCCGTTCTGCAACTGTATCAAAGTTTATAAAAAAAAAAAAAAGCATGTTACTAATTTAAACTGTACTGTGTAAAAGGGGCCGTGAAAAGATGCTGCGGAAGGATTTGAATAAAACCGTCTTTCAGCCTTCTAATATCCCACAAGAGAATTTCTTTCCTTCTCTGTTTCATTTAATTTAGTGGACACAGCAGTGTGGCTCGGCGATTGTGGACAAAACTTGTGAAGGGCCTAGTATGCTCTCCCGTTAAAACGTGGGAATAGAGTAAAGTTGGACGTGAATTAATTTGATTCTGTACATAATTCTTCTTCAATGGGATTCAATGTCCTATTGCAAAGGCATGAAAAAAGGAGACATTGCGTTTGATTGCTCAATATTCATCTACATCTTCCTCTCTATGGGCACAATATGCTTGGCTTAATTAACTTTTCTCAAAGGTGAAGCAGTGCGCACCATCTGCTGTGAGACAATCACATTTGTATGCCTCAGAATAATCCCCTTTTTATTCTGAAATAGCTATGATAAGGTAGCGAAAATAGAAACTTTGGCAAAGTCTTGAATTTTTGTAAACAAACATGGTTTCGGTATTGCCTCAATGTTGATATGCAAAGCTATATCATGAAATAGTTACACCTTTGAATCATTCCCCTGTTCCCTGTTCATTTCCTCATCCTTTAAAAAATGACATTAATATTTCCTTGCACTTGATATAAATCCAGGCTTAGCAGTAAGCACACAGCAGGAGCATCCTCCAAGAAAATCCTAAGGTAGATCTCGCTTTCAAATCCTGAAGTAAAAGAAAGCCAAAGCCTCAGTTCTAAAAGAAGCACCAAGTCACGGATGCAAAATATTGAGGCAAAGTTTTGCCATTTAATTTTTTTAATCAAGTCTGAAGGACCACACAGTGATATCAAGGGCCTGCTGAACTTGCTCCAAAGCTGGGCTGTTATTTGATCTTTGTCGCTGGTAATCTGATTATCTCATTGTGGAGGTAAACTTCAGACCCAATCTTGTTAGCAGCTGGCTAGGCTGGATTACTAGAGCTACTGAGCTGGAAAATGAACTGAGCAGTCCGACTTTGGCCGTGCTCTATTTGAGACCTTGGATGTCTTCTTTAGGGTGTGTGCTTTTTGTGAGTGTCTGAAGAGTGTTTTTTTTGCATGCCATTATTCTGTGTACATATCATATGACATTTCTCTGTCCTTAAGTCCTGGTAAGGTTGCCAGTATAGAGACAGGGCAGGATAGATATAGTATTAAAGTACCATATGGAGCACACATAAAAAAAGAAAATTCAAGTGCACCCTTGTGCTTCTCTTCTAAAAATGCAAATGTGGGTTGGAGTTGTGTGGTCCCTGCTTAAAACACTCAGTTTTGTTAGTGGGCTCATTGCGGCATTGACCGCTTTTACAGGGAATGCACACCACAGAGAAAGCACCGAAAGCCTTCCAGAAGAGCATGAAAAGGTTCAAAGACTCAAAAAGACAAAACGGGCTAAGCTGGGATTTTTATGTACACTGAAAAGAAGAATAAAATATAAATTCCCTAATGCAGTCCGTTATGGCAGTGTTGCCTGTATCAAAGCATTATATGGCTTTGGAAAAGTGCTGAAATTTTTTCTGGCTCACCATATGCAAAGAAAGGGTAGAAGGAGCAGTTTAGGAAAGTGGCCATTCTACTACATGAACCATTCAGTGCCCTATTTTGACACACTATTGAGAGAACAAGAGATCCAAACAGCTTGAACCTGAACAAGTGTTCTCCTTCAATAGGGTGTATTATGCTTCAGAAACCAATGGCACAATGCAGGAGCTGCCTCGCAAGTTTAAACACTGCTATTTTGTTTAATAGGCACCTCACAGGTTTGAATATATTATTATAAATCTTCAGGGTCCTTTATCTATATGATGATGTATAAATAATGTCTGATATTACCCATTTCTCCATTTTACATTACTTTGGGATGGCACATTATCACCCTTTGGAAGGCCTTCCAATTGGTTTGGTTTCCTTATTCTGGATATCAGAGCACAGATATCAGAGCACAGATGAGTGAAAGGCATTCCAATGACAAAATATATAAAATATACCTTGTTCTGCCTCCTTAGTCTGGTCATTGGAAGTGTGACCCCTGCAACTTATCACTTGTTGGTGAGATAGCAATAACTCACAATCTTAGAGACGTTGGCCGACAGTTGACTCAATCATAACTGATGCCTTGTAGATTTTTGGTAAGTTTATTCCAAACGGTGCAGATCTTGACAACAGCAAACATCAGATAGATAGTTCAAAAGATCATGTCAAGAACATCTCCAGCAATACACAAGCATGGCTGAAACTAACAGAAAAACAAGCAAGGGTATGAGCTTACCACCACCAGAGCTACAAGAGGGGAGCTGGGACAAACTTCAAAAGACAACATGAATCTGCTGGACAGCGAGAAAATGCATGTTTTAATTAAAATAGCTGTATTTGGGCTCATCTAAATGCATTAGTTATTCTGCAGACCCTTTAAAGGTCTAAAGGGAACCAAAAAACCTTCCTACTAAAAATGGCATTCTAAATACAAAGTTGCCCTATTTACTCAGGTGGTATTTGCAGATACTTACCTGTATGCTAAAAAGGTGTTACTTTACTTCACTTCCATAATGCATTACGTTAGGTCCGGGAATAAATAGGGATTTTCTCCTTTCTGTTATTGAAAAGCCAGTTACACATCGAGAGCTGCTCGTTCACTGCATGCCATTAGCGTATTTATTTTACAGACCATAAATATAGCTTTCAGGCAGCCATTTTAGGCTGGGGGAGGGGGAAATCTAAGAGCCCCATTTCATAATAAGAGGTCGCCTTCTCATTCCATTCAAAGGTAAAATTGTACATACCTATAAGAAAGGATTAACACTAAACTTTAATTTGAAATAAATTTAAAAACACAAATAGATATTTTATGAGAAAGTAAATTAAAGAGACTCTGTATAAAAAAAGTTCCCCTGGGGGGTACTCATTTCGGGAAGGGGAAACCTCAGGGTCCCAATGAGGCTTCCCCCCCCCCCCCCGTAACTGCAGGCAGTCCAGCGCTGGCTCCCCTGAAGTGTCCCGGAATCCTCCCTCGACAAGCCTGACAAGCGCTGATAAGCGCTGATTTATTTACCTTTCCTGGCTCCAGCGGGGGCGCTGTTCCGGCTTTCCACACAGAGATAGGCGAAAATAACCGATCTCTGTCGGGTCCACTCTACTACGCAGATGCAGGAGACTTGCGCCTGCGCAGTAGAGCGGCCCGACAGCAATCGGCTATTTCCGCGTATCTCCGAGGCGGAGAGCTGATACGGCGCCTGCGCTGGAGCTGGGAAGGTAAATATTTACATCCCTGCTGTTAGGGGAGCTTTATTCTTTTTATAGCTGTCATTTTCTTTTTACATTTGTTTACTTCTTTCTTCTGATCCATGTACTTTTTTTTTGTTTTATCTTTTTTGTTTACTTTTTCACCTGGAAACTTCTTTATCCTTTATTCTTCTTCTTTGCTCTTCAGGTTCTTCTATTCTTCCACTTGCTCTTGCTCTATTTTACTAGACTTTAGGATTCTATTTTTGTTTTCTTTTCTTCTTTTATTATTCTATTATCTTCACTGTCACTGCAGCTGCCACAAGATGTCTGCCCTCACTTCTTCCCACTGCATTACTGATCCAGTGAATCATTTGAATTTTCCACCATTGGGTAGGCCAATAGGGATTTGGCAGGAAATGTTAAATAAACCCCTGGTGGAACATTCAATTTTTGAAAAAAAAAATGGACCAATAGGAATGCTTAACATTAAAAAAAGGTAATCAAAAAAAGTTTATTTTAGGGTTATGTAGGGTTATTTTTACCAGCAAAATTCCTATTGCTTCTTATGATGGACTAATTGGAAATTCAGATAAGCTGCCAGTGGGGCTCCTTATCATTTTAGCAGTGTTAGGGCTCGTTCACACTAGAAGTCGCAAAACGCTAGCGATCACCGCTAGCATTTTGCGCACGTGATTTTTCCGCGATAAGCGATAAGCGCGGAAAAATCACTGGACAAATTAGCGTTTTGGGAGCGATTGCAATTAGTGGTTCTATACATGCTAATTGTGATCGCTTCAGAATTGCCGGCAAACCGATGCAGGTAACATGTTTGCAATTAGCGATAATCGCAAAACGCCCCAGGGATCGTGGCAGTGAGAACACTGCCATAGGCTAGAATAGGACTAGCATTTTTTAAAAATGCTAGCGGTTTGTGGTTAGCGGGAATCACGGGATTCCCGCTTAGGTGTCAACAGGGCCTAAAACAGTGAGACAGTGTGCTAAAAAAATCAATTTTATTGAGAATAGAACAACTGAAGAAAAGAAGGAAAACAAGAAACATAAGAATAGAAAAACTGGAAGAAAAGGAGAACAAAGAAGAAAGAAGCATTTTGGAGAAGACTTCAGAATGTATAAGAAAAAAATATACAAATTAGAAGAAAAAATATGCAATGGAAAAAAGGGGGAAAAAGTATTTTTAAATATGTATATATTTGTGTTTTTATATTAAACAGAATTTTACCAATAAACCTATGTTGTAGGTGATAAAAATTACCCCTTTTCCCTATTAGTGGGAGGGGTGGACATCTTGGTGAGTTGTGTCCCTTTAATTAACCACTTAAAGGGATACTGTAAGGGGTCGGGGAAAAATGAGTTGAAGTTACCTGGGGCTTCTAATGGTCCCCCGCAGGCATCCTGTGGCCGTGCAGCCACTCACCAATGCTCTGGCCCCGCCTCCAGTTCACTTCTGGAATTTCAGACTTTAAAATCTGAAAACCACTGCGCCTGCGTTGCCGTGTCCTCGAGCCCGCTGATATCACCAGGAGCATACTGCGCAGGCCCAGTATGGTCTGTGTCTGCGCAGTACGCTCCTGGTGACATCAGCGGGATTGAGGACATAGCAATGCAGATGCAGTGGTTTTCAGACTTTAAAGTCTGAAATTCCAGAAGTGAACCGGAGGCGGGGCCGGAGCATCGGTGAGTGATTGCGCGGGCACAGGACATCTGCGGGGGACCGTTAGAAGCCCCAGGTAACTTCAACTCATTTTTCCCCGACCCCGCTACAGTATCCCTACCAGCGGTCTCTGCCCCCTTAAGGACCAGAGACCATTGGCACCATAAACTGCCACATAACAATGAATTGCTGCACATACACCCTGCTACCAATGTCCACACCGCACACCTGGAGCCTCAGGCCTGTCTAAATGATGGCAGAGCACTGTGAGCCGTTCAGGAGCCACTTTCATTGGCTCCTCACCGTGTGATCAATGTAAGGCAATCGGAGTTGCTTACATTGATGAGCTCCTGACCAGCTCACAGGGCTCTGCCATCATAGAGACGGCAGTGCGAGTGACCTGCGGTGGGGAGACAACAACAAGATCGGCTGGAGCGACAAAAGAGGTGAGAGCGTGCGGCAGCACTGATGTAAAATCTACACCCTGGCAGGTATTAGAGCATCAAAACAGGGCATAGATGTCAATTACCACTGTCCAGGAGTGGTAAAGAGGGCTTATTGATCCCACCATATAGCCCCGCTAGGACCTACCCAAGCTTCTTCTTCAGCATGATGTGAGCAGCAGATTTTGCAAGCTGCGACAAGAGTTTGTTGCATCCCTTTTGTGGATACCCCCAAATTTATTGAGCCCGTGGCCTGATTTTGCTCAGGGTGTGAAGCCAAATGCAGGTGATGCCTTAGAAATACCAGCCTGCATGAGGGACAGGGGTTTAATAGGGTTTGAGAGGGAGATTAATGTTCTTTTGTTTTACATTATTTTAGTTTTTCTAAAGTAAATCTTAGTAAATTATGGCTAACGTTTATTAGTTCCATTGTTCAAAAAATATTTTTCTTTATCCTTATGTGTACATACATTTACCAGCGCCTCATCATATGAGATCAAATACAATAAGGTAAATAACAGGTTTAGCAAACATAAAAAGAACACTGTTGAGGATGATTTTTCCATCTGTCTTTATCCCCAAAGCAGTTTATCAGTAAGTCCCCATTTCTCAAGAATAGTACATTGAAATAAAAAATGCAGACACAAAGCTAAAATATTGTGTTTGACAAATCTCATTTCAATACAGCAGGTGTGAAAAGTGACAGGGTCCTTATAAGAACAATGAATTGTGTCAACTTCTTAGAAAATCCATCTTTTGCAGCTTTAATACACCACATGTATAGCGATAACATGTTCATGTTAAAAAAAATGCTGTGGTAATTTGTGCATCGGGTATAGATTCTAGTAGAATATCAGTAGAATTACCAATATTCTAATGGGCAATTGGTAATCCGATAGTAGAATATTGATATTTTTAACCGATATTTTACTATTGCTACACCTAAACCTTTTCTCACTTGAAACCTTTCTCTATCAATGCTTAACCCTAACCCTAATGTGTGTGAACTGCAATGGAGAATGGACATAGACTTTAATACAAAGCCTGCATGCTGCGAGTTAGAATGATGTGATCAGTTACAACGCAGTACTGAAAACATGCCTAAAGAATTGTATGGGCAGTGAGTTGACATGCAGCATTATTATGCAACACAACTGACCACTGTGAACAGGGCCTTATGCTGGGTACACACCATGCGGTTTCCAGCTTGGTCCGTGGGTACATCGGGATCGATTAGACTATTTCCGACATGCTCGATTTGGGCTTCGATCGCTCCTGCCGTCAATTTGCATGTTAAGTATGCAGAATCGACGGCGAGAACGATTGAAGCCCAAATCGAGCATGTCGGAAATAGTCGAATCGATCCCGATCGACCTGCAGATCGAGCGGGAAAACGCATGGTGTGTACCCAGCATTAGACTTGATAGCAGTGGAGCTGTAAACACTGCAGGGTCATTCCTTTAGGTAAGCATAGCCATCATTCAGATGTGATTTGTGCCAGTCCTTAGGACATCTACATTCAAGAGGTTTGTTCAATTCTGTATTCTGACTGAACCTAACGTAAAGGTTTGAAAATATCTGTAACATCTACAGTTCATCTACACTGAAGTCATTTGTGGCAGAGAATATGATTGTTATTCTGTAAGAGTATTTAGTGGTACAAACCAGCAACAGTTGTTGCTTACTCTCCATTTCTTCACCAACTGAGTGAAAAAAGCTAACCATTTAAATTCAAATATAAAAAATATCAGTTTCAGATCATATCATATTCCACTAGTGCTAACAATAGGAAGAGCTGGTATCAAGCGCTTTGAGTCCGACAGGAGAAAGGCGCTATACAAATACTGCCATTATTATTATTATTATTATGAAAGAATTACTGTTCCTGGGATAGGTGTTTAGAACTTACCTGTAGTTAAGGCTTATGACAAAATCACTTATGAGAGAATTGTTTTTTATTATTATTATTATTTGTATTTATCTATTGGATTTATATAGCGCCAGCATATTAAGCAGTGCTGTACAATAAATAAGATTACAGACAATGATAACAGGGGTTAATGCAGGGGTAATAAGCAAAAGGTTCAACAACACAATACAGGTAATAAGATATACAACACAATACAAGTAAGTAATACAATGCCAGATCATGCACTGGAGTAATAGTCCCAATAATACAAGTTTTACATTATCCTGGGTAGAGTGCACAATCAAGTATGATACACAAGGAGAGAGGGCCCTGCCAAAGGCTAACAATCTAATTAGTCAAACAGCATTCCTCTACTATCTTTTACCTTTTAAAAGACCGAGGAGGTCCCTGTAGTTATGCATTAAGTACACTCTGAGCCTTATTTATTAAAGTGAACCCGATGTGAAAGCGATATAGATGCTGCCATATTTGTTTCCATTTAAACAATACCAGTTGTCTTGGAGCCCTGTTGATCTATTTGGCTGCAGTCGTATCTGAATTACACCAGAAACAAGCATGCAGGTAATCTTGTCAGGTCTGACAATATTGTCAAAAACACCTGATCTGCTGTATGCTTGTTCAGGGTCTATGGCTAAAAGTATTAGAGGCAGAGGATCAGCAGGATAGCCAGGCAACTGGTATTGCTTAAAAGGAAATACATTTGGCAGCCTCCATATCACTCTCACCTCAGATTCACTTAAGGGAAGAGCGATCTCCAAGCACCTTCCGTAAGGTATCATTGGTGATCCAACAAATGTGGACTTTTAAAACAAGTTGTTGTAATTGTTGTAATAAACTTTCTTGTCATTAGTCACAAAAAAAAATGTGTGCTGTGGATCCTACATGCAATTATACTAGCAGAATTTTAGTAGGTCGGCAACAAATTCATAAGCCTCTTCGTAACCCTGACTATGATCTGGCATGGCCCAGATGAAGGTGACACACCCTTAGGCCCCATTCACACTAGAGCGTTTTGCCGGCAATTTCGGCAAAACGCTCAAACGCTAGTGCTTTTTAAAGTGCTAGTGCAATAATACCCTATGGCCCCATCCTCACTTGGGTGATGTGCGTTAATCGCCGGTGGTTAACGCAAATTGCCAAACACAAACATGAGCCTGCACCATTGTCAGGCGATTTCCCAGCGATTGCGTTTAGTGCTATAGAAGCACTAATCGCAATCGCGGAAAAATCGCTACAGTGTCCAGTGATTTTTCTGCGTTAAAGCGGAATATAACCCTGCATTTCAACTTTGCTCTAAAACATTATTTACAGTATATTATATGCAACCAGCATTTTTTTTTACTAGACCAGCATTGGAAGGGTTACACAGAGCTTTAAAGTTCCTGGAGAGAACTGCAGACGCATCCAAAGCTGACATAGATACATTTTGTTTACATAAATGTATCTAAGTGTGGCATGTGACTCACTCTCTCTGACTGAGAAGGAGCTGGAGCACAGCCAAAGAGTGTGTAACATTTATCACTTGTTACATTCTATTTTGTTAAATGTATCTATCTGAACTTCTGCATATCTCTCCATTGAACTTTAAACCTCTGTGTTTAACCCTTCCAATGCTGGTCTAGTAAAAAAGAAATGCTGGTTGCATATAATATGCTGTAAATAATGTTTTAGAGCAAAGTTGAAATGCAGGGTTATATTCCGCTTTAATTGCGAAAAAATCACTCCCGCAAGTTTTGTGCTTTGAGGGCTCTTTCACACCAGAGCCCTTTTCTGAGTTGTAAAGCAAAGGCAGTTCTTTGCGTTAACCAAGGTAACATGAAAGTCTATAGGCTTTCATTTTACCTTTCACACCCGACGCTATGTTTCGGTACGTTGCGGTTCCGACACACCCGGGAGCGTCGATCCACAGGGAGCCAGCGTTTTCCGTCAGGTTCAATTAATAGCTACCGCCGCTGATTGCGTCGCACAGCAGATACCTGACGGCACGCCGCAGGCTATCAACGCGTGCAGGAGAACGGCTCCTGCACGCATTGTCTGTTGTGAAAGGAGCCTTAGGTGTGAATGGGGCCTAAATCTTAGGTCTCTTTTCCTCCAGAAGCTGAAGGCAGTGAATTTACCATCTGTCAGCTTCTCCCGTCCACTGGGTGGGCACTTGCTAGAACTTGGTACAATCAGTGGACAGACAGCCTCCCATGTAGTTGCATCTGAGCACTGGACATGAGACATGTTTTTTTGCTGGTCGATCTCTACACTGCATAAATTTGCATAGAATCTGCATCCACTTTGACCATCTCTCTTAAAGGGGAACTGAAGTAAGAGGTATACGGAGGCTGCCATATTTATTTCCTTTTAATCAATACCAGTTGCCTGGCAGCCCTGCTGATCCTCTGCCTCTAATACTATTAGCCATAGCCCCTGAACAAGCATGCAGCAGATCAGGTGTTTCAGACTTTACAGTCAGATCTGACAAGACTAGCTGCATGCTTGTTTCTGGTGTTATTCAGATACTACTGCAGAGAAATAGACCAGCAGGGCTGCCAGGCAACTGGTATTGATTAAAAGGAAATAAATATGGCAGCCTCGGTATACCTCTTTCTTCAGTTCCCCTTTAACATCCCTTGTTGAGCTTAATGATGCATATTGCTTATATTATATTAGAATGAAGTCACTCTATACTTTCTGTTCAAGTGTGGAAAATAAGCAAGAACTGTTTCTGTTCTGTACTGCTTATTACTTCTGCAGGAAAGGAAAAGTACCTGGGATGTCTGTACTGGAAACTATTTCAAAGGACAGATTATATGTTAAAAAAATAAACGCCAATTTGCCTTCTAAACAGTTTTTGAAAATCCTAGCCGGATGCAAATAGAAACAAGTATTTTTTAATATTCAATTACAAAAACATTTATGCAGCTCTGAAAAATGTTTTGTTTTCTTGTTTTGTTTTTTGTATTAAGATGATTAGTAAAATGTAGAAGAAAAAAAAATGTTTTTGTAATTAGTGTTTTTTCACAATTCAAAGAAAATGCAATAAATAAAAAAAGTGATTATCACGTTTTCCAGAATGTAGAGGTTTTAAAGATGAATACATAAATGTGGTGAATATTCTTACAATATACTATTTTGCTGTTGTAGTTTGTATTTTTTTTTTCATTTTATTACTGCATTCAATTTAAAAAAAACAAATGTATAAAGAAAATTCGGAAGATTTATAGGTCAGCTGCTTCTAAAGAAAGAGCCTTTTTAAATACAAAATCTTAAAGCTATCAAGTTCAATATTTTTCTTTCTGCTCAATGACCATCAATTAGAGCAATTTTCTTTTTCCTTGATGTCCAATTTGGACTATATAGACACTGAAATGATGATTTACTTGAGAGTCATTCCACTTTAGACAGGAAAAATCTTCTGTAATTGACATTGCCATGATAATGCATAGGGTAAATTCAGGTAATCTAAAAGAAAAGGAAAAAAAAAAAGAGTACTGATAAAATTAAGGTTTTCAAGAAATACACATTGTATTATTATAATACAGGATTATTTTGATAAAATAGACAGATACAAATTTTAAACATTCTATTTTCGTTGAAAAGTATATATTTATGTAGAATAAATAAGAATGTAAAAGTTTAAAATGGGTCATTTTAGCTGACAGACATTTTATTTCTGTGCAAGTGTATTTTTTAAATAAATGAAAAATACTTAATCTATAGGCAATGAAAATGTAAACACTAGAATTATATCAGTAGCAGTAGAGCATGGTACCATGTTAACCATCAGTAAAAGCAAAAAAGTATTGAATATAGCAGCATTCAGGAACCAAGAAGGCTAAACAGCCAAAAGCTTGCTTAGGGCTGGTGCACACCAAAACCCGCTAGCAGATCCGCAAAATGCTAGCAGATTTTTAAACGCTTTTTTTTATTTTTATGAGGCGTTTTGCTAGCGTTTTGCGGATTGCTGCTGCGGTTTTCAGTATAGTAGATTTCATATATTGTTACAGTAAAGCTGTTACTGAACAGCTTCTGTAACAAAAACGCCTGCAAAACCGCTCTGAACAGGCGTTTTTCAGAGCGGTTTGCGTTTTTCCTATACTTAACATTGGGGCAGAAACGCATCCGAAATCCAAAAAATGCCTCACCCAGGCATTTTTCGTTTCTGCAAAACGCCTGCCGCTCTGGTGTGCACCACCCCATTGAGATACATTGACCAAGCAGATCCGCAGCCGCAAGCGGATCTGAAAACGCGGAAAAAGCCGCTCGGTGTGCACCAGCCCTTATTCTTATGCTTTCAAGTTAGCTAATAAATGGTATCATCCTGATTCAAAACGTCAGAATTATATCAGATGAGAGTTATGAGACAGAAAAATACTAAAATCAAAACAAACAAATAGTCCAACTCAATACTATGCACAGGATAAATACTTCATATTGATATAAACAGAGCAGAGATAAGCAGGTCTAGAACTGAGTGAAGTGATCAAGGCTAAGAAGTCCATAGAACAGGGGTACAGACTCACAGCAGAGTAGAGATGGCCTTAACGGTTCGCCGGCGAATGGTTCCCGGCGAACTTCGGGGGTTCGTGGAGAACCGGGAACTTTTGTGGAAGTTTAGCATGCAATGTGATTTCTGCCCTTAAAACACTCCAAATCCAGATTTTTCCCCGGGACTTTTGGCATCTATCCCACTCATCCTTGCCCCCCTCCAGGTGTTAGACCTCTTGAAACATACAGTATTTTCCATCACTTTTGTGGCCAGCATAAATGTTTCTAGTTTTCAAAGTTTGCCTCCACATTGAAGTCTATTGCAGTTCACGAAAGTTCGCACGAACCAAACTTTTGCGGAAGTTCGCTTTCGCAGTTTGCGAACCGAAAATCGGAAGTTCGGGCCATCTCTACAGAGGAGTAGTAGTAGTCAACTGATCTGAGGTTCTGCAAAGTTCTGTGATGGGTGTAGCCTATATATATAGCCTTTTTCTCTATGCAAAGAACCTTCAATAAAGCAGAAGTTGCCTGCAAAAAAGCTGCCAGGCTTCTCTGCATACCGTCCCTGATGAAGGGCTGGTGCTAGAAAAAAGGCAAAGGGGGCAATTGGCCCAGGCATCCCCCATAGTCACTTTTAAAATTCAATGCAGTTGGGCACAGCATGCGGGAGTCAGTGAGGCAGCAGCAGGTAAGGGAAGCAGGGGTAACATTCATACAATAAACTACCTGATTCCCTGATTCCCAGCTCAGTCCTACCTCCAGATCCAGGGCGAGTTGCCATGGTTCCTCTCGTTGAGCGCCACAGTGGCACTTCCTCCTACATGATGCAGGCATATGACGCAGGTTAGTGCATACATGTCTGCAAGAAAGTGGGCACGTGCTATTGCCAGCAGCAGGCAGACAGAATATGTTGAGTCCTGGGCAGCAGCTGCATCTTTGGTAAGTGATGCTGCTGTCTGCTGATCTTCTGCTCCACTCTGTTCTGCAAGCTGCAGGAGAGGAAGAGAGAGAGCCCCCGCCCCTATTGCTGTGGAGGGACTTAACCACTAGCTGACTGCAAGGGAATACATAACTCATAAGCATTGGACCAATCACAGAATGCAGAATTTTTCAGCAAAAATCGGATTACTGTGGTAAATTTAGACCAGTCACAAGATTCTGTTTTTTCCGATTTCTCACACGTGTTAAGTTTTTTCCCAATTATGGAAAAAAATTATTGAAAACGCTGAGAAAATACATTGACAATTTACCACACGCCATTCAATTTTCATAAAAATTGATCAGAAAAATCCACCACTCCCGATAGACTTGTATCGAATAAAAACGTGAAATCCGATCGGATTTCTTGCTCAGCTTTTTAAAAAAAAAAGCTTTTGATACTTTAGGAAAGCCAATCGTTTAATTGCCGTAAAATCGGGTCATTTTATTGTATCATGTGTGGTCACCTTTACCCTGATGAAATTAGCTACATTTTACCATCTAATTGCAGACAATTAAATAGAAGATGCTTTCATTATTCATGCCCTTTTGTGTCATAGACTAATACTGTAAAGTATTGCCCTATGAACCACTGAAGACCTAATGTGTCCTTAAAGGAAACGTGGAGTGAGTGGAATTCGGAGGCTGCCATCTTTATTCTCTAATAAATAATGCCAGTTGCCAGACTTCTGTGCAGATACTCTGCCTCTAATACTTAACTGGCCCAGAATGATCATGCAGATCAGACTCTTTGACTCCAGTCTGACTCCACCTGCTTGTTGCAAACAACTAAAGCCAGATGCTCAGCATAGCAGCAAGGTAGCTAGCATTGTTTATAAGGGAATGAAGTTGTCAGCCTGTCTATTCCTTCTACTTCAGGGTCCCTTTAGCACCCAGTAGCCCAAACAATCATATTTTATAACTGTGGGGACTTACATATGTTGCTGTTGTGGTTATTATGGTTAATTGAGGATGATTAGTTGTAGTTAGTATGTTAAAAAGTCTGAAGTTCTTCCTGTAGTATTCAGTCAACTGAGTACAAACTTAGGTGCAAATGCAGCTCTCTATAGGATACCACATTTCTAGTTTAAGTATTGAAATCTCCAACTGTTCCATTGGCATAACATTACTTATTCAGATTGTCTCACTTTAATTCAGTTCATGTAAGCAATTGTGCTAAAACAGATGCTATGTTAAGCATTTATTTAGTGTTTTCCAGGGAATTTGCATAGGTCTTGCTGGTGTTTATGTTTTTCATAAGCGGTTTTAAGTCTTTACGATTTGTCATGCAATTTTGCAACAATTTTCTGCTGGGATTTTTCAGCCATCTGCCGTATTTTTGCGTTGTCAGGTTATCTCAGTTTAACTGTGATAAATATACCAGAATCCACTAAATTGCATGTTCTCTAAAAGAAAGAAAATAAGATAGGGAATTAATTCCAGACTCTAGTCACAGATTCATGCAGATGGGAAAATGGGGGGAGGAGATGTCCTGTTACAAACATTTATTTTATTTGTGTTACTTTTAATTTAACCACTTTCCCACCACAGTTTTTTCCCCTTAAAAAATGAAGACATTTTTACAATATGCGCCTCCCATTCATTTGCCAATAACTGTATCACTACTTATCACACTGAAATGATCTATCTATTGTTTTTTTCACCACAAATAAGGCTTTCTTTCAGTGGAACTTTTTTTTTTAAAGAGTTATTTTATTTTATATGCATTTTACATGGAATAAAAAATAAAAAAGGTCATTATCTCTCAGTTTTCGGCCATTATACTTTAAAAAATAAAAAGTGGTACGACAAACAAATACCCATACATTTTATTTGCCCATTTGTCCAAGACATTTAAACATTTAAATTATGTTCCTAGTGCAATTAATGGTAATCATGTTTTATTTGTAAGCAAAGGTGTATTTTTTTCCATTTAGTGTTTTTCTTATACTATATCAATAACTACAAGCCCATATTTGCAAAAATAGCAGTAATATAATCTCTTGACTTACTTATAAAAAAAAATCCCTAAGGTAAGTATTTATGTATTTTGTTTTTAAAGTGATGTCACTTTTTTAAAGTGTTCTATTTTGGTAGCTACGTGGTATTGGTGAAAGGGGTTAGTAACAAATACATGTATATATTTTTATACATTATAGTACATGTGAGTGTATTTTACTTTTTGAGCAACAGATGTTCCCAAACATTTTGTACTGTATACGTGTTTTTTACTTTCACTTTTGTGAATGAACACCAACATCTTGCTGATGCCGGCTTTCATTCATTACAGGCAAGTCGATTGGCTTTGGAAACACGTCTTGCCATTCACTGGTCACAGACCAGCGATATGGCGACAGAAATGAATGGGAGAACGCCCCCAATCGGTGAGGTAAATAAACAAATATGCCCCTTGTTGTTAAGTGAGATTTAAACTGCATTGGTATGCATAGCAACAGTTGGTAAGTGATTAATGTATGCCCTAGGTTAGAAGCATTAGTGAAATGTGGACTGATTCACCTGAACTTGGATTAAAAACATGTGATGGACTGCTTACAGAGCTTTTTAACAGTAGATGAGTGGGATCCAATGGGGATCCTGCATGGCAGCCTGATAATTTATTTATTATTATTATTATTTATTTATTTATTGTATTTATAAAGCGCCAACATATTACACAGCACTGGACATTAGTTAAGGTTACAGACAATATTGAGGGGTAGCATACAGTGATAAGACAATACAGGAATACATGAAACCCAGATCACGCAGCACAGTATTAGTACCATGTAATGCTTAGTCAGTCACTGGAGGGATGCATGGAGATTAGGCAAGTTGAGTTCACTCAATTGCATAGCATTGGTGCGCAGTTATGGAGGTGCATGATCAGGTAGGACACACAAGGAGGAGGACCCTGCCCGAAGGCTTACAATCCAATCTGATGATGAAAGAATACCACCTCCTCTGGTACCTCACTACCCTATACTTTCTTAATATATACACTACTCTCTACATTTCTAATGCGTACACCTCTCTCTCTCTGCGGTGTACAAAGCATTAGAAAGTTGCTGTGCAGAAAGTAAATGGCAATTTTACCAGTACATCTGACAATAAGATACCATGTTGTGCAATTGATGAAACTTGCATTACCTAGAGAATGTGATTTTGCTTAGATACCATGCTATACCCTGTACCAGTAAAATTGCAATGAGCTCCCTGCACAAAGCAGGTACTTTGTGTGCCAGAGGTGCCACAATACTTAAAGTGGACCCAAATTAAAAATACAAGATTTCAGAAATAAAATCTATTTTCTAAATTATAATAATAAATAGCAGCCTTTTTTTCAGCTGCATGATGACAAATATAAAATATTTTACATTATTGGAGGAACCCCTCCCTTCCTTTCATATTGCCGGGACAGAATCTGGCAGACTGGTGGAGTAGGAGGTGTCCGGCAAAGGAGGAATTGCTAATGGCTGCCACCTGTATAACCCTAGTTATGAAAAGAGAAGGTTGAAAAACATGCACTGGGATGCTCATAGGCTTGAAGGAGTGTTTATTTATCTTTGTATGTGTCAGAGTGGTGCAACTAAATATTTTGAATTAAACAAATGTTTGGTTTGGGTCCGCTTTAAGGTCCTGCTCTAGGCTACCATGTTAACAGGTGCAATTACCGACTATAAGTGGTCATTTAAAAAAATATGTTTTTAAAATAGCAACACTTGGGCCACCTGCTATACAAACTGCATCTAATAATAGTGGGGCCCACTATTTACAGCTGTACTTTAGTTAGGGTTAGTTATCACTTAGGAGGCTCAGTTAGGTTTTAGGAAAGGTTGGGAGTTTTGGTTAGGGTGAGGCATAGGTTTGGGGGTGTCTGCTAGGGCTAGGCTTAGGTAGGGGGGTTGCTGCATCAGTTGAGGGTTGGTTAAGGTTAAGCATTGGTTGGGGGGTTGGTTGGGGTTAGGCATCATTAGAGGAAGGATTCACGTGAGAAAGGGGTCAGGTGTGGTTTTAGAAAAATATGGTCAAAAATGACATTCATAGTGGTCATTTTACCAATATTCTACTAGTGGCTACTTCCAGTGCCCAAATTACCATGGCTTTTCAGAAGTACACCTCGCTGCGCTCTGCAATATATAACTCACTCTTTTTGTGTGTGTGCTATATATATATATATATATATATATATATATATATATATATAATGCCCATGATTATTCATACCACTGGAAAATTTTGACTTAAAGTTGCTTTTATTTAACCAGTAAGTAATTTTTTGATGGGAAATGACAAAGGTGTCTCCCAAAAGATAATAGGACTATGTACAAGAGGCATTATTGTGGAAAAAAACATTTCTCAGCTTTTATCTACATTTGAACAAAAAGTGTCCAGTCCAAAATTATTCATACCCTTCACAAACCATCAGAGTGTGTGGGGAAATTCAAAGTTTTAACAGGTGAAAAACAGCAGCTCTCTGCAGTTGGTTTATGGACAGTCATGGCTAAGACAAAGCTCAATGAGGACCTACGGCTGCGCATTGTGGCTGCTCACCAGTCAGGAAAGGGCTACAAGGCCATTTGCAAGTGTTTTCCAGTTCCAGTGGCTAGAGTGCAAAGTATTATTAAAAATACAAGATGTTCTGCACTGTGGAAAATCTTAGAGGACGTGGTCGGAAGCTAAAAGTGACACATGTGCTGGCTAGGAGGATAGTGAGAGAGGTGATAAAGAATCCAAGGATCACCACCAAGGCCATCCTGGTGAATCTGGGCTCTGCTGGTGGCAATGTCTTAAGGCAGACAATCCAAAGGACACTGCACACTGCTGGGTTCCACTGATGCAGACCAAGGAGGATGCCACTTCTCTAGATAAGGCACACAAAAGCTTGCTTGGCCTTTGCACATGCTAATCTGGACAAAGAAGAAGACTTCTGAATTGTTTGAATTGTTTGGTCACAACAATGTTTCTTTCACTTGGCCTAAAAAAGGAGAAGCCTTCAACCCAAAGAACACCATCCCCACTGTCAAACATGGTGGTAGGAACCTAATGCTTTGGGGTTGTTTTTTCAGCTAATGGACCAGGGAACCTAATCACAGTAAACGGCACCATGAAAAAAGAGTAATACATAAGTATTCTCAATGACAACATCAGGTAGTCTGCAGAGAAACTTGACCTTGGCCACCAATGAACATTTCAACATGACTATGACCTAAAACACACAGCAAAAGTGGTGAAGAAATGGTTAGCAGACAACAACATTAACAATTTGGAGTCCTGACTTGAATCCAATTGAGAATCTGTGGAGGGAGCTAAAGATCAGAGCGATGGAAAAAAGACCCTTCAACCTGAAAGGTTTGGAGCTCATTGCTAAAGATGAATGGGCAAAAATGCCTGTGGAGACATGCAAAAAGCTGGTCTGCCATTATAGGAAGCGTTTGATTCCTGTAATAGCTAATAAAGGCTTTTCTATTAATTATTGAGAAGGTTTATGAATAATTTTGGATTGGACATTTTTTGTTCAAGTGTGTGTGTGTGTGTGTGTGTGCGTGCGTGCGTGCGTGCGTGCGTGTGTGCATGTGTGTGTGTGTGTGCATGTATGTATGTATGTATATATATATATATATATATATATATATATATATATATATATATATATATATACATATACATCTATGCAGGGGCATTTCAGCCACCAGGCAAGGACAAGCAGTTGCCTGAAGTGCTGGGGGGGGGGGAGGGCACAGCGGGGGGGCGTGCCCACCTTCCTCCACCAGACTGTGGGACCCCCGTGGTAAACTGGCCGCGGTGTCTAATAGACGCCGCACCACTTCATCCCCGCAGCCTGCAGCTCACTGCTCCAGCCTGCATAGTCTTCCGGCAGGCAGAGCAGGGCTACTGAAAGATAGCGCCTGAAGCCCTATTAGTGTCTCCATTACAGGGCTTTGGGCGCCATCTTCCTGTAGCCCTGCTCTCTGCCTGTCAGTGCGGGACTTTTGCAGTCGCTGGCTGCAGGAAGATCGTCGGAGGAGCTGCGCCAAGTAGAGTTGGGCCGAACGGTTCGCCTGCGAACGGTTCCATGCGAACTTCAGTGGTTCGCGTTCGCGTCCCGCAGGCGAACCTTTGCGGAAGTTCGGTTCGCCCCATAATGCACATGGAGGGTCAACTTTGACCCTCTACATCACAGTCAGCAGGCCCAGTGTAGCCAATTAGGCTACACTAGCCCCTGGAGCCCCACCCCCCCTTATATAAGGCAGGCAGCGGCGGCCATTACGGTCACTCGTGTGCTGCCTGCGTTAGTGAGAGTAGGGCGAGCTGCTGCAGACTGTCTCTCAGGGAAAGATTAGTTAGGCTTAACTTGTTCCTGTCTGGCTGCATACCTGTTCTGTGAACCCACCACTTCATACCTGTGCTGTGAACCCACCACTGCATACCTGTGCTGTGAACCCACCACTGCATAACTGTGCTGTGAACCCACCACTGCATACCTGTGCTGTGAACCCACCACTGCATACCTGTTCAGTGAACCCACCACTGCATACCTGTGCTGTGAACCCACCACTGCATACCTGTTCAGTGAACCTGCCACTGCATACCTGTTCTGTTCAGTGGACCCGCCACTGTATACCTGTTCATTGAACCCACCACTGCATACCTGTGCTGTGAACCCACCACTGCATACCTGTTCTGTGAACCCACCACTGCATACCTGTGCTGTGAACCCACCACTGCATACCTGTTCAGTGAACCTGCCACTGCATACCTGTTCTGTTCAGTGGACCCGCCACTGTATACCTGTTCATTGAACCCACCACTGCATACCTGTGCTGTGAACCCACCACTGCATACCTGTTCTGTGAACCCACCACTGCATACCTGTGCTGTGAACCCACCACTGCATACCTGTTCAGTGAACCTGCCACTGCATACCTGTTCTGTTCAGTGGACCCGCCACTGTATACCTGTTCATTGAACCCACCACTGCATACCTGTGCTGTGAACCCACCACTGCATACCTGTTCTGTGAACCCACCACTGCATACCTGTTCAGTGAACCCGCCACTGCATACCTGTTCTGTTCAGTGGACCCGCCACTGTATACCTGTTCAGTGAACCCGCCACTGCATACCTGTTCTGTTCAGTGGACCCGCCACTGTATACCTGTTCAGTGAACCCGCCACTGCATACCTGTTGTGTTCAGTGAACCTACCACTGCATACCTGTTCTGTGAACCCACCACTGTATACCTGTTCTGTTTAGTGAACCCGCCACTGTATACCTGTTCTGTTTAGTGAACCCGCCACTGTATACCTGTTCAGTGAACCCGCCACTGCATACCTGTTGTGTTCAGTGAACCTGCCACTGCATACCTGTTGTGTTCAGTGAACCTGCCACTGCATACCTGTTCTGTGAACCCGCCACTGTATACCTGTTCTGTTCAGTGAACCCACCGCATCAGTGCGCATACCTGTGCAGTTAAGTGAACCCACCTACCTACGTGAGTGCACGCAGTGTGATATACCACTCCGTGCATACCCGATATGGACAAAACAGGTAGAGGAAGAGGTAGTGCCAGAGCCAGAGGAAGGCCACCCGGCAGGTCTGCGCGAGGTCGTGTAAATGTAATTTCGTGTGGACCTGGCCCACAGTACAGTGCTCGGAAGAAGGCACGTCCCATCACCTCCCAAGATTGTCAGGACGTGGTTGAGTATTTAGCGACACAGAACACCTCATCTTGCTCAGCCACCAGCGCTACTACTAGCACCACTTCCGCTGCATTTGACACTTCGCAAGAATTATTTAGTGGTGAAATCACTGATGCACAGCCATTGTTGTTACAGCCAGATGAATTTTCACCAGCTCATATGTCTGAGTTAACACTATGGATGTAACGTGTCAGGAGGATGAAGGACCTACTGATGGTGCAAGTTTGGATTTGTCTGAGGCAAGCGAAGCTGGGCAGGATGACTACGATGATGACGGTAATAGGGATCCTCTGTATGTTCCCAATAGAGGAGATGAAGAGGGGGACAGTTCAGAGGGGGAGTCAGAGAGTAGTAGGAGGAGAGAAGTTGCTGAAAGAAGCTGGGGCAGCTCTTCGTCAGAAACAGCTGGTGGCAGAGTCCGGCACCATGTATCGCCACCTATGTACAGCCAGCCAACTTGCCCTTCAGCATCAGCTGCTGAGGTCCCCATAGTGCCCACATCCCAGGGTGGCTCAGCGGTGTGGAAATTTTTTAATGTGTGTGCCTCAGATCGGACCAAAGCCATCTGTTCGCTCTGCCAACAAAAATTGAGCCGTGGAAAGGCCAACACTCACGTAGGGACAAGTGCCTTACGAAGGCACCTGGAGCAAAGGCACAAACAGCAATGGGATGGCCACCTGAGCAAAAGCAGCAGCAGCACACAAAAGCAAAGCCACCCTCCTTCTCCTCTTCCTCCTCCATCAGGTGCATTATCTGCTTCTGCCGCTTTCTCCCTTCCACCTTCACAGGCACCCTCCTCCACTCCGCCTCTGCCCTTGAGCGGTTCCTGCTCCTCTGCCCACAGCAGCAGTCAGGTGTCCGTGAAGGAAATGTTTGAGCGGAAGAAGCCAATTTCGGCCAGTCACCCCCTTGCCCGGCGTCTGACAGCTGGCGTGGCGGAACTGTTAGCTCGGCAGCTGTTACCATACCTGCTGGTGGACTCTGAGGCCTTCCGTAAATTTGTGGCCATCGGAACACCGCAGTGGAAGATGCCAGGCCGCACTTATTTTTCGAGAAAGGCCATACCCCAACTGCACCGTGAAGTTGAGAGGCAAGTGGTGTCATCTCTTGCGAAGAGCGTTGGGTCAAGGGTACACCTGACCACGGATGCCTGGTCTGCCAAGCACGGGCAGGGCCTCTACATTACCTACACAGCCCATTGGGTGAACCTGGTGGTGAACGATGGCAAGCAGGGCGCAGCGGACCAAATTGTGACACCTCCACGGCTTTCAGGCAGGCCTCCTGCCACCTCCTCTCCTCCTGCTACATGCTCTTCGCTGTCCTCCTCCTCCTTGGCTGAGTGGCAGTTCTCCTCTCCAGCTACACAGCCCCAGCTCCGCAGGGCCTATGCTGCATGCCAGGTAAGACGGTGTCACGCCATCTTAGACATGTCTTGTCTCAAAGCGGAGAGTCACACTGGAGCAGCTCTCCTGGCTGCTCTTAAGAAACAGGTGGATGAGTGGCTGACCCCGCACCACCTGGAGATAGGCAACGTGGTGTGCGACAACGGCAGCAATCTGCTTGCCGCTTTGCATATGGGGAAGCTGACACACATACCCTGCATGGCACATGTCATGAATCTAGTGGTTCAAAGATTTGTGGCAAAGTACCCTGGCTTAGCGAATGTCCTGAAGCAGGCCAGGAAGTTCTGTGGGCATTTGAGGCGGTCTTACACAGCCATGGCACGCTTTGCGGAAATTCAGCGCAAAAACAACATGCCGGTGAGACGCCTCATTTGCGATAGCCCGACTCGCTGGAACTCGAGCCTGCTCATGTTCTCCCGCCTGCTAGAACAGAAGAAAGCCGTGACCCACTACCTCTACAACTACAGTAGAATGAAACAGTCTGGGAAGATGGGGATGTTCTGGCCCGACAACTGGACACTGATGGATAATGCATGCAGGCTCATGCGGCCGTTTGAGGAGGTGACCAACCTGGTGAGCCGCAGTGAGGGCACCATCAGCGACTTAATTCCCTACGCTTACTTCTTGGAGCGTGCTGTGCGTAGAGTGGCGGATGAAGCTGTGAATGAGCGTGACCAGGAACCGTTACGGCAGGAACAGGCATGGGACCAATTTTCATCAGACCCAGCTGTTTCCTCAACACCTGCAGCAGCACAGAGGGGGGAGGAGGAGGAAGAAGAGAAGTCGTGTGCAGAAGACGAGTCAGACTCAGAGGATGATGAGCAAGGTGTTTCTTTGGGGGAGGAGGAGGAGGAGGAGGAGGAGGGGACAGCGGCAGGAGAACAACCTCAGCAGGCATCGCAAGGGGCTTGTGCTGCTCAACCTTCCCGTGGTATTGTTCGCGGCTGGGGGGAGGAGGTTGACTTACCTGACGTCACTGAGGAAGAGCAAGAGGAGATGGAGGGTACTGGATCCGACTTTGTGCAGATGTCGTCTTTTATGCTGTCCTGCCTGTTGAGGGACCCCCGTATAAAAAACCTCAAGGGGAATGACCTGTACTGGGTGGCCACACTACTAGACCCTCGGTACAGGCACAAAGTGGCGGACCTGTTACCAACTCACCGGAAGGTGGAAAGGATGCAGCACATGCAGAACCAGCTGTCAACTATGCTTTACAATGCCTTTAAGGGTGATGTGACGGCACAACGCCCGCAAGGTACCACTGCCACTAATCCTCCTCCCGTGTCCACGCAGTCAAAGACAGGACGCTCCAGCGATCTCATGGTGATGTCGGACATGCGGACGTTCTTTAGTCCAACGCCTCGCCGTAGCCCTTCCGGATCCACCCTCCACCAACGCCTGGAACGGCAGGTAGCCGACTACCTGGCCTTAAGTGTGGATGTAGACACTGCTGTGAACAGCGATGAGGAACCCTTGAACTACTGGGTGCGCAGGCTTGACCTGTGGCCAGAGCTGTCCCAATTTGCCATCCAACTTCTCTCCTGCCCTGCCGCAAGCGTCCTGTCAGAAAGGACCTTCAGCGCAGCTGGAGGCATTGTCACAGAGAAGAGAAGTCGCCTAAGTCACAAAAGTGTTAAGTACCTCACCTTTATCAAAATGAATGAGGCATGGATCCCGGAGGGCTGCTGCCCGCCCCAAGACTAAGTCAGTCCCCGCACACACAGCATCTCTGCCTGCACGCCGTGTGACTGGCTGCCTGGCCTGCCCCAAGAAGACTAAGTCGCTCCCAGTCCCTCCACACAGCATGTCTGCCTGCAGGCCGCTTGACTACCTTCTCCGCCACCACCAACAGGGTCCGGGACTCCAGGCGGATTGCTGAATTTTTTAGGCCGCTGCTAGCAGCGGCCGCTGTAATAATTTTTCTGGTGCGTGTACATGACTGCCTAATTTTTCTGGCTGCACTGCGGGCAGCTGCAACAACAAAAGAAAAGGCATGTACATGCGCCCATTCCCCTTCGTGATCATTACCTTGCCGTGGTGAAGGGGCTTGCGTATCACAATGAAGCAATGACCGGCGCCTAGATGAGTGTCTCGGGGGGCACACCCACGATAATAAGGTCGTTGCCTCATTGTGGTCAGACCAAATTTGATCAGCTGGACAGTCACTGTTCTGTCATTCAGCTACATCAGCCAGGCGACCATATGGGCTGTAAAGCCACCAAAACCTGCACTCTGGCCATGGTGCGCACCAGTAGAGCACGGCCGTCACTACACAAACAGCTGTTTGCGGTGCGTTACACGGTGAGTTTGGTGTGTCAGTGTGAAGCAGTACCTTAATTACACTACCTGATTGATGTATACACATGCAAGATGTTTGAAAGCACTTTAGGCCTGTCATTTAGCATTCAATGTGATTTCTGCCCTTAAAACGCTGCTTTGCGTCAAATCCAGATTTTTCCCCGGGACTTTTGGCATGTATCCCACTCCGCCATGCCCCCCTCCAGGTGTTAGACCCCTTGAAACATCTTTTCCATCACTTTTGTGGCCAGCATAATTATTTTTTTTTTCAAAGTTCGCATCCCCATTGAAGTCTATTGCGGTTCGCGAACTTTAACTCGAACCGAACCTTCCGCGGAAGTTCGCGAACCAGGTTCGCGAACCTAAAATCGGAGGTTCGGCCCAACTCTAGTGCCAAGGGAGAGGAGTCTTCTGCAAGTGAGTAAATGCTTTTCTTTTTACAGGTGAATGGTGATCATTCGTTTTTGGTGACACGCTGCCCACAATAGGATTTTTTTGTAGTGAAACATTGCTTCATTAGGATTATTTTGTAGTGAAACACTGCTGCGTTAGGATTATTTTGTAGTGAAACATTGCCACATTAAAATTCTTTTATAATTAAAAACTGCCACATTACGATTATTTTATGGTGAAACGCTGTCTCATTATGATTCTTTTATGGTGAAATGCTCCCCATTACAATTATTTTATGGTGAAACACTGTCTCATTACGATTCTTTTATGTTGAAACGCTGCCACCATACGATTATTTTATGGTAAATGGCTGCCACCTTACGATTATTTTATGGTGAAACGCTGTATCATTATGATTATTTTATGGTGAAGCGCTGTCTCATTACGATTATTTTATGGTGAAACGCTGTCTCATTACAAGTTTTTTATGGTGAAACGCTGCCACATTACGATTATTTTATGGCAAAACACTGTCTCATTATGGGTAACAGTAAATTCGGGCGCCTGAGGCAAGTGGACAAATCGGGCGCCGCCATTCACTCCCATAATAAATATCGTTTAATGGGCGCCCGAGAAGAAAAAAGGGCGCCGGACAAAAATAACGTTTTATAAGCGGCGCCCGGAAACTTTTACTGTTTTATAACTGCTTCTCATGATTACACATTATTTTATGATTTATAATTTTTTAAACATTATTTTTAAACGAAAAACAGTACAATCTTTTTTAAAACATTATTTTTAAACGAAAAACAGCACAATATTTTTTTCACACGTTATTAATGCTTATCACAGGGGGGTCTTAGGTTTAGGCACCACCAGGGGGGTCTTAGGTTTAGGCACCAACGGGGGGTCTTAGGTTAAGGCACCAACAGGGGGGTCTTAGGTTTAGGCACCAACAGGGGGGTCTTAGGTTTAGGCACCACCAGGGGGGTCTCAGGTTTAGGCACCAACAGGGGGGTCTTAGGTTTAGGCACCAACACGGGGGTCTAGGGGTTAGGGGTAGGTACAGGGAGGGTTACTTACTATTTTTTTTTAAACGTTATTATACGTTTCACTTTTTAAACGGAAGATTAACGTTTTCACAATTGCCAATTTCATGCACATTATTTAATGATTTATAACTTTATAAAACATTATTTTTAAACGAAATATAGTACATTATATTTTTAAACGTTATCCATGTTTATCGTTTAAAACCCCGCGCCCTTTTTTCCCAGCGCCCCTTTTTAACGTACGCCTTATTATGATTCTTTTATGGTGAAACGCTGTCTCATTACGATTATTTTATGGTTAAACGCTGCCACATTATGATTATTTTATGGCAAAACGCTGTCTCATTATGATTCTTTTATGGTGAAACGCTGCCACATTACGATTATGCAAAAGAAAAACCGGCACCGTCCAAAGTTGCTCTTTTAGTATTTATTGCACATGTGTCATGAAATAAATACAACGTTTCGGAGTAACATACTCTTTTCTCAAGTTCATGACATATTGCATACATGTTACAAAACAGTTCTTATATACAGCCTATGTCTTAGTGCAGCCAATCAGCATACTGCACAAGATGTCCACTAAGCGCTCCTCTACGAGCGTGGACTTGATGGAAAACTGTAAAACGACATTTAGAACCAATCGCTGAAGAAAACCACCTCACGTGATCGCGGGACAGGACAGGGCGGGTATAGATAGGCGCCACCTCTAATGACGAGGGAGTGCCCTTCCTCCGCCCAACGTCATAATGCCCACCCCACCTGGTACGGACCTGATGGGAGACAGGCTTGCCAAGCGTCACGGCCAGACACACCTCACGGCCGCGGCGTCAGCCTATGGACACCACGCCGACAAAAGGAACGTGTGCTGGCCACGCCCATGCATCAACGCCGCCCACACTCCCAGCTGCCATGGCGACCACCACACAAACAGCGGGATGTAAACATCACCCCGTAGTGCGCCGGTACACCACCGACACGGAGAGGGCGACAGCGCGGCGCAGGGCGGAGCACCAATCCGCAATGGTACATGGCGATACGGGTGGAGAACATCCGATCGCCGCATTCCCACGCAGAACGTCGCGCACAAACCTCCCGTATGCATGAGTCCACATGATGGCGAGCAGAGGAGATCCCGCCCCCCCCGTCACAAGAACTGCAACGTCACAAGAACTGCAAGAGAGCACAGAAGGTGACTGTGAACGAGAAATTAGCACATAGCTTAACTATAAAAAGTTAATAAAGTCACTAAATGACGTAAATCACAAAAAAACCTCATAAAAACTATATCTCATAAGAAGGGTAACAGATCATAATCCCTGTTTAGACCTCGCGTTTCCATACTGTCCAAGGTCTTGATCCAATGTGCCTCTCTCAACAATAGTCTATTATATCTGTCACCTCCTCGTTTTAGCGGAGGGACATGTTCTAAAACCTGGCATCTAAGTTGGCTTACACTGTGACCACAGTTGTAAAAGTGATGAGGGACAGCTTGATCTAAATATTTATTTCTAATTGCTGTTTTATGAGAGGACAGACGCACCCAGCGCCGGGCCGAGGCATAGGCTGGAGAGGCTCCAGCCTCAGGGCGCAGTGTAGGAGGGGGTGCAGAATTCATTCAGCTGTCATTCCTAATTGTGTTTGAAGCAGAAAGAAATAAGAAAAGGGGATACATGGCAGTGACTGCAAGCCAGATAACTAGAGATTAAGGTGTTGGGGGTCCTGGGTGCCTCTTAGTCTAATAGCAATCAGTGTGTGATGGCTGGAGTGGAAGGATGGAGGGGCGCACTTTGGTGTCTCAGCCTTGGGTGCTGGAGGACCTTGTCCCGGCTCTGGACGCACCTTATGTTTGGTTGTTGTCTGCCCTACATAAATAAGTCCACAAGGACATTTCAGAAGATAAACAATAAACTGTGTATCACAAGTGTAAAAACCTTTGACATCAAACTTTTTACCTGTATGTGGATGGACAAACTGATTGCTTTTAATAATACTATTGCAGTGGACACAATTAAGACAGGGATAGGTTCCCCTCCTAGGGGGTTCAGGTGGTCTAACAAGTGACCCCGAAACAGCATGACATAATTTGTCTCGAAGTGTGGGTGGTCTTTTATACGACAATAAGGGTGCATTTTGGAACTCGGCCACAGAAGGAAAGGAATATCCCAAAGCGGACCAGTATTTTATAATAATGTTACTGACTTCATTACTGTATACGTTGTATTGAGATACAAAAGGTATACGTGCTATATTGTTTCCCCTTCTCCTGGGGCCTCCCCCACATGCACCCATGACCTCTTTCTGGGCTTTCTCAACAAGGTCAACCAAATATGACCTCGCCAAAAATTTAGCAGACATTTCCTGAAATCTAACATGTTTGTTATCATCATTGCTTACAATTCTATGGACCCTCTGTAAAAGCCAATTCTATGGACCCTCTGTAAAAGCCAATTTCAGAGGGTCCATAGAATTGTAAGCAATAATGATAACAAACATGTTAGATTTCAGGAAATGTCTGCTAAATTTTTGGCGAGGTCACATTTCAGCGCTTCTCCCTTTCATTTGCCAATAACTTTATCATTACTTATCACAACAAAATGACCTATATCTTGTTGGGTGATATATTTTACTCAGAATTATTTTATTCTAAATGCATTTTAACGGGAATAATAATACCTGATAATGCTCCGTGATCCACCCTTCATGATCACAATAGGGGTAAATTTACGCTTATACGTAATTACGTTTTGTAAATTCAACTAATTTCCTATAGTTATTTGTAATTTTGCATAATATATATATGTGTGTGTGTGTGTGTGTGTGTGTGTGTGCGTGCGTGCGTGCGTGCGTGCGTGCGTGCGTGCGTGTGTGTGTGTGTGTGTGTGTGTTAAGGAGAACAGTGGGTACAAGTCAGAAAAATAATTTTCCAAAAAGACCTTGTAGTTTTCGAGAAAATTGATTTTAAAAATAAAAGGAAAAATGGTATTTAAACAAAAAAAAAGACAAGTTTAAAAAACATTTTTACTTTGCATATTCAAAATCGATTTTCTCAAAAACTACAAGGTCTTTTTGAAAAATTATTTTTTTGACTTGTACAGAATACTCTCCTCAATATCTCTTCAATATCTCTAGCAATTATGGTAGCAATAGCAATTTGCTATTAAACTCTCAATACAGCACAAAATTGCACAAAAATTACACAAAATTATGAAATATTACTACTACATACTAAATAAATTACGATTTTCTATTACATTTTGCATTACGATTATGATGCATAATTGCAAATTTCAATGCAAAATTTCACATATGCAAAATTTCGGACCACCACTCCTTCATATTAATATCCTGGTTTTCAAACTCTGTTTCACCAAATAACTGGCCACAATATATACATTTCCCCAACATCCTAGCTGACAATTAAAGGAAGATAAATGACGAAAGAGGCTATGGAGGACTTTAATAGAGATGAGTAAAATTTATAATATCTCTACCAGTTAAAGCAAACCTTTAATATAAAAAATAAAAACGATACTTACCTATGTAGAGGAAAGCCTCTGGATGGTCCAGAGGTTTGCCATGTCCAGAGCATGGCCATGAGAACATATCCTACATGCTCTAGTTGGATATGTTTAGAGGGAACCTGCAGAGGAACAGTGCCCTGGGATAAGTATCTATTTTTTTTAATACAGGTTCTCTTTAACCAATTATAATTCCAGGACAGTATATCTACGCACCACAGGACTTCATCTAAAGTCCCAGGGTTGTAGATATACGTACCTCACCAGGATCACCCACCGCAATGATCAATGATCACCAGCATGAATGAGGTGCTGGTAGTCATTGACAAAAGTGAAAGTAAAGCATACACACGTTACTTCCTGTATATAGCGTGTATGCAGTACACAGTACACAAAAGGAATAAAGTAGGGGGACATCTAGTGGCCAAATAATACTACAATACTACACCTACATGCATCCTAATAAATAAAAATACATAAAATGTCCCATTAATTAACCCCTTACCTCCCCTCCCATAGTTACTAAAATAAAAAACTGTTATAGAAAATAAAAATAAAAGTGACATTTAAAAAAAATACATAAATAGTTACCTTAGGGACTCAACTTTTTTGAATATGTATGTCATTAGGGTATATTACTGTTATGTTTGCAAATTAGGACTTGTAATTAGTGATGGATGCAAAACTGAAAGAATATGCCTTGATTTCCAAATAAAATATCATTTCCATACATTGTGATGAGGTAGCTTTTATGAGGTAGTGAATGCTAATATGGATATTGGGAATGCTGTAGATGTGATATACTTGGACTTTGCAAAGGCCTTCGACACTGTTCCCCACAAAAGTCTGGTGCAAAAGTTGAGAATGCAAGGACTGGGGAAGAGTCTGTGTTCATGGATAGGGAACTGGCTAATGGACAGAAAACAAAGAGTTGTGGTCAATGGATCGTACTCAAAATGGGAGACTGTTAGCAGTGGGGTCCCACAGGGGTCTGTTCTGGGTCCAGTGCTCTTCAATTTATTTATTAATGACCTAGTAGATGCAGTAGTGAGCAATGTTGCTATTTTTGCAGATGATACAAAATTGTGCAGAATCATCAACTCTCAGGAAGATAGTGTCATATTGCAACAGGATCTGGATAGGATGGCTATATGGGCACATACATGGCAGATAAAATTCAATGTTGACAAATGTAAAGTCATGCATTTTGGACGTACTAATGGTCTAGCACCATACAAAATAAATGGGATAATCGTACTCAATGCCAAGCAGCTGCAGCTAAAGCTAACAAAATTTTGGGATGCATTAAAAGGGAAATAAAAACTCGAGATGCTAGCATAATATTGCCCCTGTTTAACTCTCTAGTAAGGCCACATCTGGAATATGGAATTCAGTTCTGGGCACCACATTACAAAAAAGATATTGCAGTTTTAGAGCAGGTGCAGAGACGAGCAACAAAATTGATACGTGGGATGGAAGGTCTCACTTATCAAGAAAGGTTAGATAAACTGGGTTTATTTAGTCTAGAGAAAAGACGCCTTAGAGGGGATCTAATTAACATGTATAAATACATCAGAGGGCAATATAATAGCTTGGCGGATGAGCTTTTTGTCCCTAGGCCTTCTCAAAGGACTAGAGGACATGATCTGCGCATGGAGGAAAAACGTTTTAGCCATTTATTTAGGAAAGGGTTCTTTACAGTAAGAGTGATTAAGATGTGGAATGCATTGCCACAGGAAGTCGTTATGGAAAACTCTATACCTGCATTTAAAGGGGGCTTAGATGCTTTCCTTGCGTCGAAAGACATCCATGGCTACAATTACTAGGTAATGCCTAATGATGTTGATCCAGGGATTTTATCTGATTGCCATCTGGAGTTGGGAAGGAATTTTTCCCTTCAGGGGCTAATTGGACCATGCCTTGTAAGGGTTTTTTCGCCTTCCTCTGGATCAACAGGGATATGTGAGGGAGCAGGCTGGTGTTGTACTTTGTACTGGTTGAACTCGATGGACGTATGTCTTTTTTCAACCAAAATAACTGTGTAACTATGTAACTATGTAACTATGTGATAGGGACATAATGTGGCTTTTAATTACAGTAGCGTGTATATTTTAAAACTATAATGTCAGAAAACTGAGAAATATTATTATTATTCCTGTTAAAATGCATTTGGAATAAAATAATTCTGAGTAAAATATATCACCCAACAAGATATCGATCATTTTGTTGTGATAAGTTATTGGCGAATGAAAGGGAGAAGCGGCAAAATGTGAAAGTTTCTCTGGTTCACAAGGGAAAACCCACTTAGTTGTGAACTTAAGGATTGAAAATGACAAAAACTTTTTTTAGAGTAAAACCTCCTTCTAGCAATAATAATAATTTAGACTGGTAATCATATATGTCAATACATGGCAATGAAAGACACCAGCAAAAATGTATATAATAATACATGGTATAGTGTACAATGTGCAGTCAAAAGAACAGCTCTGTGTTGCTAATTGGGAGAATTTCACGAAACAATCTTCAAGTCCTCTGCTTGATGTTTTGTGAAATATTAATCACTTCTTCAGGAACAACCAAAATCATAAAATCAGGAAGTAAAGAAGTAACAATCAAATACTGTGGGCTTTAGAGCCAAAACTCAAGTAATGATTCACACTATGTAAAAGCAAGTAACTGTTCAATGCTGACAGCTTCTAACATGGGAGTAGGAGGTCTGTATATTCTGGGTAGCTAGCCATACAATACAGGTAGCATACCTAATGCGCTGTAATTGCTCTGGTGGTCAGCAGGAAGTGCTCACTCTGTTTGTGGGCAAGAGCATGCCATATCTTCAGTTATAGCAATGCAATTGCTATCCACTAATGATCTTGCAGATCCAAAATATCTTAGTGGAGATTCCTGTATTGAGCACATAGCACTGTGTAAACAGACCCATATGAAAGCATGAGTCCATTCAATATATTTGTTAGTCTGCTGCCAACATCTCTGGAAACTGGTCCAGCACCAGCATTAGTACGACCTGGCCCTACCTAGTAGCATAGTGTACCTGCTCCCATGCTCCATCCCAGTGCCGGATTTACCATTAGGCACTGTAGGCATGTGCCTACAGGCGCCTGATGATGGAAAGGTGTCTCACTCCCCCTCCCAGAGCACCTCTCTCCCTCCATCCTTCCCTATGCAGACTCCTGAGCAGAGTGCAAATGAGAGGTTACTCACCTGGGTCTCAGCATTCCACTGATGAGATCTCCCTTCAGTCTGGGGCATCTCTAGCTTAATTATGAAGTACCTCTAGCTATCCAACACTTGGGGGCACCTCTAGCTTAATACTGAGGTTCCTCTAGCTTCCTAATACTTAGGGGCACCTCTAGCTGCTTAATATTGAGGGTACTTCTGGCTACCTAAGACAAAGAGGCACCAGTAGCTACCTATGACATTAGAGAGACTTGACAGCTGGGACAGCCAGCACACTTGCGGTGCAGTTTGATGGGGGTTTGTAGGTTCATGGAGGTTGAAGTCTAGGGTCCCAGGACATCTGTGCCTATAGACTCCTGTTAGATAAATCTGGGCCTGCTCCATGCTAATGAAGCATCTACTCTGTTGCCTTTGTTCCTCTCCAGTATCCTCTCCAATCATGTGTCTTAAACTCACCTATTGGTGGACAAAGAGAAAGAGACAATCGAAGTATACATTATTAACACAGACAACACTGATTTTACTTTTATTTACAAGAGCGTTCTCTTGATAAAAAGCAAATCAAAAAATACATAATGGGCTTGCACAAATTTTCCATATTCAAAATAACCAGTACACTCAAAGGATATGGGCCCTTTCCTAAACCTCTGATGAAGGGCTCAGGAAAGGGTCCAAAATGTTTGGGTGGGTTGGCTACTTTAAATAGAGAAACAGGCAAGGTACTTTTATGTATTTTGATGTACATTTTATCAAGTTCCTGTAAGTAGAATCAGTGTTATCTGTGTGAATTAGGGGTCATCAGAAATGCCCATTTCTAAATCTGTGGAAATTTCCAGTTTCCGTGAATGCCAATTTCCAATTTTCTGTTTTTACGATTTTCCTTTTTTTCTGAATTCCAATTTTACAAATTCTGAGGGGCATTTTATTTGTCATTTCTGCGACAAAGAATGCAAAAAATGAAAAAAAAAATGAAAAAAAAAAACCGGAATGGAAAATTTCCATTTTCCAAATTTGAAATGCTGATTTCCAATCGGAAATGCAGAAATTTCAATTTCAAGGAATACAAATGAGCATCCCTAGTGTGAATCAAGTTTTTTTTCCTCTCTCCCCTCTATACCTCTGTATGGTAGTTTGAGACATGTAGAAAGGTATGACTCTGAAAAGGCTTTACATTGGATAAAGTACATGGTCATCTGTATCCTCTAACTTCGATGTGGCTTTCGTAGGTGTGGACAAGTTCTCAATGTTTGCATGGGTTTCCTTTAGTTAATCCAGTCTCATGCACAGATAAGTTAATTGCCCAACCCCACCCATTACAAATATGTCCTTATGCTGGGCATACACGGGTCAATCCAGCAGCCGATTAGCCGCCGGATCGACCCCCGCCGCGTGGATCGATTGCCGCTTGATCGAGCGGGCGGGAGTCGAGCTGGTCGATACACGGTACAGAAACGTACAGTTTATCCACAGCATTAGACTACAACTAAAACATGAAAGAATGACTACCGGTAGCCAGTTTTGTGAAACTGATTTGCGAGATTCTTGCTGACGTATACGCATGCATCAGTTTTGCTAATTCCTATTATATATAACTGCTGAAGAAATAATGTGAAAAGCATTGGCAATGCCATGGATTCTATAAATCCTTAAAGGTGTAAGACCACATACTGTATAAATTGAATAACAGTTAGAAAATGAAAAGTGATTACTAAGAGGATTCTAACTATAATTGTTGGAATTTCCTTGCACCCCACATTTTGCAAGCTTCCTCGGGTGCTGTGGGGAGTGGGATAATGCCATGCAATTGCACGCAAATTGACACCAACCCACAGGTGTAACAATAGCTTCTGTGACTATGGGGGGCCCGGGGGCTATAGGAGCCTGGTCGTCCTCCCTCCCAACTTGCAGAGCAGCACAGGGTGCAGTGTAATATTTTCATGTTCTTTACAGCATCGGATCTCTTCTTCCTCCTGACAGCCACATACTCTATACCCCCATCACATGACGTGCATCAAGAGTAGGATGCAGCAGGAGCAGGTTAAATATCTTTTTGCAGCTTTCCTTGCCAAGTGAGGGGGGCTGTTGTTTGTGGAGTAAATTTGTCGTCACTATGCGTGTAGAGGAGATGAATGCAGGGATCTTATGATAATTTTGATGTTTGCTTAGAGTCGTGGGGGGGGGGGGGGCTGTTTCTATGCCACTGCACCAACCCTAGTAAGGCCACTCATTGAGCTATGTTATGGACAATGTAATTTTATCTATTACTCTGTCTCCCCACTGTACCCCTAAGGGTATTAGACTTCAGAGTCACTTACACCACTATTTCATCAGACAGCCATGCAGTTCAAAGGCAATCTGAGCCACTTTAATTCCAATGGACACAGTTTTGGCTCCACTGCCTCCTAGAACTCCATGCATTTCATTTGAGGAGCTTCTGCATGCGTCTCACTTTACTGAAAGATCTCCTTCCCTGCCACACATACACCCCACCTCACTTAAAATGATGCCTCAATCACTCAGTCTGGAGAATTTCCATAGTCGTAACAGCTATGCCTCCCCTCCAATCAGGGGTAAAAGTAGGGGGTTAGTGGTGGGACTTCCTGTCTCCCTGCCACCTGCCAGTATTGAAGGCACAGGCATGTGCAACCCACCTCCAATAGTTAACCGATAACCAGAGAGAGCTCTGGGGTTACATCATTGCTAGAACTTCAGAGACTTCATAAATTACATACACAGTAGCAATTATCCCGTACTGTACATGGGCAGAACTTTGACGTGCATGGCATGCGGAGGATGGTGCTGGCACAGGATGACTGGGAGTCAGGGAGTTGCAAAAAGCCCCAGGTAAGTTAAACGTCTTTTTTTTAGTTTAGACTTAATATTACCTTTCAGTTCACAGCTACATACTTGGAAAGTGAAAGTCTGCAGAAATTTATATGTATATACATATATATATATATATATATATATATATATATATATATATATATATATATATATATATATATATATATATATATATACATTAGTTCTGTATGCAATGGCTGATTGCAGAATCTCAGGCTGCTCTTCCTTACACTGATATGGACAGGGAATCTCTGAGACGTGTCATTGGTTATTCTGTGACGCGCAATGCAAAGAACCCAAACTGGGGGTTTAATACAATCAGATCCTTCAGTCATGATCACATTACTCACAGCAACCTTTAGTCCTGGATGAAAGGTTGCCCAGAGAACTGCTGCAGGCTTCAGCAACGAAACCAGAAGCCATTTTACCTCTCTTAATGAATCAGCTTTTTAAAGTCAAATATGAATATCACCTCAGCCAAAATCTTCTGCTGGCATAGCTAAAGACAAGCTGACTGAAAAATCCTACTTTGCAAAGATGGTATTTGAATTTCTCGAGCTTGTAAAATATCACATCCTTGTGTTTTTTTTCTCTGCCAGTCACATGGGTGAAAAATGAGACAGGCTTGTAATAAGAAGAAAGACGTACATTTCATCTTGAGAAGTAGGAACTTGGTCAAGGTCACAAATCTGACACTGAGATTTGAATCAGATCAGCTCACATCAAAAGCAGTGCCCTTTCCACTCCACTACTCCTTGAGATTCTTTAGGCTAACTGTACTCTTGCATACATAATCCACAAAACCTCATTTCTACTTCATTTGTAAGAAGTTGCCTGAATATATTATTTCAGTGCTACATCTCAGCATCTACATTCTCCTTCTTTATTCATGTACCATTTGGATCATCATTTTATTTTTAAAGGATATCCAAAGCCTAATAGAGAAAAACCCAGTTCCCTACAGGGCAAATGCATAAACACACTGTAATACTTTTGGCAAACATCACTAGACTCTTTCCTCTGATGTAGAGACAGACAGAAGACTCTGTTGTTTGAGACAGGTGATGTGACTGAACACCTAGGAGGAAACGATAACTGGGTGGTTCAGATGACCAATCAGGATTGTTGCCATGGTTTTAACTAGTGTTGGTTTTCAAATTTGGCATATTGAGTTTGAAACACCTAAATACTGCCGAACACCACAATTCAGCACCATTTCAGTGCGGTCAAGTGGACAGGGTCAGTGCAATTATTGCGCTTCACCGCGCATTTCACATGACCCGGGCTTTGGAAAGAGGAGGCATCGGAGTCAGGTGAAAATAAGTGATCTGCCCTTGACTCTTGCTGCTTGTTTGTACTGAATTGGTGCTGATGTGTGGCGTTCGGCAATGTTCGGGTGTTCCAGATTCGATGTGCCGAATTCGAACATCAACACTAGTTATAAGGAAGCACAAATTGAATTGGGCTCTGGCTGAAATAGTTGAGCCTGATCAGTCCACTCCACTATGCAGGCAAGATGCATCTGCACCTGCAAAGCAGAACAAACCCTATCGGAGCTATTTCCTCCAGGGCCCGAGGGGTAGCTGATACTGTGCCTGTGCAAGATTCCTGACAAGCAGTGACAAGCCGAGCTTTGAAGGTCAAAGCTCTGGATTTTCTATGCTGAGGAGGATGGGGAAGCCTCTTTAGGATCCAGAGACTTCCCCCACCTGAGTTAAGTACCTCCTAGGGGCACTTTTTTCCCTTTAGGTACACTAAGGGCGTGGTACCACTAAAGCAGTCTGTCCACTTTTCAGCATCTGTATTATTGATGTGTTGCTAAAAAGCTGACACAACTGCGTTAGTGGGCTCATGCCCTTTGTAACCATATACAATGCTAAGCCAAGGTAGCTAAAGAAAATAAAATTCCGGTATTCATAAAGCGGGAAATAAAATCTTGAGATTCTAGTATACTACTCCCTCTGTATAAACTTGAGAGGCCACATCTGGAGTAGAGATGGCCCGAACCTCCGATTTTCGGGTTCACAAACTTCCGCAAAAAGTTCGGTTCACGCGAACTTCCGCGAACCGCAACAGACTTCAATGGGGAGGCGAACTTGGAAAATTAGAAAAAATTATGCTGGCCACAAAAGTGATGGAAAAGATGTTTTAAGGGGTCTAACACCTGGAGGGGGGCATGGCGGAGTGGGCTACACTCCAAAAGTCCCGGGGAAAAATCTGGATTGGACGCAAAGCATCGTTTTAAGGGCAGAAATCGCATTGAATGCTAAATTGCAGGCCTAAAGTGCTTTAAAACATCTTGAATGTGTATACATCAATCAGGGAGTGTAATTAGAGTACTGCTTCACACTGACACACCAAACTCACTGTGTAACGCACCGCAAACAGCTGTTTGGGTAGTGACGGCCGTGCTGGACTGGTGGCCATGATGCCAGATTGCGCTTTCTCACTCAGTGAAGCCAGGTAATGTCTGACTGCCTTATCAACTTTCGATGGTTCATTCTCTACCATTGTTAAAGCTTACATCTATTTATGTAAATACTTGTTCTGCTTGCTGTTCAGTACCTGAATCGAGAATCTGTTATGGAGGGCAAGTATGCCATTGCGAGTGACCATGGGTAATTGCCAGGGAATCAGGGTTCGATTCCGGTCCGGAGAGGGAGCCTAAGTAAACGGCTACCACCCCCACACATCCAAGGAAGGCAGTAGGCATTGCATGCACGCCCCGAAGGTAGTGACCAAAAATAACAATACAGGAGGACTTTTGAGGCCCTGCTGTATATGTGAAATGAATCAACTTTAAATCCTTTAACGAGAATCTGTTATGGAGGGCAAGTCTGATGATGCCTTCACTGCGCCTCACCAGGTTGGTCACCTCCTCAAGGAGGAGAGAATCTGTTATGGAGGTCAAGTCTGCCATTGTGAGTGGCCACGGCAGGTAATGGCCAGGGAATCAGGGTTCTATTCCTGTCCGGAGTGGGAGCCTAAGAAACGGCTACCACCACACATCCAAGGAAGGCAGCAGGCACGTCATGCACGTCTCAAGATAGTGACCAAAAATAACAATACAGGAGGACTTTGTAGGCCCTGCTGTATATGTGAAATGAATCAACCAGTAGGTAGGTATATGCAGTAATGGGTATTACAATGTGCACCTGTCACACAGACAGGTAGTGGACAGGCACAGTGACACTAAGTGCGCTCACTTAGGTAGGTGGGTGCACTGTGAACAACAGGTAGGTAGGTATATGCAGTAATGGGTATTACAATGTGCACCTGTCACACAGGTAGTCACTGAATGTGCTGAGCCTGGCAGTGGCACACACACAGTATAAATTAGCAAGGCTGTCTATGCAACACAAGTGTCAGTGGGAAACACAGAAAAGAAAATAGATCACAAGAACAAGATTAGCTCTCAAAAGAGCTGTTGTGGGGTGCTATTTTAGCAATAAGAATCAGCCAGGAGCAAGCTAAGAAGCCTAGAAGAGCCTAATTAATCTTTCCCTATGAGAGTCTGCCAGCAACCGTCCCTTCTCTCACTACTGCAGGCACACAAGTGAGTGTAATGGCTGGCGGTGCCTGCCTTATATAAGGGGGGAGTGGCTCCAGGACTGATTGTAGCCTGATTAGATACAATGTGCCTGCTGACTGTGAAGTGCACTATGGGGGTGAACCGAACTTCCGGAAAAGTTTGCCTTAGATGGCAAACGCGAACCACCGGAAGTTTGCCGGGAACCGTTCACCGGCGAACTGTACAGGCCATCTCTAATCTGGAGAATGGGATACAGTTTTGGGCACCACACTATAAGAAGGACATTGTCCTTCTAGAATGAGTACAAAGATCGGCAACTAAATAAATCAGAGGGTTGTAAGATCTCTTTTACCAAGAAAGGTTGGACAAACTGGGCTTAATTAGCTTGGAGAGTATGTGACTCCATTACCATATTAAAGGGATTTTTGCTCCTAGAATTGTGCTACAGATAAGGGGACATGATCTAGGTATGGAGGAAAAAAGTGTTTGTCATGTATGGGGTTCTTCACAGTAAGAGTGGTTGAAATCTGGTTAAAATCTGGAACATCTTACCTCAGGAAGTCGTTATGGCAAACTCTATATCTGTATTTAAAGAAGGCGTGGACGCTTTCCTTGCGTTGAAGGGCATCCACAGCTATAATGACTAGGTAATTTCCGAGTTGATCCAGAGATTTCTCTGACTGCCATCTAGAGTCGGGAAGGATTTTTTCCCTTTTAAGGCTAGTTGGCCCAAGCCGTCCCCGGATCAACTGGGATATGTGCAGGTTCAGGACAGTGTTTTTTTCTTTTTAGTCGAACTTGATGGACGGATGTCTTTTTTCAAACAAACTATGTTACTATGTTACCTAGGTCTGCCCTTTAAACTGATATATACTTTCTTGCAGCCCTGAATAGTATTGGTATTAGTGTCGGAAATAGTAGTGTCCAATTCATGCATTGATGAGATGATGTAAGGGGAATTCAAAAGAATCTTTTTCTATTTTCTAAGTGAGAAAATCTTTTTTTTTTCTTTTTTTCTATATTGGTGAACTACAGACCATATTAACTTGCCGTTATGACCAAGTGCCGGTGTACTGCCCGATATGCATATTACTGCGGTTTAGTGATCAACAGCCCATATGTGTTTGTATGAGTGAAGAAGGAATATTATTCTTAGAAGACGGGTTATTGATGACTTTAATAAATGTCTTTTATTAATGTTAAATAGCAGAGCCCAATAAAAAATAAACAGAGGAGCATCGCAGTAAACGATGAACTTTCTGAATAAACAAATACTCTGTCTTGTTAGACATCCCATCTCTGTGTATTTCCCTTTTCACATCATAAGTAAAACTAAGACATATTTGTCACAGGAAGATCTTCGTACATTCCATCTTTTAAAATTAAATGAAAATCTTTTTAATAGTGAAACGACAAACTACTTTTTTAATAGGGAAAATCACATGGATTCAGAAGAACCACTGCAGCAAAACTGTATATACAAACACCTGACTATTTCAAACAGACTAGGTTTGTAGAGGAAAAAAAAACTTTTCCCTTTGATATCTGTTAGAAGGATAAAATGAAAGGGACAGTGATACATATTTTAAGGCCTATAAATTCACAATGGGACTTTAGAATAAAGAGATAAAACCTTTTGAACTAAAGTAAGGTCCATCACTCTACTCTTCTCTCTCACAAGACCATATGAAAGAAATTGTGCTAGACAGGGGCACCAGCTGGTTTTTGCCACCATATTTCCTGTGACATGACACCGAAGCCTTCCTTTAAGGTTGTACCAGTGCGTCATGTATTGCATGTCACTGCTCCTGCTAGATCTGATCTCTTAGCCTGTGAGCTTGTTTTTCCTCGCAAATGCTCCTGTGAAAGCATCCACTCATAAGCTTACATCTGAGTATCCCTTTGTACTGTCTCAAAGCCTATAGTCTAGAAGGCTGCATTAAGTTGATTAAAGTGGTATCATAGACAGTTACTTAGGCTCTTACTGTGCCCTTAGATTAAAGACGGGGGGAAAAAATCCCCTCTGCTCAAGATTTTTTTTGTAAAACTGCAACTTTGAAAGGGGTCAGCAGAAGACAAAGGCTCTGACAGAGGAGAAAAAAAGGCTTTTATTACAAATTATTTCTAATTGCCGCTTTGTTCCAAAAAAGCAGCAGTTGCATTGACTGGAAGATAACAAGCAATTGACATTTCCCAATAAAAAGCTTTTGCAAATCTTAGAAATAGACCCTTATACTTGTGTGAAAATTGCTCTCTTTCTCCGCTGATATGGAATTAGTCAAAATTGAAAAAGTGAAGTCAAATTGCTGGATGTTTCTCGGTCTGTATTGACTAGTAATGAAAGAAAATTGAAAGTGCATCAGCGCTAAAATAATAGGTCAGCTCTTTGTATTTCTTGAGGGGATCGTTCACCAAAGAGATGTTGCGTTTGTTGTAGTGCGGATGCTACATATTGCTTATATTAGTTGATACTGTGGCTTACAGGGTTATTTATACAGGCTGGGCCCAATGGATCACTTGTCATGACTAAGGCACGCTTATGCTTCCATGCTACATGCTATATTTATGCGGCAGGCTCTCGCAGCTGCCATGGCAGCTTTTTTAGTAGATGCTAACGTAGTAGGAATAAAACATTCTTATCATGGGAAGTGTTAGGGACTTTAACCAAACTAGCTATTAATCTTCTGACATTTTTGGATTGTTTACAAGTTTATATATTATTTTATACATTTTTATAATCTATTTTTAAAGCAACAGGTAGCCATCACAAAGATCATACCAGATCCTACAACATGAGGTCCATTTAAGGTGCCCATACATCTAGCAATGTATGGAAGGATCGACCAAGAGACAGATCTCCCACTGATCCAATCTGATTGGAGAGACTTGTTGACTGTTGACTGCCAGTATACCACAGACCAATTCCCGATAGACTTCAGCATGATATATATTAGAAATCTGCCTAGCAATGCCACCACCAGCAATTGCCTGGCTGACCCCCAAGTGTAAATGTCCATGACATGTACACTTGGGGGCAGAGAAATAATAAAGACAACCTTGAGGTGGCATTGTTCCTAAAAGAAAACCTATGGGGCAATCATAGGATCGGTGTGGAGAAAGTACATCAGCAGCTTGATTAGAAAACACATCACAAAATTCTTGATAACATTGAGGCAATTGTTTGATATGCATATCAACACTATGTACAAGTTAAGCCCATAGACAATCTTTGTGACACCGATCTGACCAGCTGATAATTTGACCAGTCTCACAATCAATCACTGGCTTGTGGAGCTTCAACCATGACAGGCCCAATACCAGACAGGTGGTGGCTATTTTCAATAAAAAATAATTTTTGTTTCTCCAAATGAATGACCACAATTTTTATCTGCACTTTGGGAGTAGAGGTGATTGGCTTGTTGACCTGTAAAGAACAATCATCAATAGAGGTAACAAACAACTTGTCTGCAGGAATTCCTAACTGATTAGCCAAATCAACATTCATGAAATTCTCTGCTGCTCCGCTGTCAACAAAAGCTTGACCACTAAATGATTGGGTGCCACAGAAATTTGTGAATGGCAACAGATATCGTTTATATGACTGAGGAAATATCTGCCCATCTTGTTTCCCTGACCTTATCTAGGCATTGAAGTGTTTCTGGTTACTTTCTCTTCCTTTCTGGGCAAGTCCACACCAAGTGACCTTCACCACCACAGTACAGACATTTGGCATGTCACCTCGCCTTTTCTGCAGCTGACAATCTAAAACACCCTCATTGTGTGGGCTGCTTAGAGAGGGTTTAACAGTATTTGAATGAAGGCAGATAGCAACCTTATTGTCAGAAAATACCGTCCTCTCATGTTGTCTTTGTCGTAGACTGCGGCCTACCCTAATGGACAAAGTGAAAGGTTCGCCTAGGGTAGAAGTTGAGGTATGACTAACCAAGGGATTTTTAACAGTTTATGATGAACCATTTGGTAGATATTGAGCACCCACAAAATTCAGAATCATACTCCTCAGTCTACCTTTTCTCTGTCTTAAGTGTCAGGGTATGATTCAAGAGGTCAGAAATGGAAACTAGCAGAGAAAGGTAAGGTTACAGACTGAAGTCAGTACTGGTGGCAGGCACAGCAAAGTCAGGGTACAGACACAATTTATGAGTGGCAGCTGGCAAAGTTGAGATAATTGGCAGAGGTTGGGGTTGACTGAGGTAAGAGCAGACAGATGGAACAGGAGTCAAAATGATAGACTGAGGTCATACCTGACAACTGGCTTAGCATTGATAGACTGAGTTCATTACACAATTAGAGAGGAACCAGAGCCACCCACACCACACCAGAGGAGGACGAAAATACAGTAAGGGTGCCAGAGGTGCTAGACCAGAGCATTTAATTAATTCTGAGCCAAGTGATAGATATATCATCATCCTCCTTTTAGATGCCCCACCCCAGAATACTAGCTTATCCTGATGAGCATCATGGAATGCTTTCAAGAGTCTAGGAGCATGATTGTCAGCTGGGAAAAACTGGAGTACCACAGGGATTGTGGTTATGTTTCTGCATAAAGGACATAAGCAATTCTGTAACTAAACAGTCTTAATGAGTCAAAAAAGGTAAATATAGTAAAAGACAAAATCTCTATTTTACTAAACACATGTATAATGAGTCGGACATATTTTAAAAAATTATGGTCAATAGCCAACATTAGCTTGGTGCATATATCATCAATATAAAACTATGTCTGAGTATTCATGTAATCATAATATGCCTAAGTTTTTATATACCACTGAACTACCAATTATTTTATAATGATTGTGGCTACATAGCCCACCCAAATGCTCCCCAACCCAGACCCCCGTTCCCCTACTTAGCAACAGCAATTGTTGACTTACTGAAAAAAAAAACTGGTTCTGGTCAAGACTGAGATCCGGAAATGTTGAGGCAATATTAATAGGCAGAGGTTTGGACTGGCTGAGGTCAAGGCAGACAGATGGCAGAACAAAGCATAGGTGTTCGACTAGGCAAAGAATTTTCTGCACTGAATTTTCACCATGCGGTGTGGGCTCCAAATTCTGGTATTACTAGCCGGCATGGGTGACAAGGGGTTTAAGAAGCTAGGTGGGCGGCTACATAATTTTTTTACATTTACTTTTTATTACAGTAAATAATAGTTATATTTGGCAGGGAGACTAATACAGTGGTATTATGGCTGTACAGGGATACTTGGAAAAAGCATTGAAAATAACCCTGGGGTTTTTTGTTGGTCCTTACACTGACCAGTGTAATGACCAACAGGAAACCCGAGAAGCAAATTCACTGGTTTTGAAAGGGATGCGTGAACAGCTGCAATATCGATAGGTAGGATATACCTGTATTATATGTAATGAAACTGCATTAAAAAAAAACATTTTTATTCTAACTTAAACATTACTTTTCTCAAAAAAAAAAAATCCTTTTAAAATGTCACTATTCCCCCTAATATACTGTACCTAGCAAATTTGGTCATGACAGCGTGTATGGGGACATTGCTATTAGCCACAGAAGTCGGCGTCATTGACTTCAATTTAAAAATGCAGAATTTAGTCAAAAATAAGCCAGCAATTTAGCAAAAAAAATCAGTAAGTTGAATCGTCCGGAATAATCGCAAGATCAAACTTAGATCTCGCTCATTTATCCTTATCTGACAGCACTCTATTGCGAAAACAATACATTTTACCTAAAATTGATAAAAACTATCAATTTGCATCAATTGAGGTGGGACAGGAGCAGCGCTTGATCAATGAGCCATAGCATTGCATTACATCGAAATGTACAACACTGTGTTTTGATAAATTTTAAAAGATTTCCTGACAAAATCTATTGATGGTGTTGTGTGTGTGGTAGTGTTACATTTTGGGGCCGTGGCTCTGTGATCTGTTGATCGTGGTCGGGAGCATGCGTACGTTTGATGTCAGGCATCATTTACGCATGCACGGGGACTGGGCGTATGTTTATCCGCATGCATCTGGGGTTCATGCCAAACGGGCTATAAAAGGCCAGCGCTCCCAAACGGCCAGTGCTGTTCGTTCTGACAGCTGAGTGGTTGCTCTAACCTTGTGCTCCATGCCTGCCTTCCTGTTTGTTGCTGATACTGGTTCTTACCCGGCTTAACTGTGACTCTCCTCGATCTGCTGCCTGCCCCTGACTCAGCTTGTACCTGGATTCTCCTCTTGTCTGCTTCCTGCCCCTTACTCGGATTGTACCTGGATTCTGCTCTTGTCTGCTGCCTGCCCCTGACTCAGATTATACCGGATTCTGCTTTTGTCTTCTGCCTGACTTGTATTGTACTTGTAGCAATAAGATAACAGATGTGCCAAAAGGATAAAAGGGACTAAATGAGCTTAAAAAACAATTTGGTAATAAAGGAGACAGTGGCGGACTTACCTCCTCCAAGCAGAACACACGACTGTAGATTTTCAAAAAACCGTTTATTGGGTACAAAATAAAGTGCAATGCATTTCGCAGATTAAACCTGCTTCCTCAGGCAATAGATAGGAGTAAAAAAGCATCTGCTAGTAACATCAAAGCTGAGCGCCTCTGTTATCTTATTGCTACATTGAGTCCACCCTAGGTGGAGGGTTGTACCCACTTCCTTCTTCTACTACAGAGAGTGACTTCTTAATCCTGAGTGGGGTCAGGACAATCTCCAGACCTGCCTTGACAGTGGTTGCCTAATGGTAACCCTGGTTTGTGAGTAGTACATTTTGAATTACTCTATAAATCTTCCATTACCAGTACATACTACACTATATTGGGCTCTTGGTGTTCTCTTCTTCTCATTGGATTGTACTTGGACTCTAATATTATCTGAAGACGCTGTTCTCTTGACCACTTACTGAGGTTATCCCTATTGTGACCTGGTGGGCACTAGGCCGCAAAAAGTCCATCATCTCTTGCAGGGTGCTCTGGTGAACACCCGTGATCACTTAGATTCCACAACTGGGTAACCCCTTGGGTTAGTGGAAGGGTCAACAGTGTCCAAAGATCTAACACCAGGTAGGAATCGATCCCTCTAATCAGATTCTGGTCAGAGAGTGGTCAATTATTTTGCCACATCAGATAGCAATCTATAAGGATATGGCCACCTTTACTAACCCACAGCAGTCTGCAGCAGGACTAGACCCTAAATGCACTAACACGAATGCTAGAAGCCCTGTCTAAAATGGATGCTAGAGTCCTGCTCATTGCAACTTTTTACACAGCTATGACTGGGTAAAGACCAGATAATTGGAAGACATCCAAACAGATGCCTGACATCACCAAGATGAAGAAGAGATGCCCTTGTTAAATTCCAGCCTTGATAGGTGGATCAAGACAACATGGAAGAGCCAGGGCATTCAGGGAAGCCTACCAGGTGAACACATATAGCTGAACAATGAACATTGGCAATTTGGTTTTATTCACTTTTGCCAGAAGGACCATTGTTCGGGTCAAATTTGCAAATGATCCAATCGGATTGCTTCACATTAATTGAGGTTACTGTTCATGGAAGAAGTAGGCTAATCTGCATGGTGGGGTTACTATGTATGGAAAAGCAAATGCTGTATATGGAAGGACAGGATCAACACATTTTGGCAAGGGTAGGACTATCTCAAGACAGTCTCCATAAGAGAACACAGAATTCTATACCCAACCGTGCTCTATGTTTGCATCACCAGTAGGAAACTGCAGTATTAAACCAGTTTACTTCTAAATGTATACCTTAGACTGCCTTTACTTTTTCATACCTTTTCAAAAATTCACATATGACCATGCTGAACAACTCATCGCTAGTGTTGGGCGAACAGTGTTCGCCACTGTTCGGGTTCTGCAGAACATCACCCTGTTCAGGTGATGTTCGAGTTCGGCCGAACACCTGACGGTGCTCGGCCAAACCGTTCGGCCACATGGCCGAACTAAGAGCGCATGGCCGAACGTTCCCCGAACGTTCGGCTAGCGCTGTGATTGGCCGAACGGGTCACGTGGTTCGGGCCCGAACGCGCTCTGATTGGCCGAACGGTCACGTGGTTCGGGTAAATAAATACCCGAACCACGTCATATCTCCGCCATTTGTCTGTGGGTTTAGCTTTGGGTAGGCAGGCAGGGTAGTTCGCTCTCCAGCCACGCTAGCCAGGGTCCCCCCCAGTCATTGTGTGTCGCTGCTGGGAACAGTAGTACACCGCTCGCTCAGCCACACTATATATAGCATTGTTTACTGCCACTGTGTACCTCGCTCAGCCACGCTATATATATAGCATTGTGTTTTCTGACACTCTGTGTACACGGCTTAGCCTGACTAATATAGCATTGTGTGTACTGCCACTGTGCACCTCGCTCAGCCACGCTATATATAGCATTGTGTTTTCTGACACTCTGTGTACACGGCTTAGCCTGACTAATATAGCATTGTGTGTACTGCCACTGTGCACCTCGCTCAGCCACGCTATATATAGCATTGTGTTTTCTGACACTCTGTGTACATGGCTTAGCCTGGCTATATAGCATTGTGTGTACTGCCACTGTGCACCTCGCTCAGCCACGCTATATATAGCATTGTGTTTTCTGACACTCTGTGTACACGGCTTAGCCTGACTACATAGCATTGTGTGTACTGCCACTGTGTACCTCGCTCAGCCACGCTATATATAGCATTGTGTTTACTGCCACTCTGTGTACACGGCTCAGCCAGACTATATAGCATTGTGTGTACTGCCACTCTGTGTACACCGCTCAGCCAGACTATATAGCATTGTGTGTACTGCCACTCTGTGTACACGGCTCAGCCAGACTATATAGCATTGTGTGTACTGCCACTCTGTGTACACCGCTCAGCCAGACTATATAGCATTGCGTACTCTGCCAGTCAGTGTGTATATTGCTGGGATCAGTAATACTCCACTCACCGCCAACCACTATATGAGCTCACCATGAGTTCCTCAGAGACCTCCGCTGTGAGCAGCACTCCCAACAACAGCAACAGCCAACGCCCCACGCAAGCTATAACATCCACTACAGCAGCCAGTGGTCAGCAGCAGCCCGTCGCCAAGAACGTTTAATGAGGGCTGCCATTGAGGGATGATGGGGCCTGATGTGGAGGAGGAGTCGGGCTCAGGCCAGCATCCCAAGTTAATGTTGAGGACGATGAGGGGTCTGTGTCTGGGGATGTTGGGGTGGCAGAGGTGGTGGGTGGGTCAGACTCAGGAGAAGAGTTGTATGATGAGGATGATGATCGGGACCATCTGTATGTGCCTCAGAGTCCGACCCCGGAAAACATGTTGTATCGTGTGTTTAGGTACTAAAATCTGCGTTCCCACTTCCCAGTACTGCCTGCAGTGCCCGGGTCCACGGATCCATATAATTTTTTGGGCAGCACTATCAAACTGTGGTACTATGAGTGAGTTGCCATGGTCCTTCTGTGCTGCCTGTCACACTCACTGTCTGTCTGCAGATGGATTGTTCAACACAGCTACGCCATCTGACATGTAGTCCTGGACCTTGACCATCTTCTCTAGGCGATTGGTGTTGGAGGACGTGGAACTGCCCGATTGCTGTTCTGTGGGCTGCTGCATGGGTGTCAGAAAATGTTCCCACTCCAAGGACACTGCCAATACCATTCCCTTTTGGGCACTAGCAGCAGCTTGTGTTCTTTGCTGCCCTCCTGGTCCTCCTGGGTTTGCTGAAGTCAGTCTGTCGGCGTACAACTGGCTAGAGAAGGAGGAGGATGTCAATCTCCTCTCTAAAGTCTCCATCCTCAAGGGCCTGCTGGAATTGTTCCATTTTTGACCTGTCTGACACTTTCTTCAATCAGTTTTTTAACATTGTGTTTGTATAAACTGGGTATAAACCCAGTAATTGGTGTTGTCCAGATTCCAGAATAATGAATAATAATGAATAGTGAATAATGCGAGGGCCGCGTTCAATGCAGTCTAGCATGAATTGAGCCATGTGTGCCAGAGAGTCCTGCCAGACTCCTCTATCTTCATGTTCTTGTAAGCGTTGTGATTGTTGTGATGCACCATATTCGTCACCAGCATCACTTTCTTCCTCTTCTGCTGTCCTTTCCCGCTAAATTGTGGAAGTCCAACGTGCACCGCTCTGTCCCTCGGCAGTGGGGGCATCCAATTCCTGCTCCAACTCCAGCTGTTCCTCGTCCTGTTCTTTGTCATAGCTGGGACCAGCGTTTCCTGAGGCAGGTTGCCTGATGTTGGTATCATCACGCTGATCGTTTTCATCTTCAGAATCCCCCACTTGCATCATGCCAGCGGTTTCCATCTTCAACATTGATTTCTTCAGTAAACACAGCAGTGGTATTGTAATGCTGACTGAAGAGTTGTCACTGCTCAGTCACGCAACGTGGATTGCTCAAAATTTTGGAGGACTTGGCAGAGATCCAACATGGTGGCCCAATCAGATCCACAGAAGCTTGGTAGCTACTAGCTGCTGGAATGCGCCTCGGCACTGCGCAAAAGCGTGCTAGCATGTGCAGCGTAGAATTCCAGCGCGTAGGCAGGGACATCACCCAGCGAGCGATGGTGCGCTGGATTGAAGCGCTCCTGCATCTCTTGGTGAGTCCTTCAGAAGCGGTACTGGACTTTTAACAATGTTTTTTTTTTTTTCCTTCAACAGAAGATCTGCCACGTTGGAGTGAGGAGGACGCCGCCGACCCCGACACCAAGCTGAACCCCGGCGAACTCCAAGCAGAGGATCTTCAGGAACCCTCAAGGCTTTGAGCAAGCTGAGGAGGATCAGCAGTCCCGACGAGACCTCTCCTCATATGCGACTGAGTGCAGTGGAGCTCCCCAGAACAACCTCTCAGTTGTCACTTTGTCACTGGTCACTTTGTCACTTTGTCACTTTGTCATTTTGTTACTTTGTCAGTTGTCACTTTGTCACTGGTCACTTTGTCACTTGTCACTTTGTCATTTTGTCACTTGTCACTTTGTCACTTGTCACTTGTCACTTTGTCACTTGTCACTTTGTCATTTTGTCACTTGTCACTTTGTCATTTTGTCACTTGTCACTTGTCACTTCTCACTTTGTCACTTGTCACTTTGTCATTTTGTCACTTGTCACTTGTCACTTTGTCATTTTGTCACTTTGTCATTTTGTCACTTTGTCACTTTGTCACTAGTCACTTTGTCACTTGGTCACTTGTCCAGATGATCTCGGTACACCTCCTGAGATTCAAATTCCTGCACACATTGCTCTGGGATTTGGGTGTGATGAATGATGCATCTAGCCATCTAACTGGCCACCGGAGGCAATTAAGGCCTTCAAAACATTGAAAGCAGCTTTCTGTTCCGCCCCCATTTTGCGTCATGTTGAGTTGTTGACGTCATGTTCATCCTCGGCCTCGCCTTGCATTTCAGTGCGAGGTGCATTTTCCACAGAAAAAGGTTGTGAATCCGGGCACAACATTTGTGGCTGTTCCATTGACCTTTCACAGGTAGAAGATTGTGGGGGTGGGAATAGCTCCTCCGAATAGCCCATTGTGTCCTGAAAACTACTCATTGCATTGCTTTGCGCACACATTTTTTTGTCCTCATGCAAGGCCTGAGTTGCACCTGAAAGCGTGGCCTTCTCCTCCTGCGCCTCCTCCTGTTCCATCACGTCTGCTGCTGCTGGGTTAGCGTTGACGCCCGGTCCCTGTTTATTGAACCTCTTATCTTTATTACATTTATGACTGCATGGCGGTAAAAAGCATGCTATCCGCACGCTTCTTGTCCTCATGCAAGGCCTGGGTTGTTGTGTCTCAAAAAGCATGGCCTTCTCCTCCTGCGCCTGCTCCTGTTCCATCACGTGTGCTGCTGCTGCTGGGTTACCGTTACCGGTCCCTTTTCCTGGAACCTCTTCTCTGTATTACATTTATGACTGCATGGCGACAAAAAGCATGTTACCTGTGCAAAGAAACATGACATTTTCCACATTTAAAAGACAGTTTTTCCTTTGAAACTTTACAATCAATTTTCTCAAAAACTATAAGCTCTTTTTCAAATATTTTTTTTCCTCTTGTACCCACTCCCAAGGTGCACATACCCTGCTAATTTGGGGTATGTAGCATGTAAGGAAGCTTTACAAAGCACGAAAGTTCGGGTCCCCATTGACTTCCATTATGTTCGAAGTTCGGGTCGAACACCCGAACATCGCGGCCATGTTCGGCCTGTTCGGCCCGAACCCGAACATCTAGATGTTCGCCCAACACTACTCATCGCAAGTTATTTCTTTTTGCGGCACTTAAGGCTGTCTTGCAATGTAACCTTCCTGGAAATGGCCATACGAGGCAAGACCTTAAAGGCCATGAGTGGCAGATCTTTTAATGCAGTGCTTTGAGCTCCTCATGCTTGCAGGTATATCTGCACATATGTCACAATGCATTTTTGATTTCATCTCAGCAGATCTTCCAATTACAGGTGTGGATATGGTGTACATTTTTATTCAGTTCATTGGAGTTTCTGCTTATTTAACCTTTACTCTTAATAGTAATTTAAACAAAAACATTTTTGCAACATTTGTTTATGGTTTTACCTTTTCCATGTATTGCTTTTGTTTTCATTTTGTTAATTTTTTGTTAAGTTTTTTTTTTTTCTTTTTTTTTTTAGTTTTAGTTTTGGCACTTTTTTTTTTTTTCATCTTTGTCTCACCTCTTATAAAATAATAAAAAAGATTCACAAAATCTAATTTAGAAGCCAATTTATATTTTCTAAAAGACTTGAATTAGTACACTGTAAAAATAATTCCCTCATCCCTTGTCAAATGAGACCAGATTTCCATAACGCTTGGTCTCAGTGTGTGTTTTCCTGCGAGCATGTCATTTTTTTTTTCTGTAAAATGTTACTTTTTTATTCTAACGACAAAACACCTTCCATTAGCAATCACTAATTGGCTGCTTGACATTACAATTAACTTTGAAATCACTGCAATAGACAACGAGTGTCTCTGCATTACAATGGCTAAAATGGACTCAACTTAAGTTTTTTTTTTTTTCATGAGTAGGTGCCTGCAAGAACCAGGTGGTGTTTTTTCAGATGAATGAGCATGTTACAATGTGTTCTTCCTTTTGGATAAAACATTAGTGTATCAGATGTGACAAATCAGATGTTCATCTTCTGAGCTCCTGCATTATTTTACATTGAGAATTAGATAATTTCCCGGCTTAGATTTAATGTACCATTATTCCTTTTCAAAATAGATTGGAGAACAAACATATAGCAATTTTACTTACAGTAGTTAGATATTAGCTAAATTGTAAAAGGATTATCGAGCGCTTCGCACAAATGTAAACTAGCTGCCAGAGGTTAATTCCAATCTAAAAATGGAACTATAGAAACTGTAGATACAGTCCTCAGCGCTGATTCATCAACCATTCCTGCTGCTACAGCCTGCAGTGCTCAATAGGTATACAGTGTCCACCACCAAAGGAAAAACCATAGGCCAGGCTTAGTAGATTTCAGCAATATGGGGTTACAATTTTATTCCACAATCTTCATACATTAACAACAATTTACTTACATTGTGGGTGCATGCAAACTGGACCCATACTGCATAAACTCGTTTATAAGGTTTCTGCACTGAGTGACATCAAGTGCACCTTATCACATGTATAGGTGGTTGGTTCGAGATAGCCCATCTCTCCTTGGTAGCCCGTCTCTCCTTGGTAGCCCGTCTGCACCTTATCACATGTATAGGTGGTTGGTTCGAGATAGCCCGTCTCTCCTTGGTAGCCCGTCTCTTCTTGGTAGCCCGTCTGCACCTTATCACATGTATAGGTGGTTGGTTCGAGATAGCCCGTCTCTCCTTTGTAGCCCGTCTCTCCTTGGTAGCCCGTCTGCACCTTATCACATGTATAGGTGGTTGGTTCGAGATAGCCCGTCTCTCCTTGGTAGCCCGTCTCTTCTTGGTAGCCCGTCTGCACCTTATCACATGTATAGGTGGTTGGTTCGAGATAGCCCGTCTCTCCTTTGTAGCCCGTCTCTCCTTGGTAGCCCATCTGCACCTTATCACATGTATAGGTGGTTGGTTCGAGATAGCCCGTCTCTCCTTGGTAGCCCGTCTCTCCTTGGTACCCCGTCTGCACCTTATCACATGTATAGGTGGTTGGTTCGAGATAGCCCGTCTCTCCTTGGGCTATCTCGAACCAACCACCTACACATGTGATAAGGTGCACTTGATGTCACTCAGTGCAGAAACCTTATAAGCGAGTTTATGCGGTATGGGTCCAGTTTGCATGCACCCACCCACAATGTAAGTGATTTGTTTTTAATGTATGAAGATTGTGGAATAAAATTGTAACCCCCTGTTGCTGAAATCTACTAAGCCTGGCCTATGGTTTGTCCTTTGGTGGTGGACACTGTATACCTATTGAGCACTGGGTGACTGCAGGCTGTAGCAGCAGGAATGGTTGATGAATCAGCGCTGAGGACTGTATCTATAGATATTAGCTAACTTTTTGAATTTGAGCCTTTCTACAAGTACATAATGTGGTCTTCCATGTTTGCTTCCCCAAGTCTAAATTGATTTGAAGCTGTTTGTTTATTGCTTTTTTAAACAGGATACAGCATATAATGTACTTTCCTCATTACAGCTAAATTGCAGCATTCCATTACCTAAAGTAAACTGTAGGGGAAAGCTGATCAATTAGTGCACTTACCTATGTAGTGGGAAGCCCCTCCTCCTGGTCGTTCTTCCGCTGTCCTTTCTGCAAAACCATCGACATGCTGACAGCTTGTGCATGCGCAGTAGTATGGACCTGCTCAGGCTTTGGCGGAAAAAGCCAAGCCTGATTGAGTCAATGCTACAGCACAAGTGCAAGCTGCTCAGTAGCATGGACCTGATTGAGTTTGCCTTTTTCCACCAAAGCCCGAGTGGTTCAGTTCTACTGCCCAGGCGCAGTGCAGCAAGTTTTAGGAGCACACAGTGCTGGAACAGTGGGACAGAGAGGGATGGGAGGCCTCTGGAGGATCCAGAGGCTTCCGTCTCCAGAGTTAAGTATCTAACTTTTTGTTGCCAGGTATCTGATTGTTGCTGCCTGGTATCTGTATATATATATATATATATATATATATATATATATATATATATACAGTGGGTTGCAAAAGTATTTAGTATTTGGCCCCATTTTGTCATATTACTGCCACAATCATGAATCAATTTTATTGGAATTCCACATGAAAGACCAACACAAAGTGGTGTACACATGAGAAGTGGAATGAAAATCATACATGATTCCAAACATTGTTTACAAATAAATAACTGCAAAGTGGTGTGCATAATTATTCGGCCCCCTTTGATCTGAGTGCAGTCAGTTGCCTATAGACATTGCCTGATGAGTGCTAATGACTAAATAAAGTGCACCTGTATGTAATCTAATGTCAGTACAAATACAGATGCTCTGTGAGGGCCTCAGAGGTTGTTTAAGAGAATATTGGGAGCAACAACACCGTGAAGTCCAAAGAACACACAAGACAGGTCAGGGATCAAGTTATTGAGAAATTTACAGCAGGCTTAAGCTACAAAAAGATTTTCAAAATCTTGAACATCCCACAGAGCACTGTTCAAGCGATCATTCACAAATGGAAGGAGTATGGCACAATTGTAAACCTACCAAGACAAGCCATCCACCTAAACTCACAGGCCGAACAAGGAGAGCGCTGATCAGAAATGCAGTCAAGAGGCCCATGGTGACTCTGGACGAGCTACAGCTCAGGTGGGAGACTCTGTCCATAGGACAACTATTAGTCATGCACTGTACAAAGTTGGCCTTTATGGAAGTGTGGCAAGAAGAAAGCCATTTTTAACAGAAAGCATAAGAAGTCCTGTTTGCAGTTTGCCACAAGCCATGTGGGGGACACAGCAACCACGTGGAAGAAGGTGCTCTGGTCAGATGAGACCAAAATGGAACTTTTTGGCCAAAATGCAAAACGCTATGTGTGGCGGAAAACTAACACTGCACATCACTTTGAACACACCATCCCCACTGTCAAATATGGTGGTGGCAGCATCATGCTCTGGGAGTGCTTCTCTTCAGCAGGGACAGGGAAGCTGGTCAGAGTTGATGAGAAGATGGATGGAGCCAAATACAGGGCAAACTTGGAAGAAAACCTCTTGGAGACTGAAAAAGACTTGAGACTGGGGCGGAGGTTCACCTTCCAGCAGGACAATGACCCTAAACATAAAGCCAGGGCAACAATGGAATGGTTTAAAACAAAACATATCTATGTGTTAGAATGGCCCTGTCAAAATCCAGATCTAAATCCAATCGAGAATCTGTGGCAAGATCTGAAAACTGCTGTTTACAAATGCTGTCCATCTAATCTGACTGAGCTGGAGCTGTTTTGCAAAGAAGAATGGGCAAGGATTTCAGTCTCTAGATGTGCAAAGCTGGTAGAGACATACCCTAAAGGACTGGCAGCTGTAATTGCAGCAAAAGGTGGTTCTACAAAGTATTGACTCAGGGGCCGAATAACTACGCACACCCCACTTTGCAGTTATTTATTTGTAAAAAATGTTTGGAATGATGTATGATTTTCGATCCACTTCTCACGTGTACACCACTTTGTATTGGTCTTTCACGTGGAATTCCAATAAAATTGATGCATGTGTGTGGCAGTAATGTGACAAAATGTGGAAAACTTCAAGGGGCCGAATACTTTTGCAACCCACTGTATGTATATTACTTACCCTCAGATAGGCTTCCCTCTCTCCTTTCATGCATCTCCTTCAGCTTGTCACAGTTACAGTATTTTGGGAAATAACCCTTTCTAGAGAGGTTCAAAATAGGACCTGTATGAAGCACCTAAATGCATATTCCTCATTCAGTCTGTACGGCTTCTGCTCTTTAGACTTACTATCTATCACGTATCCTTCCAAGTATATGGCCGCAAATGTCACTGAAATGTAGTAAAAACTATAAAAATGGTTAGGCAAATATAGTTCCTCTATTGCCCTTCTGGCTTTCTGGATCCAACTGTCATTACTACTTTGGCAGATGTGCTCAACCTACTTTGGAGCACATCAATATAATATATGGATTGAAGAGCATGGCTTACCCTCATGTAACAGACCACAGAGCCACCTATTCAAACAGATGATCCCTTTTGTGTATATTGACCTGCAATTGAAATGTTATGTTGCTTAAAGGGAGATGTCACATAGTTACCTTTGACAATTGCAGAGCATCCCTGAGTTTACACACACATTTATGAGTCTGTCTTTTCTTCTGTGCCTAACTGGATTGTCTCATCTGTCAAGTAAGTCCTTAAGCTGTGATCAAGCTGGACTTGTAGATAGTAGCTCAGGCACTCCTGCCCCTAACAAGTGTGGCCACAAAACCACCTAGAGGATGGTAGCCTGTTTTGTAAGTAAAGGAGGATAGGTAGTTGGGCCACTCACAGCTCTGGGCCTCCCTGCAGTTGCAGGGGCTGCTCAACGTATAGTTTCTCTCACAGTTACAGAGTATTACTTGGTGTTTTGTATGCACTGCCTGGCATTACTGTATGGGTGCTAGGATTGCCAGAACTAAAGCAGAGAAAGGGTCTTAGCACAAAGCACAGTTTATTATGATTACATGAAATTTCATGCAATTTTCGCAATTGTGCCCATACATAATTACGATTTGTAAATTCAATTGCTTTTGAGTACTTATTCGTAATTTCACTTAATTTTTGTGTAATTTTGTGCTGACTTTAGCTTTGATTTGAACAGCCTCCATACATGCTATTGTCACCAAAATTGCTACATAAGGAGAACAGTGAGTCAAAAATATTTTTAAAAAAAGATCTTGCAGTTTTGAGAAAATAGATTTTAAAAATGCAAAGGAGGTTAGTGATAGGAGTGGAGAGGGGGGAGGTTAGTGTTAGGAGACGAGGGTGGATAATGCTGAAAAAGTGTCTTCAGCTAAATTATGTACCAAAAATAGTGATGGCTTGAACCTCCGATTTTAGGTTCGTGAACCTCGAACGTGAACTTCCGTGAAAGTTCGCGTTCGCACGAACTATGCGAACCCGCAATAGACTTCAATGGGCAAACAAATTTTCAAAACTTAAAACACTAATTCTGGCCACAAAAGTGATGGAAAATATATTTCAAGGGATCTAACACCTGGAGGGGGGGCATGGCGGAGTGGGATACACACCAAAAAATTCCGGGGAAAATTACGGATTTGACACACAGCAGGGTTTTAAGGTCAGAAATCACATTGCAATGCTAAATTGGAGGCATAAAGTGCTTTAAAACATCTTGAGTGTGTATACATCAATCAGGTAGTGTAATTAGTGTACTGTTTCACACTGACAGACCAAACTCACTGTGTAATGCACCGCAAACAGCTGTTTGTGTAGTGATGGCCGTACTGGACTGGTGCGCACCATGGTGAGAGTGCAGGCGATGGCGGTTTTCAAGCCCATATGGTCGCTGGGCTGAGGTAGCTCAATGATAGAACAACAGTGACTGTCCAGCTGATCGAATTTGGTCTGTCCACATTGAAGCAACGACCTTATTATCTTGGATCAGGTGTGCCCCCAACACACTCATACAGCCTGTCATTCCTTCATTGTGATACGCAAGCCCCTTCACTGCGGCAAGGTAATGATCACAAAGGGGAATTGATTCATGTACATGCCTTTTGCTTTGTTCTTGCAGGCACAGTGCAGCCAGAAAAATTAGGCAGGCATGTACACGCACCAGAAAAAAATAATATTGTTGTTGTTAGCGGCCGCTGCTAGCAGTGGTCTTAAAAATTCAGGAATCCACCTGGAGTCCTGGACCCTGTTGGTGGTGACGGAGAAGGCAGTCAAGTGGCCTGCAGGCAGAGATGCTGTGTGGGGAGTGGACTGACTTAGTCTTGGGGCAGGCAGTCACATGGCGTGCAGGCAGAGATGCTGTGTGTGGGGACTGACTTAGTCTTCAGGCAGGCCTGACCGTGCTTTGCAGACCAGGCATCCGTGGTCAGATGGACCCTTGACCCAACGCTGTGTGCCAGAGATGACACCACTTGCCTTTCAACATCACGGTACAGTTTGGGTATCGCCTTTTTTGAGAAATAATTGTGGCCTGTTATCTTTCACTGTGGTGTGTGGCTTTGCTTTTGTGTGCTGCTTTTCCTCAGGCGGTCATCCCATTGAAGTTTGTACTTTGTCATCATGTGCCTTCGTAAGGCAGTTGTCCCTACGTGGGTCTTGGTCTTTCCACGGCTCAATTTTCGGTGGCAGAGAGTACAGATGACATCGCTCTCATCTGAGGAAGACACACACAAAAAATGTCCAAACCGCTAAGCCCTGGGATGATGGCACTTTGGTGGCTGCCACCAGTCACACAGGTGTAGTGAAAATGTATGCAGTGACTGCTGGTATGGTATAACAATGTGCAGTCACACAAGTGCAGTGAAAAGGTATGCAGTGACTGGTATTACAATACAATGTGCAGCTGTCACACAGATGCAGTTAAAAAGTATGCACAGACTGGTATATAAAACACTGTGCGGTCACACAGATGCAGTGAAAGGTATGCAGTGGCTGTTATTATAATACAATGTGAACCACTACACAAAGAATTGAATGTGTGCAGTAGCCCCCCTGGCGGTATGGACGAGCTGAGTTCGTCCAGCAAAAACTTGCAAAAAGTGGTAATGACGAGCTAAGCTCGTCCATGCCGACAGGGAGGGAGATTTCCTGTTTCTCTGCCCCGCCGGCTGCCTTTTTTTTTCATCAGAGGGATTCCCCAGGATGGCTGGATGCCTGACTGCACGCTGTGGGTAGCAATCTGTGCTACCCACAGCGTGCAGAACAAGCATCCAGCCACCCTAGGGAATCCCTGGGCAGCCAGCGGGGCAGAGAATGTGCGGGGGTTCCCCCTTGTATGCGGAGGCTATGTGGAGGGGGATCCCCCTCTGTGCGGGTGGGGGGATTCCTTTCAATGATGGCTATGTGGGCGGGGGGATCCCCCTCTGTGCGGGTGGGGGGATCCCCCTTCAATGATGGCTATGTGGGCGGGGGGATCCCCCTCTGTGCGGGTGGGGGGATCCCCCTTCAATGATAACTATGTGGGCGGGGAGGGGGGATCCGTACAGTTGCAGTTGTGACGTCACCAAGTCTCGTAATGTAACTGTACGGCAAACGAGACTTCGGAGATGGAGGAGACAGTGCGCTGCAGCCGTCGCTGGAGAAAGCCCTCGGGTGAGTACACGCATTTACTCAATGGGCTGAGACGGGGGGGGGGATCGGGAGGGAGGGGGTTTGGAGGGGGATAGGCCACCCAAATAGCCACCATTGAAGGGGGATCCCCCCACCCGCACAGAGGGGGATCCCCCCTCCCCGCCCACATAGCCATCATTGAAGGGGGATCCCCCACCCGCACAGAGGGGGATCCCCCCGCCCGCATAGCCATCATTGAAGGGGGATCCCCCCACCCGCACAGAGGGGGATCCCCCTCCACATAGCCTCCGCATACAAGGGGGAACCCCCACACATTCTCTGCCCCGCTGGCTGCCCAGGGATTCCCTAGGGTGGCTGGATGCTTGTTCTGCACGCTGTGGGTAGCACAGATCACTACCCACACTGTGCTAGGATGGGGGGGGACATCTGGCAACCTATAAATCTGGCTAAACACCTGGCTCACTATATACCTGGCTGCACATCTGGCTACCTATACATCTGGGTCTTATACTCACCATTGGCGTGCTGATCCCTCGTCTCGTACCTCTGATAGCTTCCCCAGTGTCTTCTTCCATGTCCCTTGGCGGATTTTGCTTCTCCCTCGGTGATCACGTGTCCCCCGTTGATCGGCGTTGATGACACCAAGGTCATCGGCGTTGATGACAACAGCGTCATCAACATCTTGCAGAAAACATTTTTTTAAATTAAATTCAATACAATAACCTGTATTGAATTGAATTTAAAAAAAAATTAATTGCAAAAAAAAAAGGTTGAAAATTATTGGAAATTAAGTGAAACACTTTTTGCACAGAAATCCTGGGGAAATGTAACGCCAGGGTGGTTAAACACCAAGTGAACACCTGACATATCTGGCTAAGCAAATTTGGCCTAACTGGCTATTCATGAGGCAATGCTCATGCAAATATGCATTCGCTTTCGCATGCCAACTTATGCAGGGTCTAAAACCAATTTTGTCAGGTGTTCACTTGGTGTTTAATGCACACATTCAATTCTCTCTGTAGTTATAATACAATGTGCAGCTGTCACACAGGTACAGTTAAAAGGTATGCACATACTGGTATATAAAACAGCATGCGGTCACACAGATGCAGTGAAAGGTATGCAGTGACTGGTATTACAATACAATGTGCAGCTGTCACACAGGTGCAGTTAAAAGGTATGCACGGACTGGTATATAAAACAGCGTGTTTTCACACAGGTGCAGTGAAAGGTATGCAGTGACTGGTATTAGAATACAATGTGCAGATGCAGCAGTCACACAGGTGCAGGGCCTGACACAGTATAGCAATTAGCAAGGGCCAGCTGTGACAGACAGGGCTGTATATGAAGTGTCAGTGGGCCAAAAAAATAAAAACACATCACAAGAACATTAGCTCTCAAAAGAGCTGTTTTGGGGTGCTTTTCATCAACAAATATCAGCAAGGAGCAAGCTAACAGTCCTCCTAACTATCACTTTCCCTATCTCTCCAATGCTTCTCCCTTCTCTTACTAATATCAGCAGCAGACAGAGTGAGAAAATGGCTGACGCTGCTGCCTTTTATAAGGAGGGGGGGGGGGTCCAGGAGGGAGTGCATGTGTCTGCTGACTGTGATGTAGAGGGTCAAAGTTTAGCCCAATGATGTCCGGTTTGATCGCTTTGGCGTTTCACCGACGTTTTCTTCACGTTTTTTGCGGTTTTGTTGGAGTACACAACTCCGTTAGAATATGGGGAGTTTTTTCATACATCTTCTTACGAGTAATTGGTGCGATTTTGTATTGCTACATGAGTGGTGATGTGTGGTGCCCTGCCATATTTGGTTTGGTGCTGCACATTTATCCTTCAGTACCATCCGTCGGATGAGATCCATGTGGGATTTTGCAATATAACGTTTGCTGCTGCACTGTCTTATGGAGTTTGGAAGAGTGTGTTTTGATGCTGTGCAATATTAACATTGTAACATTCTCTCTGTTATCTTCTTGTCCCCTACGGGTAAGCGCTAACATAGAGGCTTGCAGAGGATCTAATTTTAATAATAGGCGGGTCCTAAACAAAAGGGGGTGGGTATTTTAGAAGTGAATATAACCCACGGTCTTCCTCTGTGACATATGCCCCTGATGAGTCATTCTATGTGACGAAATGCATAGGGCGGAGCTATGTCACATGACCGATAGATCCAGGAAACCACAGGACGTGAGGGTCTGAAGCGGAGAGCGTGTGTGAGCGGCTACCCGGGACTGCTATTTACACATGATACAATGCGCTTGTGACCTCCTACGCTTTTTTTAGACTGCATACACGCCGGACTGATCCCTGCCATCCCTGCCTTCCCCTGCATACGTTATATATCCATACCTCCGGATTGATTGGAGGCTGACAGGGTGAGTGCGGGCACATCGGGGGGAGTGTGTCCCAGCACAAGGTGGTGTGTTTCTCACTCTGGAGTGGTGAAGGGCAAGTTTTTTGGCATTAACTGGATTACGCTATGTATGTTTCTCTTTTATTTCTCTATGACGTGTTGGCTGACCAATGAGGAGACTAAGTGACTGAATCCTTGGGACATTCAGCTGGATGGATTTAAGCTGCTGGATGGTGACTTATGTGAACTGAACTCTTATTGTTACAAGCTATAGAGCGCATTGGATCTTTCTAACTTGTGTTTGAACAATTTACAGTATTGTTTACTTTAGTGCGCTCCACATGTCAATTTGTGTTTCTTCCATTAGCGCAGCTTTTCGTATATTTTAAATCTTGTTGTCTTTTCTGTAAAAACTGTTTGCAGCTATGGATCTATTTGAAAGTAGGAATAGAAGATTGCATTATATAGATGAGTTGTTTAAAGATACAGCGCCAGGTGTAATTGATTTGGATAGTGATTTTAAATCCCTCCAGAATGTAATGGTAAAAGAGCAGCAAACGTGATGGGATATTGCAACACTTAAAAAATATCACAAGGAGGGAATTATCCCCAAAAAAATCAGGTGGGATATTACCCCTGATGATGGGGAAGATACAGAAGAAAATACTAAAGAGTGGGAGGAATATTTTGATAAAAGTGGATTGGGTCTGATCGAGCTTCTAATTAAAAGGAAAACAGGAAGAATTGAAAGGTTAGGTACAGAAATTGAGAATATTAGAATAAAAACTGAACCGTATAAGAATACTGAACAATATGTGGCACGGACTAAGAAAATCCAAGAAATTCTTGCAGTCAGTGAAAAGAATATTATAGCGGATAAGCAAAGAAAGTTTGCAAGGGATAGTGAGGCCCATAAGAAGAAAATGGCTTATAAATAGCAACCAATTGTACAAAAGAGGTTAGCTGATAAAGCGAGAAAGAATGGGGATCAGCAAGCAGAGAATTTAGCAGGGGCTCAGTCTACCACTTCAATACCTAATGCCCCAGTGCAAATAACACAACCCAAAGGGAAGATATCTAGACCCCAGGAACAGTTGGTGGGAAGTGGGGATCGAACTAACCCTGGACCACATAGGGGGAGGGGAGGTGGTTTTCAGAACAATAGGGGTTCTCAGTGGAATAGAAGACAGGATCCACAACCCTACCATCAATACCCCGTCCATACTCAGAACAGATACCTACCGCTAGCTGATGATAGGAATTTTGGGCAACCTCATTTTTTAGCCCCACGCCCCCGGTATTGGAGAGAAGGTTGGGAGGAGGGAGAATACCTGGGGGGCAAACCAAATACACCAGAAAAAGAGGTGCAGAAGGGGGAGGAGAGCAGGTAGAAGGGAACAAAAGAAGAAGGCAATAATAGGAACTGGTATCTTTAATCTGAGTGGGGTTCCCCTGGAAAAACATGAAATAAAATTACTAGACCGCGGGTTGAAATATGCCCCTAGAAATCATCTGAATAAATTTAATGCTTTCATTGATGTTCACCGTTATACACGGAAGTTGAACATCAAGAAGTATTTCATTCAGAATGAGGGTCCCACGAATAGAGCAAATAACATCGGAACTACCCCTAGTGTCATGTTTAGGAATGCATCGACTTTTAACCCACAAGATAACTCAGCCTTGAATGCAGTGGAAAACTTTAAAGATCGGGTAATTAATGACCTGAAGAAATTGAATATTAAATCGAGAAAATCAGATGAACAAGCCATCAATAGTATACTAAAAGAAAAAAGTTTAGTTGTGCGGTCTGCAGATAAAGGGGGAGGAGTAGTAGTATTACGTAAAGACCAATATTTTGAGGAATTGGATAAACTAATTTTTGATGAAGGTACATATGAGAAATTGTCGGGGAATCCCACTTTAAAGTATAAACGAGAATTGGCCCTCATGTTGGATGAGGGATTGATGGTGGGATTACTCGATAAGAAGACTTGTGATTTTTTGGTGCCGTCAGCTCCAAGAATACCTATTATGTACCAGCTCCCCAAGGTTCACAAGAACCCCAACAATCCTCCAGGTAGACCTATTCTTAGTGGGGTGGGCTCTATCACCCATAGAGTAGGCCAGTTTATAGATAGTCACCTCCAGCCTCTAGTTCCCCAGTTCCCTTATGTGTTACTGGATACCAAGCATACCGTGCAACTGTTGGAAGAACTGAAGATTGAGGGTAATATTTTGATGGCGACGGCAGATGTGGGGTCGCTGTATACTAATATACCCCACGATGATGGCATTGAAGCGGTAAGAATGTGTTTACATCGTCTTGGCGATATGCGCGGAGTTCAGATGGAGTTTATTTTGTCTTTATTGGATTTTTCTTTAAAACGGAATTATTTTTGGCACAAGCATCAGTTCTTCAGACAGATATACGGTTGTGCGATGGGGGCATCTTATGCACCAAGCCTAGCAAATATCTATATGGCCCTATGGGAGGAGGAAGCGATTAAGAGGGGGGGGTCTAGGCTGGTGTTTTGGAAAAGATACATCGATGACCAGCTGATCTTCTGGAGGGGCGATGAGGTAAGTTTTAGAGGCTTTATCGATGAGCTCAACAGTATGAAGAAGAATATTCAACTTACAGCAGAATGTAGTACTGAATCCATACATTTTTTAGATCTTATGATTATGAGAGAAGCAGAGGGTTTCTCCACTAAATGTTTTTTCAAATCTACGGATCGCAATGCTTATATTGATGTAACAAGCTGTCACCATCCACAATGGCTTGGGGGTGTTCCTAAAGGACAATTTACAAGAGTCCGTAGGAATTGTTCAAGTTTGCAAGACTATTATGAGCAGTCAGATGGCCTGAAAACCAAGTTTATAGAGAAGGGCTATAGTGAATCTTGGTTAGAGGAAATTCAAAAAGAAGTTGGAGAGAAGGATAGAACTAGTCTACTTCAACCAAAAGGGGAGGAGTTAAGAGATGATAACAAGGCCCTTTCCTTTCTGAGTGATTTTTCGGCTGATTATAAATCAGTCGAGAGAATTTTTCGAAGACATTGGAATATACTGCAGAGCGATTATGTACTGAAGAGTATTCTACCCGATAGTCCTAATTTTATTTATCGTCGAGCTCTCACTCTGAAAAATAGAATTGCTCCAAGTTGTGTAGACCCTCCAGAACAGAAACAGGTAATAGGATGGCAAACATCTGGATTTTTTCCATGCAGGGGCTGTAAGTGTTGTAGAGAGGCTACTGCTCATAAAACCAATGAAATTATATCAACAGCAAATGGTGGCGTGTTTAAGATCAGGCAATTTATGAGTTGTGCTACAGCGTTCGTGGTATATTTGATCTGGTGTGATTGCGGCCTACAATATGTGGGCCGCACCACCAGATCACTGAAAGAAAGAATTGGTGAGCATATTACAAATATAAAAAAGGGGTTTGAGCAACATAGTGTGTCTCTCCACTTTAAACTTAAACATCAGTGCAATCCAAAGGCAATGCACTTTTGTGCTGTTGAAAAACTCATACCTAACTGGAGGGGGTGCAATAGGGTTAGAGAGTTGTCAAAAAAAGAGACCAGGTGGATTTTCAATTTAGATACGTTCAGTCCAATTGGTCTTAATGTTGATTTGGACATCAATTGTTTTATTTCTAATAGTTGATTTTATTATGGTTTAATTGTAACAGTTTATTCTAACATGGATTCCCATCCGACTGAGTAAAATCATGTAAAACCAAATAAGTAGTGTTTGATTCTGTCCGGTTTGATCGCTTTGGCGTTTCACCGACGTTTTCTTCACGTTTTTTGCGGTTTTGTTGGAGTACACAACTCCGTTAGAATATGGGGAGTTTTTTCATACATCTTCTTACGAGTAATTGGTGCGATTTTGTATTGCTACATGAGTGGTGATGTGTGGTGCCCTGCCATATTTGGTTTGGTGCTGCACATTTATCCTTCAGTACCATCTGTCGGATGAGATCCATGTGGGATTTTGCAATATAACGTTTGCTGCTGCACTGTCTTATGGAGTTTGGAAGAGTGTGTTTTGATGCTGTGCAATATTAACATTGTAACATTCTCTCTGTTATCTTCTTGTCCCCTACGGGTAAGCGCTAACATAGAGGCTTGCAGAGGATCTAATTTTAATAATAGGCGGGTCCTAAACAAAAGGGGGTGGGTATTTTAGAAGTGAATATAACCCACGGTCTTCCTCTGTGACATATGCCCCTGATGAGTCATTCTATGTGACGAAATGCATAGGGCGGAGCTATGTCACATGACCGATAGATCAAGGAAACCACAGGACGTGAGGGTCTGAAGCGAAGAGTGTGTGTGAGCGGCTACCCGGGACTGCTATTTACACATGATACAATGCGCTTGTGACCTCCTACGCTTTTTTTAGACTGCATACACGCCGGACTGATCCCTGCCATCCCTGCCTTCCCCTGCATACGTTATATATCCATACCTCCGGATTGATTGGAGGCTGACAGGGTGAGTGCGGGCACATCGGGGGAGTGTGTCCCAGCACAAGGTGGTGTGTTTCTCACTCTGGAGTGGTGAAGGGCAAGTTTTTTGGCATTAACTGGATTACGCTATGTATGTTTCTCTTTTATTTCTCTATGACGTGTTGGCTGACCAATGAGGAGACTAAGTGACTGAATCCTTGGGACATTCAGCTGGATGGATTTAAGCTGCTGGATGGTGACTTATGTGAACTGAACTCTTATTGTTACAAGCTATAGAGCGCATTGGATCTTTCTAACTTGTGTTTGAACAATTTACAGTATTGTTTACTTTAGTGCGCTCCACGTGTCAATTTGTGTTTCTTCCATTAGCGCAGCTTTTCGTATATTTTAAATATCAGCAAGGAGCAAGCTAACAGTCCTCCTAACTATCACTTTCCCTATCTCTCCAATGCTTCTCCCTTCTCTTACTAATATCAGCAGCAGACAGAGTGAGAAAATGGCTGACGCTGCTGCCTTTTATAAGGAGTCAGGGTCCAGGAGGGAGTGCAGCCTGATTGGCTGCCATGTGTCTGCTGACTGTGATGTAGAGGGTCCAAGTTTAGCCCAATGATGTAGTATAGGGGGCGGGTTGAATTCACATATTGTTCGCGTTCGACCGTGAACGCAAATCCACATTGTTTGCGCAAATAATTTCGGGCCATCTCCAACCAAAAATAGGTGATAGAAACAAATGTACATGTATAGGAATCCCTGGCAAATATACCCATTGTTTACTACAATAAAAGGGTACATTTAAAAAAATTATGAACATCCCCCACCACCTCTTTAACCCCTAGTAGTTACCCATGCAGGTTCATACAGCAAGAAGTAACACCCTGAGTTATATCAGGCTGTACATTCCATGGTATAGGGGCTCCCCTCTTCCCCAAAATCTTTGTTCGCATCAAGGACAAGGGGCTCATCCCCTCCCAGTTGGTTTGCACCCTGGGAGGCTTCTGGTGGAGTCTGGGAGCCCCGCTTAAGATCAAAGGGTCTCCCAGATGTCCACCCTCCCAGGAGAAATGGGTATAGGGGTACTAATATACCCCTTACCCAATTCCACAAAGAGTTAAATATAAAAAATAAGATGCCACACAGAAAAAAAAGTTCTTTGCTATTCTAAATTAACAATACTTACTTACCTTCCATTAATGATTGATCACACACCCAGAGCAAGAAGTTGCAAAGGGCATTAATCAATCATTGTGTATAGACATAAAGTTAAAAGTGTAATTTAACACCTTTTAATCTCAAGTTAAGTTTTTCTTTTTTTTCTTGTTTGAATGAACTTTACTTACAGCATACCATTCTGCGTAATATGTTGGCGCTTTATAAATACAATAAATAAATAAATATCTGATTTTATTTTGTAATCATATACTATGTTACATAATTCTACTTGGTTGCAATAACAGTCACACACTTCTGGAGTATTTCTATGGATCGTAAAAGACCCCCAAACGCTACACACATGTTTTCCTATAGTGTTTTTTAAATTGAAGCGAACCAAGGTATTTGTTTCCCAGTCGGACCTAATCATATTTGGTCTGACTCTGCAGGTCCTAACGTGCAGAAAACCATATTGTAATAACTGGCCTTTCTCACATGACTTTTTACTAAATGGTACTCATCTTGAAATAAAGTCCTGTCCATAAATCATACTACAGAACTGAAATATAAGCACAAAACGCACAAAAACATGAAGTATATAACATGCACAAATATATATTTATTAATACCTAAGTTCTTGCTCTGCATTGTATACATCACCATGACTATCTATTGGAGATCTGGCAATATGTAAACCCGTAAATGTTGTCTTGCGTGGCACATGAAGGTAGTAAAAAATGATTTCCGAATCACATAATACTAATAAGGCATCCTGCTATGTTTTCAACATTAACACTTAAGTAAGTTTTATTTTATTTTTTTTTGCCATGTAAAACAACGTGGAAAATCTGATGACTTTATACTAGGAGTTGAGATGACAATAAACTGTGTTATATTGCTTATCAAGACTGGTAAAAAACTGTTTTGCAGAAGATAACTATTGTGAAGGGTTATGTGATTGGGGGTGGAGGTAGGGGGGAATCACAGTGTGATTTGCTAATACATAGCTGTCAGAAATATCAGCTCCCAATTTACTAGTCATACACAATGGGCCAGTTGAAACTTGTACGATGTTCCAATTTGTCACAGCTCTTGTTTGTAGTCTTCAGGAAACTGCCTTGCAAACGCAATGGAAACAGCCCTCTTGGATCCCATGAGTCAATCAAATGCTTTTACCTCCTGCTGAACCAAAATATCAGGTGGCTCGGAGTGTCTAATTATCAACAAAAAAAGAAGTTAATATCAAATGTGGTCAAAATGCACGTCTAAAACAACCAAATATACCAGAGCTGATTTGTACAATAATCTCTGTTATTTCTTACTCAAAAACATGTGTTTTAGTTTAATTCAGGTGTATGTAAATGCTTATAATTTTAAGAGAGCAGTTTACAAAGGTGGATGGTTCTAATTATTGAAGAATAGCGTAAAAAAAATAGCAAGTGGTCAGGGGTAGTCTCATTAGTAGCTGTTAAATCACACACTTATCTCAGCATTGTGCAATAATTTGTGCTCCATAGGGACAATGGTTTTCCAGCCAGCCTTGTCTAAGCAATCAAGTCAAAGCCAAAGGTACTGATTATTATGAGATGAAATAATAAAACATGCAGAGTTAGCTCAGCTACCAACTGCACAATAAACACATTCGAGACCCACCGATGCCTTTGCCACTACTCAGCTTTTTGGTTGCAATTTACAAGCACAGCTAAAATCCAGGGACAGTGTGAAAAACAATTAGCTGGCATGGTGCCCACTCACACCAATGGGCCAGGAGGCAGACCAAAGTTCTATGAATACATGTATAAAAAAAAGGTGAATTGCCTTTAGTCTAAAAAAAACATAGCAGGTATAAAATACATGTACTTCCACAGTATTGATAATGAGATTTAAATCGTATGGAGGAGAAAAGAGAGCCCTGTTTATAGGCAGCACAGTGCATAATAAAGATGAAGAATGATGGATCAGAAGCTTCCAAGTTAACTGGAAGCTGAAGATCATATTAAATGTTCACCTATCCTTTAAAAACTTGGAATCCAATTGTAACCTGCGGCATATGCACAAAAGTATGGTAAAGTTGCCATGTACAGGGATTTTACCATTATTTGCAGTGACAAAGTAGCGTGCGCCGTGCATTGTGCAATTAGCATGATCCTCATTGTGGGATAGTTGCTAGGGTAACACCTGTTATGCTACTTGCGTAGCTTGCAATTTATAACAATAGTCCCTGTGCATGACAGCTACACCGTACGTTTCTGCATGTGCCCCTAGTCAGGCCTTATTTTTTGGTAAAGCTTCAAAAAAATTAAAGGGTACCTGAGATGATTTGGATAATTTTTACTTACATGGGGTTTCTTTTAGATGCCTGTAGTCCATCAGAATCGTTCACCCAGTCCCATCCACTATGTTGTTTTCTGGTACTCCCAGCCACACGCACCCCCCAATCACACTCTCATGTCTAGGAGTGTTCATGCGCAGTTCATGCGCAGTAGTACAGTAACTAAGCTTGTGCAGACTGCTCCTGGCCTTAGGAGCACGGTGGAGGAGGAATGTGACCTGGAACCGCACATGCACAGTGGCCCACAACCCAGCTGGATTGTGGACTTCACAGGAGTAAAGTGGATCGAACCAGAAGGACATTGAGGGAGCTGACAGACTGCAGGGGGCTGGAGGAAGCCCCAGGTACGTAAAAACTTGTTTCTCCTATTTAACTGTTTAGTTTAATGCATCTCTCTTTCCGTCACCGCTCCCCCATCACAGTGGCCATTAGTCTCTAGTCTCCATGCTGACAGGGACCCAGTGAGATTGGACGGATCATGGCACTGACTGGTTCTCAACTTATTTGGTACAGGGTCTTTGCTGAGCTCAGGTACACTGTATGTATTTATCGGCTAGAAGAAATAATTTTTACCTTCTGGTTCCACAGTAACATATATATTATTAAGTGTATTTAATGTTTTCACCATTCCTGTAGTACTTCAGCTTCCCCTACAGCCAGAGTGAAAGTAGGAAACAAAATGAAAACCCCACCCTCCCCTTTTTGAAGGGATGAGAATATCCCTATTGGTTATTAGGGTTACGCTCTACATGGTCTATTTCTTTGCAATGACACCTGAAAAAAGAAACTTAATAGAATGTAATAAAGGAAACAGCCAACTCCCCCCACCAAAAAATATGTCTCGCCTTATACAAATTTGCCAGGTTTGAATGTGTGAATTGTACCTGCTCATCCCAACTTGTAGCCTCTGATTTATCGTTGAAACTAATTACAGTCATGTCCAACCATGTCTAACCCTCTCTGTGCATCCATCAGAAGATGTTTTGACAAACATGCTGGTTTGTTCTAACTGGCCAGCTCTGCCTCACCCACCCCTTCTACCTTCTGGCACACCTCTACTCTGCCTCCCTGCTCTGTGCTTTGTATTGAGACACACTGAGCCAGAGCAGCATCATGGGTCTTTTTACTGAAAGTCAGAGATTGCTGAACGTAGGAGCGGTGGGGAACGGTGATGCTACCTGATCCAGCTAGCCCCTCCCCCCCCCCCCTTTCCCTTTTCCCCCTTGATTGAATCAGGTAGCATGTTTTGTTTTTTAAATGCCCACTTGGACTTACTTTAGCCATTTAAGCCTGTTGGACCCATCTGCAAGTTCCAAAAGGGTGCTGCGGCGCGCTCCTGTGGGCGATCGCACCCTCCCGTGTTAGCCGCCCATTAGCTGCCTGTTAGCCTGGAGGAATGTAATTTAAATAGTGTAATAACCGGGACAAATGGGCAAATAAAATAAGTTGGGTTTTAATTATGGTAGCATGTATTATTTTAAAGCCATAATGGCCGAAATAATGATTTTTTTTCATTTTTTTTCTTAATATTCCCATTAAAATGCATTTCGAAAAAATAAATCTTAGCAAAATTTATCATCCAAAGAAAGCCTAATTGGTGGCGAAAAAAAAAAGATATAGATCAATTCATTGTGATAAGTAGTGATAAAGTTATTGGCGAATGAATGGGAGGTGAAAATTGCTTGGATGCATAAGGTGAAAAACTAGTTAAGGCTGAACTGGTTAAACAACTTTTTATTTAAGCAGCTCCTAACAGTATATTGTTTTTCATAAGTAATGAGACTTTTTTTTAAAAAAGTTAATTACATTTATAGTTGAAATGTGCAAGAAAGTAAAAAAAAAAATACAAAATAAAAAAAAGAATGCTATAAGAAGCCAAACTCATTCCATAATAGACAGATAACACAAATCCATTTTAAAGACAGGCTTAATTGCTATAAATGAAAGGCCTGTTAGAACTAAAGTAAACATAATTATGCCATTCCGCTAGTAATATTGATTATGTAGAGCGTATGTAGCTCAACTTTGTAACCAGCTGTTCTCATCAGCCAAGCTTTGCCTGCTTGTTTGGCACTTGCTGCTTATAAATAGTTTGCTTTGAAGACTGTTCCGTAGTATTCAATATGCTGCCTCCCAGGGAGTTCTTACTGGACGCCTAGATTCCTCCACGATTGAATGAAAACACATTAACATACCAGCGGGAAAAAACAATAACAATAAAACAGTGGCAGGCTATCATTATTAAGTGAGAAGGTATATGATTGATTTGCCAATTGTATTTTGCTTCTTGATTATTAAATATCACTTTTATATTTATGGTAAAACAGATTTTTTAAAAAAATATATAAGCACCATGGGTGTTCCCAGGAATGCATTTGTGAGGGCTGCATTGCTCTGGACAGTTTTCTGTTTTTTGTTTGTTTGTTTTTAAACGCATCTACAATAGTGTGCTGATGATAACTACACAATCCTCCTTTGAGTAGTTTGTTAAAGCTCATTTTCAACTAAATGCAAGCCATAATTCAAAAAGGAATAATATGGAATAACGATTCATTTGTATTTAAAGTAAACCTGTGAGGGAAAAAAAGGCAACATTAGATGCTATTCTTCTTCTTTACGGTTGCACTCCCATCCGTGTACAAGCACGGCTGTACTGCACAGATGCAATGACGGCCCGCACCTGCACAGTAGGTTGGAGCCACTCATGCACAGAGGAAAAAGCCAGGCAAGAGTGGCTTCATGCAACTGAGCAGGCCGTCTGTTACGGAACAATAAACAGGTATTGCAAGGAATGACCACAGTTTTTGCAGAAACACTGATACTGAAACAGGAATGTGCAAAAAGGTGTTTTATTAAGAACCAAATCATGCAAATAACATGCAACCATATGCAAACAATATATACAGTGAATCTCCCGCAAACCAAACAAAACAGTGTGCACACATACAACCAAAACCCTGACTAACTATCTATCTATTTACAAACGGCGTACAGGAGATATATATATATACAAATATGTACAAGCAAAAATATATAGAATAACGCGGTATCAAAGGGAGCGGACAAAGACAGGTCAAAAACGGAATATCAAAGTCAGCAACAGGTAATCAGATACATACGATGTACAGAGGAATAAACAGAAGCAGAGTCAGGACAAGCAAAGGTTCAGCAACAGTTAATCAGATCACAGAACACAAGGAATCAGGAATCAGGTAACAGAGGTGACCAGAGACTTAGACCTATAACAAAGAAAGTTCTGGCCATGACTAGGATGAAGGGGCAGACTTATATAGGCCCTGAAGCAGGAAGCAGCTAGAGATAATTGACATAAGTCCCATTAGAGGCATCTGCAGGCCAGACATTGAACTGCAAGTCTTTTGCATAAGTAGCACACGGCTACCCGCTGGAGGAAAGCAGAACTGCAGGGCTGCTACATGTCCAAAAAAGCCCTCTGCTGGTGGCACAGTGAAAGTTCAGGATAGACCAAGTAAATACTGCCACCAGCAGGCAGGAGAAGGAAATACATGAGTCGTAACACCGTCATTGCACTCGTACACAGACGGGAATGCAGGTATTCGACAAGCCCTTGCTGAATTTATTCAGAGGATCCCAGCACTGGATGGGGAGGGCAAGGAGGATGGGGGAAGCCTCTGGATGAGACAGAGGCTTCCCTCTACTGAGGGAAGTATCCATATTTTGCTCTTTTTTTTACTCACAGGAACACTTCAAGATGTCAGTATGTACATTTTGGGATATTGTTAATATGACCATTAAGGTTCGTACACACGTGCAACCATTCCGCCCAACTATTTTCTAAACTTGGTCTGCTGGACGATAGTTGGGTGTGTGTATGCTGGCAAATGACAAGATGTCCAACTGATAACAGGTGGTTTGCCCGATCCAACAGCAGATCAACCTGCCCAACTATCTTGCAGGTTGGCCACTTGTGTTCGAGTCATTTGAACAATTTGTTGTTTTTTAAACCGGACATGTTGGTGCAAGTGCAGTATTTAAGTTAGCTGGTTGTTTAGTTGATCAGCACGTGTGTACATACTTGTCGTGTTAAAAAACAAGTAGTGCGGCTGATCATGTAGTACAGTTGGTTGTGCATTAAGTAGCATGTGTGTACAAGCCTTTAGAAAGTGCCTGATTTACTACTATTTTCAAGGGCTAAAAGCTAAAGGAACTTAATTTGAAACCTTACCGAAAGATAGTAAAAGGGGAAAAATAATAAATCAGGAACATAGCAAAGTGAGAAGTTAAAGCATAACTTATTGCTTAACCACAACAAATAAAATATCTAAGTTGCAGAAATGTATATTTTACATAGCCAAACATGCAAGACAGCTTGCATAGAGTACAAATACATACTGTTTGGTTGGCTCACACCCCAGTGGACTCTCTCCCTGTTAAGCCTATTTGAAGACTCTGAGGGATATTATAGTTGTTTGAGAGGGAAAATCCTTGACATCTAATTGCAGACAGTTTTTTTTTTTTCAATAAATCCAGGACAGGTATGCAGAATCACTTAAAGAGAGACTTTAACCCAGTATTGAATTTTATGCCAAGCAAGCAGTACCTCCCTCTGTGCATAAAAACCTTTTAGCCTATCACCTTGTTAGTGGGCGTGTTTATAGATAATGGTAATCATTTTGTGCTGTTCTGTTTTTTTCATACCTACCAATACTAAAGATGCTGACCTACAGGCTCATGGAAGATCAGACATCAATAATGAATTACACGGCGAGTATCAATGATTTCTGGCTGCCAGAGCATAATACTCTGGCACGACCTGATGACGTGTCACTTGATGCCCCATAGCCATGGAGACGTGATGCTGGAATTGGCGATCAGGGGAGTTTTAGCCTACCCTTATTGCCTGCTCGTGACTCTGCAGGGAGGGAGGGGGCAGAGGTATCCGCCCTGCCAACAGCGCACGTCGGCCAGATATGGCCTGGGTAAAGGCTATACACCACCAAGGTTATGCATTATCAGAGGAGTCTTAGGGTTAGGGATCATGAGAGGGAGGGTTCTGTGTGAGAGTAGGGCTAGGTTAAGTCACTGTAAAAGATTAGTAAAGATCACTGATATTTTACTGTCGTAATGATGTAGTATATTATCAGTAATATACATTTTGGGATATTGTAAATATGACCATTAAGGTTCGTACACACGTGCAACCATTCCGCCCAACTATTTTCTAAACTTGGTCTGCTGGAAGATAGTTGGGTGTGTGTATGCTGGCAAACGACAAGATGTCCAACTGATAACAGGTGGTTTGCCCGATCCAACAGCAGATCAACCTGCCCAACTATCTTGCAGGTTGGCCACGTGTGTACGAGTCATTTGAACAATTTGTTGTTTTTGAAACCGGACATGTTGGTGCAAGTGCAGTATTTAAGTTAGCTGGTTGTTTAGTTGATCAGCGCGTGTGTACATACTTGTCGTGTTAAAAACAAGTAGTGCGGCTGATCATGTAGTACAGTTGGTTGTGCATTAAGTAGCATGTGTGTACAAGCCTTTAGAAAGAGCCTGATTTACTACTATTTTCAGGGGCTAAAAGCTGAAGGAACTTAATTTGAAACCTTACCGAAAGATAGTAAAAGGGGAAAAATAATAAATCAGGAACATAGCAAAGTGAGAAGTTAAAGCATAACTTATTGCTTAACCACAACAAATAAAATATCTAAGTTGCAGAAATGTATATTTTACATAGCCAAACATGCAAGACAGCTTGCATAGAGTACAAATACATACTGTTTGATTGGCTCACACCCCAGTGGACCCTCTCCCTGTTAAGCCTATTTGAAGACTCTGAGGGATATTATAGTTGTTTGAGAGGGAAAATCCTTGACATCTAATTGCAGACATTTTTTTTTTCAATAAATCCAGGACAGGTATGCAGAATCACTTAAAGAGAGACTTTAACCCAGTATTGAGTTTTATGCCAGGCAAGCAGTACCTCCCTCTGTGCATAAAAACCTTTTAGCCTATCACCTTGTTAGTGGGCGTGTTTATAGATAATGGTAATCATTTTGTGCTGTTCTGTTTTTTTCATACCTACCAATACTAAAGATGCTGGCCTACAGGCTCATGGAAGATCAGACATCAATAATGAATTACACGGTGAGCATCAATGATTTCTGGCTGCCAGAGCATAATACTCTGGCACGACCTGATGACGTTTCACTTGATGCCCCATAGCCATGGAGACATGATGCTGGAATCGGCGATCAGGGGAGTTTTAGCCTACTCTTATTGCCTGCGCGTGACTCTGCAGGGAGGGAGGGGGGAGAGGTATCTGCCCTGCCAACAGCGCACGTCGGCCAGATATGGCCTGGGTTAAGGCTATACACCACCAAGGTTAGGCATTACCTGAGAAGTCTTAGGGTTAGGGATCATGAGAGGGAAGGTTCTGTGTGAGAGTAGGGCTAGGTTAAGTCACTGTAAAAGATCCGTAAAGATTGCTGATATTTTACAGTCGTAATCATGTAGTATATTATCAGTCATTTTACCGATATTCTACATGCAGCTATCTCCACTGCCCTTTTCACTAAGTGTTTTTTTACATGTTCACCGTTAACAATCTAATAAACAAGTCTGTTTTTGGGGTTACTTAAGATATATGATTCTCCCAGTATAGAAGAATCTTAGTAGATCAAGCCTTGTATGGTAACATCTTCAACCTGTTGTAAAAAAAAGTAAAACATGTGATATTAGCTACTTCCATATGAACTCTGCAAAAGTATTTAATGAAAAAAGCAGGAATGTGCTTATGTGCTAAATTTCTTTTATAGAATGAGGTTTTTGGTTCAAAGATAAATATTTTGTTCAGCAAAATGGATCACCAATAGAATCCTATTAGGACGGAGGTATGCTAATTTATTTATAAGCATGTAGGAAGTGTGCCACTTTGCCCATAGGCTTGGTGCAGTTCTGGTCTTACAGCATAATTTGAAATGGCACAGAATAAACTCTTGTGGGGTTTCAAAATAATTTAAGCATCAATGGTTGGAGAGCAAAAATTACATTTTAGATTGCTTAAAGTACATTTGTTTTATGGTAAATTGTATTGCAGCGATGGATAAATGTTGTCCAGTAGTCTGATAAATGTAGGATTGTAAACCTACTATAGGTCACATTAAGATTTTGCAGCCTATTATTATTATTGATTAATAAAGGGCCAACATATTCCATGGCACTGTACAAAGTGAGAAACAAACATGGGGTACAAAATAATACAGACAATGGTATACACAAGTGTACAAATTAAAGAGTTTGTAAAAAATACAGAATTCATAATAGCAGTGACATAATATGAATAAATGTGTAACAAAATCAAAAGACAAAAGGGTGAGTGAGCCCTGCCCTTATGAGCTTACAATCTAAAGGAATAGGGGCTGAACAAGAGGTGGAGTAGTATATAATATTCATACCTAGAGGCAGTGTGTTTTAGATAATTTGGTAGGAAGTACAACTTGGCCAGAGGTCAAAAGTTGAACTGGCCTAAGGTAGAGCATATGCTTGATGGAAAAAGTGAGTTTTGAGGGCATGTTTAGAGATACCAAAGTTTGGGGAGTGACAGATGCGTTGTGGCAGAGGATTCCAGAGGAGTGGTGAAGCACATGCCGTGCACCTGCGGCCAATGTTAGAAATGAAAAGTATTCCCGGCTTCCGGTGAATGAATTCACCCCTGGCGGCAATGTAGCAAATGAAGCCGCCTCTTCGGCTCTGCCTCCTCCCCTTGCCCCTCTCCTATGCAGCGGCCAATGTTGCAAATGAAAAAAAATTCCCAGCTCCCAGCGGCATTAAATTAATGAATTAACCTCCGGCGGCAATGCCTCTGCCTCCTCCTCCTGCCCCTCTCCTGAGCAGCTTTGGCAGCCGAGGAACACGCGTGTCCCCCAGGTTCGTTCGTAGTGGCAGAGAATCCTGCCGTTTGTTCTTGCAGAGCGGGTGCTGACAGATGTCTGCAGTCTCCCCGCTCTGCTTCCCTGCTGCTATGAACGGTCTGCCAAAGTTGTATAGGAGTGGGGCAGGGGGAGGAGAGGAGGCAGAGCCGAAGAGGTGGCTTAATCTGGTACATTGTTGCCAGGGGGGGAATTAATTCATCTAACGCCGCCTGGAGCCATGAATCCTTTTCATTTCTAACATTTGCCGCAGGTGCATGGCCACTTCGCGAACTGGCCAGACTTCGGGCTCTGGCCGTAACATATACGTGAATGTGAGGAGATGATTCTAGAGGAGAATAATAGAAGGTCATGTGCAGATCTGAGATTGAGCCTATGAATTCATTAGATGAGCCAAATAAATTGTATAAAAGTTTTCTACAAAACATAAAAATGTTCTTAAAAAACAATGCTTAAAGTGAATTGACTTTAATAGTCAATGGGATGGAAAAATGAAGGACTCTTGGTAAATTTGGGTAGGGGGCACTGGCCTTGAAGTAGTTCTAAACAGCTATGGTGAACCTCTTTCTCTGCCACAAAGACGAACATTGAAGGGAAATATAATATTTATTCATTAGTATATCTAGAGGGATGTATAAATAAAATAAACTAACACATTATTTATTTATTTATTTTAAGGAAAGCGGAAAGCTCTACTTCTACCGCCTTGTCTCAAGCTGAGACAAAGAATCCTCCATGCTCTTTGAACCCACCTCTTGTACATGGATGTGAAGCCTCTCTGCAGGGAGAGAATGAGCAAGGGGCAAGTTTGGAAATAATTCATGATGCCTGATAACTAGGGACTGATTTTATTTATTTATAAATTTACACATTGAAGTGGCACTTTTTTTCCAGAACTTTCAAAGTCTTTCAGAGTCAAGACAATAATAGTCCAGCAATGAGGCTTAAAAGCTAATGCCCCTACCCAAAAAAATGTGTTTCAGTGACTCTAAGCTAATGTATGTTCTCTAAACTGATACATCTCTTAATTAATTATTGTTAATAGGAAGGAAACCCAGGGATGACCGAAAGGACCAGTGTGGTTTGAATTATAAAATGGTGCCTTTTGCTGATGAAATGTGATATGCTAGACTGGGGGTGTGGCAGGGTGTGGTTTGAGGTGTGGCAGGCATGAATCTTAAAAGTGTCCCTCCTATTTATCTCAAAAAGGTATGTAATAATAAAATCAGAATGTCACGCTAGTACAGCTTACAACTAATTAGGTTAACTAATAAGAAAGGTTGGTAACATAACTGGTTATAAAAAGAGCATCTCAAAGATGCCGTGTCTCAGATTAAAGATGGGTAGGGGTGCACCACTTTGCTAAACACTCTGTGGGCAAGTAAATCAACAATTAAAAAAAAAAAAGAGAATTCCTCAATATTAAAATGCAAATCATTCAGGGATTTTTTCAATTACATTATACAACATCACTGAAGAATTCATATAATCCACAGAAATCTCTGTACACAAGGAACACAAGTCTACAATACTTTCATGATGTTTGGCCCTCAGGTAACACTGTATAAAAAACAAATAAGGCCTTGTAGTAAAAATCTATAGATGGGCTTTTGAGTACTTTCAAAATTATTGTCTGCAGGCTAGTGGTGCTCGTAATGAGTCAATTACGATTACACAAAACATGGGGTAATTTTTCTCAATTACGCATTGCGTAATTGTGATTACATTGCGTACAGCATACTACATTTTTGAATCTTAATTATACCTGTAATTATGCAATTTACGCGTAATGCACTTTCAATTCGTAAATATTTTTGCATCTACTCACGAGTGTTCTGTGCAGCTATTAGTTAAATATTCAATGTAAAAAATGCATTTGTATGTGAAAAAAATTTGCTTTCACCAGCCAGTATACTGCACATGCATAGGCATGGCTATTATTTAAATATTAAATGCAAAGTATGTGTTTGTATGATAAAAAAAAAAATTGTGTTCATCAGCCAGTATACTGCACATGCAGTATATTTAAATAATATTAAATATTATTCTTATTAATATTATTATACTACTTAAATTTTAAATGCAAAAAATTAGTTTGTAAGTGTAAACAAAATGGCATATAAATTACGCTATTATGTGTAATCATGAATAGTCACTACGTTTGCATGCAAAATATTTTATGTGTAATCCACAAAATTTGCATTACGGTTAAGATGCGTAATTGCGAATTATGATGCATACAGTAATTACCCATAGGTGTAATTTCTGCCCACCACTACTGCAGACACTGTTCACTCATCTCTAAATGCAAGTTAAAATTCCACTTTGTAAGAAAAGGTTATGTGCTCAAGGTTATGTAAGATGAAGTGAGATGAATGAAAAACTGTCCTGTGGTCTGAAAAATCAGTATTTAGTAATAGTAAAAAATAAATAAAAAAAAAGAGATACATCGGCCTATATGCAGTCCAGCCCTGGGACCCAATAAAAATATTTGGTACATTATGAAGTTATGCAGTAATGGGACTGTCCAGAGCTAGCCTTTCTTACATGCACTGCTTCATTGACAAGTGTTAATCACTACTCCCAACTGCCTGCGAGCTGTTTATACAGTCAGTCACACAGAGCAACAGGGAGCTACTGAATAACACTTTGCACTAGTGCATTCTGCCATGGTCTGTGGTGCGGCGGCATAGTGCAGAACTTGCACACAGTCCAGGAAGAGACCTGCAAAGACATAACCACAGATTCCAGCCCTGCCTTCCTATGGAGGAGAATCAGGACACTACCAAGCCCAGTCCCCGGCCAGTGGGACACATGCGCAGCCCCTGGACAAACCTTTACCTGCTTGCCAGCAACTTTCTAAGGTGAGATTACTCCAGGCATCCCTGCCTTTCTTACCACTGGTTATCTGAGTGCGCTCTATTTCTTGTCTTTATCCTAGCATGATGATATGCGAGACTCTATCCTGGCTGTGGCATCTTCTGTGCCTCTATATGCTTGTATTTCTCCTCTCACTTTGGCCAGGTGCCAGAACTTCAAGCCCATTACTCTAAGTGTGGGTTCTTCTGTTCTCCTCGGTGTTTCAGCACAACAACCAATCCTTCGTCTGCAGCTTGGGGCCTTTGATGAAGCCCCAAGTTCCCTTTAGCAATGTGGTATCCAGCTCCCATTGCCAGAATCTCGGCCTCTACCACAGTGTCCTCCCCTGGCCTTCTTGAGTGGGGTCTGAGGTGCCCTTTCAATGCCGCCATACCTCAGATGGGCCCCAAGCATCCCTCTCTCAGGTCTGTTCCCCTAATGTGGACTGATAGGTCTCATGCTGGTACACCTGTTTCTTTTGTTACTATACTTGACATTGATGCCTCTTACCTGGAGGGAAGCTCTCTTTGCGTAAGACCCTGTAGTTGGTTCATGTCATGTCAAGTGAACTACTATCTCAGCAATAACCTCTATTATAATTCTGGGCCCTTATTATGCACTCTAGAGCTACTATCTGCCTTGGATGGCTATTGTCTATTACTCCTATGGAACTAACCTTGCATCCTGCCTAACATGCAGACACTATCCTTCCTATGGATTGGGTCAATAGTTCAAGATATCCTTCTCCTTGTATTTTGGGATGCTCATTCTACTGTCTCTTACAGCAAATGAATAACTTACACAGGGATGACACTGTGCCTGCCGGAAATTCTTGACCTTCCTCTACAGGCAAATAAATATAGCTGAGAGCAAAGCTTTTTTAAATATCGCTCCAGGGCTCCCGAATGGTTCATTAACAGACCAATGGGGATCCTCCAGATTCCCATTGGTCTGTTAATAGACCAGTGGGGTGCTCTGGAGGGATATTTAAAGATGCTTTCCGCTCAGCTTAGGTAATAACGATGAAAAAGAGTCATCACTCAGAATAATACAATGTTCAGATAAATAAAAATAGAAGAAATAGTACTCACCTCCCCATATATGATTCACGGTGGCACTACGCTCACTTTGTTACTTAAACAGCTGCTCCTGTTTTACTGCCTGAGGAAGTGGGCTGAGTCCCACGAAACGCATTGCATTTTTGAAGTACATTATGCTAACCCTGTACTGAATCATCTATGGGGTGGCGAATACTACTTACCCTATTTTTAATTACTTTAACACTGTTTAATTCTAAATGGCGCCTCGGTTTCATCATTATTACCTATGTTGAGTCCACCTGAGGTGGAGGGGTCTATTCCCAGTCTTTCCTGCCTAAGAGAGTGACATCTTAACAACATACCCCAAGGGGACGGGTTTAAGCTCCCCTACTGCCTACGAAGTGATTGCCTAATAGTTAACCTACACTTGTGAGTATAACGCTACACTGCTTCTTACTAGTGGTTTTTTTGTAAATACTACACTATAGTGGGCTCTCATTTCTCCCTTAATATCTTTGCTGTCAGCTATTCTTATAGCTGAGAGCTGCAAGGGATATTGGAGTGGGAACATTTATTAATATTCAAGGTTCATTAAGAATATTAAATGGCTTTTCTCATCTTTGTGTTTTTATTTCATATTCACCCTTTGTGAAAGGGAAAGGGGTATTCTATACACCTATACTCATTTCACCTGGGGAGGGGGTGGGCATCTGGGGGTCCCCTTCTTAAAGTAACACTGAAGCGGAAGAAAAAAACATGATATAATGATTTGTATGTGTATGTAGAATGGATAGTTAATAGTGCATTTGTAGCAAAGAAAATACTCTCATACGCTTATTTTCAGTTGTTATTTTTTTTTCTTTTTTTTTTTTTATACGATTGCATCATTCTCTAATATTTGCAGTTTACACACTACACTCAGTATTCTGAATGATTTCACATAGCAAGCTATTGAACTTTTGAACTTTCTTCTGCAGAAAAAACAAAATACAGTGACAGACACTTGAGATAATAAGCTTCAGAAGACAGAGCTCTCAGTGACTTTGAAAGTCGCAGAGCTCACAGAAATTCTTTTGCACAGATAACAACTGGAGATTTTAACTCTTCCTGTACTGGAAACAATATTAGACTCATATCTTCTCTGCTGCTAATGTTTTATTTCTTAGCTGTACTACACATACAAATCATTATATCATAAGTAACTCTGAGATGCCACCATGAACCGAACCTAATTTTTTTAATTGTTCCCACATTCTGAACATACACACACACACACACACACACACACACACACATATATATATATATATATATATATATATATATATATATATATATATATATATATATATATATATATATATATATATATATTCAATGTTTCATCATCATCTGCCATGATTTTGTATTTACCTGATGTTATTGTAGATTTTAATCACATCATCGTTAGGACATCTTCTTCTTTGCAAGCTAAACAAATCCAGTTTATCTAACCTTTTGTGTTAAGTAAGACCATTGATCCCTGTGACCAAGGGATTGTGGCTTGTCTCTTTGGCTTGTGGCTTGTCTCTGTTCGAAAATGTCTATGCCCTTCTTTTAATGAGGTGCCCAAAAGTATGGATGAGGTCAAATTTTCCCCAAAGACATTTTTGCATCGAAATTTGCATTTTCGCCTGACTCAAAATTCTTGGGAAAATTTAATAGAATTATTGCAAGATACACATTTTGCAAAAGTTAGACCTTCCATGAAAATACATTTTTTTCATATCCATAAACTTCAATTCATTTTGTGAAAATTAGATTAATACTCAAAAAGTAGATGCCATGTTGGCTCAAAGTGCCTTATTAGTTTTTATTTTATTTAGTCTTTTCTGAACTCCTCCTGCCTGTGTTAAGTATTTCATATTTAAATTAGAAGACTGGGAAAATAAAAAATCAGTATTCTACGGAAAGCCGTATTACCGCAACACTGAAATTTTAGCCAAATCACGGAGCTCAGAAGCATTGGACCAATCACAAGATGTTGACATTTTCCACAAAGTTGTCTTACTGAGTCTTGTGATTGGCTTAAAATGTCTGTGGTTTTCTGATTTCCATGGTGAACATTTGCACTCTCTGATTGTTCCAGTACCACAGAGTTTTTCTAAGTCTTGAGAATGGCCTAATATTTCTGATTTTAGACCAATCAAAGACTCGGAATTCAGAAATAGTCAGTAGTATTGGATCAATCGTTTGTGGCGGTTTACCGCTGGAATCGGAATACCGTGGAAATTTTAGGTCAAAGACAAGATTTGGTAAAATTCAGTATTAATTGGACCAATCAGAGTATGTGTAGGTGTACCATGGAAATCAGAATAGCAAGGAAATTGTAGGTCAATCGCAAGACTTGGTAAAACTCTGTAGTAACCGAGTCTTGTGATTGGTCTAAAAATTTCCGCTTTCTGCTGCAAACTTTTGCATTCTCTGATTGGTGCAATACTCCCAACTTAGAAGTATTTGGCCAATTTAAAGAACTTGGTAGTGTATTAACGATCTCCGTATAATAGCGGACATCTGCAAAATATAGCAAATTGCACAAAGACTTAAATTACATAACTTTACTAACAAAAATGGCACAAAAAACATTCCGAGGATATCGGTAATCAGAATCAGAAATTTTGGATTACCGCAGCAATGTGCAGAATCGTTAATCGACATTTGCAGAAATCAGAATTTCCATGGAATCAGAATTCAGAATTGCCAACCATTTTTTATTTTATTCCAAAGTTTGTGTTATTTATATTCCTACAAGTCTTATTTCCATAGAGAATACATACAGTATACTACAATATTCATTGAGAATGTTTTTACGTTTTTCATTTCTCCCTTCAGTAAGCTTCTCTTGTATCAGACTATACTCATCCACCAGACTGATGCTGTGTTTCCACACAGTGCGATTCTTTCCATTCTCCTGCACATCATTTCAGATCCAAAATCATTGCCTATTGAAATTAATAAGCTGCTTTCAAATCACATTTAGGGTAGATATTAGAGCATGCTGCTTTTGTCCACAAAGTGCACCTGAATCCTCATTGTCCTGCCTTGGTGCGGTTGGGGCATTTGGATGCGGATTCTGCATTACCACGGGTACTGCGTCTATTTTGGAAACAGATGCGGCCTGCAAATTGCAGCATGTCTTAGTGTATCCCTGAGTTGATTAAACTTTGCTTTTCCTGACTTCTGAGTTGTAGTTGTTCCACTGCTCCTTAAAGGGATACTGTAGGGGTCGGGGGAAAATGAGCTGAACTTACCCGGGGCTTCTAATGGTCCCCCGCAGACATCCTGTGTTGGCGCAGCCACTCCCCAATGCTTTGGCCCCGCCTCCGGTTCACTTCTGGAATTTCTGACTTTAAAGTCAGAAAACCACTGCGCCTGCGTTGCCGTGTCCTCGCTCCCGCTGATGTCACCAGGAGTGTACTGCGCAGACACAGACCATACTGGGCCTGCGCTGTGCGATCTTGATGACCTCAGCGGGATCGAGGACACGGCAACGCAGGCGTAGTGGTTTTCTGACTTTAAAGTCAGAGATTCCAGAAGTGAACCGGAGGAGGGGCCGGAGCATCGGTGAGTGGCTGCGCCAACACAGGATGTCTACGGGGGACCGTTAGAAGCCCCGGGTAAGTTCAGCTCATTTTCCCCCGACCCCCCTACAGTATCCCTTTAAGGTGCGTACACACGTCAGATAAAAGTCTTTGGAAAATGAAAGATCACAGACCAATTTTACCCCCTTCCATGTAGTATGAGAGCCATATTCTACACAGTCTATTCTATGGAGCTGAACTCCCCATCAGATAAAAATCTTTGCAAGATGCTGCACACAAAGATGCTGTACACATGCAACAGAGCAGTGTCTGCAAAAAATCAATGACTGCAAAAGATCCATTCCTGCAAAGTGCATTCATAGTCTATGACATCTGCAGATCCTCATACACACCTTGTTTAATGGACATTCATCTGCAGATCAGACAATTATCTGCCGATCTGAAGATCCAACCTGGTGGATCTGATCTACAGATAATTGTCCGTTAAACAAGGTATGTATGAGATCTGCAGATATCATAGACTATGAATGCGTTTTGCAGGAATGGATCTTTTGCAGGAACAGATCTTTTGCAGATACTGATCTGTTGCATGTGTACAGCGGTTTTTGTGTGCAGCATCTTGCAAAGATTTTTATCTGATGGGGAGTTCAGCTCCATAGAATAGACTGTGAAGGTATGGCTCTCATACTACATGAAAGGGGGTAAAATTGGTCTGTGATCTTTCATTTTCCAAAGACTTTTATCTGACGTGTGTACGCACCTTAAGTGTATCCCTGAGTTGATTAAACTTTGCTTTTCCTGACTTCTGAGTTGTAGTTGTTCCACTGCTCCTTAAGGTGCGTACACACGTCAGATAAAAGTCTTTGGAAAATGAAAGATCACAGACCAATTTTACCCCCTTTCATGTAGTATGAGAGCCATACTCTACACAGTCTATTCAATGGAGCTGAACTCCCGATCAGATAAAAATCTTTGCAAGATGCTGCACACAAAGATGCTGTACACATGCAACAGATCAGTGTCTGCAAAAAATCAATGACTGCAAAAGATCCATTCCTGCAAAGTGCATTCATAGTCTATGACATCTGCAGATCCTCATATACACCTTGCTTAATGGACATTCATCTGCAGATCGGACAATTATCTGCCGATCTGAAGATCCAACCTGGTGGATCTGGTCTACAGATAATTGTCCGTTAAACAAGGTGTGTATAAGATCTGCAGATATCATAGACTATGAATGCGGTTTGCAGGAACGGATCTTTTGCAGGAACTGATCTTTTGCAGATACTGATCTGTTGCATGTGTACAGCATCTTTGTGTGCAGCATCTTGCAAAGATTTCTGTCTGATGGGGAGTTCAGATCCATAGAATAGACTGTGTAGAGTATGGCTCTCATACTACATGAAAGGGGGTAAAATTGGTCTGTGATCTTTCATTTTCCAAAAACTTTTATCTGACGTGTGTACCCACCTTTAGTCTCTGTTCATCAACTGATTAAACAATTTACAGGGTTTTTTTTACTGTGAATTAACTTTTTAGGAAATGGGGTTGTATGTATTTTAAATTAATGTGGCTAATGGGGACCAAGCCGGATTGAAACTAAGGGCTCGTTTCCACTATAGCGAATCCGCATGCGGGCACTGCACGCGGATTCGCATAGGCAATGTAAGTGGATGGGGCTGTTTCCACTTGTGCGGCTGCGGCAGCGGTTTTTTGGTGCGGCAGAAATCTGCACGGCAGGGCCGTCAGATTTCGCGTGCAGAAGGAATGTGCATGAATCGCCGCTAATGTAACTAATAGGGGAATCGCATGCGGGGTGACCATGCGACCATCCGATTTCGCATAGGTATTAATGTTAATTTACACAGGCAATGACATGGTTAAATTCGCATACAGCCTTACCTATGCGGAATCGCATGCGAAATCGCGGCAAAAACGCATGCGGAATCGCACCCGCATGCGATTTCGTCCGCGGTGGAATGCAGGCGATTCCGCACCGCACTAGTGGAAATGAGCCCTTAGGTTAATTTTCTTGTTGCTTCCCTTCTACATGCAGCCATAGCCACAATTTCCCCACTGACTCTTCTGTTAATATCAGCAGGGCCTATTCAAACCTCCAGTATACTGCGGAAGGCAAAAAAAAATCCAGTTGGCAGCAGTTTTGAGTCATAAATGGCTCCAGTTGTACAGTAAAGTGGACCTGAACCCTTGCATAAGACAGAAGGAAAACATAGAGAAATGCTCCTTGTATGTATTTAGAGAGTTTAGCCTGTCTACTTCATCCTCATCTGTGTCTAATCATGAGTTTAATTTGATCTCTCAGCTGTGTCAGCTGACTGCCTCGGCAGAGCAGCTAATTTGTAAACACAGGCTGATTACCTTACGTCTGCTTCTATTCAAGTAGGAAGTAGACACACTGCAGATCTATTGCAGGATTTGAATCAGCTGTGAGGCCCAGTGCACACCAAAACCGCTAGCAGATCCGCAATATGCTAGCGGTTTTGGGAGCTGATTTCAGAGCGATTCTAGGTATGTTTAGAGAGGTTTTCTAAACATACCTAGCGGTTTTGGGTGCGTTTTTGTTTAGCAGATTTCATATATTGATACAGTAAAAGCTGTTACTGAACAGCTACTGTAACAAAAATGCCTGGCAAACCGCTCTGAACTAGCGTTTTTCAGAGCGGTTTGCGTTTTTCCTATACTTTACATTGAGGACGAAACGCTTCCGAAAACTGCATACGCGCAGCAGGAGGCGCGTTTGCGGCTTGGCAAAAACCGCAAACCGCCGGTGTGCACCATCCCATTGCAATACATTAGACAAGCGTTTTTAGAGGCGGATGCGGCCGGCGGATCGCTCCAAAAACCGCTCGGTGTGCAGTGGGCCTAAGGCCTGGTGCACACCAGAGGAGTTTTTCTGAGCGTTTTGAGTTTTTAAATCTGCTGCTCATGTTATCCTATGTGACTGTGCACACTGGAGCAATGAGGTTTTGTAAAAAACCTCCATAGCATTACATTGGGAAGAGCTTTTGAAACCTCTAGCGCCCAAACGCATAGGATAACATTAGCAGCAGATTTAAAAACTCAAAACGCTCAGAAAAACTCCTCTGGCGTGCACCAGGCCAAACAAAGAAATGTTTTTCTTTAAAGGTTATTATGATGTTGCTTATCTTTTAGAGCAGAGAGGAAGTTCTGAGTTCAGGTCTACTTTAAAGGGGCTCTACTGCACAGCTAGCAGTGGGCACCTTAGTCTTTATTTGATTTGAAGTCTGCTTTTTAAGGATCACTTTAGCATCAAATCAGGTGTCTGCTTTCATTTCATAACATTTATCAGCGATCTATCAGGAAGAATTTGACTAGCTAATTAGATAAGCTAATTTGATTAGCTAATATTAAAAAACAAAACCCTTCATTTGCATAATCTGCATTTCCTATACATGCTCCATAGTGCCTGGATTAAGTGAATCACTGGTAGCAGGAAAAAAGGGAGCTGGAGGCTAGTGGACGAAAAGGGCGCCACTATAGACTCTAATGCAATTATCATTAATACGGCAAAAAAGCAGAAAAAAGGGCGCTGATAAATGTCGTTAACAACATTAGAAGGTTACTGTTTTTTAACTATGTTATTGTTTTAGAAGCTTGCAACGTTATAGTTTTTGTCATATTATTTTGTTTGTATGTACAGATTTTACGTTATCAAAGATATTATCATTTCGGGGGCGTGGCTTGCTCATGGCGCGCTGAAGACGCTTCTTCTTTGAGCTTCCGCTCCACTCGCCCTTAGACCTAACCATTTGCCGTTATTAGCAACCCACACCCTGCCATAATGGGGAATAAGAAGAAAGAGAAGGAGAGCAGGGCCCTGGCCAGCGGCTCGGCGGCTCCCAAAGACCATATACAGCGATTTCTGAAGCCGCTAACCCGAGCGGCAAGTACCCCCAACATACCTAAGATGGCGTCTGACCATGAGCCACCAGACAAGGCCGCATCTCCGTCCTCGCCTACTCCCGCTCCGCCAAGAGTAAACAGTGCTCCCACGTCTCCGGCTCGCGTGGAGGATCCACTAGTAACTTCACCTAGATCTGCTAGCACCCAGGCATCTCCGGCCCGCTCAGAGGGAGCAGAGTCTTTCATCGAAGTGGACCTCCATGAGTACATCCGTACTCTACCCACTAAAGACGACCTCGAGAGGTATGTGAGCCGCATAGAGGAGACATACAAGAGGGAGCTGGAGGCGGTGAAGCAGGAGATCCGCCATATAGGCAACAGGGTGGAGAAGATCGAGAAGGACATAGATAATATTGAGAACACCTTAATAGTGCAACAGACCACGATAGACATGCACACCACGCAGATCTACAATATATTTATGAAAATGGATGACCAGGAAAACCGCCATCGGCGTAACAACTTAAGAATCAGAGGCCTGCCGGAATCCATCCAAACGGCGGATATCCCTCCCATGCTCCTCCGCGTCTTCAACAAGTTGCTGGACAAGCCACCGGACTCTCCAATCGAGATTGACCGCGCTCATCGCTCGCTGGGCCCGGTCACAAACAACCCGGACAGGCCGCGTGACGTAATCTGCCGCATCCATTACTATACACTGAAAGAGGCCATAATGGCGGCGGCCCGGAAGGCTGAAAACTTTGAGATCGACGGTATCAAAATATCTATCCTCGCAGACCTCTCCAGGCTCACTCTTCAACTGCGGAAGGCGGTAAAGCCACTACTAGAGGTACTACGCGACAAGCACATCCCTTACAGATGGGGATACCCATTCCAACTGCAGGTCAGCCATGCAGGGAAATCAGCATTCCTAACATCTCCGCATGACCTACAACGCTTTTGTGGAATCTTAAATATCCCCACTCCGGTTCTCCCAGAATGGCCCCTGGACCTCCCGCCAGACAAAGCCAAAGCTGACATAGGCCTCCCTCAGCGCCCGGCGTGGCACACCGCAACTCGTAGAAGAGGGAAAAAGAGAGGCATCGCCGAGAACACAGACACTGGGTGAGATAATTGCCTTTTATTTTCCCGTTGTCACTTCTCCCATATGTCGCAGTTCCTCTCTGAACTTCTACTACTTGAACTTTATTGTTTCCTCTTAAAGGCTGTGGCCTGTGGTCTCTGAGAGACAGTTGAGGGGTCCTTGCCCTCCTGCAGGCCAAGCTGCTCCAGGAACTTCTTCCCTTACTATTAACAACCCCGTTTTGACCAGCCTGGACCTATGGATACGTAAAATCGTATAATAGCATTATGATGCATGTCTGCTGGTTGTTATTACAGGCATATAATCTGTTCAGATACCCCCATGTTGGACTCCTAAAATGGTCTATACATAGCACCGGTATGAACTTCCTTCAGCCCTGTTTTCTCATTTTGCTGGATCAATACCACTAAATGCTACCAATGTCCCAAAGGTTATATTAGTGGGTTATAACCCAAAGTCTGAGGGGGTGGAGGGGCCTCAGTGCGACCTGGGCCTCCTCACCTCGCTAGATACACACCTGGCCATTGCCAGATATACTATAATGTTTATGTTACTTTATGTTTCTTATAGAAATGATATATGTATGTTAATCCCTATGTTGATATCCTATGTCTTGTTGATTTTCCCAACACCCCTTCAGGTACCTCTCCTATGCCTCATAAGCCATAGCTTAGGCAGCTTTTTCTCCCTATTACTGACTAATGCCCCACGGGCTGGTGTAATGTCCTCCTTATCCCTGTACCTCCTCACCTATGACTCTGGCTGCTAGTCATCATTTGAGGCCTTGTAAATGTGCTACGCTTAACGCAAAAGGGTTAAATGTCCCAACCAAAAGGTCGCAGATCCTATATAATATGCACAAGAATAACGTGAAAATAATTTTCTTACAAGAGACCCATTACCGTACAAATAGTATCCCTCAGGTTAAAAACAGATACTACACAACCTGGTTTCACAGCACCTTCCCTCTCTCCAAGTCGAAAGGAGTATCAATTGCATTTCACAAAAGCCTGCCTTTCTCGGAGGTGGAATCACTCTCTGACTCCCTAGGGAGATATCTTTTTTTAAGGCTCAAATTGGGTAATAAACATTTTACTTTAGCCTCAATCTATTCACCCAACCAAAATCAGGGGCAGTGGCTTCTACGTCTCCTCCCTAAGCTAGAGGCCTTTGCCAAAGGCCCAATTATTATAGGAGCTGATCTCAACCTATGCCTTAACCCCGATCTTGACTCCTCCACTGGCCACTCTAACATACCCAGGGGAGTCCTCCTCCGAGTAAAGGCTAAGCTAAACGACATGCATCTATCAGACTGTTGGAGAATCTTGAATCCCAAAAAAAAGGATTTTTCCTTTTTTTCTTCCCCACATGGGTCCTTCAGTCGTATTGACTATATCTTGATCTCCCATGGTCTGTTAGACAGGGCTCTTGATTCTGACATAGGAGTGAAACTCTGGTCAGACCACGCTCTGGTTTACTGCTCTCTGGATGTCCTACAGAACTCCAGGGGTGAATTCATATAGAGATTAAATAATAACTTACTCAAAGACCCGGATTGCTTGCAAGACACACGTAGAACCATTGCTGAATTTATCGCAAATCACGCAAATGATGAGACGCCTGAGGCAGTGAAATGGGAGGCCCTCAAATGCACCATTAGAGGTCTGTTTATATCCCATGGCTCTAGACTCAAGAGACTCAAAAGCGCGAAATTATCTAAACTACTGGCCAACTTAGCTTTATTGGAAGCTAAACATAAGGCAGAGAACAACAAACTTCCAAATACCACGGTAGAACTTGCTAAAACCCGACACCAAATCCTAGCCCTCCAAGATGAATACTCCCTTAAGCATCGAGAAAGACTCCAAAGCACACGTTATACACAAGCAAACAAATGTGGTACCGCTCTTGCACGTTACCTACACCCTAAGAATAACACGACCTTCATCCCCTCTATTTCTACCCACTCTGGGGGTATGAAACACAAGCCCACAGACATAGCAGAGGAATTCCGCGCCTTCTACCAATCGCTGTACAATATTCCAGGGAAATTTAACCACTTCACCCCCCAGTGCTAAATTTCTCCGTCCCTCTGCGCACCGCTTCACCCCCTCGGGACGGAGAAAGGCGCACTTGTTTGTTTACTGGCTGGGAGTGGGCGGGGAACTCTCGCGCACACTCCAGCCAGCCAGCACAGCAGGTTACTAATTGGATGTTAGGAACAAGCGTTCCTAAATCCAATTAGCCTCGCCGATTGCGAGTAGAATGAAGACGGCTTCAATCAAATGCCGTCTTCATTCAAAACAATGCAAGGTAAACAAACTTGCAGCCCGCGATCGCGCGCCCCCGCGACCCGTGCGCGCGCACACACCCCGGCTCTGCAGTACAATGATTGGTTATGGGGACTCTCCAGTCCCCAATAACCAATCATAGTACATCAGTACAGTAATGGAAGCAGCGCTGAAAGGGAAAAATCGCGCTGGTGTTTCAGGGGTAAAACCCCTCAGTTGTGAAATGGTTAAAGACCTAGGACGCTCTGCCCTAATAAAAAAGATTAAATCTTATATAAATGATACCAAGCTGCCCACCCTGTCTTCAGACAAGGTAGAGGAGCTCGAAAAAGATTTTCTGAAGCCGAGGTCCTTTCAGGAATTAGCTGCATGAAAATAAATAAAAGCCCAGGGCCAGACGGGTTCTCGGGAGCCTTTTATAAAACATTTTCCAAAGAGCTCGCACCTCTACTGACCTCTGCCTTTAACTCAATTTCACAAGACTCTCCTTTCCCAACACAAACTCTTCAAGCCCATATAGTAGTTATTCCGAAACCGGGCAAGGACCCTAACTCATGTGGCAGCTACCGACCTATCTCGCTCATCAATCTGGACGTCAAACTATATTCTAAAATCATAGCAGATAGACTTAGAGACTCCCTGCCCCATATTATCCACACAGACCAAGTGGGTTTCACACCTCTTAGAGAAGCAAGGGACAATACCCTAAAAACAATATCTCTGATTCACAAGGCCCATTTCAATAAGATCCCTATGTGTGTACTATCGGTCGACGCAGAGAAGGCGTTCGACAGGATCCATTGGGAATTCATGCGTGAATCTCTAATTCAGATTGGCATTGGCCCAAGCCTCTTGCAAAAGATCATGGGTTTATATAGATCCCCCTCAGCCCGGGTTCGTGTAAATGGAATCCTGTCGGACGCCTTCCACATAAACAACGGCACGAGACAAGGGTGCCCCCTATCCTCTCTTTTATATATTTTATGCATGGAACACTTTGCCAACGCATTAAGAGCTAATCCCGACATACGGGGAATCCAGATTGATGGGCGAGAGGCCAAACTATCGTTATATGCAGACGATTTGTTATTATACCTGTCCTCCCCACACATCTCCTTTCCTAACTTCCTTAAAGAAGCCGAAGTATTTGGCAATCTCAGCAATTTTAAAATCAAACTATCTAAGACGGAGGTACTAAACGTATCCCTTCCACCTTCTGAGATATCTACCCTCAAGAAGGCCCTCCCATTCAAATGGCATGTGGAGGCCATTAAATACCTAGGAATTATGATCCCAGCTGACCTATCAAACCTGTACAATTTAAACTTCCCACCCCTATTAGACAGAATACACAAAGATCTGCAATCCTGGGATAAATTGCACCTGTCCTGGCTGGGGAGAGTCAATGTCATTAAAATGGATATTCTCCCACGACTTCTATATGTGTTACAGGCTATTCCCATTTCGCTGCCTCGTACCTATATTAATTTGCTAGAGCGTAGAATTAGGAACTTCATATGGAATAGCAAAAAACCGAGAGTCCGATTCAAATTACTCCATAGACCAAAGGAGGAGGGAGGACTGGGCTTACCAGATATGAAGAGATACCATATTGCTGCTCAATTAATCTTGATATTAGACTGGTTCCATGGCAGGCAACAGAAACAGTGGGTCTCACTTGAAAAGGGTTCACAAGACCTCGACCAGAGAGCTCTACTCTGGTCCCCGAAATCTAAGCGCCTTCCCCACCAAACCCTGCCCTACTGGTCTGCAGTAATCTTATCCAAATGGGATGCATACTGTTCTCAATTTCAACTATCCACCATTCCAAGTCCTCTCACACCTTTACTGGACAATAGCGAGTTCGGAACAGGTATAGGTAGGAACTCATTCCTGGGACACGATAGAATTAAATGGCCGCAGGTTAGGCATATTACAACTAAATCTTCCTTACTCCCACCTGAACTCTGGAAAGCTAGCACACATACTCCTAACCCAGATTGGCTTACTATCTCCCAAGTAAGAACCTTTTACGCCTCCCTCCTACCTAAGGCTAGGATCCATAGAGCTCTCTCCTCGTTTGAACAATTGTGCTGTATGCAGGATAAACCCTCGCATATGCTGGCACAAGTCTACTCTATCCTTAATGCTTCCAATGGCGATGACTGCCTGCAGAAACTACAGGACACTTGGCACAGGGACCTAGGCAGAGAACTGGATAACGAAGAATGGGACAAAATTTTCGCCCTAGCGCATAAACTATCCCCATCCATAGATGCCCAGGAAAGAAACTTCAAAATCATCTGCAGATGGTACAAGGATCCAGCTAGATTGGCTAAATTCCAACCTTCCTCCTCAAACCTCTGTTGGAGATGTAGTAATGAAATAGGTGACTACTTCCACATTTGGTGGAAATGCAAACATATTCGCCCGTTCTGGTCAGATGTCTTCGATCTGCACGATCTTATTTACCTAACCCCTATGCCCTGTACCCCCGAGATAGCCTTGCTCTCTGCCATCCCGGGCTCCATCTCTAGGGCCAAAAAATCTATCTTTAGATATATCCTCATTAGTGCACGTCTCCTCCTTACTCGGAAATGGAAACAGCAGGCCATTCCCACTAAAGCTGAACTAATTGTGCAGGTCGATCATCTCAAAAGAATGGATGAACTAGTATTATCTGCCCAGAACAAAAATGACATTTTCGTTGCACGATGGGCTATATGGATTGATTTTTGCGATTCTGACAAGTGCTCCAATTACTTGTCGGGTTCTTCAGTACACCCCACATAACCATCCCCACAACTGTATTAGCGGACCATACTCCCTCAACACAATATCGCCCTAAGCTCCGCCTAGACTAATTAAATCACAATTCATGATAATGAGCTTATTTCCATGAGAATTTTGGTACCTTCCCCCGTCCTTATGTCTTTCCCCTCCCCTCCTTCCCCTCCACCTCCCCGCCCTAAGTGTCTATCCTCTAGACACAGGTCCATCCTTGCTCCCCCCTCCCTCCCTCCTTCTGTTTTCCCTCCCATCCCCTACTACACTTCTTACCGCAAACACCACTAACAGTCCTAGCTTGTATTATATTGGACTTATGTGAGTAAGCTTCGTTGTTAAGGTATTTAGCTGTTCGTTTTAAAGTGTACCACCTTGACTTTGCTCGTTTAAATTCTATTGCTCATACTCTTCGGGTGTACCACACACCAGATATGTACCTAATGTACCTGAGTATTCTTCATTCCAATGTATCACATGATGTGTTATGTTAACCTGTTTTGAAAAATTTCAATAATTTTGATTTTTGAAAAAAAAAAAGATATTATCCTTTCTATGTGTAAAAGGGTGTTTCTGCAGAGGGAGTGGTTAGGGTTAGGCACCACCAGGGGGAGTGGTTAGGGTTAGGCACCACTGGGGGGGTTGTTAGGGTTGGGCACCACCGGGGGGTTAGAGTTAGGCACCACTGAGGGGGGGGGTTGTTAGGGTAAGGCACCACTGGGGGGTGGTTAGGTGGTTGTTGAATTACGTAACGATTTTTAACGTTAATATATTTTCGTTATTATCTCCCATCTGTATTTAAAATGGTATTTATTGTTAGCCAAGTTCGACAATGATGTTTATCATTATTAAGATTTCGTTACCAACCGGCGCCATTTCGTTATCCAGCTAGGCCCTCTTTTCCTGGCGCCCTTTTTTTATGCACACGTATTACTGTATGTAAAGTTCACCAGGCCCATATCAGTCATTTGATTAATGAGTTGTTGTTTTCACCAGAGCGAGAGTTTGTGAGGAAAGACATACGGAAAGCTGAAATGTTGTTTCGAGCGCATCATGCATTTTCCCCGATAAATTATTAAATAACTTAATGGACAGTGCATTACACAAAAACTGGCAAATTACAGAATAATTTAACTGTTGCAAAGAAGCACAGCAACTCGCAGGACGTAAAACACTCCATTTTGACACAAAATGCCTGAAGCTAAAGCAATTAAGCCTGCAAAGTATCGCCGTCTGACATGAAGTGTATGTAAATTTGTCACTCATTGGCGAAGGGTTTGTAACAATCACAAGTAATGCTCACAATAAGCAAATCCATGTGGCATAAAATGTTTTTTGCTAGAGGTAGTCTAAAAAGAATGCTTATGTATCATTTAAGCATATTATCATAATACATATGGCATTCATCTGTGAGAAGGAGAAGAAACTTTGTAGGTCACGTATCCCAGGCTTTTTTTATTTGCATATCTATGCAGTGAGCCCTGCAGGACTGATGCAGAACATTTGGGCATCATCAGAAATGAATTTGCTTTGATTTTCTTATAGTGCAACCGAACTTGCAAATTACATATGCCTCACTGTGCTTCACTCTATACAGTCATACTGGAAAGGTTCATAGGACCAAGCCTAGATATGAGGCAAAACAATTTCCATGAGGGTCAGTGAAATGGGGGGGAGGGGGGAGACATGGCAGATGTTTTACATATCTTCTAATAGACTATATAAAATACATTTAGTAAAAGCTGTTAACCTACAATTTAAAGTTAAGTGGTTAATATGGATTTATATAGCGCGCCACTAGAGAATATGTTCTGTATATTGACATAACTAACTGTCCCTCGTGGGCCTCACAATCTTAGATTCCTATTATTATCTATGGTCAGTCTTGAGGGGAAGAGAGTTAACCAACCAGTATGTTTCTGGGTTGTGGGAGGATACTGAAGAGTCTGGAGAAAAAACACATAAACATGGGAGTGATACACAAACCCCATGTGTCCTGATCTCAGTTTTCAAACCTGGGATTCTAGACAAGAATCCTAGCAACTTAAACATTGTACCATCCAGTTAATAAAATATCTTGAACCCGCACGCATTCCAAAAATTCCATCCCAACTCCACATGACAGTCAGATAAATCCCTAGATCAACTCTCCCAATAATTACCTTGTAATTACTGGTAAAGTTAATTTTTAAATATTGATACTCATATCTGGGAAGAAAGAGGCCACCCCTCTCTAATAATTCATTACAAAAAATGAACAAAATACAAATTGAGGGTTTCTCGGCCTAGTAATCTGATGCATAAAACATAACGCGGAAGGTTCTGTTCGCGGAAAAGTTCACGAACCGCAATAGACTTCAATGGAGATGCGAACTTTGAAAAATAGAAAAAATTATGCTGCCCACAAAAGTGATGGAGAAGATAATTCAAGGGGTCTAACACCTGGAGGGGGGCATGGCGGAGTGGGATACATGCCCAAAGTCCTGGGGAAAAATCTGGATTTGACGCAAAGCAGCATTTTAAATCACATTGAATGCTACATTGCAGGCCTAAAGTGCTTTCAAACATCTTGCATGGGTATACATCAATCAGGGAGTGTAATTAGAGTTCTGCTTCACACTGACACACCAAACTCACTGTGTAACGCACCGCAAACAGCTGTTTGCGTAGTGACGGCCGTGCTGGACTGGTGCGCACCGTGGCCAGAGTATAGGCCGTGGCGTTTTTCTAGGCCATATGGTCGCCAGGCTGTGGTAGCTCAATGATAGAACAACAGTGACTGTCCAGCTGATCAAATTTGGTCTGACCACAATGAAGCAACTACCTTATTATCTTTTGTGTCCCACCCCCACCCGAGACACTCAAATAGCCGGCGGTCATTGCTTCATTGTGATACGCAAGCCCCTTCACCGCGGCAAGGTAATGATCACGAAGGGGGATGGGCACATGTACATGCCTTTTGTTTATTTGTTGCAGCCGCCCGCAGTGCAGCCAGAAAAATTAGGCAGGCATGTACACGCACCAGAAAAATTAGGGTAGTGGCCGCTGCTAGCAGCGGCCTTAAAAATTCAGGAATCCGCCTAGAATCATGGACCCTGTTGGTGGTGGCGGAGAAGGCAAGCGGCCTGCAGGCAGAGATGCTGTGTGTGGGGACTGACTTAGTCTTAGGTCGTGCAGTAGCCCTCCGTGATCCATTCCTCATTAATTTTGATAAAGGTCAGGTACTGAACACTGTCGTGACTTAGGCGACTTCTCTTCTCAGTAACTATGCCTCCAGCTGCACTGAAGGGCCTTTCTGACAGGACTCTTGCGGCAGGGCAAGAGAGAAGTTGTATGGAAAATTGGGACAGCTCTGGCCACAGGTCAAGCCTGCGCAACCAGTAGTCCAAGGGTTCATTGTCGCTTTTCGCAGTGTCTACATCCACACTTAAGGCCAGGTAGTCGGCTACCTGCCAGTCCAGGCGTTGGTGAAGGGTGGATCCAGAAGGACTATGGCGAGGAGTTGGACTAAAGAATGTCCGCATGTCCGACATCACCCTGAGATCGCTGGAGCGTCCTGTCCTTGCTTGCGTGGACTTGGGAGGAGGAGGGTTACTGCCAGTGGTACCTTGATTGCGTTGTGCAGCCACATCACCCTTAAACGCATTGTAAAGCATCATCGACAGCTTGTTCTGCAAGTGCTGCATCCTTTCCGCCTTCTGTTGAGTTGTTAACAGGTCCGCCACTTTATGCCTGTACCGAGGGTCTAGTAGCGTGGCCACCCAGTACAGGTCATTCCCCTTGAGTTTTATGATACGGGGGTCCCTCAACAGGCGGGACAACATGAAAGAGGACATCTGCACAAAGCTGGATGCAGACGTACTCTCCATCTCCTCTTGCTCTTCCTCAGTGACGGGACGCAACTCCTCTTCCTCTCCCCAGCCACGAACAATACCACTGGAACATGGAGCAACAGAAGCCCCCTGTGACGGCTGCCGCGGTTGTTCTTTTTCCGCCGCCTCTTCCTCCTCCACAGAAACACCTTCCTCATCATCACCATCATCAGAGTCCGACTCCTCTCCTTCCCCACACGACTCTTCTTCTTCCTCCTCCTCCTCCTCCCCCCTCTTTGCTGCCGCAGGTGTTGTGGAAACATCGGGTTCGGGTGTAAATGGCTCCCACGACTCCTGCTGCTGTAACTGTTCTCGTTCACGCTCCTCCACAGCTGTATCCACCACTCTACGCACGGCACGCTCCAGGAAGTAGGCGTAGGGGATCAAGTCACTGATGGTGCCCTCATCGCGACTCACCAGTTTGGTCACCTCCTCAAAGGGCTCCATGACCCTGCATGCATTTTGCATCAGTGTCCAGTTGTTGGGCCACAACATCCCCATCCTCCCAGATTGTGTCCTTGTACTGTAATGATACAGGTACTGGGTGACGGCTTTCTCCTGGTCTAGCAGGGGAGAGAACATCAGCAGGGTGGAATTCCAGCGAGTCGGGCTATCGCAAATCAGGCATCTCGCCGGCAAGTTGTTTCTACGCGGAATGTCCGCAAAGCGTGCCATGGCCTTGTAAGAGCGCCTGAAATGCCCACACAACTTCCTGGCCTGCTTCAGGACGTCCTCTAAGCCTGGGTACTTGGACACAAATCTTTACACGACCAGATTCAGCACATGTGCCATACAGGGTATGTGTGTCAGCTTTCCCAAATTCAACGCAGCAATGAGATTGCTGCTGTTGTCACACACCACGTTGCCGATCTCAAGCTTGTGCGGGGTCAGCCATTGCTCCACCTATTTGTTAAGAGCAGCCAGGAGAGCTGCTCCAGTATGACTCTCCGCTTTCAGGCAAGACATGTCGAACACTGCGTGACACCGTCGTACCTGGCATGCAGCATAGGCCCTGAGGTGCTGGGGCTGTGTAGCTGGAGAGGAGATCGCGGCACCAGCCAAGGAGGAGGAGGAGGATGATGACAGCGAAGCGGTGGTAGCAGGTGGAGAGGAGGTGGCTGGAGGCCTGCCTGCAAGCCGTGGAGGTGTGACAAGTTGGTCCGCTGCGCAGCCACGTACTCCCTGCTTGCTGCCATCGGTCATCAGGTTGACCCAATGGGCTGTGTATGTAATGTAGTGGCCCTGCCCGTGCTTGGCAGACCAGGCATCCGTGGTCAGGTGGACCCTTGACCCAACGCTGTGTGCCAGAGATGACACCACTTGCCTCTCAACTGCACGGTACAGTTTGGGTATGGCCTTTTGTGAAAAATAATTGCGGCCTGGTATCTTCCACTGCAGTGTACCAATGGCCACAAACTTACGGAAAGCCTCCGACTCCACCAGCTTGCATTGTAATAGCTGGCGAGCTAATAGTTCCGCCACGCCAGCTGTCAGACGCCGGGCAAGAGGGTGACTGGCAGACATGTGCTTCTTACGCTCAAATACTTCCTTCACAGACAGCTGGGTACTGCTGTGGGCAGAGAAGAAGGAACCGCTGAAGGGAAGAGGCGGTGTGGAGGAGGGTGGCTGTGAAGGTGCACGGGAGAAAGTGGATGAAGACGATGCACCTGAAGGAGGAAGAGGAGAAGGAGGGTGGCTTGTCTTTTGAGGGGTGCTGCTTTTCCTCAGGTGTTCTTGCCATAGCTGTTTGTGCCTTCTCTCCAGGTGCCTTCGTAAGGCACTTGTCCCTACGTGAGAGTTGGCCTTTCCACGGCTCAATTTTTGCTGGTAGAGACAACAGATGGCTTTGCTCCGATCTGAGACACAAACGTGAAAAAATTTCCAAACCGCTGAGCCCCCCTGGGGTGATGGCGCTACGGTGGCATCAGCAGCTGACGTTGAAGGGCATGTTGGCTGGCTGGTCATAGCTGGCGATACAGGGCGCCGGACACTGCCCCCAGCTGTTTCGGAGGACGAGCTCCCTCTGCTTCTATCATGGAGTCGTCTACTCCTACTCCTCTCTGACTCCCCCTCTGAACTGTCCCCCTGGTCATCTCCTCTACCGGGAACATATGTGGTATCCGTATAATCGTCATCATAATCCTCCTGGCCAGCTTCAGTTTCCTCAGACACCTCCTCAACTGCACCAACTTCAGGTGGTTCATCATCCCCCTCCTCACACGATACGTCCATACTATCGCCACCTAACTCAGACGTATGAGGTGGTGTACCTGCACCTTCTTCTTGTTGTTGCAGTAGTGGCTGTGAATCAGTGATTTTACCACCACCACCAAATAACTCCTGCAAAGTGTCAAATGCAGCGGATGTGGTGCTTGTACTAGCGCTGGTGGCACTGACTGCGGGAGATGAGGTCTTCTGTGTTAAATACTCAACCACGTCCTCACAATTTTGGGACGTGATGGCACGTGCCTTCTTCTGAGCACTGTATTTTGGGACAGGTCCGCATGAAATCACAGCAACACCACCTCGCACAGACCTGCCAGTGCCTGGTGGTCTTCCTCTGGGTCTGCCTCTACCTCTTCCTCTACCTGGTTTGTCCATTTTGTCCATCTCAAGTGGATGCTAGGTATATGCAGTGAGGTGGGTTCACTCAACACAACAGGTAGTAGGATGCAGTAAGCTGGGTTCACTGAACAGTAAAGGTACTTAGATGCAGTGAGGTGGGTTCACTCAACACAACAGGTAGTAGGATGCAGTGTGCTGGGTTCACTGAACAGTAAAGGTACTTAGATGCAGTGAGGTGGGTTCATTCAACACAACAGGTAGTAGGATGCAGTGAGCTGGGTTCACTGAAAAGTAAAGGTACTTAGATGCAGTGAGGTGGGTTCACTCAACACAAAAGGTAGAAGGATGCAGTGAGCTGGGTTCACTGAACAGTAAAGGTACTTAGATGCAGTGAGGTGGGTTCACTCAACACAACAGGTAGTAGGATGCAGTGAGCTGGGTTCACTGAACAGTAAAGGTACTTAGATGCAGTGAGGTGGGTTCCCTCAACATAACAGGTAGTAGGATGCAGTGAGCTGGGTTCACTGGACAGTAAAGGTACTTAGATGCAGTGAGATGAGTTCACTCACCACAACAGGTAGTAGGATGCAGTGAGCTGGGCTCACTGAACAGTAAAAGTACTTAGATGCAGTGAGGTGAGTTCACTCAACACAAAGCTAGGTATATGCAGTGATGAGGTGGGTTAAGTAAACACAACAGGTACTGCAGTATATGCAGTACTGGGTAGTACAATGTGCAGCTCCCTGTCACACACACAGGTAGTCACTGAATGTCCTGGGCTGCTGGCAGTGGCACACACACACTAGCAAGTGCAAGGCTGTGCATGCAACAAAAGTGTCAGTTTGACACACAGAAAAAAAAAGTACAGGATGAGCTCTGAAAAGAGCTATTGAGGGGTGCTATAAAAGCAATAACAATCAGCCAGGAGCAAGATAAGCAGCCAAGAGCCTAACTAATCTGTCCCTAGAAGAACAAGTCTGCAGCAGCTGTCCCTACTCTGTCTCTAGCAGGCACACGAGTGAGGCTAATGGCCGCCGGAGCCTGCCTTATATAAGGGGGGGTGGGGCTCCAGGGCTTAGTGTAGCCTGAATGGCTACAATGTGCCTGCTGACTGTGATGCAGAGGGTCAAAGTTGACCCTCATAGTGCATTATGGGGCGAATCGAACTTCCGCAAAAGTTCGCCTGGTGCAGGCGAATGCGAACCCCCAAAGTTCGCCTGGAACCGTTCGCAGGCGAACCGTTCGCTACATCTCTAATAGTAATGTTGATAAATAGTTGTACAAGTGATACAGCATAAAAAAGGCATACATTCCAAAAAGTCGCTACCTATTTTAGGCGCACCATTAAATAACGACATTACTAGCAATATTGGTAAATAACAATTTAAGGGCAAAGTTAAATAACAAAAACAATAACAAAAATGGTAAATAACAATTTAATTGCAGTATCACATTCAGTAAATTTAACAATAATGTTGAACTTAACCTCTCCTACACAGAACCCTCCTCTGGTGGTGCCTAACCCTAAGACCCCCACTGGTAGTGCCTAACCCTAAGACCCCCGCTGGTGGTGCCTAACCCTGAGACCCCCCTGGAGGTGCCTAACTCTACTACTGCTGCTGGCGGTGCCTAACCCTAAGACCCCCCTGGAGGTGCCTAGCCCTAACACCGCTGCTGGTGGTCCTTAACACTAAGACCCCCTTGGTGGTGCCTAACCCTAAGACCCCCCCCTAGTGGTGCCTAACCTTACCACTTTCTGATCCCCACTAATAATAATATGATCAGTTTCAATTTAATTGCAGCCGCCCGCTAAATAGAGTAACGGCTTTCTATATTACGATAAATAACAATTGCACCCACATATATCAATAAGTAACAATTGTCCCAATTTTTTACCACAACTTTTTCGACTGCTCCTTATAAAAAGTTTTTAGTACACGTTGGTCATAATATCAATAGTCTAATGCACGTTTTGCGACCTATGATCAAGTCACTTCCTCAGAGGCAAACATTCTTTTTTAGTTCATGGTTCGTGAATACAGGACGTTTTATAAAAGCATCTGCTGCATTGAAAAACTGAGACATACAGAATATATAGTTAATCAATCAAATATTTCAATCCATCAAGTACTTAAACAACAAGCACAGCTTAAAGAGAAACTCCGACCAAGAGTTGAACTTTATCCCAATCAGTAGCTGATACCCCCTTTTACATGAGAAATCTATTCCTTTTCACAAACAGACCATCAGGGGGCGCTGTATGACTGATATTGTGGTGAAACCCCTCCCACAAGAAACTCTGAGTACGTACTCCTGGCAGTTTCTTGTCTGTGAACCTTGCTGCATTGTGGGAAATAGCTGTTTACAGCTGTTTCCAACTGCCAAAAAAGCATGCAGCAGCTACATCACCTGCCAACAGTAAAAATGTCATCATGTAATAAAAGTCAGAATGTAAATCAGGGATTTAAAAGATATTACAATGAGCAAACACTGACTAAATCATTTATACATAATTATTGCAAAAATGAAGCACTTTTTTATTACATTATTTTCACTGGAGTTCCTCTTTAAGGCAATATAGCCTCTGGAGATTAGTGAATTTATAACAAACCATATGCACTTACAAGAAAAACCATATACAGCCACATCTAGTTATCTATGGCACGTGGGCTGACAGGATGATAAAAACGTGCTGAGCTCCTGAAGCGAATTGCCACTCAGGCTGTAGTGGAAAAAGCTGAGCCCGATCAGGTCTGTGCTACTGCACAGGTGTAGTTGGCTTGCGCAGGAGCAGTAGCATGGACCCATTCAGGCTTGGCTTTTTCCGCCACAGTCAGATCGGGTCTGAGCTACTGTACATGTGTGAGTAGTTGACAAGGGTCGATAAGCAGTTTTGAGGCGGGGACAGTGCTGCAATGGCCAGTGGAGGAGGATGGGGGTAACCTTTTTAGGATTCAGAGGCTTTTCTCTGCCAAGGTGAGCACTCATTTGGGGCCCTTTTTCACTTTTTTTCCTCCTTCCAGTTCCTTTCTAATTATTTGTCTTGTTAAAGGAATATTGTGCTGCAGGAAGAGGCAGACTATCAGCAGCTGGTCCTCCCTGCTTTTCCCTCCCCCTGCTGTCTGGAGGTGCACAAAGGTCAATGATGACTCATGATGACCTGACAACAAGGTGAGGGAAAGGCAAGGAGGAACAGCTGCTGTTAGTCTGCCTCTTCCTGCAGCCCAATATTCGTCTAACAAGACAAATAATTAGAAAGGAGCTGGAGAGAGACTGCACAGCTTTTTCAACACAAGAGAGGTAAAAAAAAAAAGATTTGTACTAATTAAAGGAACATATCAATTCATTTAAATTGCAATCAGAAAAAAGGGCCACAGAACCCCTTTAAGAGATTGGCTTGTATTGATACCATGCTGTGTATGTATATATGTCTATCTGCATTGGTTGGTTGGGAGTGACACAAGTTGCATTGCTTGGAGCACCACATAAGTCAGAAATGGATCTGCTGTCAGCTGCTGGTTGGCTAACCTTTCAGCAAACCTGGCTACAATGTTATGTGCCACTGTTGAGAGTGTTATTCATACTCTTCCCACCTTTTAGCAGCCCATTTTTAATAAAAATCAAGATCAGTGTGGTAGGTTTACTCCTGCTTTTCTAATGATCTCCAGCCCAGGTGAACATTAGGAAACCGAGATCTATATATTTCTCCGCTTTTCAGCTGCCACTAGAACAATGTATTTTTTTTTCATGCAATTATGTTCTAATTTCAATCTCAGAATTCACTTTGTAGGTTTTAATATGGGTTGCTGTCATATGATAATAAAACCATGGGCTTGCTGTCATGTCAGTCAGTGCGTAGAATTACATCTGCAAATAGTGCTAATAATACACCCTGACTTGCAAGTGACAAACTCACAGTTTGATATATTTTGGATACCAGTTACTCTAGCACAATTTTCACTTACTTGTAAATATCCTTGCAATGTATTGAAAACAAGAACCTTTTTGGGCTCATTAAAGCCACAGAATATATGTCATAAAGGTAGCACGTTCATTGAATCATTAACTGACTGGAGGTTCACATTATTCCTATTATCCTAGCATTAGCCCCTTGTCAACAATGATCCAAATAATTTGCGTACCTGCTGCAATGCGTTTCAGGCCCCTTGCACAACTGTATACTGCATCGCACCGCGTTAATCTTCCTCGGCGCTTCCTGGCTGCAAGGGCCATGCAAGTTTATGGAGACTCTCACACTTCACACGATACGCCGGAAGTATCCCAATAACCGCAATGCTGACGCAAAGGCTGCAGCGTGTTACCACATGATCTGTGCTATCCCACAAATTATACAGTAATGCAAGTCGATGGGCTACACAGTCAGTGTGCACGATGTGTGACGCGGCATGCATGCGCGTAACAGTTAGAGATGGGCCGAACCCGTGGAAAAGTTCGCGAACCGCAATAGACTTCAATGGTGGTGCGAACTTTGAAAAATATAAAAAATTATGCTGGCCACAAGAGTGATGGAAAAGATGTTTCAAGGGGTCTAACACCTGGAGGGGGGCATGGCGGAGTGGCATACATGGCCAAAGTCCCGGGGAAAAATCTGGATGTGACGCAAAGCAGCGTTTTAAGGGCAGAAATCACATTGAATGCCAAATTGCAGGCCTAAAGTGCTTTCAAACATCTTGCATGTGTATACATTAATCAGGGAGTGTAATTAGAGTTCTGCTTCACACTGAAAGACCAAACTCACTGTGTAACGCACCGCAAACAGCTGTTTGCGTAGTGACGGATGTGCTAGACTGGAGCGCACCGTGGCGAGAGTGTAGGCCGTGGCGGTTTTCAAGCCCATATGGTCGCAAGGCTGTGGTAGCTCAATGATAGAACAACAGTGACTGTCCAGCTGATCAAATTTGGTCTGACCACAATGAAGCAACGACCTTATTATCTTTTGTGTCCCACCCCCACCCGAGACACTCAAATAGCCGGCGGTCAATGCTTCATTGTAGTGAGGTGGGTTCACTCAACGCAACAGCTAGGTATATGCAGTGAGGTGGGTTCACTGAACAGTGAAGGTAGTTAGATGCAGTGAGCTGGGTTCACTGAACACAACAGGTAGTTAGATGCAGTGAGGTGGGTTCACTCAATACAACAGCTAGGTATATGCAGTGAGGTGGGTTCACTGAACACAACAGGTATTTAGATGCAGTGAGCTGGGTTTATTCAACACAAAGCTAGGTATATGCAGTGATGAGCAGGGCCGGATTTAGGCCAAGGCCACCTAGGCCATGGCCTAGGGCACTACAGGAGCAAGGGCACCAAAGCATCAGACTAAACTGGTGCAGCATTTGCATGTTTGCAAATGCTGCAAAGAAGGGAGATCAGGCTAGCGTCTGACTGTGATACTCTGCTGCTAGCCTCCTGTGCAGCAATCACCTTGCTCTCTGTGCACGTTTGCATTGTGGCTGGTGACTATAGACTTGGGCAGCATTGGAGACAGAAAGGAAGAGGAAGATTCTGCACTGGAGCTGAGTGGAGAAATGAGTGACACTGATGGCTGCTGCCGTGTGAAGGTAAGCTGGCTACCTATACTGAAGGGGGTGAAGGGGAAGGAGGGATTAAGGGAGTCATCTGGCTACCTATACTGAAGGGAAAGGGGGAGGAGTCATCTGGCTACCTATACTGGAGGGAAGGGGGAGGGGTCATCTTGCTACCTATACTGGAGGGAAGGGGGAGGGGTCATCTTGCTACCTATACTGGAGGGAAGGGGTAGCGGTCATCTTGCTACCTATACTGGAGGGAAGGGGAGGGGTAATCTCGCTACCTATACTGAAGGAGGGCGGCTGGTGACAGTGGCCTAGGGCGGTAAAGAGTACAAATCCGTCCCTGGTGATGAGGTGGGTTAAGTAAACACAACAGGTACTGGGGTATATGCAGTACTGGGTAGTACAATGTGCAGCTCCCTGTCACACACACAGGTAGTCACTGAATGTGCTGGGCTGCTGGCAGTGGCACACAAACTATGAATTAGCAAGGCTGTGCATGCAACAAAAGTGTCAGTTTGACACACAGAAAAAAAAAGTACAAGATGAGCTCTGAAAAGAGCTGTTGAGGGGTGCTATAAAAGCAATAATAATCAGCCAGGAACAAGTTAAGCAGCCAAGAACCTAACTAATCTGTCCCTAGGAGAACAAGTCTGCAGCAGCTGTCCCTAGTCTGTCTCTAGCAGGCACACGAGTGAGTGTAATGGCCGGCGAGCCTGCCTTATATAAGTGGGGTGGGGCTCCAGGGCTTAGTGTAGCCTGAATGGCTACAATGTGCCTGCTGACTGTGATGCAGAGGGTCAAAGTTGACCCTCATAGTGCATTATGGGGCGAATCGAACTTCCGCAAAAGTTCGCCTGATCCAGGCAAACGCGAACCACCAAAGTTCGCCTGGAACCATTCGCCGACGAACCGTTCGGCCCATCTCTAGTAACAATGGGAATCCCAGTAACATACTTCCTTCCCAGCAGGAAGGCTGTGTAATAACATTGCCTAGGCTAAGCATCTCTGGGAGGATGGGGCCACATGCCAATGTACAGCAATATATACTGTAGAAATCAAAAGTGTTTCTGATACTTAAACCAGGATAGTTAATGTAAAATTGGGTATTCTGAATAATGTATCACATTTAATTATATATTGTTAAGGTTTCTCTTTGAAGGACTATAAATGTTTTGCAGCTCTTTTCACTTTTCACCCTTCATGGATATGTAAAGATGAAAAAGACATGATGCATCCTTCAGCAACATCAGGTAGCCACTGTACACACAACAGATGAGAGATGAGCAAAGGATCATAGGCCGAATTTATCAGGGATGAGCAGAAATTTCGCCAGTGCGAATTTATGCATCGCAGTTCGCATCTACGCATCGTAGTTCGTAGGTGAAGTTTCAAAACTAAGCTTACGAATTTACGCGTAGCGAATTACCGCTACGCGTAGCTCACGACCACTGTGCGTAGTTAAAGTGTACCTTAAGTGTCCCAAAAAAATTGAGTTTTACTCACCTGGGGCTTACCTCAGCCCCCTGCAGCTGATCGGTGCCCACGACGAGTCGCTCTGATGCTCCGGGTCCCGCTGGCGGCCACTTCCGGTTTCGCCATCAGGACCCGTCAGACTGGGGAACGCGGCTGATACTACACGTTCCCGGCTAATTTTCCGCGTGCGATTGTATGCTTACAAATGTATGCATTAGAAAGGGGAATGTACGCATAGAAGGGGTCCCGGTATAAGCATTTTAAAAAAAGGAATTCATGCGTAAAATTTTCTGCATGCGGGCATAACAATCTGCATACACTACGCTTCGTACTACGAGTAATTGCGTATTTTAACGCGTAGTCTACAAAATGCATATGAAGCGAATATTTGATTTCGAAGCCGTAGTTTGGAGAAGCGTAATTGTATAAAACTACACGTATTTCCAGCGTAGCGAAGTTGGCTGACTACGAACATCCCTGGAATTTATGTAGTGTGTGTATGTTGCTTTAGCCATCAATCCAGGTCCATTATACTGGTATTGGAATTTATGCAACTATTTGGATCTTAGAAAAAAAAAATTTTCTTTTTGCAAAAATTTGACAAAAGCAGGGCCGGGACAAGGTCCACCACCAACAGAGGCTGTGCTGCCTAAGTACACCCCTCCTCTATCTGCCACATCTATGTCACTAAAATAGATTTGTGGCCAGTCTCTCCCTGTTATTGTTCTTCTTAACAGGGTGGTGTTCATAGTGAGCTGCTCCATAGGACTACATTTGGCATGCATACAGTTTTCATCAGTAGTAGAGATCACTTGAAGTCTTTTTGTTGCTATGGGTTTTTAGGTAGCCAGGTGTATGTGCCCCAGTATAGGTAGCCACTTGTAGGTGCCCCCAGTATAGGTAGCCAGGTGTAGGTTCCCCCAGTATAGGTAGCCAGGTATAGGGGCCCCAGTATAGGTTCCCCCAGTATAGGTAGTTAGGTATATGTTCCCCCAGTATAGGTAGCCAGGTATAGGTGCCCCCAGTGTAGGAAGCAAGGTATAGGTGCCCCCCATATAGGTGGCCCCTGTATAGGTAGCCAGGTACAGGTATACGGGCCCCCAGTATAGGTAGCCAGGTGTAGGTTCCCCCAGTATAGGTAGCCAGGTGTAGGTTCCCCCAGTATAGGTAGCCAGGTATAGGGGCCCCAGTATAGGTTCCCCCAGTATAGGTAGTTAGGTATAGGTTCCCCCAGTATAGGTAGCCAGGTATAGGTGCCCCCAGTGTAGGAAGCAAGGTATAGGTGCCCCCCATATAGGTGCCCCCTGTCTTTTTGTTGCTATGGGTTTTTAGGTAGCCAGGTGTATGTGCCCCAGTATAGGTAGCCACTTATAGGTGCCCCCAGTATAGGTAGCCAGGTGTAGGTTCCCCCAGTATAGGTAGCCAGGTATAGGGGCCCCAGTATAGGTTCCCCCAGTATAGGTAGTTAGGTATAGGTTCCCCCAGTATAGGTAGCCAGGTATAGGTGCCCCCAGTGTAGGAAGCAAGGTATAGGTGCCCCCCATATAGGTGCCCCCTGTATAGGTAGCCAGGTACAGGTATACGGGCCCCCAGTATAGGTAGCCAGGTGTAGGTTCCCACAGTATAGGTAGCCAGGTATAGGGGCCCCCAGTATAGGAAGCCAGGTATAGGTGCCCCCATATAGGTAGCCAGTTATAGGTGCCCCCTGTATAGGTAGCCAGGTACAGGGGCCCCGAGTATAGAAATCCAGGTGTAGGTTCCCCTAGTATAGGTAGTCAGGTATAGGCTCCCCCAGTATAGGTAGCCAGGTGTAGGGGCCCCAGGTATAGGTTCCCCGAGTATAGGTAGCCAGGTATAGGTTCCCCCAGTATAGGTAGCTAGGTATAGAGGCCCTCAGTGTAGGAAGCCAGGTATAGGGGCCCCCCATATAGGTAGCCAGGTATAGGTGCCCCCTGTATAGGTAGCCAGGTACAGCTATAGATGCCCCCAGTATAGGTAGCCAGGTGTAGGTTCCCTCAGTATAGGTGGCCAGGTATAGGGTCCCCCAGTATAAGAAGCCAGGTATAGGTGCCCCCCTATAGGAAGCCAGTTATAGGTGCCCCCTGTATAGGTAGCCAGGTACAGGTATAGGGGCCCCCAGTATAAGAAGCCAGGTATAGGTTCCCCAATAAAGGAAGCCAGGTATAAGTGCCCCCAGATTTCATTCAGACACTTCATATTCTCCTACATCTTCAAAACATACTGATAAATCAACTGGTTTCCCCCCAAACAATCCTATAGTGAAAATATTAGTCTATAACTCTGGGGGCAGTCAGTTAAATGACTATGTACTCTGTAAAGTGACTGGTGGTATTACTGTGCTGGCCTAGCTGGTGGTGATGCTGAGGGGCCTGGCTGGTGGCAGGGCTGTGTTGGCCTGGCTGGTGGTGATGCTGAAGCCTGGCTGGTGGTGATATTGTGCTAGCCTGGCTGGCAGTTATGCTGCAGTGATGTTGGGCTCAGGGCTGACTGGCTGGAATGCTGTGCGGGGATCCACAATTGCCCACCAGCAGCAGGGTCGGATTTGTACATTTTACCACCCAAGGCCCACTATCAGGGATGCTCATCCGGATTCTGGATATCCGGTAACTCGGATATCCGAACTTTTTTCAGCTATCCGATTCGGATTCCAGATTTTTTTTCAAATCCGGATAGCTATCTGTGGATATTTGGGCGCATAACGCAGATATCTGCGGATATCCGCGGAGATGACGTCCTGGAGCAAATCAGAGGGCTCCCAGCAGAAGCCCTAGCAACCAATCACAGATGGGAATCCTGGCCAGCCCCACCTGACCACATTGAGCCAATCAGAGGGCTCCCAGCCTAAAACCTGGCACCCAATCACAGAAAGAAACACTGGCCAGCCCCCCTGTATAAAAAGGAGGGCTGCCATGGTGAGACATATCGTCCTTTGCTTGTGAATGCTCACTGAGAGACATGTGCCAGTGCTGCTGGCCTAGCAAGGGCTGTACACAGTAATAAACCTAAAGCTGTTCAGTGATTAACCCCTTCACTATCACTACACTATTGTTGAATTGTTAATTAGCTTGATTTCATAGTGTGACAGTCAGAGTGTGTGCTCCAGTGCTGCTGCAGCTGCTATATGTCTGTGTGTGTGTTGTGCACAGACCAGGCCAGCTGCTGTCTGCTGGCCAGCTATTTGCCTTAGCTAGCTACAGTTTAGGTTAGGGATTAGGGAATAGCATTACTGTGTAATTGTGTAGTTAGTACTGTAGTACTGCAGTCAGTGCTAGTAGTTGTTAGAGTAGTAGTACAACTGTGTTAGCTTACTACAGATCTTCTGTGCTGCTGAGCAGTCCCAGTGTGACAGTTAGAGTCCTCTCCCCCACATTTTGACTGTCACTCGGCACGTGGCCCTTGGCACATGGCACTTTGCCCTTGGCACGTGGAATGTGACACTTTGCACTTGGCATGTGGCACGTGGCACTTGGCATGTGTCATGTGGCACGTGGCATTAGGCACGTGGCACGTGACACGTGCCAAGTGACATGTGCCAAGTGCCACGTGCCAAGTGACACATGACACGTGCCAAGTGCCACATGCCACATCCGGCATGCTCCTGGCACACGTTACACCTGCTGCTGCTGCACTGCTCTGCTCCTGCTGCCTGTGCAGCTCCCACCGCCAGGGTGCCACAGGCCACTGATACCACCTATATTATAGAGTAGTAGTACTACTGTGTTAGCTTACTACAGATCTGCTGTGCTGCTGAGCAGTGCCAGTGTGACAGTTAGAGTCCTCTCCCCCACATGTTTGACTGTCACTCGGCACGTGGTGTCACGATTCCGCGAACGCCATTGCGGCAAGCGCATGTAATTGCGCACAAAATCGGTTCTGGAGTACCCCTTTAAATGCATTAGCCTGCTTTTAGAAAAAATGAGTGTTCTTTCAGCTCACCAGCCCTGCAATGGGGAATGTGAGCTGCTTGATTGCACTTCCTGACGATCCCCAATAAAACCAACAATGCTGGGGAGAGAAAAGAGTCTTTTGCCCAGCCATCCTGTACCATCACGGATTTGGGCTGGATGATAAAAGGATTAATACCTATTCCACAGAACTTTCCAGAATTGGACTATATATCTCTGTGGGACCTACCGCAAAGGACACGGTAACTTGACAAACTGCTCAGACTGTAATCAGCTATTATTTTCATATTGAACTCTTATTATTTCTGTATCAAATTGTTTCTATTGCTATATTTTGTTTTGCATTATTTCTTTAAATAAACGATTTAAAAATCGTTCGTCTAAGTGCTGTTCTGAAACAAATCTCCGCCAAAAGAATTCACATCTTCAGAGAGACATGTTACCATAACTGTTTTGATATTAAATATTGTTAGTTTCGCTATCTCTAGAAAGGTTGTCTAATTAACCCTTTTTTCTACAGGATTTAGCTAGAGTTAGAATTAGCGCATTCGCACGCTTTTATTGCGGATTGGTGGCAGCGACCTGGCCTCTATATGAGAGCACAGATTGTATCGATTGTATATACAATCGAAATTGGACTGTGTGTGGACTCACCAACCAATCCAAAAGGTTACTTTGCCTGCAGTTCTGACTGTCTTCAGGATTCCCTCAGGGTCTGAGGCTTTATGGTAAACTGCAGCAAAGGGAACAGGAATTGGTGGGTGACTGTGCATACGTCACATTGGTAGGCAGCGGTGGGGCGGAGCCCAAATTGCTGTTAGTTTTTGCAGTTGTTTGGAGATCATTTTCAGAACAATAGAACATTGTTATTTAAGTAACTGTTCTACAGAGCTTAAGCTCTGAGCACATAGACCATAGACGGTGCATCTTGATATAGCATAGAACCAGATTATTACAGTTTTTATTTGGCTATGTCTGAGCAAGTCAATTACCAAAACATGTCCTTGCCCGACCTACAAAACCTTTGTCAGGCTCGGGGCATCGATTATCGGGGAAAACCCCAAGCTACACTGAGGACCATCCTCATGGAAGCCGATGGCCAGGTGATTGATGTCTTGCCACAATCCAGTCCAGAGAGACAGGATTCTCCTGAGCCGGAAAGTGCTGATGTTGCAGACACAGCTCAGGAAACTGAAAGTACCCACAGGGACTTTGAGGCACCCAGAAATGCGGCAGATGACCCTCACAGAGGGACCGACAGCCCTGTTCCATCCCTCCCTGTCTCTGATCCAGTGGAACAGCAGCTGCTGCAGCACCTGAGAGACACTGGCGACCAGGCATACCTGCAGTTCCTTCTCCAGTCCCGGAGAGAGGAGCGACAGTTCCAGCTCCAGAGAGAGGAGTTGCAGCATAAGCGTTCCCTTGAACTGGCCCGGATGAGACAGGCAGAGCAGTCTTCCACCCCTAGCCATCTTCTTGCAGGGGGTACACCGATGCCTGTGCCTGTGACCCCCAAAGCAAAATTTCCTGTCATGGAAAAGGGGGTGGACATTGATCTCTATCTGCGGTCATTTGAGAAAGCGTGCCGACAGTTTCGCATCCCAGAGGCACAGTGGGCCATCCATCTGACACCCCAGCTGACTGGTAAAGTGCTGGATGCCTATGCCGAGATGCCCACCGATCAAGACTGTGATTATAAAGCTATCAAGGAGGCTATAATCGCTAAGTTCCAGTTAACTCCTGAAGTTTACCGGAAAAAGTTCCGTGCCCTGCAGAAGGCACCCACAGACTCTCACACAGATGTGGTTAGCCGTCTGGGCACCACCTTCCATCAATGGGTTCGAGTCCTTAAAGAAAAGACTTTTGAAGCTATTGCGGATCTGATGATCCATGATCAGTTCCTCGCTATATGTGCTGCAGATGTGAGGCAGTTTGTGTTGGAGCGGAAGCCTCCATCTGCCAAAGAAGCTGCTGAGCTGGCAGACATGTTTGTTGCCACCCGGGTGCCGGATCTTCGCAAACCCGCGGCCCCGGAGACCCGCAGACCGGCGGTACCAGATACTCGAAAATCCCTGGTACCTGACGGAGACAGAGCCCTGTCCCAGAACTGGAGAGAAGGCAGGCCTGCTGGCCCTGGGAACCGTGAGGCAAGGAAGCCCTGTTGTGAGCTGTGTCGCAGGTCGGGACACACCCAGCAAAACTGCTATGCAAAGAAGTCAGCCCAGCCATCTAGCCCACAGGGGGCTAGCAACTCCACACCACCATCTGGCCCAGCCAGGGTCAGCAACGCCGCACCTCCATCCAATGTGCTGCTCATCGGTGGTCCCCAAATGCAACAGGGATCCAAAAATCACCAGCCTGTCGTTGTGAATGGGCAGACCGTCATCGGATTCCGTTATACCGGAGCAGATATTACCCTAGTTCGCTCAAGTCTTGTTAAGGAGGAGGATATCCTCCCAGGAAAGTACCTCACCCTGACAGGAGTCGGAGGTACTCGCACCCATGTTGCCCAGGCCCGAGTTGCGATAGACTGGGGAGTGGGATGCCAAGAGCGGGTTGTTGGGATCTTGGATGATATTCCTGTTGAAACCGTGCTTGGCACGGATCTGGGCACCCTTGTGTGCCGTTACGAGTACCCTGTGGACACGCAAGCCGGACTCCCTGAACCAAACCAGGTACTGTGCAAACCTTTGGGGAAACAGGGGGACGGGGACACTTTAACTGGTTTTTCTACCGTACCTAACGCAGCTGTGCGGGAGGTATCAGATTTAAACGTACAGCCCACTGATTGTCATTTACATGTGTCTACACCTCTCATCACTGATGAAAATGCATGTGTCCCTGATAACTGTGATGTGGATTGTATTGTACCTGTTCTAGCCATTACCCGTAATCTGGCTAAGAGCCTGAGCTCAGAGCCACCAGAGGAGGTCTCGGCCTACTCTGATCACTCTGACAGACAGGCTTGTGATAATGTTGAAAGTCATATGTTGGTTGAGAAAAATGCATGTGTCAGTATTCACAATTGTTATGTAAATGCTGCTGTACCTGTTCTGGCCAGTACATTAGCCATGGCCAGCCGCATGAACTCAGAGCCGACAGGAGGGATCCCCTCGGACGATTCTGACCTTCAGGCGGATGACACTCCTGCTAAATATGACATGCCATGTTATGCAAATGTTTGTGATAATGTTGTGCATGATTTTGAGAGTACGCTGGAGGATGCTTGCAGTGTCCTCAGCAGTCTGGACTCAGGACTATCTGGAGAAGTCTCGACTTCCCCTGATATCTCTGACCCCCAGACCAATGTCAATATTGATGTGATTTACACAAAATGTGATGAAGATTGTGTTGTGCCCACTTTAGCCAGTGCATGTCATATGGCTAAGAGCCTGAGCTCACAGCCACCAGAAGGGGTTCCAGCCCACTCTGATCACTGTGATCACCAGGCCTGTGACAAGTCTGTAAGTGACATATTGTGTGATGATGACAATCCCTGTGTAACTGTGCTGGAAGACACTCCCAGTGTTTCCAGTAACCTGAGCCCAGAGCATACAGGCATGCCTGTCAGCTCTGACCCCAGCAGGGAGTATGTTTCTCAGCAGCTGACCTCAAACCCTACTAAACAGCTGACTGAGACTTGTAGTCCCACATCCGTGAGGATACTACAGAGCAATTCCAACCTGGATGTGCTTGCGGGCCTGACCGCTAAGCTGCCAGCAGTTGCAGCTCAATTAAAGGTGTGCAGGGAGAATGGTAAATACTCCAGTGACCCCATTCTCCAGGTAGCAGACACCCCAAGTGAAAGCATGATCCCTGTGAATGTGTTAGGAGCCCATGCAGACAGAACACGGGAAGTCCTAGGAGTGTACAGCCAGTTAGAACAGGAAGAGACAGATCCCCTGTTAGGCTTGATAGCTCCCACACTAGAAGTGGCGGATGATGTGAACGTCACCCCCCACCTCTCTTACTCCCAGAAAGCCTCGCTGGAGCGCACTGCGCACCCACAGCGAAACCTTCGCCAGGACCCTGGGCAGACCAATACAGCCATTCACAGAAGGGACGCGGGGACCCACAAGCCCTTAGGGCAGATCCCCTATCTCACCGCTCCTGCGGTGCAAGCAACAGAGAAAAGGAAGTTGGAGGAGATGTTACAGATAGCTGTCTTCCAAAAATCCTCTAGCCCACAGGCCACCAGGTTCTGTGAGGACTATAGGAGGCCGGACGACATCACCATAACCGTTGCATATTTCATGCCTCAAATCGGTGATCTGTTGGATTGGCTGGCGTCTGCCAACTATCTAGCAATCATGGATCTGAGTCACGGATACTGGCAGATTCCAAGCATGTCGGAAGCGCGCAAGGAATCCGCGTTCATCATGCCCTTTGGCCCACATGCATTAATGCAGATGCTTTTTGGTGTGATGAATGCCCCAGCCACCTTTCAACAAGCCTGGAGTGACCTGTTGAAAGGCAAGCGCGGTTGTGCAGACGCTTACCCGGATGACATCACTGTGTTCCGCCCAACATGGGAGCAACACCGCGATCCCTCATCCCTGGTACTAGGAAAGCTGTCAGCTGCAAATCTGACTGTTGGAACAGACACAGATCAGATTGCCATGACTGAGGTGAAGGGAGAGAGTGGGGAGATGCTGCAGTTAGGAGTCACCCCGTCTCCCGGAGTAAACCCCGGATCAGATGGTCTTTCTCGCTGTGGCGAACCCTACAACACCAAAGGAGTAAGTTGCTCAGTCAAGGCATTGTGGGAATGCCTAGCCCACCGCAACGAGTTCGGGGGGAGGTGTCACGATTCCGCGAACGCCATTGCGGCAAGCGCATGTAATTGCGCACAAAATCGGTTCTGGAGTACCCCTTTAAATGCATTAGCCTGCTTTTAGAAAAAATGAGTGTTCTTTCAGCTCACCAGCCCTGCAATGGGGAATGTGAGCTGCTTGATTGCACTTCCTGACGATCCCCAATAAAACCAACAATGCTGGGGAGAGAAAAGAGTCTTTTGCCCAGCCATCCTGTACCATCACGGATTTGGGCTGGATGATAAAAGGATTAATACCTATTCCACAGAACTTTCCAGAATTGGACTATATATCTCTGTGGGACCTACCGCAAAGGACACGGTAACTTGACAAACTGCTCAGACTGTAATCAGCTATTATTTTCATATTGAACTCTTATTATTTCTGTATCAAATTGTTTCTATTGCTATATTTTGTTTTGCATTATTTCTTTAAATAAACGATTTAAAAATCGTTCGTCTAAGTGCTGTTCTGAAACAAATCTCCGCCAAAAGAATTCACATCTTCAGAGAGACATGTTACCATAACTGTTTTGATATTAAATATTGTTAGTTTCGCTATCTCTAGAAAGGTTGTCTAATTAACCCTTTTTTCTACAGGATTTAGCTAGAGTTAGAATTAGCGCATTCGCACGCTTTTATTGCGGATTGGTGGCAGCGACCTGGCCTCTATATGAGAGCACAGATTGTATCGATTGTATATACAATCGAAATTGGACTGTGTGTGGACTCACCAACCAATCCAAAAGGTTACTTTGCCTGCAGTTCTGACTGTCTTCAGGATTCCCTCAGGGTCTGAGGCTTTATGGTAAACTGCAGCAAAGGGAACAGGAATTGGTGGGTGACTGTGCATACGTCACACGTGGCACTTGGCACGTGGCCCTTGGCACATGGCACTTTGCACTTGGCACGTGGCACTTTGCACTTGGCATGTGTCAGGTGGCACTTGGCACGTGTCACGTGGCACTTGGCACGTGTCACGTGGTACTTGGCACGTGTCACATGGCACTTGGCACATTTCACGTGGCACTTGGCACGTGACACTTTGCACTTGGCATGTGGCACTTGGCATGTGTCACGTGTCACTTGGCATGTGTCATGTGGCACTTGGCACGTGTCACGTGGTACTTGGCACGTGTCACATGGCACTTGGCACGTTTCACGTGGCACTTGGCATGTTTCACGTGGCACTTGGCACTTGACACGTGCCAAGTGACACATGCCAAGCACCACGTAACACGTGCCAAGTGACACTTGACATGTGCCAAGTGCCAAGTGCCACATGCCACGTCCAGCATGCTCCTGGCACACGCTACACCTGCTGCTGCTGCACTGCCGTGTTCCTGCTGCCTGTGCAGCTCCCACCACCAGGGTGCCGCAGGCCACTGATACCACCTATATTTAACCCAAAACACAATTGCTCCGTAATTTTTTGGGAGGTGTCTTGGCTGAAAACTGTCATGTCCCAGTAGTGCGGTTGGACTTTGGACACAATGTGGGCTGCACGACTGCTGTCTGGAACCTAGTCCTGATGTTAATTGACAGCCAGTTTTGTTTTTTTTGTGGGGGGGGGGGGGATTCCACATAATCAATTAGTGTTTCCCTTTAAAAAAATGTGATGCTACATGCCTCATTTACCCTAAAAAACGTTTTAGAAGCAATTTAAAGCCCACTTCCGGTTTTTCTATTTGGATATCCGAATCTGCCCGGAAAATGCGTTCGGATATCCACATGAAGGTGGATATCTGAAAGTTCGGATTCGGATATCTGATCCGGGTCTGGATATCTGGTTATCCGGATCCGGATCAATTCGGATTTTGAAAAGGGGTATCCGAGCACCACTGCCCACTATCACCGGCAAACCCCTAACAACAGCAGGGCTAGGATAGAGATCGGACACGAGAAAAGGGTGAAGCTAGGGATACTGATAGATCAGGGTTAGGCATTTACAAAAAATACATAATTATAATATGGAGGGAAATTCGACTAGGACTATGGAAGGGATTCGATTGTGAGCTCCTCTGAGGACAGTCAGTGACATGACTATGTACTCTTTAAAGTGCTGCAAAAGATGTCAGTGCTATATAAATATACAATAATAATATGGTAGGATATTACATTATGACCATGACAGAGATTAGATAGTGAGCTCATCAGAAAACAGTCAGTGACATGACTATATACTATGCAAAGTGGTGCGAATGATGAACGCGACAAAACCCCTAGCACTGTTCCGCAAAAAAAGTGGGATCAGCGCATCACCAGGCCGCCTCTGAATGGCCTCAGCTCAGAGATGCGCTGAGCCCCCCCAGAAACTGCAAACGCACCTTGAACCCAAACAGAGGCTCTGCATATACACCAAAGGAAAACTATTAAGCACTGTTCCCCCAAGTGTATAAATGTGCCCCCATGTGTGCATTTATACATTACATGTCCTGTGCCGTTTATTGCACAGTGCCCATCCGTCTTCAGCTTCTTTCTGTTCCATTTGTGGCTCACATGCCACCAGCATATAGCGTGTGGCGCATGTGAGATGTCACGCGTGCTAAATGCCAGCAGCGTGTGATGTGCAAATGGAGGAGCGGGAAGTGGAAGACGGATGGGCAGAGCACAGTGGGCAACACAGGACAGGTTATAGGACAGGTAAATACACACACGGTGGGCACATTTATACACTAGGGGGTGGTGGCGGATGCAGCAGACGTGGGGGTCTCGGACGATTCCTGAGAGATGTCATGCTGACATCGATGGGGAATCGTTCTGCAGATCTCTCTCTAATCAGATTCGATTAGCGAGAGATTTGTCTCTTGGTTGAATCTGCTCATCATTGCTAGATGTATTTTACTCTAGCATGGCAGCATTAGGACCCTGAAGTGTCATTCCTGTAAGTCCAGGTCCTTATCACTACTGGGAGTGGAGGGGGAGGGTAGGGAGAAGTACAGAAGGCTGAATGGCTTTACACCCTTTCTCACTGACAGCTTCAGGATGCAGAAGGGGGGCTGCTACTCTCTTACACACACACCACAAATACCTTTCCCCTTCCCATTAGAATTCCATTCTTCATCAGCCAGCCATGCTTGACTGGGGTGGCTTCCTAAATTACTACTCCATCCTGGGAATGCAGCTGGATGACATCACTGACTGACGTAAGTGAAGAAGGGTTAAAAAAAAAACTTGCAGAGCAGCTGAGCGCCCTTACTGGTGTGCTAGGAACTGTCTACAAATCTTACCCTACAAAACTATGTATGACTCCCTATCAGATGCAGTCTTTGAAACAACTGTGCAGAGAGCTTTTTCTCTTCGCACCCTTAGTTGTGGATCTCAAGACAGGAGAAAAAAAAACTTTTTTTTTGACTGCCTGTGGAATAAAATGCCTTTGAAAGTGCCCAATCCTGACCTTATGACCTGGCGCTCAGAGGCTGGAGCCTCTCCTGCCTATGTGTCGGCCCGGCCCTGCCAATAAGCAGAACATGCACACTCTGTAGTCAGGAGGAGCTCCACTAATCAAAGTTGAGTGTGCCTCGACCTGCACCTCTGCGTCCACCGAGGTGCTCAGAACATCAAAGCAGCAAAGAGGTCGGCACCACTCCAAACGTGAAGAAAAGCTCTTTTATTGCATCACCATTGTGGCTTAAACAATGACAAACGTTGTTTCGGGCATAGCCCTTTTTCAAATTGCAGCAGCCATGTACAATCACACAAGTGCAGTGCCTTAAATACCCCACCTCCACTAAAATCACCAATCGGTGACCTACTGGGCGGAGACATGTGGTGGACCTGATGGGGAACTTAGTAGGCTAATATGTAAAACTGAATTAACCATTTACCTGCCAGCAGACACTTCACGAAGAGAAATTGCCTGCCTCTGGTCGTCGCTATCTGAATCATGTGACGTCGGCATCACTTCCTGGCCACTTCTGACCAATCAGGGAGACCCATGTCATCGGACGGGACAATGCGGCCAAAAGTACGCATCTATGCATGGCAGACAGTACGCATGGAACGCGCCCCAAAAGCGGCATGCGCTCCAAAACGCGTACAGCCAAGCGTCAAAATCATCAATGCGTCACTAAGTATGCATAATAACATAGCAGTACACATATACTCCAGTAGTGCTAATAAGTTCATCGCGTCAACCGGTACGTGTATACGACACAAAAATACGCCATGGCCTACCACATCCAGAGCAATGCTCATAAAAATTACAACTCGGTGCTCATGTTGGCGAAATCCACAAATGTAGACAAGCCAACAATGGCATCATGACACCACAAACAAAAACAGCAGGTAAATGGTTCAATATGTCACCCTCAGCAGATCCATCACAGTGCAGCCCAGGGATATCTAAAACAAAACATAAAGCAATAAAATTAAGAACATATATAATCATAAATTACATATCAATCAATCAGAAAAAGTTGATCACAGGCACAAAGAATGACACACACACCCCCCCCCCCCCATTCACAAGAAACAGACCATCAATGAATACAAAAACCCAAGTCGTATTCCCGATTAAGTCCACCTGGCTCCATTGTCCCCAACCGTCTTATCCAAAACGCCTCTCTCTTACGTAATGCAGTTTCCCTATCACTTCCTCTCCAATCTAGAGGCACAGAATCAATAATCTTAACCTTGAGTTGCATGACAGAATGTTTCATCTGTGCAAAATGTTCTGAAACCGACTGGCCCTGCGTCTTATGTCGTATCGCCGGTTTGTGTGATGAGATACGATCTTTGAGGCGTTGTGTAGTCATGCCCACATATGCAAGTCCACACGGGCACTTAAAAAAAACCTGAACTGAACATTAAAAGTCAAAATAAGCATACACAAGTCATACTTACCTCCCGTGTAGTCTACTCCTCAATCTCTTTCTCCTCTCCTGTGTCCTGTTTGTTCACTGTGATCAAGGGAATTTTCCGTCCTCCATTTTGAAAATAGCCATTACCCATAACAGCTTTCTGGTCAGCACACAGTTAAACTGTAACATCGCCCACTTGAGCCATAGGGAAACATGGACATAACCTGGTACATCAGTTTTCCTCTCAGCTATAACTGACAGCAACTGATATTTTACTGACAGCAACTGATATATTTCAGGTCTGACAAAATCTTGTCAGAATTAGAAGGGATTATTGTCAGAAGAAAATGGTGAGCTTCTGAGAGAAACTGATGGCAAGGTAACTATGTAATGTTCATTTGAAGTTACCTCATGTGCTTATTTTAAATATTTTTACTCAGTACAGGTTTTCTTTAAGCATGTACACAACATAACTAGAGTCACACGTGTAAAAATCTCGCAAATGAAATGCTATAGGGTAGAATGTGGCCCCCTCCTATGCGAATTTATATATGAGCCTATACGAAGAGGCATTTGTCTATAACAATGCATTATTCCACCGGCATGCGATTTGCTGGTGGCGCTATATTGATGATGTTTTCTGCATATGGAGGGGGCCACATGAGACCCTTATGGAATTTATATCTCAGCTGCATGGTTGCTGCCCCTATATTAAATTGATGTCCCATAGTGATTTGAATTCTATATCATTTCTGGATACATCAATTACCAGAGGAGAGGGAGGAGAGCTGGTGATTGATCTATTTGCTAAGAGTACTGATCACAATTCTGTACTACACTATGAAAGTTTCCATCCTTTAGGGACTAAGAACAGTATTCCACGGAGTCAGTTGGGTCGGGTGGATAGGATAGTTAGCAATGAGTCCCGGGGAGTTGCACGTAGAAATGAAATGATTGGCAGGTTTCGCCAAAGAGGCTACCCGCCTGAGACATTTAGTCCATGGACTAAACATAGGAATAATAAGAGGAGAGGGTGCAGAGCGGCACACTTGTCCTAGTGATTTTCGGGTGCTTGACCTGGGACGCTAAGCATCATCCCAAATTATATCCAAGAAGTAGAAAGGTTGGTCAGCACACCAGCTTCTCAATAAGCAAAATGTAATGTATCATATGTCAACACTACGGTTAACAATTGTTTCGGGGCCACAGTGTCTGCACTGTTCTGATGAAGGGGACCCTCTGTGGCCCCGAAACAATTGTTAACCGTAGTGTTGACATATGATACATTAAATTTTGCTTATTGAGAAGCTGGTGTGCTGACCAACCTTTCTACTTCTTAAACATAGGAATAAACTGGCTGGCCCTCGTCTTCCTTTTGTGTCGACTTTTAGCGCGAATAGTGATGTGATTTCACGGGTCATACGTCGGCACTGGCGTATTTTATCTGACGGTTTTCCACGGGTTCCCGAGTTCCGTTATCCGCCAATGATGTCCTTCAAAAGGGCTCCGACCATACGGGACAAATTAAACACAAAGAGGAAAGGACGATCGGGTAATAAGCGAACGGGGATGTACCCGTGTATGGGGTGCCACATGTGTGGTATGGTGCTGTAGGGTAATACCTTCACTCACCCGTCCCAGGGTACTCTTTTTCATTTGCGAGATTTTTACACGTGTGACTCTAGTTATGTTGTGTACATGCTTAAGTGCCCGTGTGGAATTGCATATGTGGGCATGACTACACAACACCTCAAAGATCGTATCTCGTCACACAAATCGGCGATACGACATAAGACACAGGGCCAGTCGGTTTCAGAACATTTTGCACAGATGAAACATTCTGTCATGCAACTCAGGGTTAAGATTATTGATTCTGTGCCTCTAGATTGGAGAGGAAGTGATAGGGAAACTGCATTACGTAAGAGAGAGGCGTTTTGGATAAGACGGTTGGGGACAATGGAGCCAGGTGGACTTAATCGGGAATACGACTTGGGTTTTTGTATTCATTGATGGTCTGTTTCTTGTGAATGGGGGGGTCATTCTTCGTGCCTGTGATCAACTTTTTCTGATTGATTGATATGTAATTTATGATTATATATGTTCTTAATTTTATTGCTTTATGTTTTGTTTTAGATATCCCTGGGCTGCACTGTGATGGATCTGCTGAGGGTGACGTATTGAACCATTTACCTGCTGTTTTTGTTTGTGGTGTCATGATGCCATTGTTGGCTTGTCTACATTTGTGGATTTCGCCAACATGAGCACCGAGTTGTAATTTTTATGAGCATTGCTCTGGATGTGGTAGGCCATGGCGTATTTTTGTGTCGTATACGCGTACGGGTTGACGCAATGAACTTATTAGCACTACTGGAGTATATGCGTACTGCTATGCTATTATGCGTACTTAGTGACGCATTGATGATTTTGACGCTTGGCTGTACACATTTTGGAGAGCATGCCGCGTTTGGGGCGCGTTCCATGCGTACTGCCATGCATAGATGCGTACTTTTGGCCGCATTGTCCCGTCCGATGACGTGGGTCTCCCTGATTGGTCAGAAGTGGCCAGGAAGTGATGCCGACATCACATGATTCAGATAGCGACGACCAGAGGCAGGCAATTTCTCTTCGTGAAGTGTCTGCTGGCAGGTAAATGGTTAATTCTGTTTTACATATTAGCCTACTAAGTAGTGTTGGGCGAACAGTGTTCGCCACTGTTCGGGTTCTGCAGAACATCACCCTGTTCGGGTGATGTTCGAGTTCGGCCGAACACCTGACGGTGCTCGGCCAAACCGTTCGGCCACATGGCCGAACTAAGAGCGCATGGCCGAACGTTCCCCGAACGTTCGGCTAGCGCTGTGATTGGCCGAATGGGTCACGTGGTTCGGGCCCGAACGCGCTCTGATTGGCCGAACGGTCACGTGGTTCGGGTAAATAAATACCCGAACCACGTCATATCTCCGCCATTTCTCTGTGGGTTTAGCTTTGGGTAGGCAGGCAGGGTAGTTCGCTCTCCAGCCACGCTAGCCAGGGTCCGCCCCAGTCATTGTGTGTCGCTGCTGGGAACAGTAGTAGACCGCTCGCTCAGCCACACTATATATATAGCATTGTTTACTGCCACTGTGTACCTCACTCAGCCACGCTATATATAGCATTGTGTTTTCTGACACTCTGTGTACACGGCTTAGCCTGGCTATATAGCATTGTGTGTACTGCCACTGTGCACCTCGCTCAGCCACGCTATATATAGCATTGTGTTTTCTGACACTCTGTGTACACGGCTTAGCCTGACTATATAGCATTGTGTGTACTGCCACTGTGCACCTCGCTCAGCCACGCTATATATAGCATTGTGTTTTCTGACACTCTGTGTACACGGCTTAGCCTGACTATATAGCATTGTGTGTACTGCCACTGTGCACCTCGCTCAGCCACGCTATATATAGCATTGTGTTTACTGCCACTCTGTGTACACCGCTCAGCCAGACTATATACCATTGTTTACTGACACTCTGTGTACACCGCTCAGCCAGGCTATATACCATTGTTTACTGACACTCTGTGTACACGGCTCAGCCTGACTATATAGCATTGTGTGTACTGCCACTGTGCACCTCGCTCAGCCACGCTATATATAGCATTGTGTTTTCTGACACTCTGTGTACACGGCTTAGCCTGACTATATAGCATTGTGTGTACTGCCACTGTGCACCTCGCTCAGCCACGCTATATATAGCATTGTGTTTACTGCCACTCTGTGTACACCGCTCAGCCAGACTATATACCATTGTTTACTGACACTCTGTGTACACCGCTCAGCCAGACTATATACCATTGTTTACTGACACTCTGTGTACACGGCTCAGCCTGACTATATAGCATTGTGTGTACTGCCACTGTGTACCTCGCTCAGCCACGCTATATATAGCATTGTTTACTGACACTCTGTGTACACGGGTCAGCCAGACTATATAGCATTGTGTGTACTGCCACTCTGTGTACACGGCTCAGCCAGACTATATATCATTGTGTGTACTGCCACTCTGTGTACACCGCTCAGCCAGACTATATAGCATTGTGTGTACTGCCACTCTGTGTACACCGCTCAGCCAGACTATATAGCATTGTGTGTACTGCCACTCTGTGTACACCGCTCAGCCAGACTATATAGCATTGTGTGTACTGCCACTCTGTGTACACCGCTCAGCCAGACTATATAGCATTGTGTGTACTGCCACTCTGTGTACACCGCTCAGCCAGACTATATACCATTGTTTACTGCCACTCTGTGTACACCGCTCAGCCAGACTATATACCATTGTTTACTGACACTCTGTGTACACCGCTCAGCCAGACTATATACCATTGTTTACTGACACTCTGTGTACACCGCTCAGCCTGACTATATAGCATTGTGTGTACTGCCACTGTGTACCTCGCTCATCCACGCTATATATAGCATTGTTTACTGACACTCTGTGTACACGGCTCAGCCAGACTATATAGCATTGTGTGTACTGCCACTCTGTGTACACGGCTCAGCCAGACTATATATCATTGTGTGTACTGCCACTCTGTGTACACCGCTCAGCCAGACTATATAGCATTGTTTGTACTGCCACTCTGTGTACACCGCTCAGCCAGACTATATAGCATTGTGTGTACTGCCACTCTGTGTACACCGCTCAGCCAGACTATATAGCATTGTGTGTACTGCCACTCTGTGTACACCGCTCAGCCAGACTATATAGCATTGTGTGTACTGCCACTCTGTGTACACCGCTCAGCCAGACTATATACCATTGTGTTTACTTCCACTCTGTGTCTGCTGGGCCTGGGAACAGTAGTACACCGCTCACCCGCCACTGTATAGCATTGTGCTCTGTGTCGCTGCTGGGAATAGTGGTACACCGCTCACCCGCCACTGTATAGCATTGTGCTCTGTGTCGCTGCTGGGAATAGTGGTACTGTATAGCATTTCTGTACTGCCACTGTACTGCTGCCAGTCAGCGTGTACTGTAAGGATAAGTGAAATGAGGAAGAGATCCGGTGAAAGAGGAAGGGGCAAGGGAAGAGGTGTTTCCCCTGACGGTTCACGTACAGGCCACAGGGGAGCACCCAAGAAAACCCACTCAATACCGCCCATGTTGTCCAGGACAACAACCCTCACAGATCCAAAAGAACAGGACCAGATAATTACTTGGATGACCTCTCAAGCGTCCAGCAGTGGGTTAAGCAGCACCAGCACATCACGCACGAGGTCCGAGTCCTCAGCCAGTTACAAGGAGCCAGTGGGCACAAAGCTGACACAACCGGCAGCGACACCACGCACACAACTGCCAGATAACCAGTCCGATGAATTACCTCAGGACACAATGGGGTATTCGCAGGAGCTATTCCCAGCCCAACAAACTTCCACCTTTCAAAGGTCAATGGAGGAACAGCCAGAAATGTTGTGCCCGGATTCACAACCATTAACTGTGGGAAATGCACCGCGCACTGAAATACAAGGCGAGTCCGAGGAGGACTCGGAAACCCAAATCCCAGAGCAAGTTGGGCAGGAGGGGTTGCAATTGCAGGAGGTCGGCCGACAAGATCTGGAAGACGACGTTGGAGTGAGCTGCGCAGAGGTTGTTCTGGGGAGCTCTACTCCACGGCGGCGGCCCCCCCACAATGACATATGACGAGTTTGAGGAGATGGAAGAGGAGGGTATGGACAATGTGGACATAGACCCAGATGTTGTTTGTGAATGAGAACATCGCCGTCGTAGCAGCAGCACAGATGAGTCTGTTGAAGAACCCACTGCTGCACGAGTTCGCCTTGTGCCACAAGGTAGGCGGCGCGCAATTTCAGGCACCACAAGCGTGGAAGTTCAAGTGAGAGGCAAAAGAGGAGCAAACAGAAATCGCCAGCAAGGAGGCAGGTGCTCCAAAGTCTGGGCTTTCTTTGAAGACTGCACTGAGGATGTTACCATGGCGATTTTCAAGGTGTGCAAGACCCGCCTGAGCAGGGGGAAAAGTATTAACAACCTCTCCACCACCAGCATGAGCCGCCACATGCTATCCAAACATCCCACTCTGTGGGCAAACGCGGCAGGACAGGGTACCAGCAACACTGCCTCCCTTGGGTTCACCAGACTCACCACCAGACCCGCCTCAGCAGCAGCAGTAGCCCAGCCATTGCGTGGTTCACAACATTCACAAACATCAGACGACGCTGACACTGTCACTTTCCGGAGTAGTGCTCTTGAGGTCTCCCAGTGTTCATCAAACACAACAACCAACAGCCCTTCCGTGTGCAGCGCTACGGTTCAGTTGTCTGTGTCGGAGATGTTTGAGCGCAAGAGGAAATTGCCAGCAAATGACCCCCGGGCCGTGGCAGTAACAGCCAGCATAGCCAAGCTTCTGGCCTGCGAAATGCTGCCATATCGAGTGGTGGAGACAAACAGCTTCAAGGGCATGATGTCAGTGGCCATCCCACGTTACGTGGTTCCCAGCCGCTACCACTTTGCGCGCTCTGCAGTGCCTGAGTTGCATGAGCACGTGGTCAGCAAAATAACCCGAAGCTTGAAGAATGCCGTTGCCTGCAAGGTTCACCTCACCACTGACACTTGGACGAGTGCGTTTGGACAGGGTCGATACATCTCCCTTACCGCGCACTGGGTGAACCTTGTGGAGCCTGGCAGCGATTCCTCACCTGCTACGGCGCGGGTGTTGCCCACGCCGCAAACAGCTGCACCGCCGTCCCTCCCACTGGATAACAACAGCAGCACCTACCTCTCTGACTCCTTCTCCTCCAACGCATCTCAAAGCTGTACCTCATCCGGAAACGCTAACCCAGCAGCAGTAGGATCGTGGAAGCAGTGCAGCACAGCTGTTGGCATGCGTCAGCAAGCGTTGCTGAAGCTGATCTGCCTTGGGGATAAGCAGCACACAGGGGAGGAAATTTGGAAGGGAATAAAGGAACAGACGGATTTGTGGCTGGCACCGCTGGACCTGAAACCGGGCATGGTTGTGTGTGATAATGGGAGTAATCTCATTCGCGCTTTAAGGTTGGCTAAGCTGACACACATCCCTTGCCTGGCGCACGTGATGAACCTAGTAGTTCAGCGGTTCCTGAGGACATACCCAGGCGTGGCCGATCTTCTGTTGAAGGTGCGTCGAGTGGCCAAACATTGTAGAAATTCCATTACTGCTTCGGGGGCACTCGCCAAGATGCAGGAGCGCTTCAATCTCCCCCACCATCGCTTGCTGTGTGATGTCCCTACGCGCTGGAATTCTATGCTGCACATGCTAGCACGCTTTTGTGAGCAGAAGAGTGCAGTGGTCCAGTACATGACGGCGCAGTACCGAGGCGCATCCGGACAGCTGCCAAGCTTCTGTGGATCCGATTGGGCCAACATGTTGGACCTCTGCCAAGTCCTCCAAAATTTTGAGCAATCCACGTTGCTTGTGAGCAGTGACAACTCTTCAGTCAGCATTACCATACCACTGCTGTGTTTACTGAAGAGGTCAATGTTGAAAATCAAGGAAACAGCTGTCATGATGCAACTGGGGGAATCTGAAGGAGAAAACGATCAGCGTGATGGTACCAACATCAGGCCATCCGCCTCAGGGAACGCTGGCCCCAGCAGCTATGGCGAAGAAGAGGAGGAGGAACAGCTGGAGTTAGAACAGGAATTTCATGCCACCACTGACAAGGGCCAGAGCGGTGCACGTTGGACTTCCACAATTCAGCGCGAATGGTCAGCAGAAGCAGACCAGGAGGAAGGTGACGACTATGATGCATCACAACAACTATCACAACGCTCACAAGAGGATGATGAGGATTCTGGTAGGACTCTGGCACACATGGCTCAATTCATGCTAGACTGCATTGAACGCGACCCACGCATTGTGCGCATTCTGGACAACACCAATTACTGGGTTTATACCCTTCTGGATCCACGGTACAAACACAATGTTCCAAAACTGCTTGAAGAAAGAGTCAGACAGGTCAAAATGGAAGAATACCAGCAGGCCCTTGTGGAGACTTTAGAGAGGAGATTGACATCCTCCCCCTCCTCTAGCCAGTTGTACGCCGACAGACTGACTTCCGCAAACCCAGGACGACCAGGAGGGCAGCAAACAACGCAAGCCGCAGCTAGTGCCCAAAAGGGAATGGTATCGGCAGTGTCCTTGGAGTGGGAAAATTTTCTGACACCCATGCAGCAGCAGCCCACTGAACAGCAAGCGTGCAGATCCACCTCCAACACCGATCGCCTGGAGAAGATGGTCAAAAACTACATGTCAGATGACGTAGCTGTGTCGAACAATCCATCTGCACCCTTCAACTATTGGGTATCGAAGCTAGACACCTGGCACGAACTGGCAATGTACGCAATTAGAGGTGCTGGCTTGCCCGGCAGCCAGCGTTATGTCGGAACGCTGTTTCAGTGCTGCCGGAGGCATCGTCACAGATCGGCGTATCCGCCTCTCCACAGAAAATGCAGACCGTCTGACTCAAATTAAAATGAATCAATCCTGGATTGGAAATGACTACGCAACACTCCAGGACCCCAACCAAGTAACATGACCAATGAACATCTGGGATGGTGTAGCGTTTCCGGTCCCTGTTTATTGAACCTCTCATCTGTATTACATTTATGACTGCATGGCGGCAAAAAGCATTGCTGCTATATCCGCATGCTTTTTGTCCTAATGCAAGGCCTGGGTTGTTGTGTCTCAAAAAGCATGGCCTTCTCCTCCTGCGCCTCCTCCTGTTCCATCACGTCTGCTGCTGCTGGGTTAGCGTTGCCGCGTGGTCCCTGTTTATTGAACCACTTATCTTTATTACATTTATGACTGCATGGCGGTACAAAGCATGCTATCCGCACGCTTTTTGTCCTCATGCAAGGCCTGGGTTGTTGTGTCTCAAAAAGCATGGCCTTCTCCTCCTGCGTCTGCTCCTGTTCCATCACGTGTGCTGCTGCTGCTGCTGGGTTAGCGTTGCCGGTCCCTGTTTATGGAACCTCTTATCTTTATTACATTTATGACTGCATGGCGGTACAAAGCATGCTATCCGCACGCTTCTTGTCCTCATGCAAGGCCTGGGTTGTTGTGTCTCACAAAGCGTGGCCTTCTCCTCCTGCGCCTCCTCCTGTTCCATCACGTCTGCTGCTGCTGGGTTAGCGTTGCCGCGTGGTCCCTGTTTATTGAACCACTTATCTTTATTACATTTATGACTGCATGGCGGTACAAAGCATGCTATCCGCACGCTTCTTGTCCTCATGCAAGGCCTGGGTTGTTGTGTCTCACAAAGCGTGGCCTTCTCCTCCTGCGCCTCCTCCTGTTCCATCACGTCTGCTGCTGCTGGGTTAGCGTTGCCGCGTGGTCCCTGTTTATTGAACCACTTATCTTTATTACATTTATGACTGCATGGCGGTACCTCATGCAAGGCCTGGGTTGTTGTGTCTCACAAAGCGTGGCCTTCTCCTCCTGCGCCTCCTCCTGTTCCATCACGTCTGCTGCTGCTGGGTTAGCGTTGCCACGTGGTCCCTGTTTATTGAACCACTTATCTTTATTACATTTATGACTGCATGGCGGTACAAAGCATGCTATCCGCACGCTTCTTGTCCTCATGCAAGGCCTGGGTTGTTGTGTCTCACAAAGCGTGGCCTTCTCCTCCTGCGCCTCCTCCTGTTCCATCACGTCTGCTGCTGCTGGGTTAGCGTTGCCGCGTGGTCCCTGTTTATTGAACCACTTATCTTTATTACATTTATGACTGCATGGCGGTACAAAGCATGCTATCCGCACGCTTCTTGTCCTCATGCAAGGCCTGGGTTGTTGTGTCTCACAAAGCGTGGCCTTCTCCTCCTGCGCCACCCTCCTCCTGTTCCATCACGTGTGCTGCTGCTGGGTTAGCGTTACTGGTCCCTTTTCCTGGAACCTCTTATATGTATTACATTTATGACTGCATGCCGACAAAAAGCATGTTACCTGTGCAAAGAAAACAGACATTTCCCGCATTTAAAAGACAGTTTTCCCTTTGAAACTTTAAAATCGATTTTCTCAAAAACTATAAGCTCTTTTTTTCCTCTTGTACCCACTCCCAAGGTGCACATACCCTGTAAATTTGGGGTATGTAGCATACAAGGAGGCTTTACAAAGCACAAAAGTTCGGGTCCCCATTGACTTCCATTATGTTCGGAGTTCGGGTCGAACACCCGAATATCGCGGCCATGTTCGGCCTGTTCGGCCCGAACCCGAACATCTAGATGTTCGCCCAACACTACTACTAAGTTCCCCATCAGGTCCACCACATGTCTCCGCCCAGTAGGTCACCGATTGGTGATTTTAGTGGAGGTGGGGTATTTAAGGCACTGCACTTGTGTGATTGTACATGGCTGCTGCAATTTGAAAAAGGGCTATGCCCGAAACAACGTTTGTCATTGTTTAAGCCACAATGGTGATGCAATAAAACAGCTTTTCTTCACGTTTGGAGTGGTGCCGACCTTTTTGCTGCTTTAATAAGCAGAACATGGGCATCTCCCTACATTCTTATCTCCTGGATTATTCTGGAAAGACACTCCTATCCATGTGCACTGCATCACAGGAGCTTCACTGTAATAACCTTCATAAGGAAGAAGGTAACATTTTTTTAATTTTAAGAAGACGCTATCTCGAAAGAGTTTGATTTAAAGGACCACTATCATGAAAATTTGCAAAATGTAAACGACACGTGTATTAGCAGTACATTTTGCCCAGAGTAACATGCACTATAAATTATTCTTTCCTTGTGTTCCTGTCACTTACTATAGGCAGTAGAAATGTGACAGATATAACATATTTTGGACTAATCTATCTTGTTATGGGGGATTCTCATGAACTCCTTCTTCTTTTTTTTTTTTCAAAAGCAACCCCTGGGTGGCAGTAGCACACTCCAACTGCCAGAACAGAGTGCACAAGAGGAGTCTACCTTTATAGCACTATTATCGTTATGGCTGCGCTTAGCAGCAGAACAAAAGACCACAAATTGCAGTAAAAACTGAGATGAAAACCATCAATGTGAATAAAGAAAATATTTATTGTCAATTATTATTATTATTATTTATTGTATTTATATAGCGCCAACATATTACGCAGCGCTGCACAATAGATAAAAGGGTTAACATACAAGGGAGAACATACAGGAAACTCACAACAAAACAAGATCATGGAAATGATTTGATAATACAGTGTCATAGGTCAAAATAGAGATTGTTCTTCTAGTCCACAAGAGGGGTGATTGTCAGTAAGATTGCATAATCAAGCTGGAAACACTAAGGGAGATGGCCCTGCCAGAGGCTTACAATCTAAAGGGTGGGGGTGGAGACAATAGGTGCATCTGTTGAGAGGGTGTCTAACAGAACATATTATGGTGCTGGTGTAGGGGGGTATGCGAGCATGAAAGGGTGAGTCTTGAGAGCTTGTGTGAAGGTATTAAAGGTGGGGGCGAGTCTGGTGGCTGGAGGGAGCGAGTTCCAGAGAGCAGCTTATTGCGGGTGGACCTGGCATTCCAGAGGCCACAGGAAACACGGAGCGAATGCCTAGGGGTAGGATGGATAGGAATAAGGTTATGCCAAGGGGGTGTGTGGGTAGAGTTTGGGGGGAGGGAAGGGAGGTGCATGGGGGTTGAGGGCCAAAAGGGAGTCTAAGGACAGAAGGGGAGAGGGTGCGGGGAAACAGAAGGGGGACAAGGTGTAGAAGGAGATGGAGGTAGAGCATGTGGTGATGGGGGAGAGCGATAGCTTGGAAATGGTGGAGGGGTAAGGGAGTGAATAGGAGGGAACATTTTGTACTGATGGGATAAGGTATGATGGGGTGTGGAGAGTGGAAGCATAGACAGGGGGACAGCAGTTAGACCAAGATGAGATAAATGTCACCAATGATGTGGCTGAAGGGGTTCAGCAAAGTTGCATCAGTAATCAATCTGGTAAGGAGTAGTCCACAGGAGATCAGCAGTGAAGTTGGCAGAACATCAATGATGGCAAAAAAAAATAAAAAAAAATCCAGCTGTGTGTGATTGGTAGATGGGGTGTCTGGTTGGTAATGACGTAGCTTGTCTGGAGGTCAGCGATGGATCAGCTGATAGGGAGTTCAGCAGTGGAGCAGTTAGCAATAAATGCAAATATAAACAAATGAGCAATGGCAAATCCCCACAGTGAAACCAACATAAGACACAACAATATTAACTAACTCTACAAAATATACAATATAAACAATATTTTCCACTGTATAAGATGCTCTGGAATAAAAGACGCACCTAGGTTTAGAGGGTAAAAACCAGGGGAAAAAATATATACTAAACCTGATGCGCCTATATTCCAGGAGCGTCTTGTATATGTTCTCCTCCAATTGGTGTCCTTCTGTGTCCCCATGTGTATTCCTGTGTCCCGTTCTGTCCCCATGTGACCCCTTCTGTCCCCAGTATGTCCCCTTCTGTCTCCAGTGTGTCCCCTTCTTTCCCCTTGTGTCCCCAGTGTGTCCCCAGTGTGCCCTGTGTGTGTCCCCAGCTTCCCCTGTGTGGCCTATACCCTGCACATGTGTCTACGTGTCTCCATTCCCCACTGTGTAATTAGCAGTGTAACGGAAGTGAGTGCCTCTCCTCTGCTCTGCTCCCTCTCTGCTCCCCCATGTCTGTCCTCTTGCAAGGCAGGGAGTAGACCACACAGGAGTAGCCGGGAACACTCACAGAGGAGCGCAGGGCCGGCCCGCCCATGAGGCGGGGTGAGGCGGGTTCCTCAGGCGGCAGGAAGTGGAGGGGCGGCACCAGATGAAGTGGCTGTGACTGAGCGGGGGGAGCCAGAGCCGCGGTGAGGGCAGCCTGACCTCTCCCTCCCTCTCCCCGGGCCGCCCTCCATGCTCCCCCCTCGGACTTTAGGCAGCAGAGTTAGCGCGCAGGGAAGCGCTGCTGTACACAGCCTGTTACTCACCTCCCTGGATCCGATCGCCGCTCCCGCCCTGCTGGTCTCCTCTCTGCAATGTAGCCGCTGATACATTACACACGCTGCTTCCTGTTTACACAGGAAGCAGCCGCGTGTGTATCAGCCGGCTAGGCAGAGAGGAGACCAGCAGGGCGGGAGCGGCGATCGGATCCAGGGAGGTGAGTAACAGGCTGTGTACAGCAGCGCTTCCCTGCGCGCTAACTCTGCTGCCTAAAGTCTGAGGGGGGAGCATGGAGGGCGACCCGGGGAGAGGGAGGGAGAGGTCGGGCTGCCCTCCCCGCGGCTCCGGCTCCCCCCTCCGCTGTTATGAGGGGGCACCTACCTGGGCAAGCTAAATATCTATCCTATACTGGGGGGCACCTACCTAATCTAACCTGTTTTGGGGGCAGCTACCTATCTATCCTATACTGGGGGGCACCTACCTAATCTAACCTGTTTTGGGGGCAGCTACCTATCTATCCTATACTGGGGGCACCTACCTAATCTAACCTGTTTTGGGGGCAGCTACCTATCTATCCTATACTGGGGGGCACCTACCTAATCTAACCTGTTTTGGGGGCAGCTACCTATCTATCCTATACTGGGGGGCACCTACCTAATCTAACCTATACTGGGGGCCAGCTACCTATCTATCCTATACTGGGGGGCAGCTACCTATCTAACCTATACTGGGGGGCAGCTACCTATCTAACCTATACTGGGGGGCAGCTACCTATCTAACCTATACTGGGGGGCAGCTACCTATCTAACCTATACTGGGGGGCAGCTACCTATCTATCCTATACTGGGGGGCAGCTACCTATCTAACCTACACTGGGGGGCAGCTACCTATCTAACCTACACTGGGGGGCAGCTACCTATCTAACCTAGCCTGGGGGCAGCTAACTATCTATCCTATACTGGGGGGCACCTACCTAATCTAACCTATACTGGGGGCAGCTACCTATCTATCCTATACTGGGGGGCACCTACCTAATCTAACCTGTACTGGGGGGCAGCTACCTATCTAACCTATACTGGGGGGCAGCTACCTATCTAACCTATACTGGGGGCAGCTACCTGTCTATCCTATACTGGGGGGCACCTACCTAATCTAACCTGTACTGGGGGCAGCTACCTATCTATCCTATACTGGGGGGCACCTACCTAATCTAACCTGTACTGGGGGGCAGCTACCTATCTAACCTATGCTGGGGGGCAGCTATCTATCTAACCTATGCTGGGGGGCAGCTACCTGTCTAACCTATGCTGGGGGCAGCTACCTATCTAATCTATACTGGGGGCACCTACCTAATCTAACCTGTACTGGGGGCAGCTACCTATCTATCCTATACTGGGGGGCACCTACCTAATCTAACCTGTACTGGGGGGCAGCTACCTATCTAACCTATACTGGGGGGCAGCTACCTATCTAACCTATACTGGGGGCAGCTACCTATCTATCCTATACTGGGGGCACCTATCTAATCTAACCTGTACTGGGGGCAGCTACCTATCTATCCTATACTGGGGGGAACCTACCTAATCTAACCTGTACTGGGGGGCAGCTACCTATCTAACCTATGCTGGGGGGCAGCTACCTATCTAACCTATGCTGGGGGGCAGCTACCTGTCTAACCTATGCTGGGGGCAGCTACCTATCTAATCTATACTGGGGGCACCTACCTAATCTAACCTGTACTGGGGGCACCTACCTAATCTAACCTATACTGAAGGGCAGCGACCTAATCTAACCTATACTGGGGGGAAGCTACCTATCTAACCTATACTGGGGGCACTTATCTAACCTGTATTGGGGGCACCTACCTATCTAGCTAGCCTATACAGGTGGCAACTATACTGGCTACCTATACTGGGGGCACCTACCTAACTTACCTATACTGGGGGTACCTACCTATCTAACCTATGCTGGGGGCAACTATACTGGCTACCTATATTGGAGGCACCTACCTAGCTAACCTGTACTGGGGGCACCTACTTATCTAACTTATACCGGGGGGGGGGGGTGCCTGCCTATCTAACATACTGGGGGCAACTATACTGGCTACCTATACTGGAGGCAACTACCTGGCTAACCTATACTGGGGGCAACTTTACTGGCTCACCCATGCCTGGCCACCTATACTCGGGGGGGACCTATAGCTGGTTACCTATACGGGGGGGGGGCGCAATTTTTACACCCTCGCCCTGGGTGCATTTTAGCCTAGAAACTGCACTGTTGCCGCCGGCCTCCGAGTCCGATGACTCTGAGCTCTGCGGCCTCTCCTGTCTCCTCCAAGGCTGCATGCTGGTGACGCTGCCTAGTGCCTAAGCCTGCTGATTTGATGGCGGCGGCTGCCGCCCGCTCTGCTGCCCTGGCTGCGGCTGATTGTCACGGTCAGTCACTGAGCAGCGAGCGCCGCCGACGTGACGATGATGATGATAAGGCTGGCTGGCTGCCGCCGGCTGCCGCTCATGTTATGTAGAAATATTGGGGGGGGGGGGGGTGCGCCTTTACGATCTTTGCCTCAGGCAGCAGAAAGTCCAGGACCGGCCCTGGGGGAGCGGATGTCATGCAATGGACAATGCAGGAAAACCTCAATGTGGCAGCAGGTCAGGGGATCGTATTGGTTGGAGCTTGTAAGTTGAGGATTCCCTGCCTTCGCTGTATAAAATGCAGCGACTCTTTCTACCTATTTTTTTTTTGGGGGGGAGGAAGAAAAAGTGTGTCTTATACAGTATATATATAGATAGATAGATAGATAGATACACACACACACAGTATATATATATATACACATACACATACATATAGAATAGGGCAAGGCAGATCAGAGTCAGATCAAGCAGGGAACAGTAGCCATGTGGACAGATTAGAACAGAGTTTTTCAGAGCAGGGGGCACAGAACACAGTGATCAGGACAGCCAAGCTGTGCTGGGGCCTGGCAAGATTCTGTGGTGGGTGAAGTCCATAAATGCAAACACAACAGGTGGGGTCATAATGAAAAGGATGAGTTGCACATGAGGGCCACATGCTGACGAACACTGAAAGAACTGCCATCTAGCAATGTCATGAACTGTTCACTGACGAACAGTCCCAGTTAGCTACCTCAGGTTTGGGGAGGTTAGTTAGTAGTGCACAAGCGCTGGCCTGGCAGGTCACATCCTTGATTGTGCACCTGCGGCCAGGAGCGCTCTGCGCATGCACACGACTGTGACATCATACGCATGCACAGAGTGCTCCCAGTCGTGGGTCTGTGATCAAGAATATGTACTGCCAGGCCAGCATCTGTGCACTACTGACAAACCTCGCTGACCCTTAAGTAGCCCCAAGGTAGCTACACAGGGACTATTCGTGACATCCTTACTGCCGTCTGCCATCCAGAAGCATAGAGCCACCGGCAGGTAAACTGAGAAACTGCAGGCACAATAATGTCCATGAGGTGTTGCAAAATACCTCCTGCTGGTGAACAGAGGTATTACAACAGTCCAGGAAATTAGTGCCACCAGCAGGTGCAACCACGTACAGTAGAATTCCTAACAATTAAGCAGGCCATACACTGGCCCGATTTGCGCCCGTTTCGACAGCAGATTCGATCACTGGGATCGAATCTGCTGCCAATCGTTCACGCTACACGCCGAATTTCGATCCATTTCGTCCGATCCCGTCGATCGTGCCGTGCGGAAAATAACCGTCGATCGCCCGCGGGTAAAGAGCGCATCGCTAGCGGCGTTCGAGTGCCCGACGACCGACGCAATAGAGCCCGCATACATTACCTGCTCCGCCGGCGCGACTGCAGTCTCCCGGTCACCGCTGCTCCGTCTGCGCTCTGGTCTCCAGGTCCGGCATGCCTCACTTCTTCTAGCCCGGCAGGAAGTTTAAACAGTAGAGCGCCCTCTACTGTTTAAACTTCCTGCCGGGCTAGAAGAAGTGAGGCATGCCGGACCTGGAGACCAGAGCGCAGACGGAGCAGCGGTGACCGGGAGACTGCAGTCGCGCCGGCGGAGCAGGTAATGTATGCGGGCTGGGCGGGGGCAGCAGCAGCACCACCACCACAACAGATTGTGAACGGTTTCAGGCTGAAATCGGTTCACAATCTGTTTGCTGTAAAGGTAGCCATACGATCCCTCTCTGATCAGATTCGATCAGAGAGGGATCTATCTGTTGGTCGAATCTGATGGCAAATCGACCAGTGTATGGCCACCTTTAAGGTCCTTTCCAGGGAGTGCTTTTGTAAAGAATAATACAAATATTGTCAATCCCTCATGGGAGATGGGCTAGTCTAAATGCTGTCAAATCTCTCTTTAACTGCTTACTGTAAGTGACTGCTACATAAAAAGAGTGCATTTTACTCTGGGACACAATTAAAACACATGTATTTTAAATTTTAAAAATGTTAGCGATTGTTGTCCCTTAAATTGAACCCAAGGTAAAATAAACTGATGAGATAAACAATTGTATTACTCAGCCTACTCCTAAAAATTACCTTTTTTTGATACCCCATGGTTTATTTTAAATGTAAACATTTACAGTAGAATGAATGCATTGTTGCCCTGTTCATTAGCAGCATATTAAGTGTCCCTGAGAAAAATACATGATCTATTGATCTTTTACGACCTCCTTCTGCTCTCAGAAGTTGTATTCTGCCAGGAAAACTTTTATGGCTGTAATTTGCTATCAGTGATGTTTAGTATATTCCCAACAAGCTAACAACATGACAGAAGCTGTCACTTCCATGCCTAAGAATTAACTCTTTCAGGTAGCAAAATAAAACAAGTAAAACAGTCTGGTTATTAACCACTTCGGAACCGGCCACCTAACCCCCCTTAAGGACCAGGGCATTTTGCGGTGGAGGGGGCCGGATCCCGTCTGTGGCTGGCTGTTCTGTCTCCCCCCTGTGTGGCCAGGTGTCCCCCCTGTGCACAGCAGCCATCACTCACCTTCCAGGCTCCAGCGATGAGCCGCACTAGCCCCCTTCTTCTCCAGCCGGCATGTCCGCTCCAAATGACGCTCAGGTCGGGTCGTGGCTTGATGACGTCATCAAGCTGGGACCCGGCGCTGACGTTAGACGAAGCAGAGATGCCGGCCAGAGCAGAGGGGGTCACCGAACATCGCTGGAACGGCAGGGAGGTGAGTGGATCCTCTTCTTTCCCCCCTGACGCCGCCGCTGCCAAAGTGGATCCCTACGATCCGACGGCGATCGTAGTGATCATGTGATCAGCAGCCATACGCGATGGCTGCTGATCACTCGGGGGAGATGCCAACTGTCGTATGACAGCTTAATATCCCCCTCCGGGTGTGCACGTTCGCGTCGGGACGGTTTGTTAGCGCTGGACGTTGAATCAACGTCCGGACAGAACGGTACCACCACCTGCTGGACGTTGATTCAACGAGTCTGGTCCGCAAGTGGTTAATATGTTTTGCACCTTACATACATCTCATCATATCACATGTCGCCTCGGGTACACTTTGAACTTATATGACCTCAGAGTTCCACTTTAATACATATATGAGAGGAGAACTATAAAGATGCCAAACACACCAATAAACGCACACGTGACAAAATAATATTATGTTAGACGCTGCTGATCGCTAGATATAAGTTTTATTTGATCCCTTGTCAGCAATAAGTAAAGTATGTTTTTGTTACACAGCAAATCCCAAGCAATGACTGCAATGATACACTAGGTTCATTGCTTGAACAGATAATATTCCTAAATAATAAAACACTACAGTCACTTGGGTCTTTAATAAATGTAAATATTTACTCCAAACTAGGATCCCGCTGAACAGACCTAAAATCAACTTTTTTTCTTTGAAAAAAAAAAATCTCTTTCCAATTAATTTATTTGCAAGACTCGTTGTAAATCTTTAAGTCAAAGCAGACGAGTGCATTTATTTCACCCGTTAGGAGCTGGAGATGTGCAGTCTTTTTCTTTCCTCTTTCTTACAAATGGGCTTTCTTTCCTGGCAGCAGAAAACTGGAAACACTGCTACAAAGAAGGGAAAAAAAGCAAATAAATATTTAATATGTCAGCACCTGCCATGTAATTTCTGGGTATTGCACTTGTGCCCACGGTGGCTTCTATTCTAACCAGCTTCATTAAAGAATAAAGGAGGAAGTAATAAGACATTTCACACCCCGCGTGACCATTATACAATAATAGCAAGATTTCGTGCAAGGGTATAACATTGTGCCCATCACAGTCTCTTTGCAAAAATCTCAATTCACACTTCACATGCAGCTAACCTTGTTACTATCTCCTCCCAAACCCATCAGTGTTGCAGCTGCACGTCTTCACAGTCTAACATCTAAAAATTCCCTTTGACACCTTGGCATCACTGCAGGGTCAAGAAATATCATCCAGCCAGGAATAATTAAGGGGCACTCAGATGTTTTCTTTACTCTCCTTAAATCTTTACGGAAAATACTTAATTGGTCCTGCACTGTTTCCCTGAGCCAGGAAGATTCATGTCAGGTGAACAACAACCCGTTCCTGGTGCCTGCTTTCCCCACACTGCTTTGTAGTTGAGGTTTGAACAAGAGGCGTGATAATGAGTATGTTGGTGGAAAAGAAGGTGTTATCTCATTAAGGTAATGACTAAGATATGTCCACCATTACATCAGTTTGAAAATGTGGCAATTAAAGCCCCCTAACCTGCTCTCCTGTAGACAGGGGAATAAGGTAATTCTCTTGGAACCTCTGTGTTGGGCTAATACGTGTCATGTAAATGAATGGAAAGCATAATGCTATTTAATTCTCCACTGCAGCTTGTCTCTGTTCATGTTCTGGGATCACTGTCATTATTAATGTAGCATGAATTTATATATAGGTAATGCCAACATGTTCTGCGGTGTGGTCTATGCATAGGTGAGCATCAATGGATATATACTGGCGCATAATTGGGTATGAATGAAGAAAGAGATCCCATAATGCCTTGTGGTTTAGGGAGTCCAAAGGATTCCGGAAACAAAGATGGTGTCCCAAATAAAGGCTGTTTCTGTCAAGTGTATTTTGTTGAGGGACCTATTCTCTGAGTCTCACAACAATGGCAGATAACAGGTGAAGAACCAGAAAACATACAAATGACACCTGGACATAATTAATGATGGCCTCCTTTATTTCGATGTAGTTCTGGATGTTGTTTTTCTTCTAATTCTGTTTTATTTCATGAACTGTTTGACAGGAACAATCTGATTTTTGATATTTTTTCTAATTGATTTTGTATAGAAGTGATCAGAACATAATCAGGAAAATGATCGGACCTGACAGTAATGATCAATTCGACCCATCTATCTGACAAGAAATTGCTTGGTGTGTACTGGGCATTAAGTTGCCAATTAATGGTACAATCTCCCAAACAATAGACTGTACAACCAATAGGATCAACTGTGTGGTTGATGGTGCCGATCTAGGATGAATGATAGTTCCCAGGGCCGCCATCAGAAATGTTGGGGCCCCACACACATAATCAGGCCTGGGCTCCACTCCCTGGGCCAGCCCACTGGTTGCTGTGCCCGCTCACTAGCCACCCCACCCCCATGTCTGTCCACGAAGTGCGCTGCTGCGAAAAATGTGCATGGCCCCGACACTGAAGAAAGCGGCATGCACAGTGTGATGCGGCAAAACGTGGGCGTGGCCATGGCATGGGTTGTGGGTGGAGCCAAATACTAGCAAAATACAGGTAGTCCCTGGTTAACAAATGAAATAGGGACTTGTAAGTCTGTTCTTATCCTTTATCCATTCTGTTTTTGTACCCCTTTTCTTCCTGTGCCTCTTTTGTCCATAGGTGGTGCCCCAGTATAGGTAGCTAGGTATAGGTGGTTCCAGCCCCAGTATAGGCAGCCAGGTATAGGTGGTGGCCCAGTATAGGTAGCCTGTAGCCAGATATAGGTGGCGCCCCAGTATAGAAAGTCTTCTGTAGCGGACTCACTCATCTGCTCTCCACATTCAAGCGCTGATGTCACTCTTCTCTCAGTGCTGAAATGTGGTGTGCTGGTTAGTGAGCCACAGGCCCGCAGCCAGCACATGAGGCCCTTCCAGCGCTTTGGAGGGGCAGGGCCCCCAGAAGCCCTGGGCCCCTCACTGCAGTGTCAGCTGTCCCCCCTGATGGCTGCCCTGATAGTTCCATTGAACTTAATTGTGGAACGATTATTTTAGTCTAATCAGATTGCTTGTCATTTTCCCCTCCGTTGGAAGGCATAAATGATCATTTCCGCAACGATCTGATCAAATGGTTGATCATTTGGGACACTGGATCATTAATGGGCACCTTAATATTTTGTTTTTGAACTGAATACAACTTGCAAACAATGGGGTTGATTCACTATCACTATAGCTCCCCTTACTGCATGCTTAGCTTATGAGGGTTAACGTGCCTTATCAAAATTAGTGTGCCTTATCAGAGTTGGCATGCCTTATCAGAGTTAGCATTGCCTTATCAGAGTAGCATAGCGAGCACTACGAACATATGTCTGCTAATTGGCAATGATGAGAGCTCCATTCGTCCTGCCCTGAGACCCTGCAGGTCCAATCACTTTAAACACTTCCCAACTGAGGGGTTTTACCCCCTGACCACCAGAGCAATTTTCACCTTTCAGCGCTCCTTCCATTCATTCGTCTATAACTTTATCATTACTTATCGCAATTAAATGAACTATATCTTGTTTTTTTCACCACCAATTAGGCTTTCTTTAGGTGGGACATTATGCCAAGAATTATTTTATTCTAAATGTGTTTTAATGGGAAAATAGGAAAAAACGTGGGAAAAAAATTATTGTTTTTCAGTTTTTGGCCTTTATAGTTTTTAAATAATGCATGCTACTGTATTTAAAACCCATGAAATGTATTTGCCCTTTTGTCCCGGTTATAAAACCATTTAAATTATGTCCCTATCACAATGTTTGGCGCCAATATTTTAATTGGAAATAAAGGTGCATTTTTTTTCAGTTTTGCGTCCATCCCTAATTATAAGCCCATAGTTTATAAAGTAACAGTGTTATACCCTCTTGACATAAATATTTAAAAAGTTCAGTCCCTAAGGTAACTATTTATGTTTTTTTTTTTTAATTGTAATTTTTTTTTTTTAAATTGCAAGGAAAAAAAATTGGGGAGTGTGGGAGGTAAAGGGTTAATTTTGTGTGTTAAACTAATTTATTTCTATGTGAAAAATGCTTTGGATGTAGTTTTACTATTTGGCCACAAGATGGCCACAGTAACATTTTGTTTATGCGACCTGCAAGCGTCCGGAAGGACGCTTGCAGGAAGTAGAAAGAGGCTGAGAACTTTTTTTTTTCCCACAATGGTCGCGCTGCTCAGCCGAGCGGCAGCGGATCATTGCGGGACTTAGATCAACGAACGGGAATGGATTTTCCCGTTCATTGATCTCCGGGCGATCGGGCGGCGGCGTGTTTTCTAGCGGCGGGCGGCGTGTTTACGAGCGGGAGCGCGGGCAGCGGCGGGAGCGCGGAAAGTACGTATTTCTCCGTCCCTGGGGGTTAAAGGATGGAAAAAGGGACGGAGAAATGCGTACGCGCGGGGGTAAAGTGGTTAATGGAAATTATCCCCGCACTTTGATTGGCCCAATAGGCTGCCTGTCAAGTTTCCTTTCAAGTGACAGGCAACAGTGGGTGTATGTAAAACAAAAAAGTCAAAGAAAAAACTGAGAAACTTTTGAGAAAATTGATTTTAAATTGCAGGCAGAAAAATTCAATTTTAAACCGTAGAAGTGTCTCATTTAAATATTTTTTGCCTCAGCCGGTCTTGTTTTTGTTTTGTTTTTTTTTTACTCATTAGTTTTTGCCATTTTTTCACCTTTTGTGTCTGACATTTATAGCAAATTAAGCTGCAATATGGAACTTTACTGTTAAAGTATACCTAAATTGGAAAGGATTTGGAGGCTGCCATATTTATTACCTTATAAACAATACCTGTTGCCTTGCAGTCCAGCTGATCTTTTTGGATGCAGTAGTGTCTGATTCACACACCTGAAACAAGCATGTGGCTAATCCAGTCAGACTTTGAGCAGAGCACCTCATCTACATGCTTATTCAGGGTATATGACTAAAAGTATTTGAGACAGCAGATCAACAGGACAGCCAAGCAGTCTGCATTATTTAAAAGGAAATTAATGTGTCAGCCTCCATATCCCTCTCCGTGTTCAGGTGTGCTTTAAAGAGAATTTTTCAGCCTTAGTTCTTCTATCCTATAAGTTCCTATGCCTGTTCTAATGTGCTCTGGCTTACTGCAGCCTTTCCTAATTGCACTGTCTCTGTAATAAATCTTATCTCCTTTCCTCTGTCGTGTCTGTCGGCTAAGGCTTGAATGTGTGGAATGTGCAGGGCTGCTTGTGATTGGATAGAAGCGATACACACCCTTTGCAGGCCCCCTGCACACTCTGTATGAATCACACACTCTGTTTATGTGAGCCTATCACAAGCTGGTTAGTTTGTTTGTAAACACTGCCTAAAACTGTTAATTACAAGCCAGGATTGCAGCAGAGAGTGGCAGAAACAGCACAGAGGGGCACAGGAGAAAATAAGGAATAGAATGGTATGCTTTTTAGTGTAAGAATATTAGAGTACAGATTCTCTTTAAAGGAATGGTCCAAGCAAAAAAAAAAACAAAAAAACCAAAATCCACTTACCTGGGGCTTCCTCCAGCCCCTTGCAGCCGTCCTGTGCCCTCGCCGGTCGCCGCAGCTCTGGTGGCTCCTGGTGTCCTTCGCTGCAGAAGCCGACCTCGCCAGGTCGGGTTCCAGGTCGGCTTCTTGTGCGCTCCACGGCGCTGGTCACGTGGTCCCGCTGACGTCATCAGGTCTGTACTGCGCAGGCGCAGAACTACTGCGTCTCCACAGTACAGACATGATGACGTCGGCGGGACCACGTGACTCGCAAAACTACACAGTCACAGAATTCCACAAGAAACACCAGCCTGCAGGTTTTTCAAGGGGTTAAAAAATGGGCTGTGGGAGTGTTGCTGTCTTTTTCAAAAACATTTTTAAAAAAGGTAATTAGCTTTAATGTATTAAATTTAGGAGAAAATAACACAGTATGTGCAGGGCTGGATTTAAGCCAAGGCCACATAGGCCATGGCCTAGGGCACCACAAAATAAAGGGGCGGTGGGCAGCAGGCTATACTAGGGGGAAGGGGCACCTAGCTACAGTACCTATACTGGAGGAAGGGCAGTGATCAGGCTATCTATATGGAAGGGGGAGGGTCACCTAGCTCCTTATACTAGAGTGAGGAGGGGCATCAGAATATCTATACTGAAGGGAAGGGGGTTATCAGGTTATATAAACTTGAGGAGGGGGAGTCATCCGGCTACCTATACTGAAGGGAAGGGTCAATGGGCTACCTATATTGGTTGGGGGGGGGGGGTTATCTGGCTATCTATACTGAAGGGGGGGGGGAGCTGCTCACAGTGGCCTTGGATGGTAAAGAGTACAAATACGACTCTTTAGTATGTGGTTCATTTTTCCAAGACCTTTTATTTAACCCGTGCTTAATTGCACACAATTTTTTTTTTTTAAGGACCAGAACACAAGGTATTTAATTCTCAGTTTCTATCTTAGCTTGCCACAGCTATTAGAAGGAATTTCAGTAATATTGAATTCTTCCTGCTGGCTATAGGGAGTGGGGGGAGCTCTGTAGGTCTCTCTATAATGCAGTCTGAGAAGGCTCACAAACAACAGAAAAGCATAATCTATACCTGTTTTAACTATGTTGAATCAAATGGACAAAGAGATATTTTCACAAAGTTTTGTAAAAACAGTAATTCAGGTTTGTTTGTTTTTATGTCTTGTTTTTATGTTCATGAGAGGCCAGATCATTCCCATCCATCACAGATTTAACTTATCACACATAAAATAAATAGGGATGTTTAAATTCAGTTCTTCATTTTCAAGCAAACAGAAACATTCTGTCCATATATTGCAGAGAAATATATGCCTAGCATGCAATGGCTATTCCTTAAACAAGTAGAAACAGCACTGTATTGAAACAATGACAGAATTAGCATTTTAACTGGTATATGACATGAAAATGCACTTTCCTTTTTCATAAGGAGAATTACACTGCATGCCCCTTTCAACATTTATAGCCAAAGACTTGTATGGGCAGTTTCATAAACCAAAAGAAATTCCATTCTGGTTTTGTGTGAACGCTCATAGAAGCAATGTTTATTGCATTTTGTTTATTTTATCCTTTAAAGGAAAATTTCACTATCATAATGAAATGTACGCATCTTTTTGTATTTTATTTTAGTAAAAATATCTTCAGGTTTTTATTTTCTACCACGTAGACAGCCCTAGTTCTGCTTCCCATTTTTAATGCATACAGTAGATTTACGTTAATCAGATATGCCCAAAAGTTTGGCCAGTGCAAGGCTCTATTTACAATAAGGCACTGTTGGCACGTGCCTATAGGCGACACAATGATGGAAAGGTGGTTCACTCCTCTCCCTGAGTACCTCCCTCTCTCCTTCTTCATGCAGGGTCTTGATGAGAGTGTAAATGAGGTTTACCATACTGCTCGGGGCATTCCACTGGTGATAACTCCCCTCAGTCAGCTACCTAATACTTGGGGGCACCTCTATAGCTACTTAAAATGTATGGTACTTCTGGCTAGAGTTGGGCCGAACGGTTCGCCGGCGAACGTGGTTCGCGCGAACTTAGGTGGTTCGCGTGCGGGTACCGCACGCGAACGTTTTGCGGAAAGAAGTTCGGTTCGCCCCATAATGCACCTGAGGGTCAACTTTGACCCTCTACATCACAGTCAGCAGGCCCAGTGTAGCCAATTAGGCTACACTAGCCCCTGGAGCCCCACCCCCCTTATATAAGGCAGGCAGCGGCGGCCATTACGGCCACTCGTGTGCCTGCATTAGTGAGAGTAGGGCGAGCTGCTGCAGTCTCTCATATAGGGAAAGATTAGTTAGGCTTAACTTCTTCCTGGCTGCATACCTGTTCTGTTCAGTGAGCCCTCAGCCCACTGCATACCTGTACTGTGATCCTGCCACTGCATACCTGTTCAGTGATCCTGCCACTGCATACCTGTTCTGTGAACCCACCCACCACCACTGCATACCTGTTCAGTGATCCTGCCACTGCATACCTGTTCTGTGAACCCACCCACCACTGCAACCTGTTCAGTGATCCTGCTGCCACTGCATACCTGTTCTGTGAACCCACCCACCACTGCATACCTGTTCAGTGATCCTGCCACTGCATACTTGTTCTGTGAACCCACCCACCACTACTGCATACCTGTTCAGTGATCCTGCCACTGCATACTTGTTCTGTGAACCCACCCACCACCACTGCATACCTGTTCAGTGATCCTGCCACTGCATACCTGTTCTGTGAACCCACCACTGCATACCTGTTCTGTGAACCCACCCACCACTGCATACCTGTTCAGTGATCCTGCTGCCACTGCATACCTGTTCTGTGAACCCGCCACTGCATACCTGTTCTGTTCAGTGGACCCGCCACTGTATACCTGTTTAGTGAACCCGCCACTGCATACCTGTTCTGTTCAGTGGAGTTTGGTGTGTCAGTGTGAAGCAGTACCTTAATTACACTACCTGATTGATGTATACACATGCAAAATGTTTTAAAGCACTTTAGGCCTGTCATTTAGCATTCAATGTGATTTCTGCCCTTAAAACGCTGCTTTTCGTCAAATCCAGATTTTTCCCGGGGACTTTTGGCGTGTATCCCACTCCGCCATGCCCCCCTCCAGGTGTTAGACCCCTTGAAACATCTTTTCCATCACTTTTGTGGCCAGCATAATTATTTTTTTTTTTCAAAGTTCGCATCCCCATTGAAGTCTATTGCGGTTCGCGAACTTTAACGCGAACCGAACCTTCCGTGGAAGTTCGCGAACCCGGTTCGCGAACCTAAAATCGGAGGTTCGGCCCAACTCTACTTCTGGCAACCTAATACAAAGGGGCACCTGTAGCTAACTATGATGGCCAAGGGAAGTAAGGGAGGACAGACAGCACACTTGCAGTACAGTTCAGCAGGTGCTTGTAGGTTCATGGAGAGCAAAGAGTAAGGTGCCAGGACATCTGTGTCTATAGGCTCCTGTGAGGTAAACCCGGGCCTGGGCCAGTGCATGTACTTTTTACAATAGAATGAAGCAGCCCATTCATCCAGGTATGTAGGGAAATATAAAGGAACACCAAGAGCCTAATATAGTGTAGTATGTACTGGAATTGAGGTGAATAGTAAAGTGTGAGAATTAGATACTCACAAACCAGGGTTACCATCCAGGCAATCACTGTAAATGCAGGTGAGGAGATTAGACCTGTCCTCACTCAGGATTAAGAAGTCGCTCTCTGTAGATCGGAAAAGAAGGAGGTAGATCACCCCTCCACCAGGGGTGGACACAATGTTTGTAATAGAGAACAGAGGCACCAACAGGATAACATTTCACTAAAAACGTTAAAAATGCTTAGAAGGCAGTGGTGGACTTACCTCCAAGAAGTGGACACAATAACTGTCAATTTCGGAAAGACATAAATTTTTTGTATACTCCCCAAAAAAGCTGCAACGGGTTTCGCAGGTGTACCCTGAGTCATCAGGCAATCGACAGGGCTATAAACAGTGAGTGGTCAAATCAGAAGAGGCGATTTATGCTGATCTGACCACTGACTGTTTATACCCCTGTCGATTGCCTGATGATGCAGGGTACACCTGTGAAACACGTTTCAGCTCTTTTTGGGGAGTATATAATAAATGTATTGTATTCGAAATTGACAGTTATTGTGTCCACTTCTTGGAGGTAAGTCCACCACTGCCTCCTAAGCATTTTTAAAGTTTGTAGTGACATTTTATCCTGTTGGGGCCTCCATTCATCCAGGTAAGCACAGTTCACCTGACCTCGCCCACCTTCTCTCTCAGCTGAAAGATTAATCTCTTTGAGGTCAGCATTGCAGCTACAGCAGAATCTCATTATAAGAATCTTCTGAGTTACAGTGCTGGCCACAAAGAGTGAGGCTAGGTTCACAGTAGAACTTTGTGGTATAACTTTATGGGGGCAACTTAATGTAGAAAGTCAAACTGCAATAGTAAGTCTATGGAACGTTCATTGAACATGTGGCGCATTAGGATCCACCACGCCACAATATCTCAACGCACTGTGAGCAGTGTGTTACTGCATAACGTAGGAATTAACAGAGGCAATGAAGCATACTATTCACTGACTGTATGCTTCACTGCATGCCACCTAAAGGTTGCATAATGTGCGGTGTGACTTTTTAGTTCCATTGTGTTCCGCTCCTATCATAATAGAGAACGCAACGCAACGTGCAACTGTGAACCTAGCCTTAAAGGTGCATTCACATACACAATTTTGATTGGCCAGTTTTACCACTTCTGTGTAGTATGAGAGCTCATCTACATAATCTGTTAATTGTGATCAAAAATTGTAAGCCCTTATACCACTAGGAAGTGGTAAAATGAAACTGTCTCTCAGCAGCACATGGAGGATTTGAGAGTGAGAGCTGTTCATTAGCTGTAGAACACTCACTCTGCTAACAGATCCTTGGTTTCTATGGGGATCTCTGGGTCACATGACTAATTTTCTAAAAAAAAAAATATATGAAAATTGTGTCAGTAATGGCATAGACCCTATTCACATATAATAATAATGTAAAGTCTGGGAGGGTGAACTAGAACTTTAACAATCATTTACTCTGAGTTTGAATTGCGGACTCCTATTTTTCTGCATGCATATTCCAGTGCATAGAGTAGATGCTGTGCGTACTCATTTTCAGTCATTTTCAAGAACTGCGCAAATCCATTGGCTGGCAGCAAATTTTGACATTCCTATCTTTTATTTTGTTAATCTTTGTGATTTAAAAGTTGTAATGGATTGAGATTTATTTTCAAAATTATGTTATTTCCCATTTATGAAAATTACACTATTACTTGCTAATAATTAAATATTATTATGCAACGTAGCTCTTTTCTACAGAGTAAGCTCCTCAATGTACAAAGAGACGTTATGACTAGGAGGGGTCAGTGAGAGCATGCATGTAAAAATGGTGTCAGGAAATTTGGGAGCAGGGTGAAGTTCTATACCATTCCAAATAGTCCAAGCTGTTTTAAAGCATCCTAATTACCCTGATTAATTGGGAACAGCTGTTTTAATCAACTTAACAAGTGAAAAACAGCAGCTCTCTGCAGTTGGTTTGTGGACAGTCATGGTTAACACAAAGGAGCTGAGTGAGGACCTGTGGCTGCACATTGTGGCTGCTCACAAGACAAGAAAAGGCTACAAGGCCATTTCTAAATGTTTTCAAGTTCCAGTGGCTACAGTGCAAAGTATTATTAAAAAATACCAGATGTTCCGCACGGTGGAAAATCTCAGAGGACGTGGTCAGAAGCCAAAAGTGACAGCTGTGCTGGCCAGGAGGATAGTGCAAGAGGTAAAAAAGAATCCAAGGATCACCACCAAGGCCATTCTGGTGAATCTGGGCTCTGCTGGTGGCAATGTCTCAAGGCAGACAATCCAACAGACACTGCACACTGCTGGGTTCCACAGATGCAGACCAAGGAGGATGCCACTTCTCCAGATAAGTCACACAAAAGCTCGCTTGGCCTTTGCAAATGCTCATCTGGACAAAGAAGAAGACTTCTGGTCTTCTGTGTTATAGTTAGTTGAAACAAAAATTGAATTGTTTGGTCAACAATTATGTTTCCTTCATTTGGCGTAGAAAAGGAGAATCCTTCAACTAAAAGAACACCATCCCCACTGTCAAACATGGTGGTGGGAACCTAATGCTTTGGGGCTGTTTTTCACCCAATGGACCAGGGAACCTAATCACAGTAAACGGCACCATCAAAAAAGAGCAATACATGAGGATTCTCATCAACATCAGGCAGTCTGCAGAGAAACATGGCCTTGGGCACCAGTGGACATTTCAGCATGACAATGACCCATAACACACAGCAAAAGTGGTGAAGAAATGGTTAGCAGACAACAACATTAACATTTTGGAGTGGCCCAGCCAAAATCCTGACTTGAATCCAATTGAAAATCTGTGGAGAAAGCTAAAGATCAGGGTGATGGCCAGAAGACCCTCCAACCTGAAAGGGGGAGCTGCACGTCTCGGCATTGGACGCCACTTCGTCCCTACTCTCACCTCTACATCCACTACAGGTCTGTAAAAGGGCCCTATCCACGCCGGGCATGCCGTCCGGCCTCTTAGACCGTGACCACCACTGCTTGGACCTGTAGTCCACATCCATTCATCCACTGGCAATCACCACTCTATCTGGGTAATACGGACATCCGGATCCAACAAGCGGACTTCTACAATGGAGCACCGTATGTGATGAGCAGTTATGATGAGACAAGCTTAACATATTGCATCTGTACTCTGGACATGAGGCGCTGTCATGCGCTTATATGCTGCATCTTGCTTCTGCATATCATGTTTGCTCTGACTTTGCTGCTGACTAGCTGCCTAAACCTCTGCAGACTGCTACATTGCTTATAGTGCTGTTTGACGTGCATGGCAGTCCTAGACTTTGTTTCTCTAGCCAGCGGGAGGACATCCGAGGTGGCCTTGGGTACAGGGCTTTTTCTACGATGGTCCCTTGAAGAGGCTTTGTCTATGCAGCCTGATGGGCATTTCTATGCATACAACTTTATCTGCTTAACCAGCTTTGATAGTTGTTCTATCATTGGAGTTAGATGCCGGCGGATGTTTGCGAGTGTGAGGGTGTTGTGGGTTTGATGAGTGGTGAAGGGGTGGCCATCCCATGTGCTTTTTAATATTTTATGCTTTTTCATTGAAGTATTCAATAAATGTTGATATTTTTTGCAAATAAGAGATAATCGTGGAATCTGTGTCTGTTGAGTATAAGGGGGTACTGCATGTCTTGCATTCTAGAAAATATTCCACTACCAGCCTTTTGATTATTACTGAAAGATTTGGAGCTCATTGCTAAAGATGAATGTGCAAAAATACCTGTGGAGACACTCAAAATGCTGGTCTGCAATTATAGGAAGCATTTAATTGCTGTAATAGGCAATAAAGGCTTTTTTATTGATTATTAAAAAAGGGTATGAATCATTTTGGACTGTGCTCTTTTTGCTCAAATGCAAATAAAAGCTGAGAAATTTTTTTTTTTCGGATTATTTGATCCTCATCAGTGCATCAAACAATCAAACAATCCGAAACAGTCTGTATGCATGTTGGATTATTATGGCTCTGTACAAATTAACATGCTGACACATCATTGCATTCCAGCGGTTCTGGAGGTGTGTTTAGCTTCTAAGGGTACAATGGTTAATTTGCATATATTCAGCAGTGATGCGCTGGGAGACATCTCAAGCTCACTCCAACCTGAATTATCGTAAATTCTTTCTGTTTTAGGAAAGCAAACTTTTGTTTCTCTTAACATCTTAGTAAGGGGGCTTTTAGGACCATTGTAGTCCCTTACACACTCCAATGAGTTCTGGGTCACCATGAGCTTGCTGGTTGGTCTGTATCTTTTGGGAGACACCTATGTCTTGCTTACTGGTTGAATAAAAGTAACTTTAAGGCTGCTTTCACAGTGGGACGTTACAGGCTGACGTTACAGCAGCCTGTAACGCAGCCCACAGCACAGTAATGAAAAATCAATGGGCTGTTCACAGTGCCCATGTTGCGTTACATTGTAACACTGCACGTCAGGTTAAAGTCCTGCATGCTTTGCGTTATACGCGGCTAAGCCACGTTAGACTGTTTGCACATGCTCAGTAACGTTGGAGGAGGAGGTCTCCCCTCCTCCTCCTCGGCCAGCCACATGGCTAATTAATATTCACTGCACGGTGTGACGTGTAGTGTTTACTTCCTGAAGCGCCGCTCTGTGCGGCGATTGGCTGGCGGGACCACGTGATGCGGATCACGTGGTCTCTGCAGTCTATAGCACAAAAAAGGCGCACCAAGAGCTGCATAACAGGCGTTGCGTTAGGGGCATGTTATGCGACCTATAACGTCCCCAAAAACGCAACGTCCTGGTGGGAAAGAGACCTAAGTCAAAATTTGCCAGGGGTATGAATAATTATGGGCAGCACTGTATATGGAGGCTGCCTTATTTATTCCCTTTTAAATAATACTAGGTGCCTGGCAGCCCTGCTGATTTATTTGGGTGCAGTAGTGCCTGAATTACATAAGAAACAAGCTAATCTTGTCATTTCTGTCAATATTGTCAGAAACACCTGATCTGCTGCGTACTTGTTCAGGATCTATGGCTGAAAGTATTAGAGGCAGAGGATCAGCAGGGCTGCCAGGCAACTGGTATTGCTTAAAAGGAAATAAATATGTCAGCCTCCATAGCACTCTCACCTTGAGTTCACTTTAAGTTTAACTTACCTGGGTCTTTTTCCAGCCCTCTGTAGTCCTTCAGGTCACTCGCTATCTTTCCGGTCTGCTGAGTTCCGCTTAAGCTATCTGACTGAGCCCACTTACCACATGCCACAAAGCTAAATTATGTCAAGTCATTCAGCCAAGCCATAGTTATGAGGAAGGTCTGTGCCTAGTAGCTATGCATAGAAAGTCTTTGAGAATTACAGTGTTCCTCAGCACAATGTGTGGCCTAACAAAAAGTAAAAAGTGGGGCCTAACTTGGGGCAGGAATAGGAAACGTTTATATCCATATACAACAAATGTAAATTACCTAAGTTTCAGTTTACTTGTATAATGCCCCAGATTCCCAAGACCTCTCAATAGCATGCAGCAGCTTTTCAGTCACAAAGGGTGTCACAACGGTCAGAGGAGTCTGAGTAAGTCTTTGGATTTTTTAGACGAAAGAGAAAAATAACTACTGCTCACACCAAATTTATAGCTACCGAGCATCAAGGAAATTTCATATAAGATTCTGAAGCGAGTTGTGGGTATGGTGAATAAATGCGCGTAATTATAAGGTAGTTTTATACCAATTTTAATCTGGGACAAATGTATATCTTAAATGTACGCATTTCATGTTTTAATTTATTTATTTTTTGGTAGTGCCCCTCTAAAGTGAACCCGAGGTGAGAGTGATATGGAGGCTGCCATATACTGTATGTTTTCTGTTAAACAATACCAGTTGCCTGGCAGCCCCGCTGATCTGTTTGGCTGCAGTAGTGTCTGAAGTACACCAGAGACACGCATGCAGTTAATCTTGTTAGTTCTGACAATATTGTCAGAAATATCTGATCTGCATATGCTTGTTCAGGATCTATGGCTGAAAGTGAGGCAGAGGATCAGCAGTAGAGATGGCCCGAACACTTCGCCGGTGAGCACTTTTTACCAAACATCAGCTATTCGTGCTTACTGCAGGCACATGGCAGCCAATCAGCCTTCCCCCCCCTTACGGACCCCCACCCCCTATAAAAACGCACTTGAGACGGCCATGTTCCAGTCTGTCTTTGGCTGAAATAGTGAGAGAAAGGAACAGAGCATTGCTGAGATAGGGAAAACATTAGCTAAGCCTGTTTATTTTGTTCTTTGCTGACTGACTTGCTGTTAAAGCACCCCAAACAGCCCTTATGATGGCTACTGCATCGTTCTGTTGTTTTATGGGGGTTTTTGTGTGCGACACTGCATAGCCCACGGGCACCCACCCAGAGCTGTGCCCACTAACTCTGTGCCACATTAGACACAAACAGAGTACTCCAGTGCCTCTGTTATCACTGTATTGCATATCTCTGTGTCTGATACTCCACTGGCACCCACTCACAGTTGTGCTCACTACTGATATACAGTTCACCAGCACCAGAGGCAGAGATTCGAAATCCCCCCCCCCACACCCTTAAACGGTACACACACTACACACACAGTATACACATACAGTACAAACAGAGTACACACACATACAGTACACACACAGTACAAACAGAGTACACACACATACATACAGTGCACACACTGTGCAGAGTACACACTAATACACACACATACAGTACACACACAGCGCAGAGTACACACTAATACACACACATACAGTACACACACAGTGCAGAGTACGCACATACACACAGTACAAACACATACAGTACACACACAGTGCAGAGTACACACATACACACAGTACACACACATACAGTGCAGAGTACACACATACACACACATACAGTACACACACAGTGCAGAGTACACAAATACACACACACAGTATTGAGTACACACAGTACACACACATACAGTACACACACAGTGCTAGAGTACAGACATACACACAGTACACACACACATACAGTACACACACAGTGCAGAGTACACACATACACACAGTACACACACATACAGTACACACACAGTGCAGAGTACACACATACACACAGTACACACATACACACACAGTGCAGAGTACACACACATACAGAGCAGGGACAAGGTCCTCCAGCACCCAAGGCTGAGACACCAAAGTGCGCCCCTCCATCCCTCCCACCTCAGCTGTCACACACGGATTGCTATTAGACTAAGAGGGCCACTGGGCCCACAACCTCTCCAACACCTTAATATCTAGTTATCTGGCTTGCAGTCACTGCTATGTATCCCTTTTTCTTATTTCTATCTGCTTCATACACAATTAGGAATGACAACTGAATGAATTGTGCACCCCCTCCTACACTGCGCCCTGAGGCTGGAGCCTCTCCAGCCTATGCCTCGGCCCGGCCCTGCACACATACACACAGTACACACACATACAGTACACACACAGTGCAGAGTACACACATACACACACATACAGTACACACAGTGCAGAGTACACACATACACACACATTCAGTACACACACAGTGCAGAGTACACACAGTACACACACATACAGTACACACACAGTGCAGAGTACACACAGTACACACACATACAGTACACACACAGTGCTAGAGTACAGACATACACACAGTACACACACACATACAGTACACACACAGTGCAGAGTACACACATACACACAGTACACACACATACAGTACACACACAGTGCAGAGTACACACATACACACAGTACACACATACACACACAGTGCAGAGTACACACACATACACACCGTACACACACATACACACACACAGTGCAGAGTACACACACATACACACAGTACACACAGAGAGTTCTCTCTCTCTCTTTCAAAACTCCAATGGGGGATATACCTGCTTCCTTCCAGGCATTCATGTAAAAACAGCGGGGCCAGCCTCCCCTTCAATCATCTGAGGGCAGGCATTAACACTCACAGTGCTATCAGGGAGTCCATCCCCCGTTCAGTCCAGCCTCAGCTATAGTCTTCAGCAACTCTGCAGGAAGCCAACACCAGTTCCGTTCCTGCAGAAGTCGGCTTCCTGCTGTTGCCTAGCAACCCAATGCACACAGCCGTGCCTGTCATCTCTTTGATGACAGTGTGGCTGTTACATGGCAGGCATGTGCGCTTTATAGGAGGCAGAGAGAGGGGATATTAGTACAGTGCGGGTGGAGAGAAAAAAAACACAAGTCGGTAGGCGGGCAGAAACAAGAGCACTCTAGTGGCTGCGCTCAGAGGCCCTAGCCTGCTCAGCCTATGCCTCGGCCCGGCCCTGCTCCAAAGAGCCCACTGGCACCCACTCACAGCTGTGCCCACTACTGATTTCATTGTGTGCCACATTAGACACAAGCAAAGTACTACTGCTACTACTCCAGTGCCTCTGTTATCACTGTATTGCATAGCTCTGTGTCTGATACTCCACATAGACCACTGGTACCCACTCACAGCTGTGCCCACTACTGATATAATTGTGTGCCACATTAGACACAAGCAGAGTACTACTACTCCAGGGCCTTATTTACCACTATATTGTGTGTGAACTATTGCATATCTTGGTGTGTGACACTACACAGCCCACTGACACCCAGAGCTGTGTACACTACTGCTATTTTTGTTGCCACATTCAGTTGCAGGCATAGTAGTACCTCCAGTGCATTAGTTTTCACTTGTTGCAGGCACAGTACCCCAATAAAAAAAAATGACAAGCAGACGCAGGCCACCCCCAAGTGTCCTCGCAGGCCGTGCTGCTGTGATTTCCTGTGGCCCTGGAAGAATGCCCAGTGTTCAGAGGGCACGTACCCTCAACCCCCAAAATTCTGAGGACGTAGTTGACTGGCTTACACAGCACACCTCATTTTCTACAGCTTCCGCACAGAACCTCCTTGATGCACCATCCTCCTCCTGCTCTGCTACGGAGACCCCACAACAGCTTAGCAGCACTCGCCTGGCAGCCAACACCACCACCACTAGCACCACAGCCACTCCTCTTGATATGTCAGAGGAGTTATTCACACATCCATGTGATGAATTTAGTAAGGCACAACCATTAGATGAAGGTGATAAGGATTTCCCACCACATTATGGGCCTGATTCACAAAGCGGTGCTAACAGTTAGCACGCTGGTGAAAAGCCCTTTATCACGCCTAAACTCAGTTTAGGCATGATAAGTTTAGGTGTGATAAGTTTAGGCATGATAATTTTACGCACCAACTGTGTTAGCACCGCAGCGCACAGCTGATCAAAAGTTTTGCGCTAGCAAAGTCTGGTGAACTTTGCATAGAGTTTAATGGCGCTGCTTTGCGTGCGGGACTTTGCACGCTATCTACACTTATCTAAACTTATCACACCTAAACTTATCACACCTAAACTTATCACACCTAAACTTATCACGCCTAAACTGGCTTTTCACCAGCGTGGTGCAATGGTTATCACGCCTAAAGTCTCTAACTGGGTTAGCACCGCTTTGTGAATCGAGCCCTATATGTCTTAGTCAGGCCACAGTACACACATGGACGTAAGGTGTGAGGATGATGATGATGTAATGTGTGGTGTAGATGTGTAGTGTGAAGCGGGCATAACCCTTACATTACCACTCTGGACATTTAAAAGCAGCACTTTATTCCTCAAATGTGGGGATGTACTGTGATTTCTGCCTTTTACCGATAAAAATCTGACTCGTCAACTCCGTAATTTTTGGTGGGACTTCTGGCATGGATCCCACTCCGGCATGCCACAGGCCAGGTGTTAGACCCTTTGAAACAAGTTTTCCATCACTTTTGTGGCCAGAAATAGTCCCTGTAGGTCTCTAGATTTGTCTGCCCATTGAAGTCTATGGCGGTTGGCCCAGTTCATGCGAATCCGAACTTTACCCGGAAGTTCGGGTTCGATTTTCCCGATCCCAAAATTTGATGTTTGCGACACCAGCACAATATGGGTGAAAGAGGCGTCCTGGTGTGTATAAATTTCTTTAAAAACAAAGATTTTGTTATTTGAGGTAAGCTACCTCCCTTTCTTTTGTTTTTATTTGTTTTTAAAGAATTTTATACACACCAGGGCGCCTCTCTCACCCATATTGTGCTTATATACCCCCGACATATCCTGTTGGAGGGGTTCAGACAGACTGCATGTGGTTCACATCACAGGGGACAACTGTCGATTTTTTTCTAAAAGAACGACCGCCACCAGGTCCGGCTGGACCACCCCGAGATGAGTCGGGTTTATGGTCTCCACCTGCCCCTCTGAAACCCACCTTTGTGAGTAGTTTTCATTATACCACTTATAGACCTTATACTAAAACGTATTACGCTATTGGGCTCTCATCCTTTTTGTGTTTCCTGTGTCTTTTCTCCAGGGTGTCAAGACACCCCTAGCATACCACGTCTCTAATCAGCAGGACAGCCAAGCAACTGGTATTGCATAAAAGGAAATAAATATGGCAGCCTCCATACAACTCTCACCTTGAGTTCACTTTAAGGAAACTGGAAAGGAATCATAGATGTTTTCCCCTTTTTTTCTTTTATTTTACCATTTAACATATAGAGGGGGAAAAAATATATATAATTTTTTTTTTTTTTTACTAATTTCTTACGTATTTCCTTTTTTACCCATTTATCTTCAAATAGATATTCTCAAGTAATGAATCAGGTCTCAGGTCTCAGTAGTGAGGCGCACAGGGATTTCCAGAGAGGTGTGGGAAATTAGCTTAAATTTCTGATTACCAGCATATTCAGCACTCTCCTTGGGTCACTTTCCTGGGTGCTTCACTTATTCCACTTCTTACTCTGAAAAACCATCATTGGGTATTCTCCACTCTGTTGGGATCAGCAGTGCAATAACATAGCCTAGAGCAACCTCTATTGTCAATGCTGGAGCTCCATGATGTACAGTAGATCAAAAAGGGAAATGGATGGAAAGTGCAGATGATCACAGAGGATGAGATCAGGACTGGAGAGTGTCAAGAGTGAATCGTCTGGACTAAAGAGAATCAAGCAAAGGACAGGCACTGGACAGGACTGGAGCACAGGAGGCAGGAAAGAAGAATAAGGGATTCTACTGCCATGGGTTGAGTAGCTAGGAAAAAAGAAGATTATGTTAGAAGAGAAATTCATACAGAAGGACTCTATGATTTAACCACAAATGAAGCAATGTTATCACTAAAATGAAGACACAATGGTGAGAAGGTTATTATTAGTATTATTATTATTATTAGTAGTAGTAGTTATCTTTCTTAAAATTGCACTGCTCTCACTTTCTTGCTGTTTCTTTGACTTCACTGCTTCCCAGCTTTTCTGTTAAATTAGCTCACATTATTTATTAACTCACAATTGGCTTGATTCACTAAGACAAATAGCATGCCTTATCAGAGATAACTTGCCTTATCAAAGTTAACATGCCTTATCAAAGTTAACACGCCTTATTGGAGTAGCAAAGCAAGTGCTACAAACCAGCAGGGGCTCAGGGCAGGATGAGTGGAGCTCTCGTCACTGCCAATTAGCAGGCATACGTTCCTAGCGCTCACTATGCTACTCTAATAAGGCATGTTAACTTTGATAAGGCGTGTTATCTCTGATAAGGCATGCTATTTGTCTTAGTGAATCAAGCCCATGTATCTCTCCTTATATGACTTAACTCATGATTTAGCGCTCCTTGACTGACCTAATTCGTTGGGCTTGATTCACAAACCCGTGTTAACTGTTAGCACGGGCGTGCTAAACAGTTAGCACGTGAAGTGCCGCTCGCGCAAAAGTCCGCGTTATCGTGCACAAATGTCCGCGATTGCAGGACTTTGCGCAGGGCAAAAGTCTGCGAGCAGCACTTCACATGCTAACTGTTTAGCACGCCCGTGCTAACAGTTAGCACGGGTTTGTGAATCAAGCCCATGTTTAGCTCTCCTTACCTAACTTAACTCATGGTTTAGCTCTCCTTAACTGACTTAACTAATTGTATAACTCTCCTTAACTGACTTAAATCATAGTTTAGCTCTCCTTAACTGACTTAATTCATTGTAAAACTCTCCTTAACTGACTTAAATCATGGTTTAGCTTTCCTTGGGCTTGATTCACTAAGACAAATAGCATGTCTTATCCAAGTTAACATGCCTTATCAGATATAACACACCTTATCAAAGTATCATAGCGAGCGCTACAAACTTATTTTTATGCCTGCTAATTGGCAATGACGAGAGCTTCACTCGTCCTGCCCTGAACCCCTGTGGGTTCGTAGCGCTCACTATGCTACTCTGATAAGGCGTTTTAACTTTGATAAGGCATGTTATCTCTGATAAGGCATGCTATTTGTCTAATGCTAGGTACACTGTAACGATCGGTGAAGCACAGAGAGGATCTGATTACCAGTGATCTGCAGAATCACTGGGAATACAGATGTATACCAGATTATATGTGATCTGCAGTATCACCGATAATCCGATATACTAGCTAACCTCTGTTCACCTGAGTAGAGTGTAGTGTTTGGTGTAACAGTAACACTTTGAGGACTAGACCTCAGTGCAGCAAGGAGTACTGCACAGATTCCTTCCGCAGACCTGAGCTCTCCAAGACGGGAGGAGTCAGACTGACAGTAGGAAGGACAGACTGAAAGTAACCTTCAGGAGGAAGGATCACTAACAGAGCGAGGAACCGCCTCTAACAGTAAGGTCGGTTCTCGAGGTCAGACAAGCCAGGTCGTACACACACGGACAGATAAAGTACAAGATCAGAAGGCAAAGGCGGAGTCAAAGTACAGGCAGGGTTCAGCAACGGGGTATCAGAAATATCGGGGTACAAAATCAGGAGGCAGAAGCAGAGTCAAGAAACGAGCCGGGGTTCGGCAACAGAGTATCAGAAATATCGAGGTGCAAGATCAGAGTTCAGGAGGATAGTCAAGGCAGGCAAAAGTCATAACAGATAATCACAATCAAACTAGTACTTTAGCTATCAACAGAATCTAGCTAAGTGTAGGATTACAGCTCCAGCTGGTCCCGGCACACTTGCGGATCTGACTACGGATCTGGGTGCTCCCACATATGTGATCGCACGCCAGACAAAGAGCAAGTGAACAACCAGCAGTATATATACTCTAGGACCTTTCCAGGACCTCCCTAATTGCTGGTCCAATGAGAGCAGTGGAATTTGTCAGCTGACCCAGCTGGTAAGCCGACTCCCTTCTAACTGCTATTTAAACTCTGCCTCTGTGCTCGCGCGCGTGTAAGTCTGAATCTTGGTGGACTATCAGTCCCAGCCACACCAGTACTGTCATGCAATGTATCTAGTGCGGGGGCCGCCTCTGATGCGGATTCCACCGTTACCAATGCGGATTCCGCCGCACTGCCTATGCGGCATGCGGCGTTTTTTCCGCGTTGTGACGCCATGCTGGACGCGGAAACGGCCGCCTCACCTCGAGAGACAGCGGCCTTTCCGCGCGTTTCCTTATAGTACCCCCCCGAGGAGTGGACTCCGGACAACTCCCACCAGGTTTCTCGGGGTGTAAGGCATGAAACTCCCTCACCAACTCATCCGCATGCATACGATTCCCAGGTACCCATTGCCTCTCCTCGATGCCATACCCTTTCCAATGTACGAGGTAATGTACCGAGTTTTGTACCTTGCGGGCATCTAATATTTTTTCCACTTTATATTCGGGTTGGGTATCTACCAACACGGGAGGAGGAGGAGTAGGACCCACCTGGACTGCAGGTTTAAGAAGGGACACGTGGAAGGACTTCACTCCCCGCATGCTGGTGGGAAGGTCAATGGTATACGTAACATTGTTAATCTTTTTGGTCACGGAAAATGGGCCCACAAACCTGGGACCCAGTTTGGCAGATGGCTGCTTCAGGGTCAAGTGACGTGTGGACACCCAGACTAGATCCCCTGGCTGAAACTTCCATTCCACGGACCGTCTCTTATCTGCTTGACCCTTCTGACTCTGGAACGCCTTCTGCAAATTCCCCTTAACAATTCCCCAATTGTCCCTGAGTGACCTCTGCCAATCCTCCAGTGCAGGAAATGGGGACGAGACAACTGGAAAAGGGGAGAATTTGGGTGACCTCCCTGTTACAATCTGGAATGGGGAAAACCCAGACGAGGAATTCTTTAAATTATTTTGGGCGAATTCCACGAAGGGCAAAAATTTCACCCAGTCACTTTGTGCCTCCGCAACGTAACATCTCAGGAATTGCTCCAGAGATTGGTTAATGCGTTCTGTCTGCCCATTCGTCTGTGGGTGGTAGCCTGACGAGAACGACAATTTCATGCCCATTTGGTGACAAAATGCCCTCCAGAATCCAGAGACAAACTGGACTCCCCTATCAGACACAATATCTTCCGGAATGCCATGCAGCCGGAAGACGTGAATGATAAACAATTCGGCCAATTCTTGAGCCGAGGGGAGTCCTTTCAGGGGCACAAAATGGGCCATCTTGATAAACCGGTCGACTACCACCCAAATAACAGACATGCCTTCAGACCTGGGTAATTCCCCCACAAAATCCATGGACAGGTGGGTCCATGGCTCACTCGGGGTGGGCAAAGGCTGCAACCTTCCTACAGGTGCCAGCCGGGAGGGTTTACTCCTGGCACATACCGCACACTCCTTAACAAACTCCTTGCAATCTGTTGCCAAGGAAGGCCACCAAGCACACCTGGCAGTCAGATCCTGCGTTCTGGCCGCTCCAGGATGACCAGCATTCTTGTGGGTGTGAAAGAGTTGCAGAACTTGTAACCGGAATGGCAGTGGGATAAACAAGACCCCTTCGGTTTTCCCCTCAGGAACATCCCGCTGAAAGGGACCCAAAATCTCTGTCCAATCCTCCCAAGTCTCCGTGGTGGCTAACACCAGTTTCTGCGGGATGATGGATTCAGGAGCGGGGGGCTGTGCTGTCTCAGGTTCAAAACACCTGGAGAGGGCATCTGCTTTGACGTTTTTGCTGCCTGGAGTGTACGTGATTATGAACCTGAATCTCGTAAAAAATAAGGACCACCGGGCCTGACGGGGACTCAGCCTCTTAGCCCCCTCGATGTATTCCAAGTTCTTGTGGTCAGTGTAAACAGTGATCGTGTGCTCTGCCCCTTCTAACCAGTGGCGCCACTCCTCAAATGCCAACTTAATAGCCAGAAGTTCCCGGTTGCCTATATCATAATTTTTTTCTGCAGGTGAAAACCTGCGGGAAAAATAAGCACATGGGTGTAATCTGCCCTGCAACCCAGACCGTTGAGACAGCACCGCCCCCACCCCAACTTCTGAGGCATCAACCTCCACAATGAAAGGAAAGGACGTGTCAACATGCCTCAAAATTGGTGCTGAGCAAAATAATTTTTTCAATAGAGCAAATGCCGCCACGGCTTCAGGAGACCAGTGGTTGGTATCCGCCCCTTTTTTGTGAGACTGGTAAGGGGGGCAACTAACGTGGAGTATCCCTTAATGAACCTCCTGTAATAGTTCGCGAACCCTAAAAATCTCTGCAGGGCCTTCAACCCCACTGGCTGTGGCCACTCCAACACGGCTGTGACCTTGGCAGGACCCATTGAGAGGCCCGAGGTGGAAATTACGTATCCCAGAAACGTGACCGTGGTCACTTCAAATATACACTTTTCCACCTTAGCGTAGAGCCTATTCTGTCTTAATTTGTTTAGGACAAATTTCACGTGGACCCTGTGTTCGGAGAGGTTATTGGAGTAAATGAGTATATCATCAAGGTATACCAGTACGTATTTACCCAATACCTCCCGGAATACCTCATTGATTAGTTCCTGGAAGACGGCTGGCGCATTGCACAACCCGAAGGGCATCACTAAGTACTCGTAATGCCCGTCAGGTGTGTTAAAGGCCGTCTTCCATTCATCGCCCCTTCTAATGCGGATTAGGTTGTATGCCCCCCTCAGATCTAACTTAGAAAAGATCTTAGCAGTAGTGACCTGCGTGAATAAGTCGTCTATCAATGGTAACGGATAGCGATTCTTCACCGTGATTTTATTGAGACCTCGGTAATCGATACAAGGTCGAAGACCCCCGTCTTTCTTCTTAACGAAAAAAAACCCGGCCCCAGCAGGTGACCGAGAGGGCCGAATAAACCCCTTGGCCAAGTTGTCACGAATGTATTCCTGCATAGCCAACTTCTCGGGACCGGACAAGTTATACAGGTGACCCCTAGGGGGCATACAACCAGTACGGAGATCAATGGGGCAATCGAACGGGCGATGAGGAGGTAATTGATCAGCAGACTTGGGACAAAAAACATCAGAAAAATCGGAATATACCTCGGGAACACCCTCCACGTAAACCTTGGTCTGACCCAATGTCACCTTCCCCAGACACTGCTGATGACAATGATCGGACCATCTGGTTACCTGGCCCGTAGCCCAGTCGATTTGTGGAGAGTGGGCTTGTAACCAAGGCATGCCTAGGATAATAGTGGAGGTTGACATATGTAAAACGAAAAACTGTAGTTGTTCCCCATGCAGTACCCCTATCGTGACCTTCACCTGCGGAGTCTGTGACAGGGGACGATCCCGTTGCAGAGGGGAATCGTCTACTGCCGTGACCTGAATGGGGGGACTTACTGGAGTGAGAGGAATACCCAACTCCTAAGCAAATTCAAGGTTCATAAAATTGGCCGCTGAGCCGGAATCAATAAAAGCCTCAGTGGCTACAGACTTATTGTCATAAGACGGCGGCCTGACCGCATTCAGCAAGCGTAACGCGGAGGTTTGTCCGCGTCCGCATCAGCGGCACCATCCACCACATGGTCGCATGCGGAACGCGGAGAAACATCCGCATCGGCGTTGCGATCCACCGTTCGGTCACAGGCCTCTCGGCGTACTTTACGTCGAGGCTGTGGTCCGGTTCTTCCCTCACAGGCCTCAGGGCCTGCCACACACCAACGCTATCCTAAATCCAGTCTGGACCCCGTAGGGGGTGCGCGCGTGTGCAATAAAGCCTTTTATACTCTTAGAAGGAGAGTCAGCTGACCAGCTGGTCAGCTGACCTCAGTAAGGTCCTTGAGCTGTGCTGCAAGGTCCTTGAACTATGTTGTGATTGGCTGATTGGCTGGGCGGGCTGGTTGAGCCCAGCACAGTATAAAAGCAGGCATTCTGTCAGTTGCAAGTTGTCTGCAGTAAGCGTTACTTTGTGATAGCCCTCAGACCTTAGCTAGATCCGAGAGAGACAGTCCTAGCTGGAGCAAGGCTCCTGTCTCTCATCAGTCAGTCTTTGTTGTTTTCCTGATTATTGTATATTTGTATGTAACCTGATCTCTGTTATAGTCAGCCAGTCAGTTGATCTAATAGTCAGCCAGATAGTGATCTGACAGTCAGTACCATCGTGGGCCAAGTGCGGCTTGCCGTAACTAGCCCACAACAGTCAGATTTGTTATTTTCCTGATCTGCGACATATATTGATTTTGCCAATATATTTGCAAGCACTATTGTTATCTGTGCCATTTTCTGATCTCCCGTTGCCGAACCTCTGCTTGTCTATTTCACTACGAGTTCGGCTTTCTGACTTTGTACCTCCGCCTATCAGATTTCCGTTACTGACCTTGGCTAGATTTCTGACTCTGCTCTCTGTTTCACGATTCGGTACCTCGCAGCCAGTTTGTTACCGAACCGTTTCCGTCTGACTTTGCCCCCTTTAGTGGTTCTCCCACTAAAGGGTTTATTCTGCTGAATCCCTCCTTGCGGAGGTCTCAGTGGTTCCCCAGTATATCATTGCTGCTGGGGAACGCGATTCTAGCGTTACGTCATCTAGTCGCAGAATCGCACACACTGCGTTTCTCTTTTAGAGGTAGCCAGTCCTCTTAAAGATATCAGTGTGGTGGGTTTTCCACTGTCGTTATACCCGGTATCCAGAGTTATAAATAAATATCCGCATTATTGGCGATTCCGCAGATCTCCACATAATCGGATATATCAGCATTATTGGTGATACTGCGGATCACCAACAATCTGAATACTCTGAGTGTGCACCAAACACCACACATTGTTACACTTATTATCCCATGTAATAGTACAGGGGAGAAGTAACTTCTTCTCTTTTTGGGGTGAGAATGATGTGCCTAGGGTGTCACCCCCCACTACTCCTAGGCAGACCCGTTTCCCGACTTGTTAGGGCAGTTTCGCACCATATGCCCTGCTTCTGCACAATACAGGCACAGTTGTTCTGTTATTCTCCGCCTACGTTCCACCTGGGTCAGTTTAGATCGACCAATTTGCATTGGTTCGGGTGGAGGTAAGGCCGGAGAGGGTGACACAGGCGAAGATGCCGTTACTGAGGGTGTAGCAGAAGGTGCCACATACGAAGTCACCCTGACCCGGTGACTGCCCCTAGTCTGCCTCTGATGACGTAGTCGACGATCGACTCGGATGGCCGATGATATGGCTTCATCGACTGTCTTGGGCTCGGGTAAGGTTAACATCAAGTCAGAGACCTCCTCCGACAACCCAGACAGAAAATAATCCATCAAAGCAAAATTGTCAAATCTGGTGGTTACAGACCACCTACGAAATTCTGCAGCGTAATCCTCGACTGACCCTCTGCCTTGCCGCAAAAGTTTGAGCTTCCGCTCAGAAGTTGCCGCAAGGTCAGGGTCGTCGTATATCACGGCCATAGCCTTAAAAAATTCCTCTACTGAGGTCAGAGCTGTATCTGTGGGAGACAGGTTGTATGCCCAGGATTGGGAATCCCCAGTTAACAGTGTTTTAATAAAAATGACCCGTTGGGTCTCAGTCCCCGAGGATCGGGGTCTCAACTCAAAGTATGACAACACTCTACTCCTGAAATTCCGGAAGTCAGACTTGTGGCCGGAAAATTTATCAGGTACAGGCATACAATGTCATCACTAGGAGGGGATCGCACTGAATCAACTGACGTCTGGAGGGTTCGCACGGAGCCTGAAAGGGCGTCAATCAAGGCTTTGTGCTGGCCCAGTGCTTGATGGAGGCTATCCACCGAAGTGGCAAGCACACCCAGACGATCAGTGTTTGCGTCCATTTTGTATTTTGGTCTGGCGTTCTGTAACGATCGGTGAAGCACAGAGAGGATCTGATTACCAGTGATCTGCAGAATCACTGGGAATACAGATGTATACCAGATTATACGTGATCTGCAGTATCACTGATAATCCGATATACTAGCTAACCTCTGTTCACCTGAGTAGAGTGTAGTGTTTGGTGTAACAGTAACACTTTGAGGACTAGACCTCAGTGCAGCAAGGAGTACTGCACAGATTCCTTCCGCAGACCTGAGCTCTCCAAGACGGGAGGAGTCAGACTGACAGTAGGAAGGACAGACTGAAAGTAACCTTCAGGAGGAAGGATCACTAACAGAGCGAGGAAGCGCCTCTAACAGTAAGGTCGGTTCTCGAGGTCAGACAAGCCAGGTCGTACACACACGGACAGATAAAGTACAAGATCAGAAGGCAAAGGCGGAGTCAAAGTACAGGCAGGGTTCAGCAACGGGGTATCAGAAATATCGGGGTACAAAATCAGGAGGCAGAAGCAGAGTCAAGAAACGAGCCGGGGTTCGGCAACAGAGTATCAGAAATATCGAGGTGCAAGATCAGAGTTCAGGAGGATAGTCAAGGCAGGCAAAAGTCATAACAGATAATCACAATCAAACTAGTACTTTAGCTATCAACAGAATCTAGCTAAGTATAGGATTACAGCTCCAGCTGGTCCCGGCACACTTGCGGATCTGACTACGGATCTGGGTGCTCCCACATATGTGATCGCACGCCAGACAAAGAGCAAGTGAACAACCAGCAGTATATATACTCTAGGACCTTTCCAGGACCTCCCTAATTGCTGGTCCAATGAGAGCAGTGGAATTTGTCAGCTGACCCAGCTGGTAAGCCGACTCCCTTCTAACTGCTATTTAAACTCTGCCTCTGTGCTCGCGCGCGTGTAAGTCTGAATCTTGGTGGACTATCAGTCCCAGCCACACCAGTACTGTCATGCAATGTATCTAGTGCGGGGGCCGCCTCTGATGCAGATTCCGCCGTTACCAATGCGGATTCCGCCGTTACCAATGCGGATTCCGCCGCACTGCCTATGCGGCATGCGGCGTTTTTTCCGCGTTGTGACGCCATGCTGGACGCGGAAACGGCCGCCTCACCTCGAGAGACAGCGGCCTTTCCGCGTTTCCTTATATACACACCATACAATTTATTGTTAGATTTTCTGTTAGATTTACCTGCCAGATAGATGTTGGAAATTATCTATCTAACCATCTATTTGCCTAGCAATTAGGCATTGTTCTAGGAGATAACCAGAATACAATGCACCAGAGATAATACCAGTACTTTACAGAAAATAATTTTACAGAAAATCTAACAGAAAAATCTTACAGGAAATTGTATGGTGTGTACTAGGCAGTAGTGAATCAAGCCCCTTATCTATTTATCTCATGAATTATCTCTCCTCATTTGTTTATCTCCTGCATTAGCACTCCTTACCATTAAGGTTAAAAATAAGTAACCTTTGTGAATCAACTCCAAAGTCTGTTCTGCCTGCTTAAGGTCCGTACACACACCGGACTGCAGGCAACGACGGGTCTGTCGTCACCTCCCGCTGGGCGGGTTTTCAGCAGACAGTCCGGCGTGTGTACAGTCTGTCGGCGGACTGATACGGCTGTTTCTGAGCGATCCGCCGGGCGGATCGCTCAGAAACAGCCGTATCAGTCTGCAGACAGACTGTACACACGCCGGACTGGCGCTGGAACACCCACCCAGCGGGAGGTGACGACTAACCCGTCATTGCCTGCAGTCCGGCGTGTGTACGGACCTTAATTCTTGATTAGGCACTTACAGAGCCCAAATGTGTTAAAGGTGGCAATACACGATTCACTATTTCCATTATTTCTTTAGGTCTTTTCAATTCAATCCATTTTTGAGTTGTTTGAAAAATCAAACTAAGCCACCATATCCTTTTTTTATTATTATTTTTAACCAGGACCAATATATTAAAAAAAAAATTTAAAATTCAAGAGATTTCATTGGTTTTCTTAATTAAAAAAATACAATTTATTTTTCTATACAATTCACAATTTTTAAACAGAGGAGCACTTCCTTAACCCTACATGAATTACTCCATCTGAAATCCAACAATTGTGAATATACACAGCAACTTATCATACAAATGATGGCAGAGTTTGTGCAGAGAGGTCTTTGATCAAAGTGCTGGTTATTTGATAGGCTCCATTTGCTATATGGACCTGAGATTTAAAGTGAACCCGAGGCGATGTGATGGGGGTGGGGGGGGGCAGATGGGACGCAGAGGCATGTTCTCTGCCTCATGACTTGCCTCTATGTCCCCCAGACGCCATTCTCTGACCCTCCCCCTCCCCTACCGCCGGGCTATAGCCCCCCCAAAATTAGTGACAATAACTGTCGCTATTTCAGGGGGTAATGGGAGAAGAGGGATTCCCTGCTCAAAACGCCCACTAGGGGCTTTCCTGCATTCTTTCCCCAGCTGCTCCTTGGCCGCGCCCCTTGCCTGTACCCCGGGACCCCAGCCTATGGATCCCTGCCCAGCCTATGGAGGGGACAGCCGTATCACACGGCTGTCCCCAGTGCAGTGCAGTATATGTAAATAGACGGTGATTATACTGTCTAACAGTCTTCCGAGCGGCGATCACCGCTTGGAGACTGAAGGCGGGGCGGAGCTCCGCCCCCCAAGCAGTAGATGCGCATGCAGCCTGTGCGCGATCTCTTGCAGTAGCCGGCTCCAGGACCTGATGACAATCAGCGTTAGGCGGTCCTGGGGCTGCCGCTGTGGCCACGCCCACTGGCGTGGAGCAGTCGTAAGGTAGTTAAAAATGCTGGTTTTGTTCCATTGTATTCAAAAACGCATCAAAAACACAATAATAAAAGTCAATGGGAAGGCAATGTATTGCGTTTTGTATGCATTTTTCATGCGTTTTTATGAGATTTTTTTGTTTTGTTTTGTTTTCTGATGTATTTCCGCTTCCTGTTGTTTTCCTAGTGACTTGCATAAAACACAATTTAAAAACGCATGTAAAACAAACATACAAAATGTATATGCGTTTTGTATATGTGAACAGCAAACCTGTAAAAATGAACATAAAACGCTAGAGAAACGCATATGTGGGGAAAAAACGCAAACGCACAAAAAATGCACTAAACACACACACACAAAAAACGCACAGTACATTAAACGCGCCCTTTCCTGTTTTGTTATGTGTGCACCTAGCCATACAGAAAGGATTGGACACCTTTGTAGAGTGGTAGCTGGTGCAGCATTTCTATGGCTAGGATAATCCACAAGATGAAAGGAGGGATCCGCACACAGACACAGACTTCAATTAGGAACAGTGCAAATGTATTGGCCCATCATACACGCATCTGAAAGTACACCTACGATAATTTCCGGGCCAATCCGATCTAATCATTATCAAGCCTAGGACAGGGGGGGGGGGAACGTGAATCAATGAAACTTTTTTTGTCAATTATTTTGTCAATTCTAAGTCCTGCCACCAGTCTCCAGCAATGATGCAGATATTCTGGCTGCTGCCACGGTGCATGCTTGCCACACACTCCGCCTGTCTTTAATACTAATGTAGCCATACATCAGGTGACTTGGCAGCCGATCAAACATCCAATTTGATGATTATAATCTGAATCAAATCAAAATCAGTGCCGCCAAGTGCATGCCTAATCGACAATGCAACCAATTTCGGGCTGAAATTGGTCGCATATATCAGTCAGACATGCTACAAGATGTCGGGTCATCATGGTCGGTTGATTGCACAGCAGTAACTGTGAGACATATTAGGACGAGCAACAAAACAGGACAAGAGCCCCGGCTCTGTTCCCCTAATGTATAAATGTGTGTGCATGCATGTGTGCATCTAAAAAATACCTGTCCTGTGTCGCAGTGCCCATCCATCTTCTGATCGGCCGCTCTTCCGTTAGCCCCACACATGATGCTGGCCACACCAGCGGTGTCTATAGGGCTAATTGAAGAGAGGCGGATTCGGAAGAAGGACGTGCAACGTGACACTGGACAAGTAATGTACAAATGCACACAGAGGTGAATCTAGAGGGGTGCAGGCATGGCTAATGCCATGGGCGCCATAGCACCTCGGGTGCCATGCCAGCCCCTCTGCTGCACTGCCAGGCCTGTCCCTGTACATCAGCATAGCTCAAATTAGGTTCATTCTGTTATTTGTGGAACATGGCTACTTAATTTATCTATGGCTATTTCATTATTTTATGTTGACGCACCTGGCTATTTAATTTGTTTATCGTGAGGCATCTGGCTACTTGATTATTTTATCTGGAGGTGTGTGACTACTTAATTATTTTATCTGGATGGTAGTGACTACTAAATATTTTTATCAGGAGGCATGTGACTACTTCATGAATTGTCTAGAGGCACGGGGGTTTAACTAGAGGGGAGTAGCAACCCAGAGCTGTTTTGGGTCCCACACTACTACTTTACTTCCTTTAATACAAATAGTGTGTGGGGGAGTTGTAGGCTGGAGTTAGGGGTGCAGGATGGAGCCCTTGTGAAGTTAAGTATGGAGGAGGGATGCAGGCTGGAGCTGCCGTGAAAGGGACTCTAGGTTGTGTTTTCCCCTAGGCCAAAAGGTCCCAGTACTTTCCTGATGTGCAGTACCGGTCAACAGTTACCGCAAACGTTTATTTGCAGTTATTGCTGCACAAGGGGGTCACAATAACCTTTTCGGGACCACGTGCATTAGATTCTACGCCGCACTTGTGGCTGTTCTAGCCTGATGCGGCGTACAATCTACGCCGGCCCACAATTTCCGCTCCCGACGCGATCGTGCGCACCCGGAGGGGGAGATTAAGCTGTCATATGACAGCCGACATCTCCCCCGAGTGATCAGCAGCCATATTGTATGGCTGCTGATCACGTGATCACTACGATCGCCATTGGATCGTAGTGATCCATTTGACAGCTGCGGCGGCAGGGGGGAAAAGAAGAGGATCCACTCACCTCTCTGCCGTTCCCGCGACGATCGGCACCCCCTCCGCTCTGGCCGGCATCTCCGCTCCGTCTGACGTCAGCGCCGGGTCCCGGCTTGATGACGTCATCAAGCCGGGACCCGGAACTGATCGTCAGACAGAACGGAGATGCCGGCCGGAGAAGAGGGTCCCGTGCGGCTCATCGCTGGAGCCTGGAAGGTAAGTGAAGGCTGCTGGCAGGAGGGGGGGCCCAGGCCACCATGGGGGGACACAAATCCAGGCAGCCACAGACGCGATCCGGCCGCCTGACCCCCCCCCCCCCCCTTCCCGCGCAAAATGCCTGGTCCTTAAGGGGGGGTAGGTGGCTGGTCCCGAAAAGGATAAACAAAACACTGAGAGTGCAATTTGTTTACTTTTTCCACACACAGATGTTGTTGTTTCACTAAATACATAACCAAATATAATAATTATGATTAGTTTAGCTTTTATCTGTTTAGCTAGGTTTTCTTCTGCTACTTGTAGGACTTATTTAAAAATCTAATGACGTTTTATGTCAAATCCATATAAAACTATAGAAAAGAAACGTACCCACCAGTCAAATAAGATAAGTGCCACAAAATGTATTAATTACAAAGCATGAAAAAGATGGTGTGCAATTACTTTATATAACAGAGAAACTAAGTCAACTGTTTTGCTAAATGAGTTGGACAGGTCAAAATGTTTATATGAGGTCTAATAGGATTTCACTCTAATAAAGGTTGTTAAAAGGGCTTTTAATGTATGTGAAAATAATTGTTCCATATGCAGTTCTAATTAGATTTTCAGCCACACGAGAACATGTGGGAGGCTAAATAATGGTGAATAGCAATTGGCAACTTTATTCATTGTGAAATGAAAAAATGCCAACACCCTTTCCCCTTCACAGCGAATTGTGTCAAGCCCATAAACTGTGCCTGAAACCTCTTCCACGCAATTTCCATATTACAAAGAGATCAAATGGCTGCAATGTATAAAGTGGCACAGCTACAAAGAAAACATTCATATAATTGTTTATAAATGGGACTTTATGCTACTAATAGTGTCATCATGACCAGCATTTTACATTGTACGCTGACTGCAACAATTCTATTAAAATGCTGTAAAAGTATTTTTATAAGCATAGGTAGTCAGTTACAGCTGTTGCTTCAAGTATGGTTCGGCACTGAGCATCACTTTTTAACATTTATTTAAAATTAACGCAGTCAGTCCTCAAATTTCCTGCTACACACTTAAAAGAACATTTAAAACATTGTTAAAGGAGAGCACGAGGCAAAAAAGGAAATTATTAATTTGTTTTGTTTTGTTTTTTAATGCATGTCATTCCTATTTTAAAAGGCAAGAGTGTGGCTCAGGCCTGGGACTCACTGGTGACTCTTTGCAATGAATCGCAAAGTCCCTGCGACTTCCAAAACCATGAAAGTCTGCGATTTTGACCACGATTCCAAGAGTGATCACAATTTAGCTTTGCAGCCATTGATGCAATCGCTCAAGGATCACTCCCAAAATGCTGTATGCAGCACTTTGCTATCACTCCACGATCGCAAAGTTACAAGTGAAACCCCCCCTACACCCATGGTGTAGTGCTTTCCGCTGGCAATCGTCACATGCTGCAAAACAGTTCCCAGTGGGTCCCAGGCCTTAGGGCCTATTTCCACTATACGCAGATTGGATGCAGAAAAACTGACTCCAATGAAAGCCTATGGGCCTGTTTCCACTAAACGCAATTTTTCTGATGCAGATATTCCCATAGCTATTCATTGGAGTCAGTTTTTCTGCATCCATTCTGCATCAATTCTGCATCCAATCTGCGTGTAGTGGAAATAGGCCCTAAAGCTTTGTACACGCTTTCAGTTATTTTTGGCCAGTCATGACCAATTTTGCCACCTCCATGTAGTATGAGGGTCAACAGATATTGAATGACATGAGCAGATTATGTAGGTAAACCTTCGTACTACATGGGGGTGGTAAAATTGGTCAGTGGTTGGCCAATCATAATTGAAAGTGTGCACCAGGCTTAAGAGTTGCTGCAGGTTTTTAAAACCGAATGTAAATTGCAGAGTTAGAATCCCTTCTCTGCTCTGTTTCTGTTACCTAGGAGTCTATTATTATTATTATTATTTAACCACTTCGGTACCAGCAGCCTCTGCCCCCTTAAAGATCAAAGGCTGCTGGTACGCTAAAACGCCACATCCCGACGAATCCCCACAATAATCCATCACTCCCGCCAGTCATGCCGCTCTGTCGCTGCCGCAGGCTGCTCTCTCTGCCGTCTCCATGACGGCAGAGCGCTGTGCGCCGGTAAGGAGCCGCTTTCAATGGCTCCTGACCCTGTCACTCAATGTAAGCCAATGGGATTGGCTTACAGTAATGACAGGGCCAGGAGCCAATGAAAACGGCTCCTGCCCGGCTCACAGTGCTCTGCCGTCATAGAGGCGGCAGGGCAGCACATTGTGGCAGGGACAGAGCGGCGTGACCGGCGGGAATGGGCGGGGACGCGCAGTGAATGGGTCATAGAGCTTACGTCCATTCAGAACTGCAGCGCCACCCACCCGACGTAGATTTAAACTGCGTCGGTCCGCATTTGGTTCATGAATGCATTTTTATTTACTTTTGCAGTTCAAGTAAACTAAGTATACTTACTAGATTTTTTTCTGATGGATAAGATCTTTTATTGGGAATATTGCTTAGAAAGCTACTGTAGGTAAGTACAAGTGACAGTGTTGTTGTTAGTAATTCCTCATATTGGATTATTAATGACCAGCCTATTTTGCTTTTTTATGGTAATCCTCATCAAGCAATAATTGTTGAAATTGTTTATGCTGCTTTATGTTTCTTAAAGCAGAGGTGCACTGAGAATGTCCCTCATCACCAATTAGTCACACCATAAAAATTTTGGAAACAGGTAATGATTTACTAGATAATGCTACAGAGTGTGAAAATGTTAAATTAATAGACTGTGTTTCACTTTGCTCAGGAGTATTTTGCAATGATGTGCAGTGGTTGTTGCTGGCTTCATGAACTGGAGAGTGCTGGATAAATGAATGTAATTTTTAGTAGCATTATATTATCTTCACTGATTATTTAATTTTTAAAGGAAACCAGAGCTGTTAGAATACAAAGATTCAATACTTACCCGGGGCTTCCTGCACCCCCATAAGCACGTCTAAGTTCCACACCGTCCTCCCGCGATCTGCCATTCAGCCGCGATCAGCCCCAGTAACTGGTTCAGTGGCGTCAGTTGGGGTCTTCTGCACATGCGTGGACCTCCCATGCATGCGCAGAAGACCTGACTGACGTGACAGAACAAGTTACCAGGGCTGACCACGGCTGAACAGCAGACCATGGGAGGGCAGCGAGGGACTCAGATGTGCCTATGAGCTCGAGGATGCCCGGGGTAAGTATTGAATCATTGTATTCTAACAGCTCTGGTTCACTTTAAGACACAATAAATGCTTATCACTCATTTTAATGAATACCATAAACTGACATCAGTTGGCTAAAAATAATGGCTGTTCTCAGTTTCCCACTATTATGATCAGTACCAGCCTCAGGCTTAAGAATCCTAACCGTAACACAGTTTTCTGCTTTATTAGAAGTAATAAGGTGTCACCTCTCAAGACAGCACTTCTACATCTCTTGTTCAAGTGAGTTCTAGGTTAAATTTTGCTTTTGTGCTATGTTGATGTTATTTAATATAAAGCTCTGACTTGTGCCATCCCACAGGAGAAGAATTCAATACATTACTTACCCTGAAAACCAAGGAAGCAGACTGACAATTTAACCTTGCATGCTGGAGTTCCTGGCATCTAAGAAGGGAAAGGGGGAGAGGGCTCATAGGGGTTCAATAAGCTAACCAGATAATGCACTGATTTCTTGTTAATCAATCCATATATAGTGTGTATTTGTCTAGCAAACAGTCTTTTGCAGCCGTCTTGTAGCCATTTCCACCTTCAGAATTGGTAATTATAATGGGTATGTCCTTAAAGGGACCCTGCAGTGAGAAGAATGAGTAAGGCTGCCTTTTTTTCTTTTTAGACTATCTTGCTGATCCTTTGTCCCTGATACTTCAGACTCAGAACGAGTATGAACATGAAGTGCTGTGATTTAAAGGACACATTAATTTAGAGGGATATGGAGGCTACCATATTTATTTATTTTCAAACAATACCAGTTGCCTAGCAGTCCTGCTGAACTTTCATCAGCAGTGTCTGAATAACACACCTGAAACAAGCAAGCAGAAAATCCTGTCAAACCTCACTCAAACATCTGATCTGCATGCTTGTTCAGGGTTTATGGCTAAACGTGTTAGAGGCAGAGGGTCAGCAGGAAAGCCAGGCATGTTCAATTGTTTAAAAGGAAACAAATATGGCTGCCTCTGTATGCCACTCACTTCAGGTGTCCTTTAGGTCTGGTCATATTAGCCTCATGCTTGTTTCAAAGCAGTTAATGGGTGTGTATTGAGTTATTTTAATAGAACACCAAACTTAGGCTCCCTGCACACTGCATGCTATTTCCGATTCTGATTTTTAATTGGTTTTTACATTAGATTCCGATTTTTAATCGTTACTGCATGCTGCGTTTTTCCCTCCGTTTTTCTGCTGATTGCATTCAGGGAAAATTGGAATTGCAAATCGGAATCGGAATCACAAAAAGGATTTGCAGTGTGCAGGGACTTACACTGTTATACAAGCTGTGCCTTGACTGTTTTACAATTTACAAGGTAACAAAGTGTCATATTTTAAGTCTTGTCTCATGAAAAGATATAAAATATTTACAAATATGATAGCGGTATACTCACTTTTGTGAGATACTGTAAAGCTGCATTATCTGTTTTAAGAAGGTTTGTAAAGCGCTGCGGAATATGTTGGCGCTATATTAATAAATAATAATAATAATAATAAAGAAGGGAAATTTATATTTAGACTCCTCCCCTTCCAAGTCTCTTTAAAGCGGACCTGAAGTCAGAACGTCTTCTCTGCTCTAAAAGATACAAAACAACATAACCTTTAAACAAAAACATTTCTTTGTTACAGCTGATACAATTCCTAAAATAAATCTGCACTGTTTCTACTTCCTGATTCATGGAAGCAGACATATTGTTCACCTCCAGTGCTTTCAAATGGGCTTATCTGCCATCTCTGCCATGGCAGTCATGTGACACAGGGAAGAGATTAGATTACAGTTTATGATTAGACACAAATGAAGGGGGATTAGACAGGCTAAATATAAATACATACAGGGTGCATTTCTCTGTTTTCCTTCTGTCCTGTGCAAGATTTCAGGTCCACTTTAAGCCTTTCTACTCCATGCCAGCTGCTGGCTGAGGCAGAAAACATGAAGATCCATCACATGAACAATACCAGCCCATTCAAGACATCGGGGGGATTCTGAAAAAAAGGAGACATAACTTTTGCCACCTTCTTGAAAAAAATCTCCTTTTCATGTCATAGACAAGTGGCTCATTCCCATTGGTTTTCAAGGAAAATACACAAATGATGACAATTATTATTGATTTATATAGCACCAACATATTATGCGGCGCTGTACAAGAGAATACAGGTTATAACAATACAAAATAAACAAAAGTTAACAATACAGTGACAATGATGCAGTGAGCAAATCAAACACAGATTTTTATGCATGGGTGGAAGATATGTGCACACATTACATAGCATTGTGAGACAAAAGGGGGAGACATGATAGGTCCTGGGAGAATAAAGTGGAAACTGGGAGCCTTTTTAACCATTTCAGCCCCCGGGTATTTTTCACCTAATGCATCAGAGCAATTTTCACCTCCTATTCATTCGCCAATAACTTTATCACTAATTTTCACAATTAATTGATCTATATCTTGTTTTTTTCTGCCACCAATTAGGCTTTCTTTGGGTGGTACATTTTGCTAAGAATTATTTTATTCTAAATTCATTTTCACAGGAATATTAAGAAAAAAAATGTAAAAAATGCATTATTTCTCAGTTTTCAGCCATTGTAGCTTTAAAATAATACATGCTACCATAATTAAAACCTATGTATGTTATTTGACTATTTGTCCTGGTTATTACACCATTTAAATTATGCCCCTATCACAATGTATAGCGTCAATATTTTATTTGGAAATAAAGGTGCATTTTTTTCAGTTTTGCGTCCTTCGCTATTTACAAGCTTATAATTTAAAAATGTTCGCAATATACCCTCTTCACATGCATATTAAAAAAGTTCAGACCCTTAGGTAACTATTTATGTTTTTTATTTTTTTTATTGTAATTTTTTTTTCCATAAAAAATTTTGTTTGGGTAATTTTTGGTGTGGGGGTAAACAGTTAATTTTAAATGTAGTAATGTGGGTTTATTTTATTAAAAAATGTATGTTGTAGAGGTAGTTTTACTATTTGGCTACAAGATGGCCACAGTGAGATTTTTTTTTTTAGCCCTGGAAGCGTAGTGCTCACTTCCAGGAAGCATAAGGAAGATGGGAAACCTTTTTTTTTGTCAGAAAGACCGCGGGCTCTGATGTTAAGCTGTTGGTTTTTCTGCCGGGGACTTAAATCAATGAAAGGGAACTATGTTCCCATTCATTGATCCCCGGGCTACCAAGGAGCGGCACGGGGGCACACAGGCACGCGCGGGAGCGTGCAGAAGCACAGCAGCACTCATCTTCAGATGCTGTCGCTGTATCTACAGTGGTGTGAAAAACTATTTGCCCCCTTCCTGATTCCTTATTCTTTTGCATGTTTGTCACACTTAAATGTGTCTGCTCATCAAAAACCGTTAACTATTAGTCAAAGATAACATAATTGAACACAAAATGCAGTTTTAAATGATGGTTTTTATTATTTAGTGAGAAAAAAACTCAAAACCTACATGGCCCTGTGTGAAAAAGAAATTGCCCCCTGAACCTAATAACTGGTTGGGCCACCCTTAGCAGCAATAACTGCAATCAAGTGTTTGCGATAACTTGCAACAAGTCTTTTACAGCACTCTGGAGGAATTGTGGCCCACTCATCTTTGCAGAATTGTTGTAATTCAGCTTTATTTGAGGGTTTTCTAGCATGAACCACATTTTTAAGGTCATGCCACAATATCTCAATAGGATTCAGGTCAGGACTTTGACTAGGCCACTCAAAAGTCTTCATTTTGTTTTTCTTCAGCCATTCAGAGGTGGATTTGCTGGTGTGTTTTGGGTCATTGTCCTGCTGCAGCACCCAAGATCGCTTCAGCTTGAGTTGACGAACAGATGGCCGGACATTCTCCTTCAGGATTTTTTGGTAGACAGTAGAATTCATGGTTCCATCTATCACAGCAAGCCTTCCAGGTCCTGAGCAGCAAAACAACTCCAGACCATCACACTACCACCACCATATTTTACTGTTGGTATGATGTTCTTTTGCTGAAATGCTGTGTTACTTCTACGCCAGATGTAACGGGACACGCACCTTCCAAAAAGTTCAACTTTTGTCTCGTCGGTCCACAAGGTATTTCCCCAAAAGTCTTGGCAATCATTGAGATTTTTTTTAGCAAGATTGAGACGAGCCTTAATGTTCTTTTTGCTTAAAAGTGGTTTGCTGTAACGATCGGTGGGCGCAGAGAGTATCTGATTACCGGTGATCTGCAGTATCGCCGGAAATACAGATATATACCAGATTATAAGTGATCTGCAGTCTCACCGATAATCCGATATACAAACTAACCTCTGTTCGCCTGAGTAGAGTGTAGTGTTTTGGTGTAACAGTAACACTAGGAGGCCTAGGCCTCAGTGCAGCAAGGAGAACTGCACGGATTCCTTCCGCAGACCTGAGCTCTCCAAGACGGGAGGAGTCAGACTGACAGTAGGAAGGAAAGTCCGAGAGTGACACTCAGGAAGAAGTGTCACTAACAGGACTGGGAACCGCCTCCAATCGTGAGGTCGGTTCTCGAGGTCAGACAAGCCAGGTCGTACACACACGGACAGATAAAGTACAAATACAGTAGGCAAAGGCGGAGTCAAAGTACAGGCAGGGTTCAGCAACGGGGTATCAGATATATCGGGGTACAAAATCAGGAGGCAGAAACAGAGTCTAGGAACGAGCCGAGGTTCGGCAACAGAGTATCAGAAATATCGAGGTACAAGGTCAGAGTTCAGGAGGATAGTCGAGGCAGGCAAAAGTCATAACAGAAAATCACAATCAAACTAGTACTTTAGCTATCAATAATCTAGCTAAGTGTAGGATTACAGCTCCAGCTGGTCCCGGCACACTTAAGGATCTGACTACGGATCTGGGTGCTCCCACATATGTGATCGCACGCCAGACAAAGAGCAAGTGAACAACCAGCAGTATATATACTCTAGGACCTTTCCAGGACCTCCCTAATTGCTGGTCCAATGAGAGCAGTGGAATTTGTCAGCTGACCCAGCTGGTCAGCCGACACCCTTCTAACTGCTATTTAAACTCTGCCTCTCTGCTCGCGCGCGTGTAAGTCTGAATCTTGGTGGACTATCAGTCCCAGCCACACCAGTACTGTCATGCAATGTATCTAGTGCGGGGGCCGCCTCTGATGCGGATTCCGCCGCACTGCCTATGCGGCATGCAGCGTTTTTTCCGCGTTGTGACGCCATGCTGGACGCGGAAACAGCCGCCTCACCTTGAGAGACGGCGGCATTTCCGCGTTTCCTTACAGTACCCCCCCCCCCCCCCCCCCCCGAGGAGTGGACTCCGGACAACTCCTTCCAGGCTTTTCTGGATGTACCGTATGAAATTCCCTCACTAACTCATCCGCATGCATGCGGTTCCCAGGTACCCATTGCCTCTCCTCAATGCCGTACCCCTTCCAATGTACGAGATACTGCACCAAGTTCTGTACAGTACGTGAATCTATGATTTTTTCCACCTCATACTCGGGTTGGGCATTGACTAAGACAGGAGGAGGAGGAGTGGGACCCAGCTGGACTGCGGGTTTGAGAAGTGATACATGGAAAGACCTCACTCCCCGCATGCTGGTGGGAAGATCAACGGTATATGTGACATCGTTGATCTTCCTAGTCACAGGGAATGGGCCCACGAACCTGGGACCAAGTTTGTCAGAAGGTTGTTTCAGAGCCAAATGACGTGTAGACACCCAAACCAAGTCTCCAGGTTGGAAGCTCCACTCTACTGAACGTCTCTTATCAGCTTGACCCTTTTGATTAACAAAAGCTTTTCGTAAATTATCTCTCACCGTGCGCCAAATATCTTTAAAAGATCTCTGCCAGGCTTCCAAAGCTGGAATCGGAGAGGAGGCCACTGGCAATGGTGAGAACTTGGGCAATCTTCCAGACACCACCTGGAATGGAGAGAATCCGGTGGAGGAGCTTTTTAAATTGTTTTGTGCGAACTCCGCGAAAGGCAGAAATTTGACCCAGTCGTTCTGTGTTTCTGCAACATAGCACCTCAAGAATTGCTCCAAAGACTGGTTGATTCTCTCCGTTTGCCCATTGGTCTGTGGGTGGTAGCCCGATGAAAATGACAACTTCATGCCCATTTGTTGGCAGAATGCCCTCCAGAATTTAGAAATGAACTGGACTCCCCGATCCGACACTATGTTTTTTTCCGGAATGCCGTGCAGCCGGAACACATGTGTGATAAACAGGTCAGCCAATTCCTGGGCCGAGGGGAGTCCTTTCAAAGGCACGAAATGGGCCATTTTACTGAAGCGGTCGACTACCACCCAAATGACCGACATGCCTTCTGACTTGGGAAGTTCACCTACAAAATCCATGGACAAATGGGTCCATGGCTCACTCGGGGTGGGTAAAGGCTGCAAGGTACCCACAGGTGCCAGCCGGGAGGGTTTACTCTTAGCACAAACCGCACATTCCCTCACGAATTCCTTGCAATCAGCTGCCAAGGAAGGCCACCAAGCACATCTAGCTACCAGATCCTGTGTTCTAGATGCTCCAGGATGCCCAGCATTTTTATGCGTATGGAACATCTCTAGAACCTGGAGACGGAACGGTAGCGGAATGAACAGCACCCCTGCGGGTTTTCCTTCTGGGATGTCTTGTTGGAAGGGAATTAAAGTCCCCTTCCAATCCTCCCAAGTCTCTGTTGCGGCCAGTACCAACCTCTGGGGAACAATAGTCTCTGGAATGGAGGGCTGTGCTGTCTCTGACTCAAAGCACCTGGACAAGGCATCCGCCTTAGTGTTCTTGCTACCCGGTGTATACGTAATAATGAAAGAGAATCGAGAAAAAAATAATGACCAACGAGCCTGGCGAGGGCTCAACCTCTTAGCTCCCTCGATGTATTCTAGATTTTTATGGTCAGTGTAAACCGTGACCGTATGCTCCGCTCCCTCTAACCAGTGTCGCCATTCCTCGAAGGCTAACTTAATGGCTAAGAGCTCTCTGTTGCCAATATCGTAGTTCCTTTCCGCAGGGGAGAATCTACGGGAGAAGTAGGCACACGGGTGCAATCTACCCTGCAAGCCAGATCGCTGAGACAGCACAGCCCCCACCCCGACCTCTGAGGCATCCACCTCAACAATAAAAGGAAAAGACGTATCCACATGCCTGAGGATGGGTGCAGAACAAAATAAGCCCTTCAGGGTGGCAAAAGCCTGTAACGCCTCGGGAGACCAGTGAGTGGTATCTGCACCCTTCTTGGTGAGACTGGTAAGTGGAGAAATCACCGTAGAGTACCCCTTTATGAACCTCCTATAATAGTTGGCAAAGCCAAGAAACCGCTGAAGCGATTTCAAGCCTACCGGCTGAGGCCATTCTAACACAGCGGAGACCTTGGCCGGATCCATGGACAGGCCAGTAGTAGAGATTATGTACCCCAGGAAAGCGACAGATGTTACCTCGAAGATACATTTTTCTAACTTAGCATACAATAGATTCTGCCTTAGTCTGTTCAAAACGAACCTCACATGGGTCCTATGTTCAGAGAGACTGTTGGAGAAGATAAGAATATCGTCTAGATAAACTAGAACAAATCTTCCCAACACCTCTCTGAAGACCTCGTTGATGAGTTCCTGGAAGACGGCCGGGGCATTACATAACCCGAAGGGCATTACCAGGTACTCATAATGCCCGTCTGGTGTATTAAAGGCCGTCTTCCATTCATCGCCCTTTCTTATGCGTACCAGGTTGTACGCACCTCGCAAATCCAGCTTAGAAAAGATCTGGGCGCCAGTGATTTGTGTAAAAAGATCGTCTATCAAGGGTAGCGGATAGCGATTTTTTACTTTAATCTTGTTGAGACCGCGGTAGTCAATGCAAGGCCGCAGACCTCCGTCTTTCTTTTTTACAAAGAAGAAGCCTGCCCCAGCAGGCGACCGGGACGGCCGAATAAAGCCTTTGGCCAGATTCTCCCTAATGTACTCCTGCATCGCCAATTTTTCGGGCCCCGACAAATTGTACAAACGACCCCGGGGGGGTACACAACCAGAACGGAGATCAATGGGACAGTCGAAAGGGCGATGTGGAGGCAATTTATCGGCAGCTTTAGGGCAGAAAACATCAGAATATTCAGCATACTGGTCTGGTACCCCTTCCACCTGAATTCTGGTTTGCCCCAATGTTAGCTTCCCCAAACACTGATGAAAACAATGGGGAGACCAGGAGGTTAACTGACCCGTGGCCCAGTCGATGTGCGGTGAATGGACTTGCAACCACGGCATGCCTAAGATAATAGTGGAGGTTGACATGTGCAGCACAAAAAATTGTAATTCTTCCCCATGCAGAACCCCTATGGTAAGTCTCACCATCGGAGTCTGTGACAGGGCACGATTCCGTTGCAGAGGGGAATCGTCCACTGCCGTAACCTGAATGGGGGGTCTCACAGGAGTGAGTGGGAGGCCCAACTCCTGAGCAAATTCGAAGTTCATAAAATTAGCCGCTGAGCCAGAATCAATAAAGGCTTCAGTGGATACAGATTTATCCTCCCATGTAACCGTACAAGGGAGAAGTAATTTTTTCTCTTTAAGGGGTGCAATTTGCGTGCCCAGGGTGTCACCCCCCACTACTCCTAGGCAAACTCGTTTCCCGACTTGTTAGGGCAGTTTCGCACTCTATGCCCTGCTGCTGCACAATACAGGCACAGCTGTTCTGTCATTCTCCGCCTTCGTTCCACCTGGGTCAGCCTTGACCGACCAATCTGCATTGGTTCGGGCGGTGGCAAGGCCGGGGAGGGTGAGACAGGCGGAGAAGGTGTCACTAGGGGTGTAGCGGATGGTGCCGCGTATGATGTCACCCTGACACGGTGACTGCCCCTAGCCTGCCTCTGGTGGCGCAACCTGCGATCCACTCGAATGGCCGATGATATGGCTTCATCAACCGTCTTGGGCTCAGGCACGGTTAACATTAAGTCGGAGACCTCCTCTGACAACCCAGACAAGAAGTAATCCATTAAGGCAAAGTTGTCAAATCTAGTAGTGACTGACCACCTGCGGAATTCTGCCGCATAATCCTCAACCGAACCTCTGCCTTGCCGCAAAAGTTTGAGCTTCCGCTCAGAGGATGCAGCAAGGTCAGGGTCGTCGTAAATTACGGCCATAGCCTTAAAGAATTCCTCTACCGAGGTTAGAGCTGTATCGGTAGAAGGCAGGTTATATGCCCAGGACTGGGAGTCGCCAGTCAGCAGGGTTTTAATGAAGATGACCCGTTGGGCCTCAGTCCCCGAGGATCGGGGTCTCAACTCGAAATATGACAACACTCTACTCCTGAAATTCCGGAAGTCAGATTTGTGGCCAGAAAACTTATCAGGTACAGGCATACGTATGTCATCACTAGGAGGGGATCGCACTGAATCAACTGACGTCTGTAGGGTTTTCACAGAGCCTGATAAGGCATCAATTAAGGCTTTGTGCTGGCCCAGTGCTTGATGAATGTTATCCACCGAAGTGGCAAGCACAGTCAGAGGATCAGTGTGTGATTCCATCGTTTTTGTGGTCTGGCGTTCTGTAACGATCGGTGGGCGCAGAGAGTATCTGATTACCGGTGATCTGCAGTATCGCTGGAAATACAGATATATACCAGATTATAAGTGATCTGCAGTCTCACCGATAATCCGATATACAAACTAACCTCTGTTCGCCTGAGTAGAGTGTAGTGTTTTGGTGTAACAGTAACACTAGGAGGCCTAGGCCTCAGTGCAGCAAGGAGAACTGCACGGATTCCTTCCGCAGACCTGAGCTCTCCAAGACGGGAGGAGTCAGACTGACAGTAGGAAGGAAAGTCCGAGAGTGACACTCAGGAAGAAGTGTCACTAACAGGACTGGGAACCGCCTCCAATCGTGAGGTCGGTTCTCGAGGTCAGACAAGCCAGGTCGTACACACACGGACAGATAAAGTACAAATACAGTAGGCAAAGGCGGAGTCAAAGTACAGGCAGGGTTCAGCAACGGGGTATCAGATATATCGGGGTACAAAATCAGGAGGCAGAAACAGAGTCTAGGAACGAGCCGAGGTTCGGCAACAGAGTATCAGAAATATCGAGGTACAAGGTCAGAGTTCAGGAGGATAGTCGAGGCAGGCAAAAGTCATAACAGAAAATCACAATCAAACTAGTACTTTAGCTATCAATAATCTAGCTAAGTGTAGGATTACAGCTCCAGCTGGTCCCGGCACACTTAAGGATCTGACTACGGATCTGGGTGCTCCCACATATGTGATCGCACGCCAGACAAAGAGCAAGTGAACAACCAGCAGTATATATACTCTAGGACCTTTCCAGGACCTCCCTAATTGCTGGTCCAATGAGAGCAGTGGAATTTGTCAGCTGACCCAGCTGGTCAGCCGACACCCTTCTAACTGCTATTTAAACTCTGCCTCTCTGCTCGCGCGCGTGTAAGTCTGAATCTTGGTGGACTATCAGTCCCAGCCACACCAGTACTGTCATGCAATGTATCTAGTGCGGGGGCCGCCTCTGATGCGGATTCCGCCGCACTGCCTATGCGGCATGCAGCGTTTTTTCCACGTTGTGACGCCATGCTGGACGCGGAAACAGCCGCCTCACCTTGAGAGACGGCGGCATTTCCGCGTTTCCTTACATTTGCGCCTTGGATATCTGCCACCATGCAGGCCGTTTTTGCCCAGTCTCTTTCTTATGGTGGAGTCGTGAACACTGACCTTAATTGAGGCAAGTGAGGCCTGCAGTTCTTTAGATGTTGTCCTGGGGTCTTTTGTGGCCTCTCGGATGAGTTTTCTCTGCGCTCTTGGGGTAATTTTGGTCGGCCAGCCACTCCTGGGAAGGTTCATCACTGTTCCATGTTTTTGCCATTTGTGGATAATGGCTCTCACTGTGGTTCGCTGGAGTCTCAAACTTTAGAAATGGCTTTATAACCTTTACCAGATTGATAGATCTCAATTACAGTACTTTTGTTCTCATTTGTTCCTGAATTTATTTGGATCTTGGCATGATGTCTAGCTTTTGAGGTGCTTTTGGTCTACTTCTCTGTGTCAGATAGCTCCTATTTAAGTGATTTCTTGATTGAAACAGGTGTGGCAGTAATCAGGCCTGGGGGTGACTACAGAAATTGAACTCAGGTGTGATAAACCACAGTTAAGTTATTCTTTAACAAGGGGGGCAATCACTTTTTCACACAGGGCCATGTAGATTTGGAGTTTTTTTTTCTCACTAAATAATAAAAACCATCATTCAAAACTGCATTTTGTGTTCAATTATGTTATCTTTGACTAATAGTTAACGGTTTTTGATGAGCAGAAACATTTAAGTGTGACAAACATGCAAAAGAATAAGAAATCAGGAAGGGGGCAAATAGTTTTTCACACCACTGTATCTGCTAGAACTAGTTCTGCGGGTCCATTCACACAAAAGGCAGTACCAAATGGTGATGGTGATGGAGGAGAGTGTCATGGCTTGGAACCAGTCAATAGTAAATAACCAGGGCTGCCCAACCTCACCTCTCAGAAATGTGCCTGGATGCATTTTCTGCATGCCAACACATCCTGGATGGTGTGAATAGTACAGTGAAGAACAGAAGAGTATTCCACATTTTCTCAATCTTCACACTGAAGTGGCCGCTCCGCAACTGCAAATAAAATGTCTTTTCCTTCAACTTCAAGGGATGACCTAGAGTCTCTCTTGGTGACTTACCAACATTCCATTCTTTTTTATGTAAGATGGTACTTCATAATGGGAGGTATCCATCCTACCTTACCTTTTTGGGACAGTTGAAATCTCCAGCCCACTTGTGAAATGGAGCATATCTTTGATTGTTTTTATGAACTGTGCTACTACAAGATCTTTCCCCTGGAAACAAATGGCAGAGTAAATTAATTAGATCTTACTACTGTACTTTATTTTAGAGGTGAACTCAACTCCATGCTGAGAAAAACTCAGAAGTGCTTACTGTATCCCCACAACTGTACTTCTCTGCTTAGCACTTCTTATCAACAACAACCAGTGGCATAGCTAAGCAGCTTGGGGCCACAGTGCAAGTTTTACATGGGGCCTCAACCACTCTATTGATGCATAGTCCCAAAACCTCCTAAGGACAGCTACAGTGTCTGAGAGAGGTAATCAGAGTAAGGAAACAGTTTGTTAAGGACTACCACTATGCAATGCATATATAGAGGTGTTTATTATCAGTATAGCACCAATGAAAAGCTAATAAGATGGATGAGGGAGGGCCCCTAGTGGGCCGCTCTGGTCCAGGGGCCCCCGGTGCGGTCGCAACCTCTGCCTCCCCTATTGCTACTCCACTGACAACAACTAAACAGGAAGTACCTGGAAAAATGAGCAAAAGGTTGTGGTCACATGGCAACTGGAAATGGAAATTCTAGGTTATACCCACTATGGGAGGTTCTTTTTAAAGCAGTATGAGCTAGAGACCTGCAGCGGGTCGGGTACCTCCCCGCGGGTAACCCGAAATGCGGGTCGGGTTCGGGTATCCGAATTGATTTAAGGTGCGGGTCAGGTGCGGGTAGCGAGTTGCGGGTGCGGGTAGGGTTGCGGGTAGCGGTCTGCGGGTGCGGTTGCGGGTCACGGGTAGTGAAAGCAAGCTAAAAACCTTCTTTAGCTTTGGTTTGTGTATAAAAATAGGTTTTATTAACTTTGCAGCTCCCCAATGTTACTTTAAATGTGCAATTTAGAAGAAAATGTAAAAAAGCGGGTAGCGGGTCGGGTAGCGGGCCTGCTGGTCGGGTGTGGGTAGCGGTTCTGCGGGTGCGGGTCGGGTTGCGGGTATCAAATTCATCAGAAAGCGGGTCGGGTGCGGGTAGCGGGTCGCGGGTGCGGGTCGGGTGCGGGTATGAAAAAGTGGACCTGCGCAGGCCTCTAGTATGAGCTATCGTTCACTGGAACTGATAGGGTGCAAGTAGCTTAGTTCATTTGCCAGAACTGTGAGAAGAAATGTAAATCACCAGGGATGCATTTACAATTAAGCACTGGAAAATCAGAACAATAGGTGGAAAAATTAGTGGAGGGGACAAGTACTATCCTTCACCATACAGGACCTAACAAGCACCTACATTTGTTAACCCCCCTGGCGGTATAAAAAATTCTGGCAGGAGGCAGCGCTGCAGTTTTTTTTTTTTTTCTTATATCATGTAGCGAGCCCAGAGCCTCGCTACATGATAGCCGCTGCTCAGCGGCATCCCTCCCCCCCGCCCGCTTTGATCGCCTTCGGCGATCTCCGATCAGGAAATCCCGTTCAAAGAACGGGATTTCCTGAAGGGCTTCCCCCATCGCCATGGCGACGGGGCGGGATGACGTCACTGACGTCGGGACGTCATTGGGAGTCTCGATCCACCCCTCAGCGTTGCCTGACACTGATTGGCCAGGCAGCGCACGGGGTCTGGGGGAGGCCGCGCGATCGAGCGCGGGGCGGCGGCAATCGGTGTGCTGACGCAGCTAGCAAAGTGCTAGCTGCGTTCAGCAAAAAAAAAAAATTAAACAAATCGGCCCAGCAGGGCTGGAGAAAACCTCCTGCGTGGCTTACCGCCAAGGAGGTTAACTTGATATTCATGTTTCATCACCTCTTGCTATAAGACTTATACTGCTAACCTCTCACAGTGACCAGAGGGAAAGGGCAGCAGGGGTGCTGTATCTGTAAGCTGGGGGGAGGGGTATTGTTATCCATCAAAGGTACCTTCAGAAGCGTGATTCCTATATTTAGCCGTCTCTAAATTTAGCTCAGGTAGTACAATAAGCAGAATACTTGGTCCTGAGGTCTATAAAAACAAAACAATACAAGTAAGAAGTTGCTGTATAAACAATACAACTACAGTATGTAACAGAAGAATTTCCAATTCCACACTTCACTAAGTCATTTCCCTACAACTATGACTAAGGGCAGACTGTGAGCCCGATATGCATCAGGTGTTTTGTGAATGTATCATGTTTTGACCGTCTATCAATAAGATGCTGGTTTTAGTGCATAGATGAGCCTGCGGATCATCTTTCTTCTTTCAATACTCATGTGTGGCCTGAAAGATCTGCACCAGTAAGCACTAACTCAGAGGATTGAGTGTTTGGACTTATCTATATAAGTCAGTTCCAAAGTAGTAATTTAGGCTATCCTAGATGAATATTGGTGACTGGTTCTCTTTAATTATAAAGGTTGTGTACATTAGCTAATCAGTTTGCTTTGCTTTTCTCTATTCATAATGTGTAATAAACATTCCACATATCTACTGTATATATTTTTTAACACAAAGTATTTCCCATGTGGCTCTTTTCTATACATACTGGTTCTCCTAAAAATGTCAGAAAGCATAAAAACCAAGGAGACAAAAATATCTAAAGAACTCTCTGGTTGACAAAATGGTTATGGAGCAAAACTTAATGTCATCGCATCATACGCATTAATTACTTGTAATTAGCATCCCTTTTGTGCAAAGTATTTACATAAATTATGTGTAACTTAATGCCAATTTAATTTATGTAATATTCAAGCATAATTAAAGTTACATGACATGCTCAGAGAGGAAAATCTGTTAATGAGCAATAATTAAAAGACTTATGCAGTATTGATTAAAGGAGATCATTAGCATATATGATTTAAGTGGTTATCAATATAAATTATAAAACTATTAAAACCAATCACATTATTTGAATTACAAAGCTATCTGCAGTAACGTAAGGGCAAGGATTGCCAGTCCAGCAGTAATCAACCAGTCAGGTTAAAGGAAATTTACAAAAAAAAATTACAAAAATGCTCTAATTAAAATGCAGGACATTGTCTTTAAATGAGGAGATGTTTAAAACGTTAAACAGAATCAATTATCACATTTTTGTTCCCTGCTTGCAGGAAGAGAGCAGATAATTTGCAGTCCAGTACTTGACACAGTTAGGGGTGTCGGTGCCCACCCTGTTCTGTGTATCACGCTGTTTAACAACACGTTAAAAGTTTACTGTTGCTTGGCGATGCGGAGGAGTGGACACTCATGAGAGTAAAAAATCTTCACAGCTTCGGAGGAAGAAAAGGCAGGATAGGGAGGATGGAGAAAGAGAGAGAAAAAATGACAGAGGAGCAGAGAGAAAATGGGAAGAGGGTTTAGTGGTGATTTAATATTGCCATGGTAGGCAAACATTGTCCCTTGATCAGGAAACAATAAGAATGTAACGATCGGTGGGCGCAGAGAGTATCTGATTACCGGTGATCTGCAGTATCACCGGAAATACAGATATATACCAGATTATAAGTGAACTGCAGTCTCACCGATAATCCGATATACAAACTAACCTCTGATCACCCGAGTAGAGTGTAGTGTTTGGTGTAACTGTAACACTAAGAGGACAAGGCCTCAATGCAGTAAGGAGTACTGCACAGATTCCTTCCGCAGACCTGAGCTCTCCAAGACGGGAGGAGTCAGACTGATAGTAGGAAGGGATATCTGAAAGTGACCCTCAGGAGGAAGGATCGCTAACAGAGCGAGGAACCGCCTCTAACGGTAAGGTCGGTTCTCGAGGTCGGACAAGCCAGGTCGTACACACACGGACAGATAAAGTACAGGATCAGGAGGCAAAGTCAGAGTCAAAGTACAGGCAGGGTTCAGCAACGGGGTATCAGAAATATCGGGGTACAAAATCAGGAGGCAGAAGCAGAGTCAAGGAACGAGCCGGGGTTCGGCAACAGAGTATCAGAAATATCGAGGTGCAAGATCAGAGTTCAGGAGGATAGTCGAGGCAGGCAAAAGTCATAACATATAATCACAATCAAACTAGTACTTTAGCTATCAAATATCTAGCTAAGTGTAGGATTACAGCTCCAGCTGGTCCCGGCACACTTCAGGATCTGACTACGGATCTGGGTGCTCCCACGTATGTGATCGCACGCCAGACAAAGAGCAAGTGAACAACCAGCAGTATATATACTCTAGGACCTTTCCAGGACCTCCCTAATTGCTGGTCCAATGGGAGCAGTGGAATTTGTCAGCTGACCCAGCTGGTCAGCCGACACCCTTCTAACTGCTATTTAAACTCTGCCTCTGTGCTCGCGCGCGTGTAAGTCTGAATCTTGGTGGACTATCAGTCCCAGCCACACCAGTACTGTTTTGCAATGTATCTAATGCGGGGGTCGCCTCTGATGTGGATTCCGCCGTTACCAATGCGGATTTCGCCGCACTGCCCATGCGGCATGCGGCGTTTTTTCTGCGTTGTGACGCCATGCTGGACGCGGAAACAGCCGCCTCACCTCGAGAGACGGCGGCTTTTCCGCGTTTCCTCACAGTACCCCCCTCCCGAGGAGTGGACTCCGGACAACTCCCACCAGGCTTCTCGGGATGTACAGCATGAAATTCCTTCACTAACTCGTCCGCATGCATGCGGTTCCTAGGTACCCATTGCCTCTCCTCAATCCCGTACCCCTTCCAATGTACGAGGTACTGTACCGAGTTCTGTACAGTACGTGAATCTATGATCTTCTCCACTTCGTACTCGGGTTGGGCATCCACCAACACGGGAGGAGGAGGAGTAGGACCTACCTGGACTGCTGGTTTAAGAAGGGACACGTGGAAGGACCTCACCCCCCGCATGCTGGTGGGAAGGTCAATGGAATAAGTAACATTATTAATCTTCTTGGTCACGGAAAATGGGCCCACAAACCTGGGACCCAGTTTGGCAGATGGCTGCTTCAGGGTCAAGTGACGTGTGGACACCCAGACTAGATCCCCTGGCCGAAACTTCCATTCCACGGACCGTCTCTTATCTGCTTGACCCTTCTGACTCTGGAACGCCTTCTGTAAATTCCCCTTAACAATTCCCCAATTGTCCCTGAGTGATCTCTGCCAATTTTCCAGTGCTGGAAATGGAGACGAGACAACTGGAAAAGGGGAAAATTTGGGTGACCTCCCTGTTACAATCTGAAATGGGGAAAACCCAGACGAGGAATTCTTTAAATTATTTTGAGCGAATTCCGCGAAGGGCAAAAATTTCACCCAGTCACTCTGCGCCTCAGAAACGTAGCATCTCAGAAATTGCTCCAGGGATTGGTTAATGCGTTCTGTCTGCCCATTGGTCTGTGGGTGGTAGCCTGACGAGAAAGACAATTTCATGCCCATTTGGTGGCAAAATGCCCTCCAGAATCCAGACACAAACTGGACTCCCCTATCAGACACGATGTCTTCCGGAATGCCATGCAGCCGGAAGATGTGAATGATAAACAATTCAGCCAGTTCTTGAGCCGAGGGGAGTCCTTTCAGGGGCACAAAATGGGCCATTTTGCTAAACCGATCGACTACCACCCAAATGACCGACATGCCTTCAGACCTGGGCAATTCCCCCACAAAATCCATGGACAAGTGGGTCCATGGCTCACTCGGGGTGGGCAAAGGCTGCAACCTTCCTACAGATGCCAGCCGGGAGGGCTTACTCCGGGCGCACACCGCACAATCCCTAACATACTCCTTGCAATCTGTTGCCAAGGAAGGCCACCAAGCACACCTGGCAATCAGATCCTGCGTTCTGGCAGCTCCAGGATGACCAGCATTCTTATGGGCGTGAATAGGTCGTCTATCAATGGTAACGGATAGCGATTCTTCACCGTGATTTTATTGAGACCTCGGTAGTCGATACAAGGTCAAAGACCCCCGTCTTTTTTCTTAACGAAAAAGAAACCGGCCCCAGCAGGTGACCGAGAGGGCCGAATAAACCCCTTGGCCAGGTTGTCACGAATGTACTCCTGCATGGCCAACTTCTCGGGACCGGACAAGTTATACAGGTGACCCCTAGGGGGCATACAACCAGCACGGAGATCAATGGGGCAATCGAACGGGCGATGAGGAGGTAATTGATCAGCAGACTTGGGACAAAAGACATCAGAAAAATCGGAATACACCTCGGGAACACCCTCCACGTACACCTTGGTCTGACCCAATGTCACCTTTCCTAGACACTGTTGGTGACAACGATCAGACCATCTGGTTACCTGACCCGTGGCCCAGTCGATTTGTGGAGAGTGGGCCTGTAACCAAGGCATACCTAAGATAATAGTGGAGGTTGACATGTTCAAAACGAAAAACTGTAGCTGTTCCCCATGCAATACCCCTATCGTGACCCTCACCTGCGGAGTCTGAGACAGGGGACGATCCCGTTGCAGCGGGGAATCGTCTACTGCCGTGACCTGAATGGGGGGACTTACTGGAGTGAGAGGAATACCCAACTCCCGAGCAAATTCAAGGTTCATAAAATTGGCCGCTGAGCCAGAGTCAATAAAAGCTTCAGTGTCCACAGACTTATCCTCCCACGTAATAGTACAGGGGAGAAGTAACTTCTTCTCTTTTTGGGGTGAGAATGAAGTGCCTAGGGTGTCACCCCCCACTACTCCTAGGCAGACCCGTTTCCCGACTTGTTAGGGCAGTTTCGCACCCTGTGCCCTGCTTCTGCACAATACAGGCACAGTTGTTCTGTTATTCTCTGCCTACGTTCCACCTGGGTCAATCTTGATCGACCAATTTGCATGGGTTCGGGTGGTGGTGAGGCTGGAGAGGGTGACACCGGTGGAGATGCCGTTACTGCGGGCGTACCAGAAGGTGCCACATACGAAGTCAGCCTGACCCGGTGACTGCCCCTAGTCTGCCTCTGATGGCGTAGTCGACGATCGACTCTGATGGCCGATGATATGGCCTCATCGACTGTTGCGGGCTCGGGTAAGGTTAGCATCAAATCAGAGACCTCCTCCGACAACCCAGATAGAAAATAATCCATCAGAGCAAAATTGTCGAATCTGGCGGTAACAGACCACCTACGAAATTCTGCTGCGTAATACTCGACCGACCCTCTGCCTTGCCGCAAAAGTTTGAGCTTCCGCTCTGAAGTTGCCGCAAGGTCAGGGTCGTCGTATATTACGGCCATAGCCTTAAAAAATTCCTCGACTGAGGTCAGAGCTAAACTAGTGGGGGACAGGTTGTATGCGCAGGACTGGGAATCACCAGTTAACAGTGTTTTAATGAAAATGACCCGTTGGGTCTCAGTCCCCGAGGATCGGGGTCTTAACTCGAAGTATGACAACACTCTACTCTTGAAATTCCGGAAGTCAGACTTGTGGCCGGAAAATTTATCAGGTACAGGCATACGTATGTCATCACTAGGAGGGGATCGCACTGAATCAACTGACGTCTGGAGGGTTTGCACAGAGCCTGAAAGGGCATCAATCAAAGCTTTGTGCTGGCCCAGTGCTTGATGAAGGTTATCCACCGAAGTGGCAAGCATACCCAGACGACCAGTGTTTGCGTCCATTTTGTTTTTTGGTCTGGCGTTCTGTAACGATCGGTGGGCGCAGAGAGTATCTGATTACCGGTGATCTGCAGTATCACCGGAAATACAGATATATACCAGATTATAAGTGAACTGCAGTCTCACCGATAATCCGATATACAAACTAACCTCTGATCACCCGAGTAGAGTGTAGTGTTTGGTGTAACTGTAACACTAAGAGGACAAGGCCTCAATGCAGTAAGGAGTACTGCACAGATTCCTTCCGCAGACCTGAGCTCTCCAAGACGGGAGGAGTCAGACTGATAGTAGTAGGAAGGGATATCTGAAAGTGACCCTCAGGAGGAAGGATCGCTAACAGAGCGAGGAACCGCCTCTAACGGTAAGGTCGGTTCTCGAGGTCGGACAAGCCAGGTCGTACACACACGGACAGATAAAGTACAGGATCAGGAGGCAAAGTCAGAGTCAAAGTACAGGCAGGGTTCAGCAACGGGGTATCAGAAATATCGGGGTACAAAATCAGGAGGCAGAAGCAGAGTCAAGGAACGAGCCGGGGTTCGGCAACAGAGTATCAGAAATATCGAGGTGCAAGATCAGAGTTCAGGAGGATAGTCGAGGCAGGCAAAAGTCATAACATATAATCACAATCAAACTAGTACTTTAGCTATCAAATATCTAGCTAAGTGTAGGATTACAGCTCCAGCTGGTCCCGGCACACTTCAGGATCTGACTACGGATCTGGGTGCTCCCACGTATGTGATCGCACGCCAGACAAAGAGCAAGTGAACAACCAGCAGTATATATACTCTAGGACCTTTCCAGGACCTCCCTAATTGCTGGTCCAATGGGAGCAGTGGAATTTGTCAGCTGACCCAGCTGGTCAGCCGACACCCTTCTAACTGCTATTTAAACTCTGCCTCTGTGCTCGCGCGCGTGTAAGTCTGAATCTTGGTGGACTATCAGTCCCAGCCACACCAGTACTGTTTTGCAATGTATCTAATGCGGGGGTCGCCTCTGATGTGGATTCCGCCGTTACCAATGCGGATTCCGCCGCACTGCCCATGCGGCATGCGGCGTTTTTTCCGCGTTGTGACGCCATGCTGGACGCGGAAACAGCCGCCTCACCTCGAGAGACGGCGGCTTTTCCGCGTTTCCTCACAAAGAATTTAGGATTCAGTAATGGGAAAAAAATTCTGCGCACAGTGCACAATAACACACTGGGAATTCCATCCCATCACTTCACCGCTATATGCTCCAGGCAGGTGATAGTTGAAAATAGCTGGTAATGCTGATTTTTGAAAATCGATTTTTTTTCATTAAGAATTAAAAAAAAAAAACATTTCTATAAGCCCAAATAAAAAAAGAAAGTAAAACAAAGAGAACAAAAACATGGACGCTTTGAAAAATATATATATTTTAATTAAATATAGGTTTGTAATGTACTCTACTAAAATCCTCAGGCTTAACCTGTGTCTATTTTTTAACATGATTTGCTTCTACTCTTCATTTGTGTTCTTTTGTACCTCTTGGAGGACCTGCTATCCATACTAGTTGCAACCTTGCAGCGTACTGACCAAGAGCCTTAGCAAAACCATATGGGCCTATTTCCATTAGCAACGGATTAGGGGAATTTTCCGTATGCAATTTTTAAATCAATAGGCTGCATCCAAATTGAGTGCAGTGAAAAAAAATGATGCAAGCTGCAGTTTTCTGCAGCAGCAATCCAAATCTCCATAGCCGTGCAATGGCACAGCAAGGCAATACAGATGCGAATTTGCATCAGCGCAAGTGCTACGTCCGTTTGAGAAACATACGCGGCAGCCTAGTGGGCGCTATTTATCTATTTTCTTAAACCAATGAGAAATCTTAGCATTAAACTCAAATTAGCCCCGGTCAGGATAATAGTATTAACTTTTTCACCTGGGAATTATTTAAATTTAATGCTAAGGATTTCACGTGTACTTAAGTAGATACCTTGATGAGGCGATAAGGTCTGTAAAACAAAGGTTAAATTTGGTTAAACAGGGGGATTTCATGTAAATGATAGGTCCGCATCATCAAAGCAGCAATTGGAAACACTTAATTCACATTAAACTCCCTATTGATCCAAACCAAACAGTACTTGCTCCCTACAGCAATTTTGTTCACATCATCGCCCAATGAAGGAGTTATTGTACTCAATAGACATCTTTCCACGTTTGAGCAGTGAGGTCAAGTGTGTGGTGCCAGATCTTCAAGGAAGATCAGGCAGATATTGATGTGCAATCATTAATAAAAGTACAACATTTATTATTAAAAAAAACTAAAAAATACTTTATTTTTTTTCTGAGAGTGTGTGACAGTTTATTTCCTTTTAACCCTTTGTGGGAATGGATGAAAAAAAGTACTAAAGTATTGCTTTATTAATTTTACATTCGAGAGACTTCCAAATTCCACCATATAATATTGCTAACAATTCTATAGCTTTGGACTCCTGTTGGACTCGAAGGACTTGTGAGCTGCAGCTACTAAGTGAGTGGTCAGTGGGCCACCGTGGAGCATTAGAGAGTCTTGTCCAAGGACTCCTTCCTAAATAAGTACCTGACTCCAGGCAGGATTTTAACCCTGATCTCTTTTGTCAAAGGTGGCGCTTATCCAACCACATGATTGATTTTTTTCCCCAAGTTGAGGTGTGCTTTCGAAGCTCATTAAAGATTTTTTTAATGAATTTCAGTTAGGCTCACAGCTTTATTTGGCAGAAACTTTCTTATTTTTTTCTATTTTCAAGAGTATCATGTGTCATAGCAGGAGCCCAGCATGCGAGTTCAAACAGAGCACACAGTATGATATCCTTACAACAGGATAATTCTTATGAACATTTCTTCTATCACATTAAGACATGTTCTCAAGTGACGGGAATAAAAACAGAGAGACCTGCTTAGTTGTTGTATAGGCTCTAATTGCAAATACTGTATAATTTCTGGCTTGCCATCATGTTTGCCCATTCCTTCTCATACTGGTGTACAGTAGTTATGCCACAGCAATGGCGATAAAAGGGATGTGGTGCCCTGTGCCCATAGGATGAATATATTAAAGAAGGACTTATCTACTCATAAGAGACTGGTACACTGTAATTATTTTGGAGACTTTTCTTAAGTTGACACATTTCACCAGATGCTAACTGCTTTAGGTACAAAACCTAAAAATGTCAAAATTGTCAAAATGCATTCAGAGACAAAAAAAAATGAAACCAGGAGCCAATATAGTGTAGTACCTTGTTACCATAAACGTAAGCATAAGTTATAAAGATACACTCACCAAGACGGGACTCCACCAGAGGCAATCACATAATGGGGTGAATAAACCAACCCCACTTGGGTTAAGAAGTCACTCTCTGGATAAGTATTGATCAAAAATGATAAACAGAGGTGCCAACAGTATATAAAAATATTAAAAACAATGAGTAACTAAATAAGTGTAATATGCAAGTTAAGAGTGGACTTACCTAAACAGAAAAGGATCACTCCAGTGGTATTGTTGTGGTCATTATTGTTTAAGATAAACAATATTCAAATATTTTAAATTTCATTACAGTTAGTAGTAGTTAGTGGTATTTGGTAATTGTAATGAGTATAATCGATGTCTATAACTCATGAGGTTGTCAAGACACTAGAAAACCAACTTTGTGAATATATACCTATAATAACAAATTACCCTTTCTCTACAACAAGCATGAATTTGGCACTTCTTTTTCTCCATGGAATGACAAAGCAATCTCACCCATTGGTGATATTCAAGATATTTTTGTGGTCTTTCTCACATCCTTTACATAGCTCACAGAGGTTGCAACTGCCTCAATATTAGTATTACTCAAATGTTCCATTAATGGACACTTAGACTAAATTACAAACATTGTGATTTGGGGGTCAAAAAAAGGCAATGGAGGGGGCAAAATTATGTTATTTAAATGGAGGCCAAATTCACCAAAGGGTATGGCAATCCAACAACCTGTCTGAGGATTATTATGTCATTTATCTGATAACCAATTAAATCCTTATTTCAGCTCTGGTTATGGACAACAAGTTTGTTTTTTTTAACTGTTCAAACAAGTATAGCAATCTAGAAGCAGAAGCAGCAATACATTTCACATTTGCATTTGTCCCTTTAACAATAAAAAAATAGAACTTCAAAACTCTGAATTTGCTGGTTTAGAAGGGTCTTTAAAAAAATAAAGCCATCTTTATCTTATGGGAATACGCCATGTAATTTCCCCTCAGACAGATTTGTTGATAGATCATTTCCAACGGGTCCGATCTGATTTTGATCATGTTTCTGATCAATTTTCTGATCACTTCTATACAAATCAATTAGAAAAATGATAGGAAATCAGATCTGATCAGAAATTATCTATCGACCCATCTATCTGATGGAAAATTGCATGGTGTATTCCCAGCATTAGAGTAGATATAAAAACTTCCTAGAGGAAACTTCCCAACTTCGCAACTAACTAACCATTAGGCAGTTCTCACCTAAAAATAAAAACTATACAAGCCTGAAAATGGTTCAGAAGGTACTCGGGGGTGTTTTCATAAAAGAGAAGCTTTACTGAGTCTTTGTAAATTTCATACTTGGGGGGGGGGGGGACAAGAGGAGAATGTGGTGGGTTAGAAGGAGAAGTAGAAAGAGGCTATGAGGAAAAGGCAGTAGATAGCAGTGGTGTGAAATCAGCAGGAAGGTAGGTACTGGAGGAAGATACAGACGAATTTTCTGATAATTACAAATTGCAATTTTGTGTCGTAATTGCAAATTTTGGGTTGTAATTATGAAGACGCGAAATTTTGGCTCGTCACTAATTAGGACCAACTTCTGAACACCTATGTCACTGTTACTGTATTTATTTGCTAGCCTGGGTTAGTGCTTCCACAGGGTCAAACTGGGCAATTGCCAAGGGCTCCAACCCCCTTAGGGCCGTTTTGTGAATCTCTGAAAACACATTCTCTGTACATATAATGTACTTCAATGGAATATAATTTTATTTTTGAATGTGAGCAATCCTGGGTTTGTGGTTGTTTTTTTTTTGCATTTTAAATTTGGATTGCATCTCAGCTTTTTACATCTGCTATTCTTGTTTCAAAGCTAGACAACGGGAGTGCAAAAAAATTACAACTTTTGTGCAAAAATAAAATGTCTGTATTTGTAATGTAAACTAACTAACTAAGACATTTCTGGACACAAAAAGTTGTAATAATGAGAATACAAAAAATGTAAATGCAGTATACTTGTGTAAAAAATTGCTTGATTTTTCTGCTAGGACAAATGTCACCCTCCCTAAATAACATGGGTGCAAAAATGTCATAATCACATAATGCATGTGCGATGCACATAACAACACACATGCCTCTGCAATAAAACTGACAGCACTGCATATAGTGTGATTGAGCAGTTAAATCAGACTAAATTACTCCCCTTTCCTTTTGTAATTGGTTAGTAATTTCGATTTAGGTTATGCTCAACTCATTTTTACTTGTTTCTAGTAATCATGTCCTCCACCATCACAGCTATTCCAGCTTAGACATACAATCACTTGAAATGAACATGTTCATTAAAACAGTATTATCTGGTCAGCATCAGCATGATGTTGAAAAATAGTAACCTGCTTTATTCATAGTGGTGCAAATTCATAAAGGGTGGACGGGGGCAAACAATATAATTCAGACACTAAAGTGTTATATTTCAGCCAATGAGACAACATACATTTTTCAAGAACAGGGTCATCAACCTGTCAACCTCTTATTAAAGGGGATCTTCAGCCTAAACAAACATACTGTCATTAAGTTACATTAGTTATGTTAATTAAAATAGATAGGTAATATGATCTCTTACCCGCCCTGTTTTAAAAGAACAGGCAAATGTTTGTGATTTTATGGGGCAGCCATCTTTTTCATGGGGGCAGCCATCTTTTTGTTTGAAAGGAGGTGACAGGGAGCATGAGACACAGTTCCAACTGTCCTGTGTCCTGATCACCACTCCCAGCTGCACACGCTAGGCTTCAAATCTCAAATAAAAAAAAATTGCACCAAAACAGCAGAACGAGAACAACGACATCAGAAATCCCATCATGCTTTGCACAGCATCAGGGGGAAAATGCCCGGGCAGTTTTCTTCTGTGCAGCTAAAAATGAGGCTTGGATAAGAAAAACAAAGTTCTGATGCTGTGAAACTGTTAAAGAAACACCAAGCCTTTTCAGTGCTGCTGAGTAGATTTTTAGTCCGAAGGTTCACTTTAAGCAGTAGATATAGGCCGAAGTATTCGCGAAGGTGAATTCTTCGCAGCGAAGATGGGGTATTTGCATTCACCTGCTCAGGCAAATACATCGTGATTTCGGTCCGTTCTGATCCAGTTCTGAAACATGCCTGAAGAAGAAACTTAAAGTTTTTAAAGCTTGCAAAAAATCATTTACAGTTAGTCATTAAAGGTATCACCTAAACAACTTTTGTTGTTATGTTTTCGGATACCCTATACATCATCATTGGGCTAAACTTAGACTCCTTACATCACAGTCAGCAGACACATGGCAGTCAATCAGCTAGCAACCCCTCCTGGACCCCCACCCCCCTTTAAAAATGCAGTTGTGGTGGCCATGTTGGATTCATTCTCTGGCTGCAGTGATAGTGAGAGCAGGGACAGACTGAGCTGCAGTGCTGCACATAGGAAAAGCTTTAGCTAGGAATCTAATCTGTGTCACCACTGCCTTGCCAGTAGCTAGATAGTCTACTGGTTAAGGGCACCACCTTTGACATGGGAGACCAGGGTTTGAATCCTGGCCAGGGTCAGTACTTATTCAGTAAGGAGTTCAAGGTAAGACTCCCTAGCACTGCAGGGTGGCCTCTTAAGCGCGCCGTTAGTGTCTGCAGCTCTGAGTCTGACAGGAGAAAAGCACTATACAAATGTTCAGATTATAATTGCTAGCTGTGTTTACAGTATCCTGTGCAGGGCAAAAGAGTCCTTTTCAGGATTGTTATAGGTATAGGTTGTGTTTGTATAGCGTTCTCCTGACTCCTCCTGAGTGAGAATAAAAGGCCCTTCTCAGGGCTGCTATAGGTTGTATTTATACATACTTCTGACACCTGAGCATCAAAGGGCCTAGGTTGTGTTTGTACAGTGTCCTCCTGACTGAGCACCCAGCGCACCCAGTGTGCAGTGTCTATTGTCTATTGAGCATGGGCGCCCAACCCTGGCATCTGCTGCAGTCTGGTACTTTAGACAGATGCATTCGCATAGTTTCCAGATGAAGTCAGCGTGCGTCACTGACCTGACACTTTGCTGCTTGTGGAGAATGTAGGCGTTCCAGATGCTTTGTTCCAGGAGGTGGTGGAAAATCTTCTTGTAGTATTTTTTCTGCTGTTTTCTTATGGCAGGATGAAAGGTTCAGCTCTGTCCACACCATCCATGGTGTGGTTATAGTCCACCATGACCTGCGGTTTTGCAATGTCTTTTCCTCCTCTAGTTCTGGTGGGGACAGTGGAGGAGTCATGAACTGTAGAGCGGAGACGGACATCTTTTTTGCCCAACTAACTTTTGTCCAGGCTAACATCTTCCCCTTCTGCCAAGCAGATATGCCCCCAGTCTTCAGCTTCTGCTTGGCAAAAGCCAATGGCATCTCCCTTCTGTTAGCCCTAACGGTGCCATAGGTGTCAGTCTTATGCTTTATAAGAATCTCAGACAGTTCAGGGAAAGTATAGAAATTGTCTGTGGTGACACAGTAGCCTGTGTCCAGTAAAGGCTCCAGGAGGGACAGTACAGACGATGTCGCCACTCCATATTCGCTAAACCAGGACAAAATTTGGTGCCTTTTCCCGTATACATAATAGTGTTCCAGATGTATCTGGTACCTGACTCACATAGCGTATACGACTTGATCCCAAAGCGGGCCCGCTTGGAAGCTATGTATTGGAGCCAGCTCAGCCTCCCCTTATAGGCCATCACGCTCTCGTCCACGCTGATGTCCCTGTGTGGCACATAAGTGGTCCTGAAATTTTCCATCACCATCTGGTAGACCTCGCAGATTTATTTTAGTTTTGGAGCAGGGTAGGTCGACTCCTCAAAGGTGTAATTGTTAGCAAAGAGGAGAAATTTCATTATTAGGGAAAACCGGTACTCGGACATCACTGTATCAAAGAAGTGGGTTGCAATTATCTTATTCGTGCTCCAGTACCATTTCTGCAGGGGATTTCCCACCACTCCCTGCAGAATGATCAGGCCCAAGAACAACCAGATATCCGCTGTTGTTACTGGCTCCCAGGTCCTGCTCCTGGAAAAGCGTCCTTGTGGAGCTGCCGATTGTTGGGTGGCATACCGATTAGTCTCTTCCACTATCTTCTCAATAACCGCCTCCGAGAAGAAAAGCTGCTGGTACACCAGGGAGTTGCACTCGCACTCTTTCTTCAGGCCCAGCTCCCCAGTAAAAGGGAAACGTGGGGGCAGTGGCGGAGCCTGAGAAAGGTCGATGGGGCACCAAACCCGGACATAACTTACCTCGGTGGTGATGGAGTCACTGTCGCTACCTGGGTCGGTTGCCAGATCCCCAGGTGCCTCACTATCACTGGAGTCCGCCAGTGACTGCAGATCACTGTGCTCCAACTCTACTAGCGCTTCTGCGGTGAGACGCCTTCTGGAGGATGACGCCATAGTAAACAACAGGCAGGCAGTCGTGCAGACAGCAGCCAGAGAGTTGTCAAATCCAGGCAGAGGTCAGCAGGCAAAGAGTAGTCAAAGTCCAGGCAAAAATTCTCAACAGGTAATCAATCACAATCCAGGCAGAAGGCAGAAAGAATAGTCAAAGTCCAGGCAAAAATCGATAACAGGTAGGCAGAAAATCAGATCAGATCAGCACTCACAGATCACAGCAAGCTCCTCTCAGCTCAGCAACCACAGCTCCTCTCAGCCACCCAGGAAGCAAAAGACAACATTGCGTGGATACAAATTCCCTTCTATCCAATGCAATGCTATTTCGGCCCAGTCAGAAGCTTTTAATTTTTTTTCCTCCTCCCTCCCCTGTGACCCCATGCGGCTTCAGACATCATGCCGCACCGCCACATCGCAGCCGATCATCCATGCTTATTGACCACCTAGTCCCCGGAAGATCAGAGCTGTAATGGAGACTCCAGTGGCCGGGGAGAAGAAGCCTGGGTCCTGCTGACAAGCGCTGATCATGCGCAAGACCCAGGAAAGCGTTGCATTCGCTGTTTACAGCCAGCCCGCGTTGAGCTCGGGCTTACCGCTCCTTACATGTGTCAGTCAGCACAAGCTCAGCTTGTGAATACCTCCAGGGGGTTAAGCAGGTGGAGAGACTGACCTGACTTCTCCTGATCTTGGAGCTGAGTATGTTCTTCTCGTGGGTTACTCTCCAAGGAAAAGAAAAGTTTATGTACAGTGACAACTGTAGCTAATAACTGATAATTAGGATATACAGGAGTCACCATTTGTAAAAAGGTGTGTAAGTAGCAAGATACAAGGTAATTAAACCATATTACACATTTTTTCACTGAGCATCAATGCAATGCATTTTATGAGATACGTTACTATTAGCTGTGATATTGTTTAACAAAATATTTTGTAGATGCCCATTTCAAATTTTCTTTAATGAAGGATTGACAGCCATAAAATCAAATTCCTATTACCCACTGCTGTGTGTTTATTATGTAGTCTATAGCCTGACCCTGCATTGTAAGCATTCTAATATAATCATAATTGTGTCTGCTGTAATGAATCTCATCTCAGTCAGCCAGGCTCTTTTCTCGTACATTGCTGGGGAGAGGGAAGCTTGTTATCTTCCCTTCTTCAACTCCCATATTCCTGCTCCTTGCTGATTGGCTGAGGGCAGCTCAGTGTGACACAGAGCTGAGAAGGGAAAAAGAAGATAATCACCTCACCTCTCCGTAGAAGCTGCTGAAATCTGATCTTTGTTCTGCTTACATGTGTTTACAAAGCAAACTAGACATGACAGTGCGGTTCTGCATATACCACTTCAGGCAGAGATGAAAAGAAGAGTAAGGGAGGAAATTACATCAGGATTGCCTTCAATCAGAGGCGGGAAAGATGGAAAATGCATGGAACAGTTTTCTATTTATTTACTTTATAAAGTTCGTTGAAATCAAAACATGGACAGTACAATACATATGTGTCAGGCCTGTAGCAATATCCACTCACGAATCAGCTCCAATGCCCCAATCTACCTCCACACGCTTCGCCATATTTGGCACGTCCCCGCTTGAACGAGAGGTGGGAGACAACTCCTACCCTGCTTTTGTTACACCCAGGCCTTTAGTGTACAAGGTATTGGAGCTGAATGCAGGGTGAGTGAATAAACTTTCAGCCCAAACAAGAATTCAGAGTTAGCAAAGTCCAGTAACAGTCCATGGGCATACATGGGTAAACAGACATATAGCAGTACAGGAGGGCTAGGCAGGAGAATGGTCAAGAATGGATCCGAGGTCAAACCAGGCAGCAGACAATATATAATCCAATATTACAAGAGCTGGGATACAGAGCACCCAGCAAACTAGAACTATCACAGGCAACATGCAAGTGTCACAGTAAGGTTTAAATACTGACAGCATCCAATCAGTGGCCGACCACCTGCACACAACAGCCAATCAAATGCAGGCATTAATCAGCTGACAGCGAAATCAGCTGACACAGGTGGCAATACACGCCAGCTGACCCAAGCAGTACTGACCAGCAAAACCTCCTGACAGTGTGTCAGTCATAGCACACTGGCCAAGAGCATCACCCCTGACGTGAGAGACCGGGTTTCAATCCCAGGCAGGGTCAGCATACATCATTTCATATTTAATAAATAAAACCCCTGCTTGAGTGTTAGCTGACTCTACCTCTGTCGCCGCCTCAGACCAAACTGCGGCCAAGACGAGCGAGACATCCGTCCACCAGTATGCACATCACCAGCAGAGGATGGCTGGCGAGATGCGGAAGTGCCAGGACGCGAGCCGCTCTTGGCAGAGACGGCCCCATCGCTGGATCCCGGAGGTAAATTCCTTACAATATGTTATTTAAGTAGAACAAGTATTTATCTACTAATATGTGTTTTTAAACAACTGGTTATATAACTTGATCTTATAGTATATTTAACCACTTCACCACTGAGGGGTTTTACCCCCTGAGCACCAGAGCAATTTTCACCTTTCAGCGCTCCTTCCATTCATTCGTCTATAACTTTATCATTACTTATCGCAATGAAATGAACTATATCTTGTTTTTTCCGCCACCAATTAGGCTTTCTTTAGGTGGGACATTATGCCAAGAATTATTTTTTTCTAAATGTGTTTTAATGGGAAAATAGGAAAAATGTGGGGAAAAAAATAATTATTTTTCAGTTTTCGGCCATTATAGTTTTTAAATAATGCATGCTACTGTAATTAAAACCCATGAAACGTATTTGCCCTTTTGTCCCGGTTGTAAAACCATTTAAATTATGTCCCTATCACAATGTTTGGCGCCAATATTTTATTTGGAAATAAAGGTGCATTTTTTTCATTTTTGCGTCCATCCCTAATTACAAGCCCATAGTTTATAAAGTAACAGTGTTATACCCTCTTGACATAAATATTTAAAAAGTTCAGTCCCTAAGGTAACTATTTATGTATTTTTTTTAATTGTAAATTTTTTAATTTTTTTTTTAATTACAAAAAAAAATAAAAAATGGGGAGTGTGGGAGGTAATGAGTTAATTTTATATGTAAAAGTCATTTATTTGTATGTGAAAAATGTGTAGGGTGTAGTTTACTATTTGGCCACAAGATGGCCACAGTAACTTTTTGTTTTAATGCGACCTCCAAGCTTCCTTCCGGAAGCTTGGAGGAAGTATAAGGAGGCTGGACACGTGAGTTTTTTCTCACAATGATCGCGCTGCCCATAGGAGAGCAGCTGATCATTGCGGGGCTTAGATCAACGAACGGGAATGGATTTTCCCGTTCATTGATCTCTGGGCGAGCGGGCGGCGGCGTGTTTACTAGCGGCGGGCGGCGTGTTTACGAGCGGGAGCGCGGGCAGCGTCGGGAACGCGGAAAGTACGTGTTTCTCCGTCCCTGGTTGTTAAAGGATGGAAAAAGGGGCGGAGAAATACGTACGTGCGGGGGTAAAGTGGTTAAAAACAATTTTTAATGTACTATTGCTGCAAACTTCTAAGTTATAGCAATTATCAGGTGCTGAATGTTTGTTTTTGTTTTTTTTTATAAAAAGAGTACACTTAAGTATGTGTTTTATTTTGGATATGTATGATTTTAGGCACGGTTACCTTAGGATATTTGGCTTGTCCTACTAAAGGAAATGTATTGGTGGTCGCAAAATGGTTGTTTTAATGAGGTTGTTAGCTTTCTTAGGAGGTAAACATAATGTTGCTTACCCTCCCTTCTCCCCTGTTCTTTACACACCTTTTTTAAAAAAGAGGGAGGGGGTACCTCCTGCTGTATTCTATCTTATAGTAATCCTATTTAACACATTTCTTCCAGCTATCTTGAAGCATTATGCCTATTCTGGTGGACAGAACTGAATAATTTGTCACATTTGTTCTATATATTTTAACGGTTATATCTGTTGTTACATCTGCATTTTTTTTCTTCTTCCAAGTTTTACAAGGACATTACATCACTGTTAAATTGTTCTGCAAACAGTTGTTAGACTGCTAATTAGCATAAACTCAATATTTATCCTGAATTTTAATACCTCCTTATAGCATAATGATTTACAGCACTTGATTTGCATATATAAAACATGGAATGTAAATTTAAAAAAAAGACATAAGGTAATGCAAAAGAGTGTGGCTACAATCCACAAGTAATGTGGTTGCAACCCACAAAATAAGGCAAATTAAAGGAAACCTGAAAGAGGGGATCATGTAAGAAGGCATGACTGACTATGATAATTGCTTTGCTGATCCAATGATTGAGAAAAAGGATGCAGCTAAAAGCCCTCATTTAGCACTCTTTTCTTCTAAGGTGGTGAACATCAATTTTGAATCTGATTGGAGAGAGATTTGTTGACCACCAAAAACTACGCTTATTCCTGATCGATTTCAGAATGAAATGTTTCGGGAATTAGCCTAGTGACACTGCCTCGTTGCCCCCACTTGTGTCACCCCAAATGTAGATGTACAACGCTCCCGCCACCGTGTCCAGTGTCATTGTCTCTACACTCTTCTTCCTCATTCACACCCAGGGCCAGTTCTAGACTTTTTGCTGCCTGAGGCAAACTTGTGAGGATGCGCCTACCTCCCCTCCCCCCGAATTGGAATGATCGCACAGCACCCGACAATTTGCACCGCAAGTTATAGCTGCGGTGAGCCCCTTAAAAATCACCCTCATTATAGGTAGGTAGCCAGGTATAGGTTCCCCCAGTATTCTTAGCTAGGTACAATTGCCCCCAGTATAGGTTAGCCAGGTACAGTTTCCACCAGTATAGGTTGGCCAGTGTGAGGAAACACGGAAAAGCCGCCGTTAATACTCAGAGTGAGGCGGCTGACTCCGCGTTCAACATGGCAGCTGGTGCGCAGTCGGAGCGCGGGGAAACCGCCGCATGCTCAAACAGGGCGGCGGATTCCGCGTCCAATGCGGCAAGTTGGACGCATAGGCCTGCTCCTCTCAGCAATGCGGAATGCGGAGAAAACGCCGCACGCACGGACAGCGGTGAGGCGGATTCCGCATCCAACACAGCAGAAACATTACAACACATGACTGGTGTGTTGGATGCGGAATCCGCCGCACCGCTGTAAGTGCGTGCGGCGTTTTCTCCGCATTCCGCATTACTGAGAGGAGCAGGCCTATGCGTCCAACTTGCCGCATTGGACGCGAATTCCGCCGCCCTGCTGTTTGAGCATGCGGCGGTTTCTCCGCGCTCCAACTGCGCGCCAGCTGCCATGTTGAACGCGGAGTCAGCCGCCTCACTCTGAGTATTAGCGGCGGCTCTTTTCCGCGTTTCCTCACAGCCAGGCACTCTCTTCACTTCTTGTTTCTGCCTGGTGATGCCCCCAGACTTTTGCCACCTGAGGAAGTTGCTTCACTTGGCATCATGGGCAGACCTGGCCTGTTCGCACCCCATGTGATTGCCAGTGTATTGAACGTGGGGGGCGTGTATGACATCACACATGTACCCCACGTGCAATACCCTGGCAACCACGTGGGGAACAAATGAGGAAGAAGAGTGCAGAGACAGCGGCGGACATCAGACAGGTAAAGTATTAAGGTACGGGCACCAGGGGTGGTTACATCTACATCTGGGGGATGCAGCCAGGGGTTTCCATTGTGTTAGTCATTCACGACTATTGCATGTGGTTACTGTCGCGCAACTGATCGAGCATGTTGGCCTGAGATTTCCCAACATGTTCAATCAATACATGCAACCAATTTTGGCCTGAAAATGGTGGAATTGTTTACCGGGCATGCACCGATTTTCATCAGATTCGATAAACTACTGATGTATGACCATCTTTAATGTTCTCACCAGAGATCTTTTTGAACCTTATCATTAAAATAGTTGTTCAGCACCCAGCAAGCAAAAACGTACCCAAAATAAGTCTGGGTTTTTTTAGGTTTGGTATAATTTTTTAACCATTCTTTTGTACTTTTATATACATGAAAAATCTCCTAAAAGACAATGAGGTATTTTCATTAAATGATGTTAAAATTTATGTGCAGAGATAGCTCGTTTAAATTTTACCGGATGTTACTCAAATTATATAAAACACTTGTTAGGCAATTTGCAAGCTATGCAGTTGGAGTAATGTCTGGTACCATTACATGCGCTACACATACATTTTACCATAATTCAGTGACTATAGGGTAATATCTCTTAAAGAGAATCTGTACTCCAAAATTCTTACAATAAAAAGCATACCATTCTATTCATTATGTTCTCCTGGGCCCCTCTGTGCTGTTTCTGCCACTCCCTGCTGCAATCCTGGCTTGTACTTGCCAGTTTTAGGCAGTGTTTACAAACAAAAGTCATGGCTGCTAACCAGCATGTGATAGGCTGAGAGGAGCTCAGTCTGTGACTTACACAGAGCCTGGGGGGGGGGGGGGGGGGGGCGTGTAGAGGGTGTGTATAGCTTCTATCCTATTACAAGCAGAGCAGCACATTCCTGCCTGAGTGCCTGACCCCACAAAGCCATCAAAGGAAAGAAAATTAGATTATATAACAGAGATAATACAGCCACTGTGCAACTAGGAAAGGCTGCAGTAAGACAGACCACATTAGAACAGGTATAGGAACTTATAGGATAGAAGAAATAAGGCTGAAAATGTTGTTACAGAGTCTCTTTAAGAGAAAGCTCAGTAGAAAATCCTATTGAATCAGGGCTAAGGTGATCTTCCTCCATTCTCATGGCACTGGTTTCATACTTGTGCACGTGTCTCATTCACAAGCCACTCAAGTTGAAACAAAAGCATTGCAGCAAAGCAGCCTGGCATCTGGGATGATTTATGAAAATAAATAAAACATACTGTACATTTTTTAAAATACGGGATGGTTCACACTGGGGCTGATTATGATGCACTTGCCAATTGCCGGCGATCAGCAAAGCAGTGCCACCCTATAAGGGTATTCCCAGAGCAGCATTATGATTTTTAGAAACTTAAAGATCTAGCTAGCTACATGTAGCATTTTTTGCCACAAATCAGCTTAACCACTCTGTGCCCAATGCAGAGTATGTACCTGTCATTTCTGGCACCTGACTTGCCAGAACAATGTGAATCTTAGTTTTGATAAGCACAGATGCATGTTAGCATGCACCTGTGCTTATCACCCAGTTCAGCAAGTGGGGGAAGCACCAGGGTCTAACAACCTGGTGCCCGATCTGTTATCACGCCACCTCCCCTCCAACTGGCACCAGTCGGCAGCTAGAAGCTGCTGAAAGTGTCCCATTCACCCTACTTGCTCCACCACCAATTGGCTCTCTCCTCCACTCGCTTGTTTACAGGGCTCTTGTACATTAATTTACTAAGGGCTACTAGACTACCAGGGGAAACTATTGGGGTGGAGGGGGAGCAGTATACTACCAGCTGTGGGAAAAAGAGGGCCCACTAAACTACCAAGAAATGCCTTAAATTGGAAGTAGGACCATAAGACTACCAGAGCTTCCCTTAAAGTGAAAGAGAGGGATCACTGGACTACATGGGAACAATATATGAAGGGGAGAGGGACCACTAGACCCCAGGGAAAGCTCCACTACATCCCAGGGAAAGATCTAATTAACAGGGAAACCACTAGTTCATCAGGATAAGCTATAACAAAAAGAGGATGCTTTTGCTTTAAAACTACCATTTAGACACACCTTAAATCCCCACCCAATTTTGAAACCATACCCCCACCATACAAGCAACTATTTATGTTTTCTTTAAACTTTTTCCCCTTAGACATGTTTTTATACATTTATTACAAAATTGAATATTATCACCATATATTGTAGCAGCAACAAAATGTAAATTTTATAAATAAATGGTATCAATAGCCAGATTTAATTAGGGTTCATGATCTACAATAGCACATTTTTAAAGGGGTTCTGTGGGGGTTTCTTGAGGATAAAAACAGACACTTACCTGGGGCTTCTATCAGCCCCATGTAGCAGTAATGTCCCACGCTGTCCTCCTCCGATCCTCCCATCCGCCGTTCCCCGCCGCCGGCAGCGGCAATTATTTGTCTGACACAGACGAATAATGTGTGCTCCCGTTCGCGTCATCGGAAGCTTACTGCACAGGCGCAGTATGAAGGTTTCTTGTACTGCACCTGCACAGTACACTTCCGATGACAGGAAGCGAGCAGCCGCGTGGCCATGGCCACGCAGCTGCAGTTGAAAACATGCCACGCTAGACCGGAGCCGGCGGTGGAGAATGATGGATCGGAGGAGGACGGCGTGGGACATTACTGCTACAGGGGGCTGATAGAAGCCCCAGGTAAGTGTCTGTTTTTATCCTCAGGAAACCCTATCAGAATTCCTTTAAAGAGACTCTGAAGCAAGAATAAATCTCGCTTCAGAGCTCATAGTTAGCAGGGGCATGTGTGCCCCTGCTAAACCGCCGCTATCCCACGGCTAAACGAGGGTCCCTGACCCCCCGAAATCCCCTCCGAGCAGCGGGGGATCTCTTCCGCATACAGGCAGGGCTAACCGCCGCAGCCCTGCCCCACGCGCGTCTGTCAGCGCGTTTCTCCGCCTCTCCCCCGCCCCTCTCAGTCTTCCTTCACTGAGAGGGGCGGCAGAGAGGCGGCGATGCGCCGCTGATAGACGCGACTGGAGGCAGGGCTGCAGCCGTTAGCCCTGCCCCTAGGAGCAGCAAAATCTACGACCAATTTGGTCATTGATTTTGCGGGGGGGGGGTTTGGGGGTAAAGGGACCCCCGTTTAGCCGCGGGATAGCGGCGTTTTAGCAGGGGCACACGTGCCCCTGCTAACTATGAGCTCTGAAGTGAGAATTATTCTCGCTTCAGTGTCTCTTTAAGTAGATGAAAACTGGAAACATGCCCAGAAACATTTTCCTCTCACTATGTAGATATATGAACAGAGACACCAAAAAAGGATAAAAACATCTAAAAACCGTTTAAAAGGGGGAAGCTAGGGTGGACTTACCTCCCTTGTAGATCAACAGACATAAGACCATTGTTTTAATTCAAAAATAACATTTATTGGAAGCTCCACAATGCAACACTTTTTGAAGGTAACAATCCCGTTTCATCAGGCAAATAAAGGAGAACACAGCTAAGAGTCTGCACCACAGCCAAGCGCCTCTGTCCTCTCATTATAACTGATTTAACTAGTTCTGGATCTTTGCTATGCTTATTTACAGCCCTGTCAACCTCATTTGCAGATCAAGGGCATAGATAAGCTTTTCTGCTCGTTTTGGATCTGCGCACTCCCGCATGCGCCCTGTCACCATACCGATGATATCTAGTGGTCAAAAAGTAAAAACAAAACATGTTAAATACATTCAAATAAATTAAAAAATAAATCTCCAATTAGTTACTGTATTAGCCCCCTCTGTATTAACTGTACTTATACCCCCTCTGCCATAGTTACCATAAAAAAAATACTTGTTAAAAAAGGTGATAGCATAAAAAAAATACAGGCATATTACTGATATTTTTGGAAATAATGGCTTGTAATTATTATTAGAGTATAAAGAAGCACAAAAGGGAAAAATATACCTTTATTTACAAATAAAATATTGTCACCATATATTGTACTAGAGATAAAATTTAAATAGTGTAATTACAGGGACAAATGGGCATATGTCTGGGTTTTAAAAACAGTAGCACTTTTTATTTTTATATTATAATAGCTGAAAAGTCAAAAATAATTACTTTAAAAAAAAATGCATAGGAAATAGAATAAAGTAATAAAGTACCACCCAAAGAAAGCCTAATTTGTTAATAAAAAATAAACATAATAGATCTGTAACGATCTGCTAGTGTGTGTGGGCACTAGCAGACAGACAATAAATAGACTTTCCCTGAAAGGGTAAAGTCTTACATACAGTGACAGTAGAAGGCAGTACAAACAGATATATATAGAATGGTCAGGCAATCGAGTCGGCAACAGATCAGATTGGTCAGGTACAAAATCGGCAGGCAATAACAAAGTGAGTAATCAGGCTGAGGTCGGCAACTGGTCAGATAGGCATAGGAACAGAATCGGCAGGCTAAATCTAAGTGAGTAAACAGGCAGAGATCAGCAACAGATCAGATGGGCAAGGTACAAAATCGGCAGGCAGAGAGTAGTCAGAAAAACAGACAGAAGTCAATACACAGGTAATACAATATATAATAGCTGAGCTAGTATGGAATCCCCGGGGTCCTGCCGGTTCAAGCCACACACGGAACTGACTAAGGTCTGAAGCCTTCACTGCGAAGTGTTAGCTAGAGCAGACAGTGAGCAAGTGTCAGAACAGAGCTTAAATAGCCCGGGTAAGCAGGAAAACACACCCTTCAGCCGCTTGGCCAATCAGGAACCGGAGGTGGAGTCCTGCGTGTCAGCTGACAGCTGATCAGCTGACACGCTTCCTTAGGGCATAAGAGGAGCGACGTTGCCAGCGCATGCGTCCACCCTCATTTACAGTCTGAGTATCATGTGGCCGGATCCCCACAGGAACATTGCTGACACTATCCCTGCCACTGCAGGCAGCCGCACCGGAAGTCTCAGATGCGCTGCCAGTGGTGGCAGCTGCAACTGAGTTGGTAAGCACAAGATTTCTGACAAGATCATTCTGGTGTGTTAAGTAGCGATAAAGTTATTGGCAAATGAAATGTGAACATTGCTGTGGTTTTTAAGGGGAAATATTATGTGGTTAGGAAGTAGTTAAATCCAAAATAAAATGTTTCAGACAATTCCTGACACCTGTCTACAAATTCTAAGGAAACACGCCTCAAAGGGCCTTCTGCATCGGCTCTACAACAGAGCCCCTACTGTAGGAAGACATCATCAACTGCCCTCTTCCTCTGCTCTGAGACTGGGCTATTATTTTAGGTAGACATCTTCATTGGCCTTCCTATGACTACACTAAGAGACTTGAGCCCACTCTAAGAACCCTAGAACCAAACCTAAACATAACAGTTAAAACTAATCTAACCCTGCCCTTAAAGGGGAACTGAAGAGAGAGGTATATGGAGGCTGTCATGTTTATTTCCTTTTAGACAATACCAGTTGCCTGGCAGCCCTGCTGATCCTCTGCCTCTAATACTATTAGCCATAGCCCCTGAACAAGCATGCAGCAGATCAGGTGTTTCAGTGGTTCAGACTTATAAGTCTGATCTGACAAGACTAGCTGCATGCTTGTTTCTGGTTTTAATCAGATACTACTGCAGAGATATAAACCAGCAGGGCTGCCAGGCAACTGGTATTGATTAAAAGGAAATAAACATGACAGCCTCCATATACCTCTCTCTTCAGTTCCCCTTTAAACCTAAATGATACCTACCTTCCATTGTACATAAATACATAATAATTACTGAGGGGTGTAATTTTCACAGCTGGCACTTCATCTGCTGAACTGCTCAAGGCTGTTGATCTGTTGAATAGCCCAAAATAACCCACCATGGCTAAAATGAAGGGTGCATTGGTGCTGGCTATGTTATAGCTGAGCACCAGCACCTCAACCTGCCCCCAGAGGTGAATCAGCATTCACTATGCAGAAGCGCACGGAAGGGGTTGTTCCGGGTGTACAGAACACCCCCCTGCACCAAGACCGGAAGTCAGATTATTCGCATGTCTCCTCTCTGAGCAGCGGCAGCCACAAATGCGCAGCTGCCACCTGCTCATATCTGTGTGCGGCGCCGCGAGGAGGACTCTGACTAGAGCGGGGGGCCCAGAGCAGATACATTACCTTATCGGCGGCGGCGGCGGCCGGTGATGGCGTCCCACTGGTTTCCATGGCTACCTTCCGGTTGACGTGACGTCACCACGCCATGCGGCCGGCCCGCGCTCCTCCCCCTGGCCATGATTGGACACTTCAAGTCCAGACCGTCCGTGGAGAGGGCAGGCTGCCTGGAGAAGTGAGGCTCGTTTGGAGTAGTGATGCGAGCGTCCCCTCAGGCAAGTGCAGCAGCCGGGTGGAATGTTTGGAAGCCAGCCATTCTGGCTACATATGGGACATATCCCCCTGCTGGCTACATATACATTCTGGGCACATATCCCCCTCCTGGCTACATATACTGCGGACATATACCCCCTGGCTACATATACTGCGGACATATACCCCCTGGCTACATATACTGCGGACATATACCCCCTGGCTACATATACTGGGGACATATACCCCCTGGCTACATATACTGCGGACATATACCCCCTGGCTACATATACTGCGGACATATACCCCCTGGCTACATATACTGCGGACATATACCCCCTGGCTACATATACTGGGGGCATATACCCCCTGGCTACATATACTGGGGACATATACCCCCTGGCTACATATACTGGGGACATATACCCCCTGGCTACATATACTGGGGACATATACCCCCTGGCTACATATACTGGGGGCATATACCTATCTAACCTATACTGAGGGCATATACCTATCTAACCTATACTGGGGCCATATTCCTATCTAAGCTATACTGGGGCCATATTCCTATCTAACCTATACTGGGGACATATACCTATCTAATCTATACTGGGGCATATACCTATCTAACCTATACTGGGGGCATATTCCTATCTAACCTATACTGAGGGCATATACCTATCTAATTTATACTGGGGCCATATTCCTATCAAAGCTATACTGGGGGACATATACCTATCTAAGCTATACTGGGGGACATATACCTATCTAAGCTATACTGGGGGACATATACCTATCTAATCTATACTGGGGCATATACCTATCTAATCTATACTGGGGGGAGTGCAATTTAGCCTAGAAACTGCTAGTATTTGGCTCCACCCACACCATGTTTTGGCCACGCCCACACGCCGCTTTCAGGAACCCCCCCCTTGGAAATCCTGGATTTGCCCCTGCTATGTGCTCTGGTACCTAGACATGTCCATGCCACAAAGAACTGCTTCACCCAGGATCACATGTCAACCAAGACTTTTACATTATGTCCCAGTGAAACATTCTCTGCTTGATGCTCATTCTATGTCATTAAGTATCCTTAAAGGGGCACTATGACGAAAAATTGTAAAATGTAAAATATGTGCAAACATAGACAAATAAGAAGTATGTATTTTCCAGAGTAAAATGAATTACTTTTCTCCTATGTTGCTGGCACTTACAGTAGGTAGTAGAAATCTGACAGAAGTGACAGGTTTTAAACTAGTCCATCTCTTCATAGGGGATTCTCAGCAAAGCTTTAATTCTTTATAAAGATATTCCCTAAAATGGATTTAAACAATGATGCTGGCCAGCTTCCGTGCTCGCTACACAGTTTTTAGGCAGCTGGGCAGAGCAACTGCCATTCACTAAGAGCTTTTGAAAATAAATAAATCCCTGAGAATCCCCTATGAGCAGATGGACTAGTTCAAAACCTGTCGCTGCTGTCAGATTTCTATTACCTACTGTAAGTGACAGCAACATAGGACAAAGGTAATTTATGGCTCATTTTACTCTGGAAAAAAATGTACTTCTTATTTGTTTATGTTTGCACACATTTTAAATTTTACAATTTTTTTTGCCATAGTGCCCCGTAAACTCAGATTTACATTTCGTCCAAACTGATCAAAATATCAATTGGAAATGATCCTTTGGGCCCACTAAGGGAAAGAAAGCTGCTATGCAATTCGATCATATTAATGGAATTGATCGGAAAAATAGATCGATTTCATCAATGTGATCGGATTGCATAGCAGCTTTCCTTCTTTAAGTGTCTCTGAATGACCATTTCCATTCAATCGCCCAGAGAATTGTTTGGTTAATGGCCACCTTAATATTGACTTCTTCTCTATCCTGTGCCCGTGAAGAAATATGTTCAACGTGTTTTTATGAAGAGTAGGTAGCATTTCCACACTTAATAAAATTGTTCATGTACTTGCTGTTTAATAGAAGAAAATGAGTGACTGTAATAGAAGTTGTAAACATGAAATGATTTTCTGTAAATACATCTTGCTGTCATATGCTTTCATATTCTCCTCTCCTATCACAATTATTCTGTGTGACCCACAGTAAAGCTCAAGTGTTAGTCATTAGGTGGTTGCAATGACCTGTTACCATCCTCTGGCATTTTTAGTCAAGAAATATGACTCAGGCTATCACACAAGATTCACTTTAATAGAGAAATGGAGACAGACAATTTTACTGTTAATTCCATTGTAGAATGAAAGGCAAATAGGTCCTCGCATCATCGCATCACTTTTCAAACATGACTTTAAAGAGACACTGAAACGAAAAAAAAATGATGATATTATGATTTGTATGTGTAGCACAGCTAAGAAATAAAACATTAAGATCAGATACATCAGTGTAATTGTTTCCAGTACAGGAAGAGTTGAGAAACTCCAGTTGTTATCTCTATGCAAACAAGCCATTAAGCTCTCCGACTAAGTTAGTCGTGGAGAGGGCTGTTATCTGACTTTTATTATCTCAACTGTTCCCGGACTATTTACTTTTTCTCTGCTAGAAGAGAGGTCATTACTTCACAGACTGCTCTGAAAGACTCATTTTGAATGCTGAGTGTTGTGTAATCTGCACATATTATAGATTGATGCAATGTTAGAAAAAACACTATATACCTGAAAATAAAAGTATGAGAATATTTTCTTTGCTGCTAATCTTCTAGTAATTATTCATAGTACACAACCAATTCACTATATCATATTTTTTTTTCGCTTCAGTGTCTCTTTAAAGCGGACCTGAACTCAGAACTTCCTTTATGCTCTAACAGATAAGCAATAGCATAATAATCTTTAAAGAAAAACATTTCTTTGTTACAGCTAATACATATCCTGCAACACATCTGCAGCATGTCTACTTCCTGTTTTCATAAAAGCAGCTGTTCTGGCGAGGCAACAGAGATTTCTGAGTAGAGATGGCTTGAACTGTCCACCCAGCAAATAGTTTGCGGCGACCAAAGGGTGTTCGAATTTGCATCATCAGGCGAACACTTGGCGTGTTCGGCCCGCCCCCTATACATTAAATTGACCCCTCACCCCAGAGTCAGCAGACACATGGCAGCCAATAAGCTATCCCTCCCACCTGGACCTCGCACCTATCAGAATGCCAGCACAGCAGCCATTTTGCAGTCTGTGTTTGGCTTCTGTGCCAGGCAGATCAGGGAGAGCGTGCTGCTGGCATGGATAGCGTTAGGTAGGCCTGTGTTCTGTGTCCTCAGTGCAGATTCTTGCTGCTACCACATTGTCATGAACAGCTAAGCCCTTCTCAGGGCTGGTAAATTGGTTTTCTTGCTATTGTATTACTGTTCTGTGTCCAGTGCACAAGTTAGCTGTTGGAGACAGGTCTGCTGATCCTAGCAGTGCACCGACCATAACCCAATAATCCTTCATCACCACTACTGGCATCTAGTATCCACTACTGCCCCCTGTATAAGGCCTCAGTACAGAATCAGTGTTTTTTTTGGTCACTTAACTGTGAATGAACTACCTCAGCCCAACCATAGAGGCTGGAACACCGTGATCGCCGGCACTCCCACAAACGTGCACACAAGCATGGCGGCCACTACACACCACTACGCAAAGATTGCAGCTGAGAGGGCTAACATGTATGTCCTGGAGGTGTAAACTAGCAAAAACAATGTTTGCAAACTTTTGCAGACATTTGTGTTCGAAGTTCGCAAACTGAAAATTTGATGTTCAGGCCATCACTATTCCTAAACTGACACAGCTGAGAGATCAAATTACAGTTGTGAATAGTCACAGATGAGGGGGATTAGACAGGCTAAACTCTCTAAATACATACAGGGTGCATTTCTCCCTGTCTTCCTTCTGCCCTGTGCAAAAGTCCAGGCCCACTTCAAAGTGGACCTAAATCAAAAACCGATCATGCTTGCACAATAATTAACATTCAATTTGAATAGAAGTCCTGAATGTTTTTATTGATTTACTAATCTGTCTCACATATTAACACTAATTTAACTAGTTGAAGGCTGGAATTCTACCTAACCCCCCTCCCCCCTTCCCCCAGTGCATCCTCCTGTTACACGCTGGGAGAACTGCTACACAGCCTCTCAGAATCAAAAACACAAACACGATTGCAGAAAGATTGAGTGCATTTGCGTTTGGCATGCGTTTTTCATGTGTTTTGCATTTATTAAAGATGGTGGAAACCTGAATTTAAAGAAGCAACTCACTTATCAAAAGTTTTACATGATGGTGGAGGAGTAGCAGCTATTTAGTATTGTTGGGTTTGTTATTTGTAATGCAGTGGGTGAAATATGGTCAGAGCAATGTTTTAGTTGTTACCTCTTTAATGAGACTATTCAGTGCCATTTAAATGTTAACACTCCCCGAGCCCTGTGTAAATTTTGCATGGTAATTGTGAATTATGATGTGAAATTGTGATTAAGCAAAATTCATGTTCATCTTTACCTGTGTCAGCCGGCTTCCGCCATGTATTCCCGACCCTTTCAGAAGAGCACAATTGCCTTTCTCTATCCGAGATAGAGAAAGTGCAACAGAAGCACCACAGCATTTTTCTGAAAGGGGCGGGGCTATGTGCCAAAAGTCGGCTGACACAGGGCTCGGGGAGTGAGATAGAGGGAAAAGGAGACTAGTCCATGAGGAGACTAGCCCAAGTCTGTCAGATACAGTTAATCAGATTTTACTGACTACTGCAAGCAACAGGAACTTGGGGGAAAAAGTAATTTATAGTGTATACACATTTATACTGTATGCATACCCATGCATTTAACAAATATTTGCAGTAGTGGTCTTGGATGGAATTTCTAGGACTGAATTCTAAACAGCAGCCATGTTGGTATGACAAAAATCTGATTCATTCTGCAGCAAAACAAAATAAATAAAACTCTTTGAACTTCTCAGCTCTGGCAGCTGTGTTTTCTGTTACGACTGCTGTTTAACTCCCCTATTTGCATAGATGAATGCACTGATTTGTGAACAATGAAAAAAATGAAAAGGGACCTACGTTTTTATTAGGATAATTACTATATGCTTAAAGAGACTCTGAAGTGAGAATAAATCTCGCTTCAGTGCTCATAGTTAGCAGGGGCACGTGTGCCCCTGCTAAACCGCCGCTATCGCGCCGCTAAACGGGGGTCCCTTCACCCCCAAACCCCCCACTGCGACACTTGGTCGCAGACTTGGTCGTTCCTGGAGGCAGGGCTAACGGCTGCAGCCCTGCCTCCAGTCGCGTCTGTCAGTGGCGCATCGCCGCCTCTCCCCCGCCCCTCTCAGTGAAGGAAGACTGAGAGGGGCGGGGGAGAGGCGGAGATACGCGCTGACAGACGCACGTGGGGTAGGGCTGCGGCGGTTAGCCCTGCCCCAACCAGGAAGCGCTCCCCCGCATTACGGAGGGGATTTGGGGGATCAGGGACCCCCGTTAAGCCGCAGGATAGCGGCGGTTTAGCAGGGGCACACATGCCCCTGCTATCTATGAGGTCTGAAGCGAGATTTATTCTCGCTTCAGACTCTCTTTAACTCATCATGTCACATGTCATTTCAGGCACGCTGTAATATCTGGGCAAATTAGATTCATCTACCACAACATCTTTCATAATTGTTTGTGCTGACTCACAACAACCAATCCTGCTCAAACCAAGAGTTCAAAAAAGACAGATGGAGAATGAAAATTCTATCTAATTTGTTATGAATGATCATTTTATAATTTACCCAGGTGACTTCCAATTTCAGGCATTTTTTTCTGTTCTTGATACATAAATGAATTAAAGTACATGCCGATTATAAAGAAGGCTAGTACCTAGAACAGCCGATTATTGTTCAAATGTTGAGTGAAACCATAATAGGATTTGCTACGGGCAACTGCTCTTATTTTGTTCCTTTTTGGACCAATGTCTTAGTAGATCAGCCACAATGGATATAAGAATTTCTTACATATGTTTTCATTTGGTTCTAGTATGATTAGAAACACCCAGAAAAGGCCTGTTTAAGGTGGATTGTGGACTTCTCGAAGACTTAGGGTACGTACAGACATACGATAACGATCGTTCGTTCTGTTAAAGGAGGTATCGGCCGATGATCGTTTGAAGAAAGGCTACTTTGAACATCGTTCATGTATGAACGATCTTGGAACGAGGGTTGCGTGCGCAACATGATGTATAAGCTGATTTCAAACACAAGTGTCAAAAAGAACTGTTTGAGCATGTGCAAAGCTTTGAGAACGAACGATCAACGACCGATCGTTGTACAGACATTACTTTTTGAACGATGGTCGTTGGAAAAGATCTGGCAGAATAGATCGTTCTTTACCAACGACATATCTCGTTGGTCGGTCGTTTTAATGATCGTTCGTGCACTTTTTACGAACGATCGTCGGGCAATGCCGTCGGTAACGATCGTTTTAAACGACTATAGTCGCATGTCTGTACGCACCCTTACTTACAAGTACAAACGTATTCCACTTTGCAACCTTGGATTTGTTTTGTTTCTAATCTGGAAAAATATTAGGCATACTTTACTGAACTGGTACAACTATCCCCATTATGCACAGCATTACCTTAGGAACTGGTACAACTATCCCCATTATGCACAGCATTACCTTAGGAACTGGTACAACTATCCCCATTATGCACAGCATTACCTTAGGAGATCCACAAAACACTCTCTTCATCATGTCATAGTCAAGGGCATAGCAGAGGTAGCGACCGCATCGGGGCCCTTGGGCCAGAGGGGCCCTCCCTCAACTACAGTATTAGCTCTCTATTGGTCATGTGCTCATAATAATCACTTCTATAGATACTATGAATAGTGGTAATCATTAACAACCTGTTCCCCGTCCCCTTCTTGCACCTCTGACACTGTAGTTGCCATTGGTAGGTTTTAGTGAACCGTATCAATTGTTATATATAGAGTGCTTGGGGGGCCCCATTGTAAAACTTGCATCGGGGCCCACAGCTCCTGTGCTACGCCACTGGTCATAGTCATCCAATACAGGCGACCTTTATATTTTGCATTCAACAAACATTTAAGCACACCTGAACTGAGACAAATATAGAGGCTGACATTTTTATTTCATTTTTAACAATACAGATTGCCTGACTGTTTTGCTGATACTCTCTAATACTTTTAGCCATAGACCCTGAACAAGCATGCACATCAGATGTTTCTGACTGAAGTCTGACTATATTAGCCACATGCTTGTTCCAGATGTGTGATTCAGACACTACTGCAACCAGAGATCAGCAGGACTGCTAGGGAACTTGTATTGTTTAAAGCGGACCTGAACTTGGATTGTCCTCTCTGCTCTAAAAAATGCCCAACAGCATAATAACCTTTAAAGTAAACAAAAATGTATTTATTACAGCTGAAACGAATCCTAAAAACTGCACAGTTTCTACTTCCTGTTTTAAGGAAGCAGACATATTGTTAACAGCCTGTGCTTTCAAATGAGCTTATTTGCCATCTATGCCATAGCAGTCATGCAACACAGGGGAGAGATCAAATTACAACCTGTGATTAGACACAAATAAGGGAGGATTAAACAGGCTAAACTCTCTAAATACATACAGGGTGCATGTCTCTATGTTTTCCTACTGCCCTGTGCAAGAGTTCAGGTCCACTTTAAAAGAAAGTAAATATGACAGCCTACATATCCCTTTCAGTTCAGGTGTACTTTAACCTTGATCACACTACCATTGTCAGATGAAAACATTTGATATTACCATGCAGAAAATGATACAAAAAGAAAAAAGGCAGTGTGATCAGATGTACCATTTTGGGACACCTACAGAGACAGGGAATGATGTTAGCACCTGTTACTGGCAGGCATAGGGACGCGAACCTTCATAAACTGTCCGGATTATAAAGTGCAGTAAAGTTCAGTGCCTGTATGCTGGGAGCTGTCCATGGTGCTGCAATGCCGCTATAGCTCAATGCATAGAGTCTCACCACTGCAATTTGACCTCTATGAATATGCGCCCACTGAACTCACTTTAATAAATTCTATCACTTGATTTCTTCTGAAAACACACAACTGCACTTTAAGATAACTGGGAAGATTATAACAAACTAGCAGAGGACGGAAAGTCTTGATGGAAGAGGAGCTTTAGATTTGAGTGCTTTACGACCGTCCAGAGCCACGTTTACTTTTCACTTATAACACTTGCCAGTTTTGTTGATAGACAATTTCAGGTTCCAGTACGTACGGAACTATTTCTCCTCACCCCCATTGTGCCATAACATCCCTCAGAAGGGATGTGTGACCACTTGTGTGAACGATCTCTTCAACTCCGGCGAAATAATAGGCTTTATTGTCTAAATGATACGTTTGGAGTAGCTGTGTTCTCTCAGACCTGTCACCAAGTTGACTTTAAATCGTTTTACTGCGTTGAGAGACGGTAAAAAGTAATCGGCAAACTTTGCAGAGTGCTTGATGCTTAAACTTTTAATGTCACACATTTCCCTTAAGGCGACGATTTTTGACCATCCCTCTCTTAACACCCCCAGCCGGTATAGTAGTAATCCTCATGCAGAACTCTCAGGTGTCTGCAGGCAGGGCACGGTGACATCCACCATCATGCACCACTTTAGTGCGAGGGTTTGGAAGCCCCAATGCAGCCACGCTCTGTGGAAGCTGCTTACTGTTGGGTCTAATGTTGCCAAAGCTTTAGCTTTGCTGGAGGCAATGAATAAAAGAAACTGTGATCTCTTCGAAAAGCCATAATAAGCGTGTTAGTCAAGCAAAGATTTACATCTGAAAACAACGGTTTTCCCAGATGCATTGTCTTGACGATGGTATGTCAAGTGTTGGCTCACTAACGTGTGGGATATAGGTTTCCTATCACTAGGTAGATAGATAGATAGATAGATAGATAGATAGATAGATAGATAGATAGATAGATAGATAGATAGTAGATTGTCTTGCTCTTTCTCCCTCCTCCTCCTGTATTGCTACACTGTATATACCTGAAGGTTTTATTAACTGATATAAAACTGTAACTGTAAAGATAGATAAATAGATAGATAGATAGATAGATAGATAGATAGATAGATAGATAGATAGATAGATAGCTCTTCTTTCTCTCTCTCTACTTCATTGATAGTGTGGTGTGATTAAAGATACTGCTATAGCACAAATAGATAAATAGAGAGAGATAGATAGATAGATAGATAGATAGATAGATAGATAGATAGATAGATAGATAGATAAGTCTGTTTGTCTATCTATCTATATTACTCTCCCTACTGTATTGGTACATTGTAATATTTGATGTAATGATGTAAATAGATAGATAACAGATCTATCTATCTATCTATCTATCTATCTATCTATCTATCTATCTATCTATCATCTATCTATCTATCATCTATCTACCTATCTATCTATCTATCTATCTATCTATCTATCTATCATCTATCTATCATCTATCTATCTATCTATCTATCTATCTATCTATCATCTATCATCTCTCCTGTATTGCTACATTGTAATATTTCAGAAGGTTTTATTGACTGTGTAGTGTGATGAGAAATACTGATATAACGCTGTAAATAGACAGATATAAAGATAGATAGATAGATAGATAGATAGATAGATAGATAGATAGATAGATAGATAGATAGATAGATAGATAATAGTCTGTCTATCATCTATCTATCTATCTATCTATCTATCTATCTATCTATCTATCTGTATGTCTGTCTGTCTGTCTGTCTGTCTATATCTATCTCCCTCCTGTACTACATTGAGTATTTCTGTAGATTTTAGTGACGCTGTGCTGTGAAATATAACACTGTATTAGAGTAGTAGCATGCTGTAACAGTTGATGCTGCCCTCAGTTCTATTAATCCTCCATTTCTGACATTGTAGTCTTGTTGTGTATTTGGTGGACATGTAACGACATAACGTTTATAAAGTACATCGAGTGCCCCTGTCTTTTGTATTGGCCACCACGTGCATAGGGAAGTGCTCTGTAATGTCTGTCTGTACAGAAGGATGATGCTGAGACTGGGAAGAATGGGACCTGGCTGGAGCGCTGTGGTTGGCTGTGAGCTCCCCAGGCCGGCATCATTACAGCAGATACAAGGGCACAAACGAGGGAGGCGTTTCTGGGCTTCCCCCTCCGCTATTGTTGGACTACTGCAGAGGTCAATATGGTTTTAACGCAAATTTATTAGCAGAGAAATCAGCAAACCATTGCCTAATTAGCAAAGCCCAAATAAATGTGCCCGGGGGCTCTTTCACTACAGAAAAGAGAAGAGAGAAGAAGAAGGGGAAAAAACACAATGGAAGTGCGAGCTACCACAAACCTCAGAGGATCTCATAAGATTCCACTCCATGAATCTTTTATATGTAATTGCTGTATATCTTTCTAATTTTATGGAAGAAAATATTGTCTTCACCTTGAAAGCTCCCAGCTTATTATTTTAACACTAATAAATTTTGGCAAGTGGAACGCAGCAGCCTGATTTAGAATCACAACGTGTGATCTTTATTTTATTCTGAAAAAAAAAAAATCGTCTATTCTAATACTGTTGTGATATTAGGTTGTAATTAATTCCTTTACGTTTGTAACCTACGTAAAGGAGTTGGCAGCATTATTTTAGGGGATATATATATATATATATATATATATATATATATATATATATATATATATATATATATATATATATATATATACAAATATTTTACTGAGTTGCATTAATTAATTCAGCGTTTAGGAAATTGCAGATGGCCTTATTTTGACGCAGAGTATTTTTTTTTATGAAAATGAGCGATAATAATAATAATTATTATTATTATTATTATTAATATTAATATTATTATTATTGTGATTGTTATTATTATTATTTAGTTTGTTTTGTTTTTTATTTCATTTTATATTGTTTACTTCTTTTGTAGTGTGGTATTGCGCCGCTTGTAGAACGTCCCTGTGTTGTTTTGTAGGCTTGATCTCTGCTTTGATTTAAGTATAAGCTGTATAATTGCTCAGTCAGTGCCTCCTCTCGCTTGCTGTCTGTTCTCCAGAACTCTCTGCTTCCCTACAACAGCTGTCAGATTGGGATCCACGTCCTCGGTTCCCAGGCAGGCCACCCAACCTTACAAATCACTCATTTTGCTCATTAACTTGTTTAAAATTCATAAAACAAAAACCAGGACACGCTGCTGCCGACGGCAACGGATGAGAACCCCCTTTCCCCAAAAAAAGTCTAAAAAAAAAAAAATAAATAAATAAATAAAAATAAATACATCAATAAAATAAATATAAACATAAATATTTTTTTTCATAAAACTGATTTCTTCATATAAATAAACCTCTCCTATGTAATCTGAAAATAAATTGCAATTCAAATATTTCTTGCATTTGTCTCCTAGAAGACAGAGCTCTCTCAATTAGTTCTTCTACGCTTTTATGTTATTTCTTATTGTATCATAATCTTTTTTTTTCCTTTTGCCCCACTCTTTCCGTTTCAGGCGCATTTCAATTATGAATGTTGCATTTTACTTCTTTTTTTTCCCAGTGCTCATTTCATCACAGAATTCCATATATTTTCTCTAAGTATTTATTTAAGTTGTTCAAAAAGGACATAAAAAAATTCAACGGATAGTTGTGACTTTTTATGGACAACATATAATAAATATGATATTTCATAGTCTTTCAAATGTACATTTTTTTTATATTAGGGAGCATGCCACTTTTCTTAAGGAATCCGCTCACTAGATATCAGTGCAAAGTTCCCAGTCCCATGTCCTTGTTCCCTTCAGCGAGGTTCATTTGTCTCCTTTGGGCTCTATCGCCTTCAGTTACACCCCTGGGAGTGCAGCTATTGCGCCTGAGACTGCGTCTTCCTTGCGCAAATTGGACATACATCTGCTTCTTCTTTGAAGAAGTTGCGCAATATGCATCTTTTTCTTTGTGTCTTCCTGTGAGCTTAGTTTTTTGTTTGTTCTGTAGGGTTCCTGCTCTAGATAAGTACAGTACATACTGCAGGTGCTTGGCATTTGAGCTTTTACAGAGGGGATGTCCATACTCTATCCCCTGCGTCCCTTCTCCATCAGGTATTTGTCCTTGTGAGGTGTATTAGTGCTGTATAAAAAGGGGGTGCTGTTTCACCGCGTGTGAGGAGTTCCTGGCATTGGGTTCCCCAAGGGATTAAGAGCAGGCTGTCCACCAGGACCTAGGCCGTGAATGAGGACTCTGGGGACTAAGGGTCTCTGTAACTGAGGGTGGGGTGCAGGGGGAGTCCTGTACATACTGCTGTACATAGCTGCTGCAGCTGCGGCTGCAGTTGTGCTGTCCATGCTGCTAAGCAGGCTCGGGTGATAAAAATAAGGAGAGGGGAACATCCTTTGAAGAGCTGAATAATTCCCAGCCTCGGCCAGCAACTCCAGACCCACCGCTGTCTGCCTCTTCCACTTTGTCCTGTAGGAAAAGACACATAATATATCAGTAACAGGCACAATACTGCACTCATATAGACTTTATAACAGGTGTCCTCAAATTAATGTATTGACTGCAATGGTGCTGCTTAGAGAAAGAGAGAGCCTGTCTATCCCCAAGACACCAGCTGCAGTGGATTTACTTAAAGCAAAAATAAGACTATCTAGAGCTCTCCCTTTAGACTCAACTGGGAGTCCTAAAGACGAGCAGAGAATTGCGTCTTTCCAGAGGATTTATCACAATTCCACCACTTCTATTAGAAAAGGAAACACAAGAGGAAAGGATAACACTATTGCCCAGATTTCGTCAGTTACCACTGACCGAATTGGAAAGGGAAAGATGGACTCGCACTAGATTAAAAGCAGAGGAAACACAAACACAAACAAAAACGCCAAAATTGGGTTTGTGGTTTTATTTGTCTTCGGAGGAGGTTAGTTGTTTCATAAGCAATCCGCTAGGCATCAAGTGGTGAAGCTAATAGGTGCAAAAGTCGAATGGGATCAAATTAGTGACAGATTAAATTGTCAGCGTAGAAGCCAATTGTTATCTGAGTTTGGAAAATATACTTTGCCGCATTATTAGCAGCCCAAACGTGGCGCAGACCCCCAGCTCGCTGGTGGGCACGTAAGGACCAAGTCGCATCTATTAAAGCCTGCGATCCACTTGCATAGCAATGACACTAATTTCGTCCGACAGAATTAGGGTGGCTGGAACCGTATGTAATGAGACAGAAAATTATGGAAAATAGTAGTGGACTTAATTTGCTTCTAGGAGATGAGCCTGGACATCCTATTACAGGGACACGGGTGGTTGGGCTGCAGCCCTCTCCCTACAATTCATGTAATATACATTTGTTTAATTAAAATCATACCGTCTGAACGAGATGGTGGAACGGCCAAAAAATGCAAAATACTTATTTTCTAATTGAATTATACAAAAAAAGCGTGTCTGGGTGTCGGTGCAACGCTGCATAATGAGATAGCAATGGGAATACATCCCAGCGTGTTCCTGGGACACACATACACTAACTTGTCCCTAGTTTTGTAATCAAGATTTACACATTATTTATTCATGTGTGCATTAGTTTGGGGAACTTTTTTTTTCTGCGTTCTTTGAAGCCATTAATTAGCCATATTTATCTCATTATGAGCAGTTTGTGGGTTTTCAGGAAAAATACCCTGGGATAGATGGGATGGAATTTGGGGGCCTCTTTTTAAGTATTAAAGATAAATAGCTCGTTCTGGATGTAGAGCTGCTTTCTGTAGGAGCCGTCATCTGCTTATGCTCTATGGCACTTGTCAACAGATGTTATCTTCATATATTGATATAAGTTTGCTACAAGGATTGTGCCTATTCCCATTCTACATAGACATCCAATGTGCTATTGGGCTTGTTTAATAATGCAACAAAAACAGCAATGCTGATATGTACATTGTGGTATTTTCTAGCAGCCAATCTATACGAATTTTAGCATCATTTTTTTTCTGTTGGTTGCCATGGGTTACAGCAATTTGAATAAAACTCGTGGATTTTTAATATTAATGAATGGCTGCTTATTAATGTGAAGAGGCCTAAGTTAGCCAGTGAAAAGGCGATCACGTGCAACCTGCAGAATTCACCATCCACCTATCACATTCTGATCCTTAACAGTTTAGGGCATAGTTTTAACAGTTTATGCAAGATGGATTTGGATTAGTTGCTATGCGGCTGTTATACATTGCAGGAAAGTTATTTATGCAAAAAAAAATCTATTCAGAAATGCTCATTGCAAATAAAATGACCACTATAATACAAGATAACAACTTCTGTATTTTTAAGTATTACTCTGCATCCCTTTGTTGTCCCTTTTGTCTGTAAAAGTATAAATGCATGTAATGTATATTACACTCCCCCCCCCCCCCTTCCTCCAATACAGGCACACACACACACCCCAGCCTGCTTCTGAGTTCACTGTCACCATGTTATCATATGGCACTTGGATGTCTACATCACGTGTCTTCATTGCTGCTGATCTACGTCTCCCTTTACTTTGTATTTGTTGTATTTGGAGATAACAAAAAATAGATTTCTTCATTACAAAGGAAGTCGAGTTCAGTCTTTGTGAAGCAAATCGGTGTCTACTTCAAAATAGGTCATCTTCTGCAGACACAGACAACACAGGCCCTCCTAAACCGTAAATGAAAGTTACACAATGGGATGATTTGCAAGAGGAGATATGCATCGAGCAAGAAGCTGTGTTCACGCCAAAACCTCCAACCACGGGTAGAGGAATGTCTTTTTTTATGAATTTCTCTACACAGGGTTGGATGTTTGAAGTGAGAACAGATTCGCTTCAGAGCTCCTCTCTGTACATCTCTGTGCAGCAGTCATTAAGTAAATCATCTCAGCTGATGTTCCTGCAGCGTCCTGGAGCTTAGTAACACTGCTCCTACCCTTGTAGGTCTCTCTGGTGCCCTGCCTGTCTGTCTAAAGTGTCAATCTTCCCTACACCAGCTGTAAGTGCTCTGCCCTGACACTGATCTCACCTTCTGTTCTGGTACCAGGTCTTGACCTGAGTGTCTGTGAGGTTAAGGGCTGCCGCCAGGTCCATGCGGTCCTGAACGCTCAGATACTTCTGTCTTTCAAAGCTCCTCTCCAACTGGTTGAGCTGGTGATCTGAAAAGGCAGTTCTGGCCTTCCTGGGCTTCTTGGACCGGACTGGAGGACTGTCGCGACTGCTTGTGATCTCCCGGTCCCCTTCTTCTTTTGTACCTAATCAGTGAGAGACAGAGATTTTCAACGATCGTGATCTGAACATACACGTATTATAGACTTGTATATTAGTAGTAAAGAGAACATTATTGGACTCTAGGCTGTAAGATTGTCTATGGCTTCACATATGTTTGTATGCACACACTGGCCCTTATTCAATTCATTTGATCTCCTAAGTTTTCTCCTAGGAGATATTTTTTTCATCTTCTGTTTATAATAACTTTTCAGCAATCTACTATTGAAAAAATACCAACAAGTACATGAAAAATGTACTATTAAAAATATTCTGAGTGTTTTCTTTCTTCCTGGTGGCTTACAAAGCACTTTATTAATAAAGTGCGAAATTATCACCTAGGAAAAAATGTAGAAGGAACAATGAATTGAGCTATTATCTCTAACACACCCACAGTAAAATAACTAACGTACATATTTCTCCATCTTGTATTCAGTGCTTCCACAAAACAGTCCCAGTATTGAAAATCAGATGTGGAAATATTATAGAACAAAGCACACTATTTATAAGCTATATAATAATACCAACAGCATCAACAATATCAATACATATTATTATTATTATTATTATTATTATTATTATTATTATTATTATTATTATTATTATTATTTAATTTCAGCTTGTTTACGTTATGATGTCTCCCCTGCACATTCCAGGTGTGTTCTATGATTTCAAGATACTATTTATCAACCTCGTATTTTTGCTGAATTGAAGAAAAATCAATATGTCAAAAACCATCTCTGTTTGTACCAGTTTTTTTTCTCCCTTTTTCTAGCGTTCCTTTATCTTCCCTGCAGGAAGAACAATAATCTCTCTAATTGACCCACTGGGGAGGTTGGTACACACACAAGAAAAAAATTGCCAGGCCAGACTGTACATCTGTTTTTGATCACCAGCGTGTGTGAGAAAAAAAATTACAATACCAAAAAAAAAAAAAAAAAAAGATCGTTATTTTGTGTATTAATATAGACCACGAGGAGACGGTGATGAGCGGCCAAAGTTTCTATCCTGTTAAATCGCCTGAAATTAATTGATGTCAGAGCGCAATTGAATGAAGGCAGAAATGCATTCAACAGAAAAGCGAGATCTTTTTAATTAACACAGCAGTTTGCAATAATCAACCACATATTTAACAAGGGATTACGTGTAAATTAAAAAAGAAAAAATATGGTTTGGGCTCCACGCTAGGAAATTAATATATGGTGCCCATAAAATGTCACCATTTGTAAATTTCTTAGGGCTAGTTTAACCGTAAGCTAAATATTTTTAATTGTTTTTCCCCCCCTCGCCATTATGATACTGATTATATTTGCATCTATTTTAAAAAAATAACTCTATCTAGAATTGCTAGAGCTGCATGTAAAGTGGTGTAAAACAACACCGTCATAATGTTATTTGATAGATGCTGTATGCTTTTACATGGGTTAATGCTTTGAAAGCAGCATTACAATGCATGTGTATACTGTTTATATCGGTTGCAGGGTAAGCATCTATTAAACCGTTATAATATTCAGCAAATGGGGTTACTACAAACAAAGACATTAGAGAGAACTAGGTTGACCGTTCTTTGACTAGGGCTACATTTGTATCATGCATGCATATTCAGGCATCAGTAATAAAACCACACCATCAGCACCAAATGATAATAATGCCACTCACCATGCCCCTTCATGTCTGAATGCATATCATCGCGAATTTTCTCCCCTTTGCTTTTGCCATCTTGCATCTCCTGTTCGAGTTTGGGTCGAAAACTTTCAGAAGACACATTGCCCTCCTGTTTTGGAGTGTGGTGAGGCGAGGACATGCTGGTGCTGTATGGGGCACAGGCAGCCAGAGGTTTGCTGTCCCCCAGAATGTCTTTTATTAAGAAGGAGGAGGTGGAAGTCCTGGGTGCAGAGCCAAGCTGGGCTGGCTGCTGTGGCGGTGACTGCTGAGGCTGCTGGCTGTGGTGCAGGTGATGGAGATGCTGAGACTGATGCAGGGCGCTGTCCACCAGCCGGTGCTGATCTGACGGCTCCATTGTCACTGAAATCGGTGAGGAAGGCGAACTCCCCACAGTGTCTATTTCCGAACCTGGCGATAACGGGCCCTGGTTCCTAAAATCCGTCCCTCTGCCATCCCTAAAGTCTCCATTCAGCATGCCAGGGCTGCCAGAACCAGCGTTGGACAATATAGTGTCGATCCCAAAACTGGATCCTTCCATGGTACTTGGGCTTCAAAACAAAGTCTTCATAACAATCCTTTTTTTTAATCTTTTTTCTCCTCTTCAAACAATCTTTTTGTGATCACCACAATAAAATCTCTTTTTTAAAGGGAAATGGAAAAGGCAATTCGAGAAGAAGAAAAGCGAGGCAATGATGGGAGTAAAAGCATGCGATGACGTTGGCCGAGTGAGAGAGATGGTTGACTTGGGAATAAAGTGCAGCAATATCTGGTAGTAGGGGCAGCAGACACACTCACACGTGCTGTTAGTTGTAGTACATACGTGTGTCTAGTTTAATGTGCCAGAGCTGTGCTATATTTCATCTTAATGGCCCCTGTGAAGCTTGGAGGAGGTCTGCAGGGTTCCGGGTGGCTCTGCTCTAGTTGTTGAACTTTCTTTGAAAGTTGAGCTTGCTCACAGACTGTGCCTGGCTGACTCCTAGCTACTGCTTCTCTTTCCCTTGTAATCCTTCTCCTGTTGGGCTCCAGTGACTCCCTCCCGTGACGTCACGGCCAGGACCAGAGGCTGCTGGTGCCTCCTCCATCCTCCTCCATCCTCCTCTGGTTCCTTCAAACCTTTTTGCATGAAGTCCCATCCTCAATCCACCATTGGTCGGCATGGTGGGAGAGACCTGACGCTCTGGCCGGGCAGCCAATGGCGAGCACTGCAGCTCACACTGTACAAGTGACTCGGGCTGTGGGCTAGGATGCTCTTTTTGCCATGTATCTCCCGGGTCGCTTGCTCTGATCTAAAGCACAATAAATTAAATACGGTGAAAGAAATAACAAATAAATAAAATGACACCGGAAAGGAAGGTGGAACAGAAGAGGCTCAAAATTGGGATGACACTTACTTTGAATAAAAAAAAACCCAAAACATAACTTCCACGTTCAAGGACAATGCACACATTGTAGCTTTATATATACATTTTTTTTCTTTGAACTAATAATTTTGAATGTTCTGTTAGAAAGAGCGCTGTCCGCCCGAGCAGTGTTGTCTGCAAAGAAATGCAAGACCTCAATACACTGGACTAAACTTCAGAACTACCTACTGACTGAGTAAGTGAACGAGATGATTTTTGTTTTATTTCCCCCCTTTACAGAGATCTTCCCACTGTATAAATGTACTCTTCATTAAAATATACGGATATATATATATATATATATATATATATATATATATATATATATATATATATATATATATATATATATATATATATATATATATATATATATCCCTCTCCTCTAGCACTGGCTAGTAAATCTGTAATTAACTCTAGTGGCACGTCTGCGGATTCTTCCAGGAACGCCAGGCCATGGGGGACAGTTAAATACGATTCATGCCTACAAATTCATCGTGCATACTGTATCCCACGCTGTAATTCCATGTGTTCCGCTACTATTTGCATATTTGCACCTTGTGCAGTGCATCGCCTGTGTAATTAGCCAATCTCGTATGCTCTTATTTTAGTAGTAACAGGAATAGATGTTGTGGATCCACTGGGACTGTGAAATGATTCTGCTGATACTGAACAGCATCAAGTTGTGTTAATTTCTCCAGGACAGCTCCAACCTGTCTCATGCTGAATGTCAGAGGAGGACTGGAGGGGGGAGGGGGGGGGGAGAGGGTGTCTGTGACGAGACTCCATATTACTCCTGACTAAGTACCGTGTTCAACCTAATTAGCGGAGTAATTATAAGGTGTTAATGAATGATTTCAAGTTACATTTTATCTGGCATTACCTTTTTTTTAGGAATCTGTTGTACTCAAGGTACAACCGAACTGCTGATATTCTATACACAGGAACGGCGACATGAGAAATCTGTCTGTCCCTAGCCAGTGTTTTTATATATATATATATATATATATATATATATATATATATATATATATATATATATATATATATATATATATATATATATATATATATATATATATATATATATAATTTCCACTTCCCAAGCAGAGAGAAAAGTAAAGGTACTTCTGCATTTTGCCACATTGCCATATTTATGTTATATTCCATTGCTATGTGGCTTGGCTGGGCATAGCTCTCTTTGTTAAATCACAGGAGTATGATGCAAAGGAAGTTGGAGCGGCCCAGTAATGTATAGCACTGCTGAACAGCTGATAACAGCACTGAGCTGGGTAACGGATCAGCAGACAGATAGATGCTCATTGTGCCAGTCCTGGCTCATATTCCACTAATCAAAGGTTACATGGAGTGCTTGCTAAAGTTCAGACACCCCTTCCCTATTATCTATACATTTATCTATTTTAAATTATTTTTGCAGGCTATAGTGTAACGTTTTTTTGTCTCAATTGAATTCATGTCAAAATGTTTTATTAATCCCTCCCATTTGCACAGAGGGAAAAAAAAATGAGTGTAGCCTTCTGTAGATTAAACCGAAAGCACCGATCACAGCCAGCCAGCCCTCCCCCAAGTCCTCCATAGCGTTATAACGCGGAGCATCGGTCCAAAGTTTATTCAAGTTGACACTGGCAATAAACATTCCAAGAGGCTTTGTATCATCTTGATAGAGCGCAGTGGCTGGCATCAGTAACGCGACGGCCGCCTTCACAGGGCAAAGACACCTAGAAATCGATAACACCCATGTAGATATAAATTATTCATCCAGGCTTGTGGCTGTAGGATGCACTTCAATTGTGGCAGCATTCTTGTAGAGTATAGAGCATTGCAGTTAGGATTGCAGAATATAGAATATATATATATATATATATATATATATATATATATATATATATATATATATATATATATATATATATATATATATATATATATATAATGTTTGTGTGTTTGCCCCAACTAGGGTACCACTGCATGTCATCGGTGCTGCAGCCTGTATGCCTATGTGCGCTGTCAACATCACTTTTGATGCCAGGATCCGCTAATCTACATCTGCTCACATAGCAAAGTGCCACACTGCTCTGTCAATAGATTTGTAATTAATGTTTGTGGAAGCGTAATCTCTCCCCGCGTGACATTTAGCGAAGTCTTATTATCGGACTGTTGCGTGAAATAGTTATTAAAAACAAAACAAAAAGATCACTATAGCATCTTAAGGGTGAGGTGCCCGGGCTGGCTGGGAATGGAGTGTGCACACACATTCCATATGTCTCTAATCTCAGCATTGTACAACAGTTAGCTTCCGAGGGTCATTCACACTGATACATAACCCATTCACTACAGCCTGTTATATCAGAGGCAGCCAGTCCAAATAAATGGACTGTACTCACACTGCAGAGATCAGAATCAAGCAGTTACATAGATGTAGGAAATGCGTTCTGTAGTTGCTTAATTTAGGTAGGATTTCGTTGGTCATAAAGTGTCTTTACAACTATACATTTTATTTCATGAATCAATTCATTGTTATCATTGGGATGCCCTGGCCATTCAGTATGGATAGGGGTGGGGTGGAGGGTGTTAACATTTTAGGATGACTTAAAATCATTGCTAATTTGGAATGGCTTGCATAATACATACATGCATTTTTCCCTCTTTTTTAGGAATTGGAATTTACACTTTGCGAAGACATACAGGTAAATGATCTCATTCTGTTCCATTGCAAGAATCATACATTATAATTGATCTGTGTTGATTATACACTTTTCTTCTGTTTTAGTTGTGTGCGGTAAACTGTTACAACGTCACTGTCATTGGTCTTCTTCTATCCCTTTTTATCTGGAGCCACAGGGTGGCGCTAACGGTCACAAGGAGCGTTGTGGGGTTCTGTCTGATTGTTCAGGGCTTGCTTTTGAGTAATTCCATAAACAAACTCCAGAGTAGATGCCATCCTTAGATATTTATAAAGAGTTTATGTGCAACAGACAATGTCCTCCCCAAATCGAATCGTTAAAAATGGTTACTCTTGCTTGCTTATTTTTTATTTATTTTGTACTTTATTATTGTTGGGTTTTTTTTTCACAGGTTAGCATAGCTATCGGATTTATTCATAGGTACAAAGTAACATTTAGGTATAGTCTTCAGAACGCAAAGTTACATGAAAGTACACAAGGTAAAACTAATGAATGAATCCATCATTATTTCTGAGGTTATGCTATAAGATCTACGAGCGTATGTGTGCAAAGTGGATAAAACAGCCGTGAAATTACACGTCATCCTTTGCTAATATTTCACCAATATTCAATTATTTTTACATGGAATATATATATATATATATATATATATATATATATATATATATATATATATATATATATGTATGTATGTATGTATGTATGTATGTATGTATATATATATATATATATATATATATATATATATATATATATATATATATATATATATATATATATTGGATCATCTTTTATATGTATTTGACTTAAACACTAGTGAGTTCGTAATGAATATGGCATACTTCAAATATATAAGAATAGGTATAAACAAAACTTAAATTTACTCCAGCGTTACATTTTGAGTATGGTTAAAAAAGAGGTTTATAGATGAACTGATAAAGAACAAATGAAAACTTGGAGGACTTTGCATACAAGTAATTATTGAAGCAGTGTACTGCCACGTAATATAAACTTAATTAAGTGCTCAAGTTAGGAATATAAGCTCACCAGATAACTTTAAACGGAGTGCTTAACCCGCATATATGGTGCTAGGGCAGCAGGCTTAGCGGTCTTCTCCTGCTGCTCCCTCAGTCCGGAAGGGTTAAATTGGCCTCTGCAGTTACGTTATCGCTTCTGTTAATTCGCAATCTTTTTTGTGCACCACAGGTTTGTGCATAGACCGCTAATAGCTAATATATTCAGCTTATCAAAAGTAATCCGATTTATTATAGTGCCCAGTTGCGTGTGTTTTCTCTGTGCCTGTGCACTGTATGTTTGAGTGTGCTTGTTTTGTGTGATATATACACAAAATATATATAATATATTGAATAAATCACATACACTTGTGGTGCACTGGTGTGTGGCTGTGTGTGTAGTAAAAGCCTGTGACGTGTGGTGTCAGTACCTATATCTTATGTATGCTTATGAATGCGTGCAGATTTGCCGTCTATCCTGTCAATACTGATGAGGCCTTTAAGGAGGACAATATATTAAATATGTTGGCTCCTCCTTCACTTATGTGATAATTGAGATTTCCTCACACCACTCCAGTCAGTCAAAACAGTTTTAATTGTCATTACCTCGGGAGACCATGTTTTCTTGCTTAAATACAACGTGTTTTTTTCCCTGAGTACTGAGCAAAATATGTTTTGATTTCAAAGAGCAGTATTTTCTGAACTCAGGAAAAGGACACAGAAGTTTTAGGAAGAGTCTCCCAGGCCTGAGGGGGTGAGTGTTGCATCACGTGACATGACGTTATATTACTGAGTTTGTACAGTGTGATAGCTCTGTTGCCATCTGCTGTATATACAGACCATATACAAGTCTGGCCATTGTTATACAATATTCTTATGTTTAACATTCACAACAAGTTGTAGTGACCTTCTGTTTCCAGCAAATCTCATTGATTCTTTAAAACTGTGTCACATACCTGGAACTATTCTCTTACCTCTGCTAAAACTACTTGGAGTGAACCTGAGTTTAGAGGTATATGGAGGCTGCCATATTTATTTCCTTTTCAACAATACTAGTTACCTGGCAGGCCTGCTGCTCTATTTGGCTGCAGTAGTGACTTAATAACAGCAGAAACAAGCATGCAGCTAATCTTGTCTGACAATAATGTCAGAAACACCTGATCTGCTGCATGCTTGTTCAAGGTCTATGGCTGAACGTATTAGGGCCTGTTTCCACTATAGCGTTGCGGAATCGGCGGCGAATCACCGCAGGCAAATCGCATGCGGGTGCGATTCCGCATGCGTTTTTTGCTGCGATTTCGCATGCGATTTCGCATAGGTTAGAGTGATGTGATTTTAACCATGTCACTGCCTGTGTGAATTAACATGGGTACCTATGCGAAATTGCATGCAAATTCGCGGCAAAAAACGCATGGGGAAAACGCATGCGATTTCCCTATTAAATACATTGCGTGCGATTTGCCTGCATTCCACATGCAGGCAAATTCTGAGGGCTATGCCGTGCAGAAAAATCCTGCACAGAAAAACGCACAGCAAAACTGACAAGTGGAAACCTGCCCATCCACTTGTATTGGCTGTGCGAATCTGCATGCGGGCAACGCATGCGGATTCGCGATAGTGGAAACGGGCCCTTAGAGGCAGAGGATCAGCATGGCTGCCAGGCAACTGGTATTGCTTATAAGGAAATAAATATGACAGTCTCCATACCTCTTATCTCGGGTTCACTTTAAGGGCTCGTTTCCACCATAGTGAATCCGCATGCGGCGCCGACATGCGGATTCGCTTGGTACATTGAAGTGGCTGGGGCTGTTTCCATATGTGCGGCATGCGGGAGCGATTTGGCGGCGGGCCAAATCTGCACGACGGGACCCACAGAATTCGCCTGCGTCGGGAATCCATGCGAATCGCCGCTAATGTATTTAATAGGAAAAACGCATGCATTTTGTACATGCGTTTTTACCCGCGATTCGCGTGCGATTTCGCACCTTTTTCAATGTTATTTTGCCCTGACAGAGTCATGGTTAATTTCGCATGGCACCCTGCCATGCGAAATCGCACGCGAAATCGCGGGTAAAAACGCATGCGGAAATGCATCCGCATGCGTTTTTACAAGCGTCGGGATGCCGGCGAAATCGCGTCGAAACGGGCCCTAAAAGGTTGTTTTCCCGAGATGGATATTTTATCTTCCTACTAGATATGATTTTTAAATGATATCCGTTTTAGGCAGATTGTTTTTGGTAATAATAATAATAATAATAATAATACCTTGTTAATAAAAGTGAAAGTATTGACATGTAAAGTTGCTCATTCATTCTCTGACTTATTTCTGTGTATCTTCCCTCATATACATTGCCCACTTTCTCATCCCTCTCTGCTTGAACTGTATGGGATCATTGCATGAGCAAAAGGAGATGTTATCCCTTAGTCCTGATAATTATCATTATCATTGTTTGTCACCTGATTGTCACCTAAGCGTAATTCATATACAAGCTCAGTTTTACACCTTCATCCTGTAATGTACTTGTGAATTCTTCAGAGGCTGTATTGCAGTACTTCATGGGCAGATATAGAAGCCTGCAGACTTCAGTTTTCACAGACAATTCAGAGGGAGTTCACTGGAATTCCCTCTTTAGAGCAATGCAGATTGATAAAGCTGAAGACTTGGTTGCTGATAGGAATAGGTTGGGAATTCCCACAGAATGCACCTCTCTGATAATATTTCTTGCTTCTTCATATTTACAGGCATTTGATGCATTTTACTAAGGATAGGTGCACAGTAAGGCATTGCGTTACACTCCCTGTAAAATAGGAACACAATGGAATGGGAAAGTCACATTGCATGTTAGCCAACCGTTGTGTCGCATACAGTGAAGTATATAGTCGATGTTTTTATTTGGCATCAGTTTTTGATCCATTCCATTAGCGTGCAGGCAATGGGATGCGTCCGTTGCTCTGAAAGTATTGCAGCTTCGCCAAACGTGTGGTAAATTTGGCGGAATGTGCCGAATGGATCAGTTTTAATGGAGCTATGTGAACGCATCCTATTGATTACCATAGGATTCGTTCCCCTCGTTTTTTGGGTGAATGTCCCTAAATCTGTCATGATCTGAAGAGGAATTTCCACTGAATGTTTTACTAATAAGAAGAAAAGCTAGTCAATGAGATGTGAATAATTCTGCCTTGCACACAAATGTAATGCAAATTGTACGCAGCTTGGAAATGAGCCAATCAAAATTAATAGGAAGTACATCTGATTGGCCCAATACCAAGCTGCATAGAGTTTGCATTAAATTTGAACACAAAAGTCTGTTTCAACTTGATGTGCATTTCAAACAAACTTTCTGTGAATCCAAACTGCAGGTTTAGGTACAGATTTTTTTAATTTTACCCAGCATCCATTTCTCTAGTCTGATGAAGCACATGCAATGCTTTTCAAATTGATAACTCCGTTTATCTCATCTCCAATCCTGAAAATCCCAAGTCAATTTTACCATTTGCACTTAATGAGTATGACTCTGAAATTCCTCTTCTGTCTAAGGGCTGATGCACACCGAGCGGCTTTTTCAGCGTTTCTGCAGCCGCTTGCGGCTGCGGATCCGCTTGGTCAATGTATCTCAATGGGGTGGTGCACACCAGAGCGGGAGGCATTTTGCAGAAACGAAAAATGCTGAGGTGAGGCATTTTTTGGATTTCGGATGCGTTTCTGCCTCAATGTTAAGTATAGGAAAAACGCAAACCACTCTGAGAAACGCCTGTTCAGAGCGGTTTTGCCGGCGTTTTTGTTACAGAAGCTGTTCAGTAACAGCTTTACTGTAACAATATATGAAATGTACTATACTGAAATCCGCTGCAGCAATCCACAAAACGCTAGCAAAACGCCATAGAAAAATAAGAAAAAGCGTTTCAAAATCTGCTAGCATTTTGCGGATCTGCTAGCGGTTTTTGGTGTGCACCGGCCCTAAGAAAGTGAGTCCTGAGCCTCTCTTATACTCAGTTGCTTTACCTTACAGCAAGTTGTCTCCATTGGAAAATAATTAAAGTGTTGGAGAACATGAACCCCTAACTATTAAAGATGCTTATTAGAATTGGCATTATCTCATGAGTGTCAAATTCAATCAGTAAGGGGCCGAAATGTAAAACATAGTGTAAGTCGCAGCCCAAATTGCTTAAGATTTAACATCTATTGAAAAGTCTCAAATACAATTTTGTAACTATAGTGACTATGGGGGTGCCTATAACCATGCTCCTCCCCATTCTGAAGAGTAGCGCAGGGGAGCAGTTTAATATTTACTGCCTCTAATCTTCCTGACAGACACATGCTCTGCTCTGCATACCTCTGGCTCTGAATGCATGTCAGGTGATCGGGAGCTGGAGGTTTGGAAGTAGAGAGTGTGCATGTGCAGGGAATGACAGAAGAGACATGACAGCACGGAAGTAAGGAAATATTAAAGAGCTCCGCTGCGCTACTCCTCTGTGTGAAGAGGTGGGGCCAGGGGAAAAAATGTGTGTGTGTGTTATTAGCCGCACGGGGGGTTCTATGCAAATTTTGCAGGGGGTCCTATGGGTCTCCAACTGACAATGTTTCAACCAGAAACACTGTCATCCACTGAATGGGAAGACAGTGAACTGTTCTTTTACTGCTTACAACAATGCACATTTGAGGGAAACATTAAATGGCAAGGAGGGCCACATTCGGCCCACGGGCCGTGAGTTTGACACCTGTGTCATAGAAGTCTCCTAGAGTGTATACTGATCATGAAAACCAGTATACAGCAAAGAGGCTAAAGGTAGCCATACCCTTTTCAATTTTTTTTGTCCGATTAGACATTTCATTAGGAAAAAAAATAACATCTAATTGGGCAAAAATTGCAATGGATTTTTATGTTTGTGATAAATGTTACAATCAGCATCACAAAAGAAATACTGAACCGGAATGTTGGTTATATAGTGTGTGGCCAGCTTAAAGGACTTACGAGGGGAAAATAATTAAAAAAGTTAAATACTTGACTCAAATGGTAACTGAACCAACTAGGGGGAATGCGTTACTGGATCTGATCATTTCTAATAGACCAGATAATGTATCAAATGTGCAGGTTCAAGAACATTTGGGAAATAGTGATCACAACATGATAACGTTTGATCTGGTGACTGATAGGCCACGGGGCAACGGGACCACTAAAACTATGAATTTTAGAAAAGCAAAGTTCACTCAAATTAGGCAGGCACTAAGTTTGGTGAACTGGGATAATGTACTACAAGGGGAAGACACTGAAGGGAAATGGCAAGCTTTTAAACTTATACTCAATCAATACTGTAGTATGTATATCCCATATGGAAACAAAATGTCTAGGAATAAAAAAAGGCCTCTATGGATGAATAGAAAGGTTAAAGATAAAATGAAGAGGAAAAAGAATGCCTATAAGGTCTTAAAACAGGAGGGGACCGAGGCTGCACTAAGCAATTATAAGGAGTGCAATAAAAATTGTAAAAAAGAAATTAGGCAGGCAAAGATTGAAGCTGAAAAACAAATCGCTAAGGATATCAAATCTAACCCAAAAAAGTTTTACAAGTACATTAACTCTAAAAAAAGAAAGGTTGACTGTATAGGACTCCTAAAGGATGAGGATGGGAACTCAATGGTGGATGACCAAGGTAAGGCAGAGTTATTAAATGCTTTCTTTGCTTCTGTCTTCACAAAAGAAACAGCACTGTTGCAAACTACAGAGGCGGAAGTGTCTCAATCTTCTAACTGTAATATTAAATACTTAACGCAGGAAGAAGTGAAGGCAAGACTAAATAAATTAAAAATAGACAAGGCACCTGGCCCGGATGGCATGCATCCTCGGGTCCTAAGGGAATTAAGTTCAGTTATAGATAAACCCCTTTATCTTATCTTTTGTGACTCTCTTGCAACTGGCAGAGTCCCAGTGGATTGGCGTACAGCCCACGTTTTCCCATTATTTAAGAAGGGCAAAAAATCTGATCCAGGAAATTATAGACCTGTAAGTTTAACATCAGTTGTATGCAAACTATTTGAGGGGTTACTAAGAGATACTATACATGACTTCATAGTAGAAAATAATCTTATTTCTCAGCATCAACATGGTTTTACTAAAGACAGGTCCTGTTTGACTAACATGCTCAGCTTTTATGAGGTAGTGAATGCTAATATGGATATTGGGAATGCTGTAGATGTGATATACTTGGACTTTGCAAAGGCCTTCGACACTGTTCCCCACAAAAGTCTGGTGCAAAAGTTGAGGATGCAAGGACTGGGGAAGAGTCTGTGTTCATGGATAGGGAACTGGCTAATGGACAGAAAACAAAGAGTTGTGGTCAATGGATCGTACTCAAAATGGGAGACTGTTAGCAGTGGGGTCCCACAGGGGTCTGTTCTGGGTCCAGTGCTCTTCAATTTATTTATTAATGACCTAGTAGATGCAGTAGTGAGCAATGTTGCTATTTTGCAGATGATACAAAATTGTGCAGAATCATCAACTCTCAGGAAGATAGTGTCATATTGCAACAGGATCTGGATAGGATGGCTATATGGGCACATACATGGCAGATGAAATTCAATGTTGAGAAATGTAAGGTCATGCATTTTGGACGTACTAATGGTCTAGCACCATACAAAATAAATGGGATACAGTTGGGGACATCAAACTTGGAGAAGGACTTAGGAGTACTCATTGACAACAAGTTAAATAATCGTACTCAATGCCAAGCAGCTGCAGCTAAAGCTAACAAAATTTTGGGATGCATTAAAAGGGAAATAAAAACTCGAGATGCTAGCATAATATTGCCCCTGTTTAACTCTCTAGTAAGGCCACATCTGGAATATGGAATTCAGTTCTGGGCACCACATTACAAAAAAGATATTGCAGTTTTAGAGCAGGTGCAGAGACGAGCAACAAAATTGATGCGTGGGATGGAAGGTCTCACTTATCGAGAAAGGTTAGATAAACTGGGTTTATTTAGTCTAGAGAAAAGACGCCTTAGAGGGGATCTAATTAACATGTATAAATACATCAGAGGGCAATATAATACCTTGGCGGATGAGCTTTTTGTCCCTAGGCCTTCTCAAAGGACTAGAGGACATGATCTGCGCATGGAGGAAAAACGTTTTAGCCATTTATTTAGGAAAGGGTTCTTTACAGTTAGAGTGATTAAGATGTGGAATGCATTGCCACAGGAAGTCGTTATGGCAAACTCTATACCTGCATTTAAAGGGGGCTTAGATGCTTTCCTTGCGTTGAAAGACATCCATGGCTACAATTGCTAGGTAATGCCTAATGATGTTGATCCAGGGATTTTATCTGATTGCCATCTGGAGTCGGGAAGGAATTTTTCCCTTTAGGGGCTAATTGGACCATGCCTTGTAAGGGTTTTTTCGCCTTCCTCTGGATCAACAGGGATATGTGAGGGAGCAGGCTGGTGTTGTACTTTATACTGGTTGAACTCGATGGACGTATGTCTTTTTTTAACCAAAATAACTATGTAACTATGTAACCCTATTGTTATTTAACATCCTTAGGGGACACCATGCGCACCCGCAGTCCATTCCGCCGTGTCTCTTTTATAAATCCATGGCTCCCATGGGGTCCCGACCCGATCCCTCAGGTCGTCGTCACCTGCCCCAATTAACATGGCCACTGGGTCCTGCCATGCTTGCGCTGTTGTCATAGCCGCAAGGGTGGCTGCGCAGTCTTTCTCCAGCTCTGACCTCATTCCCAGCGGTCTCGTGGAGGTAAAGCATGCGAGACCGCCGGGAATGAGGTCAGAGCTGGAGGAGGACTAAGAGCTGTACAGCTGCGCTTGAGGCTATGAGAACAGCACAGGCGCGGCAGGACCCGGTGGCCATGTTAATTGGGGCAGGTGAAGACGACCCAAGGGATCGGGTTGGGACCCCACAGGAGCCCTGGATTTATAAAAAATACGCGGCAGAATGGATTTGGGGGTGCGGATGGCGTCCCCTAAGGATGTTAAATTGCAATAGGTTATTAACTTTTTTAATCATTTTCGCCTCGTAAGTTCTTTAAGGCTCAGGCGAGCTAGGTGGGCATTATTCTTTTTATATTTCAACTTTCTCTTGACCTATTATTCAGACTCTAAAGATGGAAAGGCAGAAACCCTTTTAAGTACGTGATCTTGTTCTGAAGATCCTTCCATTTGTGATATGATCCTGTCTCCCAGTAAATCTTTATTGCTCCAGCTTAAACTTTTACATCTGATCATTGACAACCTTTCTTGCCCCTGGAATATGATCTCCTTTGACTTTGTTGAAGAATTGGAAACTTCCAATGTGGTAACTCAATCCTACAAGATGACAAAGTTCGTACTGAAGAAAGGAACCCCTTTATCCAGAGACACTGCTATGGCTTTGTTCAAGCGGCTGCATGAACCTCCTGATGTTGTAGTATGGCTTGATTCTCCTGCAAATTTTTTGTGGGAAGTTGGTAAAAAATGTTTATCCATTACTTCTACTCTTTGGGGAACCACTCACAGACAATGGTCAGATTGAAAGCACTAACTAGTGTCTAGAGCTTTACCTTCTTTATTATACAAATCCAGCTCAAGATAACTGGGCACAGTTCTTGCCATTGGAGGAATTTCCCTATAACATCTCAGCTGGTTTCTGAAGAGCTCCCATGTCCATAGCAATGGGTATGTGGCTATATGGGATTGAGGATTTTTCATCCTTTTATAAGGCACTTCCACTGCTAGTAGGCACAGTGAGATGGCAACTAGAACTCAGGGGGTCTGTCTATACTTATTACCAGCTACTATGCTTGAGTGCAGAGCTAGTCTACCTCCAACACGTATTCTCAAAGTGATTTATTTGTTATTGTATTAAACATAAAAACAAAAAACAAATCCAAACTTAACCAATGTTAATTTTAATACCAGATGCACCACTTTCCTGTATACTATCATCAAACTTTTCTCATTCATTAACTCACCTTCTAATTTAACATCATATAATTCATAATAACATTTCAGTACAATACTGAAAGTAAGTTAAACCCTGATTTACCATGACTTCATTTCTTTGCACCCTATTATTTAGTACACTTTTGCTTTTTTAGGTTCTGAATTAGTTTTGTATGTTAGCAGTAAGAAATAGATAATGCTAGAAAGATCACAAAGGAAGTTGAACACATCAAGTCAAGACTCACGTGTTTACTACTATGGAAAGCAAAGTCCAAAGTTGAGAATTATATTTTAAAAAATGACTTCAAGTTAAAAAACTCAAGAGTACTGCTGGAATGCAGTAGTAATTGCAAGTATTGTGTTATGTTTTTATTGATTTCAGTGCTCTTGTGCAGCCTGTGAACCAAGGATTGCACTGTTCCTGAACTCATCTTACCGTTAAGCTAAAGAGGTACTTTAACCTTACCACGCCACCGACCACACTAAAGGGATGTGGGTGAGGTCTCCCCGGTGGATGGCAGCAACAAGGTTGGCCCCATTATCGGACACCACCTCTCCGACTCTGAGGCTTCTGGGGGTCAGCCAACTCTTCTCCTGCTCTCAGAGTTTGTCCAGGACGTGGTCTGCTGTCAGTTAATTCTTGCCAAGGCTGACCATCTCCAGCAGCGCTTGACAGTGGCGGGCCTTCACACTGCTGCTGAGGCGGGGGCATTTGGTGGAGAGTGGAACCGGACCACAGAAACCTGCTTAACTTTCCCTGATCCTGCTGCGGGGTGGCACCACCCACTGGCTTGACGATGGTGCTGTCCCCTCCTCACCCCTTTCCACCAAACTGATCCAGTGGGCCGTGAACCACAGATAGCGGCCTGTCCTGAACCTGCTGCTCCAGGAGTCCATTGTCACATGGACCCGCTCCCCTACCGCATGGTCTAGGCCACGCTCCACATTGGCCATCGCGAAGCGGTGCAGTGCTTGCATGGCCATGCATGAGAAATAGTGCCGACTGGGTATTGGCTGTGCTCTGCAGGACAGCACGCATGTTGCTCCCCTCCTACACAAAGGAGTACGGGAGGAGCGTGGAGGTCATGGCCTGTACAAGCAGGCCGTTGAGCTGCCGGATGCGACGACTGCTGGGAAGCTGAGCCTTGATGACAAAGGACTTGCTCAGCATGGTCTGGTGTCGCTTCTGGCTTGCATGGGATGAGGAGGAGGGAGCAGAGGAGACCGAAGAGGACTGGCTGGCTGAACAGGCCTCAGTGTCGGCAGGAGTGGCAAAGGGGATTCTGGTGGTGTTTTTTGGCCGGAGCACTGCCAGCACCAGCTTCCTTAAGCCTCTTGAATTCCTCATGCTCGTGAAGATGTTTTTGGAAAGATGAGTTATGAAGCTGGAGGTGCCATAGTTGGAGGGGTTGCAACCTCTGCTCATCTTCACCTTGCACACATTGCAAGTTACAAACTGGCTGTCCACTGAGGGCAGGTCAAAAAACTGCCAGATTGGGGATAGAAATTTGCCCCTACACCCTGAATGGGCTACTGCTGCTGCTTTTTCATTCATTCAGTAGCTGATACCACCTTTCCCACGAGAAATCTTTACCTTTTCTTGAATAAATCATCAGGGGAGTCTGTAGGGCTGATATTGTGGTGAAACCCTCCCACAGTGTGAAGTCAGCAATAATCCGACAGTCAAAGGAGGGATCCGCACACAGTCTACAAGAAACAACGTGCTTTTATTGTTCCAATGCACACATACTGTATAATACACACCAAATTGTCTCAGCCGACAATTGTTTTGGGGCCAATCAGGTCCCCATTATCAAGGCATAAGCAGACAACATATGACCATGGTCCTGACAGTTTGCTGTCTGTGAACCTCATTGCACTGTGTAAATAATGCCTTTTCCCAACTGCCAAGCAGGCAATATCTCCCTCTGTACTCTCAGTAACGAACATTCCATACAGATCACCTGGCAGAACAAAGATGTCCCCACCACCAGTGATACGTTTCAGAATGTAAATCGGAAAGGAAGAAAGATATTACAATGGGCAAACACTGATTAAATAAAAATATTGTAAAAAAAAAAAAAAACCAGTTTCATTCATGACGTTATTTTCACTACAGTTCCTCTTAAAGTGAACCCGAGGTGAAAATAAACTGATAAGATAAACAATTATGTTTATCCTCCTACTCCTGAATCCTAAAATGACTTTTTTTTAGATATCTCATGGCTTTATTTTATATTTAAACACTTACAAAGTAGGTTGAAGTAGGTTGGTAGTAATGTTTTACTGTCTCTGATTGGCAGCCTATTAAGTGTCCCAGAGTTATAAAAACTCATTAGTTCATTTCTTTTCTCTCTCTCTGCCCTCAGAAGTTGTATTCTCCCAGGATTTAGATATTTCTAAAAGTAACACAAGGGCCCCTTGCAGAGCATGAACCTGGGTTTCAGTGATTGCCCAGTTGTTTAGCAGTACATTTGAAGAATCAGATAAATACCTCGAAGCAGCTAGTAACGTTACCTAGTTGACCTAACAATTTAAACTTTCTTCATGATGAGTCTATAGTTTCTACCTTGCATTACATTAACAGTCATTCACATTTTTCACCTTCACCACTTCATCACCCCTCTCTGTAATCTTTCTTTCCTTTTTTTTTACATCCTCCATCTGTGACCTTTTTGTGTTTACTGATTCTATGTATTATCCTCATCTTGAATGAGATTCTACTTGCTCTGCATGGAAAAGAGGATGCTTTTACATTTCATCCAGGGGTGATTCAAGATGCACTTTGATTACTTTCCACATTAATACAATGGGGATTTCAGCTTGACACATCTATCCCTATATAATTAAAATATGAATTGAACCAAACTGTGATGCACACTACTTAATGAAGCGTCAGGTACAATCACATCCATGTGCTTTAGAAGAAAAGCATATTTCCTTTTAATAACATAATACCCAGCACCAATCAATTAACCTCTTACCGTGTCATTATTAATGTACACGCCAGCTCCCAATGTTGTCTATTAGTATTGGAAAAATCAAAGCCAAGGGTGAACTCGACTTTCCTATACAGAATCTCATTTAAAATGTTAATTACAAAGCAACTAATTAAAACTGCTATTTGAGCACTAATCAATTACTTTATTTCGTGGGGGGTGTAACTTGAACAAATTGAATGTTGCCACTTTAGGGTATCAAGTTATTAACTCAAACGGACGGTCGATGATGGGACAATGAGAGAGAAGTTTGTGCTGTATTGATTTATGTTTTCAGTGGATGGAAGTCAAGCTTTATTTAAAGCTAATGAAGTCTGCACAGCGGCGTAGTGGTTAGGTCTCTTGCCTGGCAGCACTGGGTCACTAGTTCAAATCCCAGTTAGGGCCCTATCTGCATGGAGTTTGTATGTTCTCCCCCTGTCTGTGTGGGTTTCCTCCAGGCACTCTGATTTCCTCCCACATCCCAAAAACATACAGATAAGTTAATTGGCTTCCCCCTAAAAAATGGCCCTAGACTACGATACATGCACTACATAACATAGACATATGTGGACAGTTAATGTGACAAGATGAAGATGTCGGCACTATATAAATACTAAATAAGAATAATAAGTCTGGGTAAAGTTAACAACATTTTCAGCCAATCTGTCAGTTCTCCGTTGCTTTAACAAAAAATCATGTACCTCCAAGGTTCATCTGAAGAGGGAAGTCAGGGAAAGGGGCTTAGGGCCCTTTTCCACTACAGCGTTTGCGATTGCTTAATCGCAAAACCGCAAACCGCTAGTGATTTTACAATCGCTACGGTTGTATTTTTAACATAGGAATCGCGGTAGGTAATTTCCACTACCGCGATTCATTTTTTACTTGATCGCGATCGCGCCGTGGAATGATTTTTGCCGCGATTTTGCTATGCAGTGCATAGCATAACAAAATCACGATTGCAAACGTCGGGAATTCGCCGGAAATTTTTTTCTTTTGCTGTATCGCAATCGCTAGAGTTCAGCGCGAACGCTAGCGATTGCTAGTGGAAAAGGGCCCTTACTTATTAATTATCGGAGGAAAGATAAGTTGGTAACAGTGTTGCTTGCACATTTTCGCCAAAGTCATTTTTGCATCGAAAATGCTATTTTAGATTTCGAGAAAATATAAGCAAAAATACATTGTATTTTCCCAATATCATCAAAGAGAACAATTTTTTCCTTCCAATGCAAAAATTTGCAAAAAACTGTAAAAATCGTTATTTTAAAGCAAAAATTTGCAAATGAGTGTGTAAGGACCCACGGAGACGCCGCCACCGCGCGGGGCAACATGGCGGCGGTCTCCGCTTCCCTGCCAGCGAGTTCCGCTTCACACGCAGAACTGCTGGCACGGGTTGGTGGGGACACCGCCGCCGCAGCTGGCGACATGGCGGCGGGTCCGGTGGTGCAGCCGGCGGTATTTAGTGTGCGTTCGCGCGCGGACCCTGGCCTCTCTGGTGCACAAATGCAGAGGGTCACGTTCGCGCGCGCAAAGAGGCAGGATATTTACCTCTTACGCAGGAGGGTCAGCTGACTCTCCAGTCAGCTGATCGCAGGAGCCCTGGGGATTGCCTGGGCGGCTGGGTGGCGCTGCAGATGCGCTCCCAGCATAAAAGGAGCCTTCCTTCAGTTGCTCTTTGTCTGCTGTCGTGAATACACTTCTGTTCTGTGTTAGCGCTCAGACCTTAGTTCAGTGCCCTGGTGTTGATGCTAAGGATTTCACACCTTAGTTAGGATTGTATTTGATATTATCTGTGTTTGACTTCGGCTACCCTTGACCACTCTCTCTCTCTACGCTATTGTACCTCTGCCTATCAGATTCTTGTTGCCGACCTCTGCCTGATTACCGATTACTCTTCTGCCTTCCGCTCCTGTACCGCTGCCGCCATCTCTGTTGCTGAACCCTTGCCTGTCTGTCCTTTCTCCCTTCAGTGGAACATCTCCCACTGGAGGGTTTTCTCTGAGGCTTGCCTCTCCGAGACGCCTGCCCCAAGCAGACGATTACTGCTAGGGGTCGAGATTCCTCACTATGCCTGGTTAGAGGATCTCACTCATGGGGTTCCCATTCAGAGGTAACCACACCTCTGAGGAATTGCCGTGTGGTGGATATTTCCACACTTCTGTGATATATTACTGTCTTTATTGTGTTTCTTTTGCTGGGGTGTCCAGAGGTTAGCAATATATCTGTATTATCGGTGATTCTGCAGATCATCAATAATTAGGTATATATCTGCATTCTTGGTGATACAGCAGATCGCCAATAATCAGATTCTCTCTGCGTGCTGACACCAATCGTTACAGAACAGCAGAACACTAGAATAGATGCATTACGCAGTCAGATCGAGACTCTAACCACCTCGCTTAACAACCTCATTGAGGTGGTTAATTCGCAACAGACTCAGATCAACCAATTGGCTGGGTCTGTATGGGTCTTGCAGACGACTGTGGCCACTGTGCAATCCCCTCCGGTCACAGATCTTCGTATGTCAGTGCCCGAAAAGTTTTCAGGGCAAAGATCCGACTTCCAGAACTTTTGTAACCGGGTTTTGTCTTATTTTGAGCTACGACCAACTTTGACAGGTTCTGAGCAGCAAAGGGTGACCTTTATTAAGAACTTATTGTCCGGGGACTCACAAACCTGGGCATATGGTCTTTCGCCCGAGGATACAGCACTGACGTCAGTTGAGGAGTTCTTTAAAGCAATGGCTATAATTTATGATGACCCGGATGCTTCGATCACTGCTGAGAGGAAGCTCAAATCTCTCAAGCAGGGTCTAGATTCGGTTGAAGTTTATGCGGCTGAATTCAGAAGGTGGGCTGTGTCATCTAGGTGGGGGTCCTATGCCTTATTAAACAAACAAACAAACACAGAACATTTATATCGCGCTTTTCTCCTGGCGGACTCAAAGCGCCAGAGCTGCAGCCACTAGGACGTGCTCTATAGGCAGTAGCAGTGTTAGAGAGACTTGCCTAAGGTCTCCTACTGAATAGATGCTGGCTTACTGAACAGGCAGAGCCGAGATTCGAACCCAGGTCTCCAGTGTCAGAGGCAGAGCCCTTAACCATTACACCATCCTGCTTCCTCTCAGGCCTGTCAGACGCAGTCTCTGAATTAATGTTAGGACACCCAGAACCCAAGTTCGTCGATGACGCCATTTCCTTGGCGATACGTGCGGAACGCAGATTGCGCTATCAGCGCCAATCGAGAGGCAGGAATGCAGTAAGAGCTCTCTCTTATGCGTCCTCATCACCTACCCCTCCTACTGACGAGCCGATGCAAATCGGACATTCTCGGTTGACTCGGGCCGAGAAAGAGCGCAGAAGGGCAGAAAATCTTTGTTTATATTGCGCAGAGCAGGGTCATATTGCTCAAAATTGCCCCAGGAAATTGGGAAACGCTGCTGTCTAGGTGTTGTTAGAGGTAATACCCTAGATGCACAGAGCTTACCTCTAAGTCAGAATAATTGGTTACTCCTCCCGTGTTCCATTTCCTGGGGGAATTTTACTGTTTGTACTGAAGCTTTCGTGGACTCTAGGTCCGCGGCCAATTTTATAGATTACGAGTTTGTGAAAGGACTGGGTGTTCCCTTACAGCCCTTAGACCGACAAATAGTTGTCACAGCAGTGGATGATTCTCCCCTACAGTGTAGACAACCTCTCTCTCAGACCCCAAGGTTGTCATGCACGATAGGGGTTCTACATAAGGAGAGTTTACAGTTTCTTGTTTTGCACATGGCAACCTCCACCGTAATTCTCGGTATGCCCTGGTTGCAGCTCCATTCCCCACAGATAGATTGGGCCTCAGGTCAGCTACTCAGCTGGTCACCTTATTGCCATACTCAGTGTTTGGGGAAGATTGCCATTTGTGCTGCCAAGGTAGAGGTTAAGGGGGTACCAGCACAATACGCTGAATTTGCGGATGTGTTCTGTCCTAGGTCCACTGATAAACTCCCACCACATCGGAGTTTTGACTGCCCTATCGACCTAAGATCTGGTTGTATGCCCCCTAGGGGTCATCTCTATAATCTTTCCGGACCGGAGAAACAAAGGGGTTCATCTGCCCTTCTCGGTCACCGGCCGGGGCAGGGTTTTTTTCCGTTCAAAAGAAAGGTGGTGGTCTTAGACCTTGTATTGACTACCGAGGTCTAAACAAGATCACCATAAAGAATCGCTATCCGTTGCCTCTGATAGACGATCTCTTTGCCCAGATTACCAATGCCAGTATTTTCTCTAAATTGGACCTACGTGGGGCATACAACCTGGTGCGCATTAGGGCTGGTGACGAGTGGAAGACGGCCTTCAATACACCCGATGGGCATTACGAGTATCTAGTTATGCCCTTCGGGTTGTGTAACGCCCCGGCCATCTTCCAGGAGTTGATTAACGAGGTCTTCAGGGAGGTGTTGGGGAAGTTTGTCTTGGTATACCTTGATGACATACTGATTTTCTCTCCAAACCTCGTAGAGCATCTCAAGCATGTCAAATATGTATTGAAGAAGTTGAGACAAAATTTATTGTATGCAAAACTAGAGAAGTGCCTCTTTGAGGTCACTCAAATTCCTTTTCTGGGATACATTATTTCAACGCCAGGTCTCTCTATGGACCCAGAAAAGGTTTCGGCTGTCTTGGAGTGGCCACAACCGGTAGGCTTGAAGGCACTTCAGAGATTCCTTGGTTTTGCTAACTACTACCAGAGATTTATCAAGGGATTCTCTTCGGTAGTAGCCCCTCTGACTAGTCTAACCAAGAAAGGGGCTGACCCTTACCATTGGTCATCAGAGGCCCAGTCAGCCTTCAACACCCTTAAAAAATTATTTTGCTCTGCACCAATATTGAGACATGTCGATGTCGCTATTCCCTTCATGGTGGAGGTAGATGCCTCGGAGATTGGGGTGGGGGCGGGCCTGTCTCAACGTTCAGGTGTGCAGGGCAAGACACATCCCTATGCCTACTTTTCACGTAGATTCTCCCCTGCTGAAAGAAACTACGATGTAGGCAACAGGGAACTCCTTGCCATCAAGCTAGCCTTTCAGGAATGGCGTCATTGGCTTGAGGGTGCAGAACATACCATTGTTGTATATACTGACCATAAGAACCTGGAGTACATTGAGGGAGCCAAAATGCTTACTCCCAGACAGGCCCGCTGGTCTTTGTTCTTTACACGCTTCAGATTTGTCATCACGTACACTCCAGGTTCTAGTAACGTCAAGGCAGATGCCCTCTCCAGATGTTTCGAGCCTGAGACAGCCCAGTCAACATCTCCTGAGGGTATTCTGCCTCCCAAGGTGGTGCTAGCTGCAGTCGAGACCTGGGAGGATTGGGCAGCCACACTAGCTGATTATCAGTTAGATACCCCGGAAGGGAAGCTGGAAGGGGTTCTCTTCGTGCCACTTCCTTTCCGACTACAAATCATGCAGCTGTTCCATGCCCATAAGAATGCAGGTCACCCTGGGGTCACTCGCACTCTAGATCTGATCTCCGCTTTCCTGCCAGCGAGTTCTGCTTCACACGCGGAACTGCTGGCACGGGTTGGTGGGGACACCGCCGCCACGGCTGGCGACATGGCAGCGGGTTCGGGGGTGCAGCCTGCGGGATTTAGTGTGCGTTCGCGCACGGACCCTGGCCTCTCTGGTGCACAAAGACAGAGGGTCACGCTCGCGCGTGCAAAGAGGCAGGATATTTACCTCTTACGCAGGAGGGTCAGCAGACTCTCCAGTCAGCTGAAAGCTGGAGCCCTGGGGATTGGCTGGACGGCTGGGTGGCGCTGCAGATGCGCTCCCAGCATAAAAGGAGCCTTCCTTCAGTTGCTCTTTGTCTGCTGTCGTGAATACACTTCTGTGTTAGCGCTCAGACCTTAGTTCAGTGCCCTGGTGTTGATGCTAAGGATTTCACACCTTAGTTAGGATTGTATTTGATATTATCTGTGTTTGACTTCGGCTACCCTTGACCACTCTCTCTCTCTACGCTATTGTACCTCTGCCTATCAGATTCTTGTTGCCGACCTCTGCCTGATTACCGATTACTCTTCTGCCTTCCGCTCCTGTACCGCTGCTGCCATCTCTGTTGCTGAACCCTTGCCTGTCTGTCCTTTCTCCCTTCAGTGGAACGTCTCCCACTGGAGGGTTTTCTCTGAGGCTTGCCTCTCCGAGACGCCTGCCCCAAGCAGACGATTACTGCTAGGGGTCGAGATTCCTCACTCTGCCTGGTTAGAGGATCTCACTCATGGGGTTCCCATTCAGAGGTAACCACACCTCTGAGGAATTGCCGTGTGGTGGATATTTCCACACTTCTGTGATATATTACTGTCTTTATTGTGTTTCTTTTGCTGGGGTGTCCAGAGGTTAGCAATATATCTGTATTATCGGTGATTCTGCAGATCATCAATAATCAGGTATATATCTGCATTCTTGGTGATACAGCAGATCGCCAATAATCAGATTCTCTCTGCGTGCTGACACCAATCGTTACAGAGTGAAATTGTTTCTTTTTTAGCATGGAATTTCCGGAAAAAAGGTGAAAAAGTAAAAACGTATTTCAAAATGATTTTCACTGGAATTTTTGCTCAAATGTCAAATTTATTATTATTTTCACAAAAATGAATGGGAAAAGAATATCAGCATTTTCGCTCATCACTGGTCAGTAATATATACATTGCAAAAACATCAGACAAATGTGATTGGTTGATATACTTCATGGCACCCATATACAGTGGGATACAAAAGTTTGGGCAACCCAGTTAATCGTCACAATTTTCCTGTATAAATTGTTGGTTGTTACGATAAAAAATGTCAGTTAAATATATCATACTAGCAGACCCAAGCCCGTTTGAAAACGGGCTCTAGGTCTGTTTTTTGCCGCCGCCCGCCGCATGTTACTGCGCATGCGCGCGCACCCGGTGCACATGTGCGCGCGCACCAGCTGCACACGCACCCGCCGCACACCTGGCCACCCGCTAGCACGCCTGCCCAGCTCCCTGGCCCCATCTTCCATATCTTTAAAGCTGGGTCCATGCTGCGCACATGCGCAGTAGCAAAAAGCACGGACTCAGCTACACAGGGACAGCGTGATGCAGGGACACAGGAGTTTTATTATAGAGGATAGGAGACACACACAGTGATATTTGAAAAGTGAAATGAAGTTTATTGGATTTACAGAAAGTACGCAATAATTGTTTAACCCCCTTGGCGGTATGAAAAATACCGCCAGGGGGCAGCGCAGCAGTTTTTTTTTAATTATTTTTTTTTTAAATCATGTAGCGAGCCGAGGGCTCGCTACATGATAGCCGCTGCTCAGCGGCATCCCCCCAGCCCCGCCGATCGCCTCTGGTGATAGGCGATCAGGAAATCCCGTTCAAAGAACGGGATTTCCTGGAGGGCTTCCCCCGTCGCCATGGCGACGGGGCGGAATGACGTCACCGACGTCAGCGACGTCGGGACGTCATTGGGAGACCCGATCCACCCCTTGGCGCTGCCTGGCACTGATTGGCCAGGCAGCGCAGGGGTCTGGGGGGGGCCGCGCACCACACCGGATAGCGGCGATCAGGCGTGCGGCGGCGGCGATCGGGGTGCTGGCGCAGCTAGCAAAGTGCTAGCTGCGTCCAGCAAAAAAAAAATATGTAAATCGGCCCAGCAGGGCCTGAGCGGCACCTTCCGGCGGCTTACCCCGTGTCACACACGGGGTTACCGCTAAGGAGGTTAAATAAAATTAGGCAGGTGTCTCCTCCTCAGTGCAGCTCCACCCAATGCAGCCCATCACTTTGCAGCTCCCATCCCTACATGTTATGTAATAGGCTTTGGGAGTCACAGGGTGATAGGCTGTACGATGGCTGCACTGAATAAAGGAGTGAAGAGTACCTGTCCTGCCTTAGGAATGGTAAAGTAGGACCCTCCTCAGCTGCGCTTTGCATCATGTAAGCACAGGAGCTGGCCTCCTTAGCCCCTGGACCCCCTTTTAATGGCAGGGGCTATTGTTACACCCCTGCTATACAACACTGAGTGATGGCAACCAGGGGTGCTCGGATACGAACACGGTAAATCCAGCGCTGGAGACTTGGGCGCAGCAGCGCAGGAGACTTGGGCGCAGCCGGTGCCACCATAGGCCGTAATAGGAACTACGGCTATCGCAGGCACATGGAGTAACTTCAGCGCCGTCAGAAGACGAATCTGAAGTTGCTTTTAAAACAATAATTCGGCTTCCAGCTATTGCTGGAAGCCAAATTATTTCATTCCCCCACTATCCATGTCGGCCTGGAGGGGGAATAGTAATTAACACGGCCGGACTTGTGCGGCAGCAGAATTAGCCATATACTGGCTGTGTCCTGCGCCCAAGTCTCCGGCGCCGTTCTCTCTCGTACGCCTCGGATACCCCTTTTCAAAATCCGAATTGATCCAGATCCAGATACCCAGATATCCAGATCCGGATCGGATATCCGAATCCAAACTTTCAGATATCCGCGTTCATTCGGATATCGGAATGCATTATCCGGGCTATCTGGGTGGATTTGGATATCCGAATAGAAAAACGGAAGTGGGCTTTAAATTGTGTTTTTTAGGGTAAATGAGGCATGTAGCATCATGTTTTTTAAAGGGAAACACTAATTGATTATTTGGGGAGTGGGACTTAAAATCCCCCCCCCCCCCCCAAAAAAAAATTGTCTGTCAATTAACATCAGGCCTAGGTTCCAGACAGCGGTCGTGCAGCCCACATTGTGTCCCAAGTCCAACCGCACAACTGGGACATGACAGTTTTCAGCCAAGACACCTCCCAAAAAATTACGCAGCAATTGTGTTTTGGGTTAAATATAGGTGGTATCAGTGGCCTGTGGCACCCTGGCGGTGGGAGCTGCACAGGCAGCAGGAGCAGGGCAATGCAGCAGCAGGTTTAACGTGTGCCAGGAGCATGTCGGACATGGCATGTGGCACTTGGCACTTGGCACAAGTACCTTGGCACAAGTCACGTGGCACTTGGCACGTGCACTGCCAAGTGCCACGTGACACATGCCACGTGCCAAGTGCCAAGTGACACTTGCCAAGTGCCAATTGCCACGTGCCAAGTGCCACATGCCAAGTGCCGAGTGACACTCCTGTCTATAGCTGCTTGGTGATCTTGACACCTGCCATCAGGATTGTGTGATATGTGTCTGCTTTGTCAGACCTAGTTTCTGTCATACTCTTTGCTCCTGCCATGTATTGCCTACAGGATATATAGAAAGTGCTTATACAGTGGCCTGATGAAGGGCATTATATGCCCGAAACGAGCGTGTCGTTGCCAATTGATTTTTTGCTGAAAGCCTTTTTTACAAATTATTGAAATTTCCTGTGACTATTCATGCAAATGAGGAGCATCCTGCAGAGACCTCCTTTTTAAGAATTTTGTAATTGTGTCAATAAAGATTTTGGATATTTTTGTACCACAAGATCTACAAGACTTTGTGCTTTATGTCTATACCATAGTCCTTGCTACAAATAAAGGAAGTGCCGAGTGACAGTCAGACAGCAGAGGAGAAGACACTAGTGCACACTAACTGTCACACTGGCTTTGCTCACAGCACAGCAGTTCTGTAGAAAGCTAACACAGTAGTACTACTACTCTAACAATTATTAGCACTGACTGCAGTATTCCTATTCCCTAATCCCTAACCTAACTATACTGCAGCTAGCTAAGGCTAATAGCTGGCCAGCAGGCAGCAGCTTGCCTGGTCTATGCACAGCACACACACAGACACATAGCAGCTGCAGCAGCCCTGCAGCACAGCACACACTCTGACTGTCACACAATGAAATCAAGCGAATTAACATTACAACAATAGTGTAGTGATAGTGAAGGGGTTAATCACTGAACAGCTTTAGGTTTATCACTGTGTACAGCCCTTGCTAGGCCAGCAGCACTGGAGCATGTCTCTCAGTGAGCATTCAGCAAGCTAGGACTATATGTCTCATCATGGCAGCCCTCCTTATTATACATGGGGGCTGGCCAGGGTTCCTTTCTGTGATTGGGTTCCAGGGCTTAGGCTGGGAGCCCTCTGATTGGCTCAATGAGGTCAGGTGGGGTCAAGTGGTTCCCTTCTGTGATTGGTTGCTAGGGCTTCTGCTGGGAGCCCTCTGATTGGCTCAATGATGTCATCCCCTTAGTTACAGTATTCTGATCTGGATATCTGTGGATATCCGCGGATATCCGGGTATGGGACCAAATATCCGCAGATAGCTATCCGGATTTAAAAAAAAATCCGGAATCTGAATCGGATAGCTGAAAAAAGATCGGATATCCGGGTTACCCGGATATCCGCAATCCGGATGAGCATCCCTGATGGTAATGCTGACCACATGACTCTGTCACTACTTATTACTGGGGGTCATAAACAGTAGCGAATTAGAAACATGGAGGCGAGATAGGGCACTGGGAAGATTCACAACCATTATTATTGTCATAACTAAATGGCTTCTCTTGGGCTCCATGGCAGTTGCTAAGACTGCTCTGCAAATTCCTATACTACTGCTATACAATGTGACCAGGTAGGTGACACTACCTTTCACTATCACAGCTTTGCAACTTTCTTTACCAGTTCCTTGCCTTCAGCCTGACCATTTGATGATAAATGTGCATCAGCACACTAGTATGTCTTATCCTCCAGCTCCAGTGCTAGAAATAGGTTAGATGGAGAGCACTGCACAGTGCAGAAGAACACTTTAGATCTGCAAGATATAATGTTCAACTATTAGTCTGATTTCCACTATTCAGGGTTAATGGGATGGTAATATAAGTACTTGTTACAGGTAATTTCATTAGTAGAACTAAAAAGAAAAAGGTGTTGTTTTTAACAGTCTGCCTTTAGTTCTTGCTTAATGTGCCATTAATAAAGAGATAGTTACAGACTTCTTATATGACTTCTGTGGGAATTAACCAAAAAATATGAATCCCAAGGAAAGCATTTGCACAGACTTCTAGAAATCGTTCTCCCTTCTGCCTACTTATTTACTGCATTGTTAACACAGCTGAATTCCTACTAAAGTCTCCTGGGAGTGTTTAACAAAAGTGGTGGTGGTGGGGATGGTGTAAAGAGCGAAGAGTGGCTATAAATGCAGTTGGGAGTTTGCACATAAATCACCTCACTTGAACAACCCAGTTAATGAGGTTGAATGTGGCAGCACATAATTGGGAGGTGGGCTGCTGCACATGGGTACACATGCACATGAGAATTGGTTTATAGTGGTGGGCAATTTTACTGCCATGCAGTTCACCAGGCAAATGGCAACTACATGAGGAAGCATCGGTGAATGGACACATTTGCAAACCTGTGAAGCTCGATGCAAGCTCATGCTAATGAGGACGGACCTGCTTGTGTGCAAAACCCAATGCAAACTCCCATTTGCAATTGCACTTGCTGGAATGAACTCAACACCAATTGGCCATTTCAACACAGTTGACCTTACTTTAAAGATCATGCTGGGCATTATGGGGAAAAAGGGTTTCCAGTAGAGAACCCCCATGGTGGTTTGCATTTGTGCGTGTTCAAATGCGCAAATCCTGCAAATTCTGATGTGATTATGCATTTAGTGTTAGCTGCAGATAACCGCCATTCCTATTTCCGTTTATAAAAGAAGGGGTATAATGTACATGAAAGAAGAGTGCTGGTGTACACAGAAGTTTCCATTGCATGTCAAAGAAAAATACAGCCTTACCTGGAATAGGAGAAATACCATGCTTGGAAGATGGTGATGGGGCAACGGAAGGGTTGGGTGGGATTACAAAATAAGGGTGGACTTTTGGAGGGGTGGGAGTAAGACAAAAATATGAGTCAAGCCCTGTCTGTCAACTGTTAATGTAAATTAAACAGGTCTGTTTAGTAACTTGAAATTCAGTTTTACTAAACTTTGCTTTATTAGTGTATTGACATGACTGCTGGTAGAATCAGAATTAGATTTATTCGCCGAGTACGACAGGTGCCCAACCTGGAATTTCTTTTGCTACGCAAAGTCATTGGTAGTGGGGCAATTTATCAGACGTAGGATAATGTAAACATTTACACTCATTGTTTGCAATCAAGCGTGAGATTGCGGGTGCAAGAGAGAAAGGGAGAGAGGTCAGGATGGGTGTGGGAAGTTAGGGGATTTGGATGGGTGGTGGGCTTGAGTTTAGGAGACAGACAGCTTGGGGAAAGAAGGTACTTCTGTGCATGGAACACTTAATGGGGAGGGCTCGGCAGAGGCAGCCTGATGGGAGAAGTTTGAAGTAGTGGTGGAAGGGATCATTCTTTATTCTTTTTGTCATGGTTTTCATGAGGTAAACAGGAGATCCAATGGAGACAGGGAAGTCCCAGTGATCCTCTTCATGGCATTAATGTCCCCATCTTAGATTGTTGGTAATGGTGGTGCCCAGTACTCGGACATTTGGTACTTTGGTGACTTCAATACCTTAATGGATACTGGGTTGGGTGTGGGGGGATTTTTTCTGAAATATACGATTATCTCAGATGCCTTTGCCATTTTTAGGATGAGGTTGTCGTCCCTGCAGCATTTGCAGATTCTCTCTATCTTTTTGCAGTAAACGGGTTCTCCCTTACTGTCCACAAAGCTGAGAATGGTAGTGTCATCCACAAATTTGATGACTTGGACTGAGTCAACTGATGCAGATTTTTTGTGTACAGGGAGAACAGGATTGGGGGCAGTGCAACCCCCTGGGGAGCACTTTTGTGGGTTTTTCATGCTTGAGAGAAGAGACCACTGAGCTTAACTCGTTGCATCTTGTTGGTGAAAAAGTATTTGATACACTCACATAGGGAGTTGCAAACTCTGAGTTGAATCAGGTTGTTGTGCAGAATGTTCGGGCAGATGCTGTTGACTAGCATATTGAATTACACCTCAAATATTATACGGAGGTGCCACCCACATTATTAGAAATTGATGCAAAACAAATATCCTGTGCAACCAACATATTTTTTGAAAAATACTTTGTAAATCTTTGGGAATTGAGGAGACCAATTGTTGTACTTTTAAACATGACATTTTGTCAATTTTTGTATGATATAGGACTGCTGCTCAATATTTGTAGGGTCTGCTTTATTGTATTTTTTGTTTCCTAATGTTTTCAATGGATGAGAAATCTGGACTGTAGGCAGCCCTACTACAGAGTCATGCTGTAATAATACATGTAGAATGTTGTTTTGCATTGTCTCACTGAAGTAAGCAAGGCCTTCCTTGAAAAATCTGACACCTGGAATGCAGCATATCTTGTTTAAAAACCTATGTATATAATTCAGCATTATTGGTGTCTTTCCAGATGTGCAAGTTACCCATGCCATAAGCACTTATGCATACCATTCCATATCATCCCAGGTGCTGAGAACTCACAACAAGCTAGATGCTCTCCCTCCTCTATAATTCAGGGGATGTGGTAGCTATAGTTTTAAAAAATATTTTTACATTTTGATTTGTCAGATACCAAGATAATTCTCCACTTCACCTTATTTTATTATAAAAGAGTTCAGGCCCAGAGAAGGTGGAGATCTTTATGGATCATGTTAGATGTTTCTTTAGTCACCTCCATAACTTATTAATGCCTTATAATACAGGGTCCTATGGCATGGGCTCCAGCATCTTAGTAATACCAGCCTACATGGTGTATAACTGTATGAGTAGACAGAGGCGCCAGAAGGATAAAATAGTCTAAAATGTTTAAAACAAAATGAGGCAGAGGTGGACTTACCTTCTCCAAGAAGACACACACAAGTATTGTGTATATTCAAAAAGTAACAAAAATGTATTTACATACTCCAGAAAGTGCAATGAATTTCGCAGGTATCTCCCGCTTCATCAGGCAATAGAAATGGAGCATAAAACTCAGATAGGTCTGGTGCAAAGCTCAGCGCCTCTGGAACTTTGCACCAGACCTATCTGAGTTTTATGCTCCATTTCTATTGCCTGATGAAGCGGGAGATACCTGCGAAATTCATTGCACTTTCTGGAGTATGTAAATACATTTTTGTTACTTTTTGAATATACACAATACTTGAGTGTGTCTGCTTGGAGGAGGTAAGTCCACCTCTGCCTCCTCTTGTTTTAAACATTTTAGACTATTTTATCCTTCTGGTGCCTCTGTCTACTTATAAAGTTCCTGAGTCCACCCTTGGTGGAGGGGTGTTGCCGCTTATTTCCTATCTACAGAGAGAGACTTCTTAATCCTGAGTGGGGACAGGTCTAATCTCCTCACCTGCTGATATAGCGGTTACCTTGATGGTAACCCATGTTTGTGAGTATAAATACATACTTACCTTTCATAACCACTTACCAGTACATACTACACCATATTGGGTTCTCCGAGTCTCCATTTTGTTGTTACATGGTGTATAACATTAAGATGCACTCTTGTATAATTCTGTCTTCTGGTCTGTGTATCTTGTTTTTATGCCTCTCTTCTGATATATTTTCATTTATATTTTCATTAGTGTATTTCTTATCTCTTCTGCTACCAATCTGTCTTCACCTTTGTTCTTCTTTTTCTATCTTGCAACGAGCACACAGCACTATTGTCTGTACTCACCATACCCTAAAACAACCGAGATTCCTGCAAGTGGAAATTGTTAGTGGAACATTCAAATAAGCCCCCAACAGTAAATTCAATTTAGCCCAACTGGGGATTTTTTATTTTTTTGCCAAACATCCTTATTGATATTTTATTTTGGCCCATAATCTCAAGAGCTGTGTGGGCTTTTATTAGTCAGTGGCAGAACCTCACACCTGCATACTCTGAAACTTACTAGTTTTTTAAATAATGTATTAAAAAAACAACCACCCAGCACCACATGCAGGCCCATGTACAACGTTATTAAAATGGGATCACACCCTACTCTTTCCCTCTTCTCTGTCCCTCGAGAAGGTGATGGAGAAATAGTAAAATGGGTGGGATTTGTGGGGGAATCATGAAGCCTCATTTACCTACACCCTCCCAGGGTAATTAATACATTTTTAGGCATTCCCAAAAGAAGAAAAAAACAACACCTTACACAAAAAAGTCTTAATAAATAAAGACTCAATACAGGAACAAAAGTCTTTATTAATGTTCAGCATCCAGATCAAAGCCACGAAGGCCTCATAATGCAATTCGTAAGAGTTTTTTTCAAAGTGTTTATAGATGGGGCCCACATCTGCCACTGTTGAAGAACTGCCATCAATTCCACTGCTTACGTTTCTCTACACTTCATCTTTAACTGATGATGTTAACTGGAACTGCTGCCATCTTGGTTTCTGGTGGCTAGGCCTTGATTTCACATTTAGCTAAACAGGATTGTTCCATTCACATAAAAATATAGTGCTTTTAAAAAGCAATTATTGTTGTAAACTAGGAAACAGACTTCCCATGTCACCAATGGAACTCTGCTGTGGAGATACAGCTGACCGGGCTGGTGGGTCCACCACAAGAACAGGAGTCTGAGTGCCATTAACAGCTTTTGGCCTTGCAAAGGGCTGGGCAACAGAACACATTAATGGCTGGCTGTTTGGCCCTGGGTGCTATGAGTCCTGGAAATAGAACTTAAGTCCTTTAGCAAGGCCTCTTACTCAAGAACGCTGAAACATTTTTGTTTTCACAGAAGATGTTTTCACACCATATCAATAAAAGCCATTAACCAAGAACATACTCAATATATGTTTAGCAATTACTTTTTACCTACTTTATAGTACTTTTTTAGTTGTAAGATGCTGAAAAGTTATTTTACAGGTTTTAAAAGTTATTTTACAGGTAAGATGAAGTGGGCAGCACGGTGATGTATTGGTTATCGTTCTTGCCTTGCAGCGCTGAGTTCCCGGTTCGAATCCCAGCCAGGTCAACATCTGCAAGGAGTTTGTATAGTCTCACCGTGTCTGTGTGTGTTTCCTCTGGGCACTCCCATTTCCTCCCACATCCAAAAAACATACAGATAAGTTAATTGGCTCCCCCGTTAATTGGCCCTAAACTATGATACATGCACTACACGATACATACATACACATATGACTGTGGTAGGGAGTAGATTGTGAGCCCCTCTGAGGGACAGTTGGTGACAAGACAATATACTCTGTACAGCGCTGCGTAATATGTTGGCGCTATATAAATACTTAAATAAATATGTAAATAAATAAATAAAATATCTCCTGGGAGAAAACTCAGAACAGATAATAGGCTATAGACTAATGTTTAAAGGTCCTAAACACAAGGAACTACAACAAAAGCCAAGCTGAATCCAGGTGATGCTGAAAAGACTACAACCTGGGTGGAAGACTGTGATTAGACTTATGAAAGACTCAGTGAGGTCCACCATCAAAATGGAATTGACAGGGGCTGCAGATTTGGATAGATCAGTTTTTAAGGAAGTTGATGAAAGACATAAAAAGTTCTGCCCTTGCAGCCCAACACAAATCCATTCTACAATCTCAATAGTGTCCTTCACTGGTGAAGAATATCAACTAACAGTAAAAAGCTTCCGGCTAGGTGCTGGCCATAAAACAATTAAAATGACTGAAAATAAAATTTAAGTTGCATTTGTGAATAAAAATTTAGTGCTTTCCTCAATGCCCCCCTCCCCCCCAAAAAAGCCCAACCCATTTATGCCCCCCCCCCAGGGGTTCATTTGATATGTTTGAAAAATGTTGTGCTTAGATCCCTTTATTGTGTCTTTAGTTTTGTCTGACTCACTAGGTAAAATCCTGATAGCTCTTTGTGACTTAGATGTGTGCCTTTTTTTGTGACATAGAGTCTGCTTTTCCTGGTGTCTATATAAAACTTTTCCCTTAACCTCCATATTGAGGTAAGATTGTTCTTTATCACTGTTCGACCCACAGTACTTTTATGCACATTTTTGGGGCGCCTCCTTCCACACAGTATATTTTATTGCTATTCCTTATTTGCTGTCTCCAGGACTGTTTTGATATCAGAACCACAAAGCTCTGTTAAAGTCTGAATGACAGAAAATGAAGGCAGCTCATGAGACATGGACAGCAATAACATCCCTTCAAATGTTTCAACCCCTTCCAACACTATACAAAACTAAAATAGATAAAAAAAAAAACTGAAATGAGACCTTAAAGGGTAACAAGCACCACTTGTTCCTGGTTTCTAATAGCTACAGGAGCTGCCATGTTCCCCCTCCCCATTCGGCTGTGCATTATCTATTCAGCATCTGTGACATATCTTAACTCTTTTAAGAACAGTGTCCTATCTACCCCCCCCCCCCCCCACACACACACACTAATGCTCTCTGCTAATATGTGCAATAAAGTAATTATATCAGTCCTTATCTGCCTGAAACGTCTGCAGTAGGGCAGGCCTCGGAAGTAGGGTAATAAAACCCTCTGCTACACTTTTAAATGTAAGAAAAAGAGGTTTTTTATTAATGAGCCACATTGTTGGTATACATATCTAATGTGCTATTGAGATCCCCTGGGTACTAAAAATGGTGCTTGGTTCACTTTAAATTGGTGTTTTTGGCTGCTTTGTTGACCTTCATAAGCAAAACTGATTACCAGCATGGCTTCTCCCACTGCCCCAATCTGTTCATGGTGTCACTTTTTGGACACATGCTGGAAGTGATAGTCTGCAGTAGCAATACTGTATGTTTTAAGAAGGCAATACTGTTCTTCACACCTTCTTATTCCAAGTGTAATATACCATTTACTTTGTACAGACAGTCCCCTACTTACAAATGAATCGAGTAACAACATTTCAGAGATACAAAGAAAGTGTCTCATGTACAAAATACAGTTTTTTATTCCATATTTCTGTTGTTAATTTGTTAAATGTTACAGTATAGCATAAACTGTTATAAGTAGTTTAAAGCACACAGAAAACAACCCAAAAACATAGTTTATACTATGGCCCATGTGTAACTAACTTTTTCACCTGAGTTATCGCCTTGGAGATCATTTTCATCTACCCAAAAGTTGGTGAAAAAGTACTATCACATTTATTTTGAGTATTTTCTTGATGGCTAGTGGTTTAAAGGGCATTTTATGGCAAGGTGTGAAAATATCACTTAGGAGAAAGCTCAGGTGAAAAAGTTAATTGCATCTGGGCCTATATGTCCAAAACTAGAGTTGACCGAAAATACATTTTATACACGTTTCACCATGTTCAACACAGGACTCAACCTACAAACAAATTGAACCTATAAACTATCTCCCAGAATCGAACCCATTTGTAATTAGGGGACTGTCTGTATATATTAAAAATATATACTTGCTCTTTACCCTCTACAAAAGTCTGTTATGCATGTCTATGTTAATGTTTGCATACACATTTTTTTTCCTTTTTACTACAAGGTTCTTAGAATCTTCAGTTTCCCTCCAGTGTTCACCTTTTCTCCAGACTTTTGTACCTCTTCCCTTTTCTTTGTTCCACCACAACTGTATAAACAGCTTGATAGATTGCTGTGGACCAGATGGTGCCTGGGCAGTTCAGCCCTAACCTACAAGGAGGTGACAACAGCACCTCAGCAGCACAATAAGACCCCCTGTTGACTTCACTTAGGAAGTGATTGATGCTACTTTGGCACAAGTCAGTTCTTTTTTTTCTACCTTCCGTCATCTTTGATATAGTGTATCCTCGGCACAATCTGTACGGTTTAAACAATTAACAAATCTCCCGCACCAAAATTTTGTTCGGCACCATGCTTATATACTCTCGGGTCTCATTTGGCATGTTTATTTTTAAATCATTTGTAAGGGGTTTACTGCTTTTATGAAGCATTTTAGGGACTCTTGTGGTGATGCTTAATATTGCATAACAACTTTTAAGCGGAACAAATTATATATATATATATATATATATATATATGTACAGTATATCATAATGTATTCACCATTTATTTATCTGCAGTTTTGTCTAAAAAATTGTGTTATCTCCTCACACTTCCTGCAAGAAGATGTAAACGTAGTGTCCTTATTGTCATGGGTATCACATTAATGTATGTAGTGCTTTTGTTGTGGGTTGAGAGATTAATGTTTATATCTGACAAGACAAGAAATATGACACCAGAGTCTTGTGTCATAAATTCATGCATGCGCTTTAGATCAGAACAGAGCAGAATATAAATATTTCCACTTACCATATTGCATGCCCTAGTAATAAAAGAAAGACATGTAGAACCTTATTTACTAAGTGTACATTTCTAGTAAAGCCACAAACACATGTATATCAAGAGTAGAGATGAAGTCATTTTTGCAACGAAAGTTGCATTTTCCCCTTTACTTTATTATTTGTGCTTAGTGTGATTAGCCTTATTAAAACAGAAGGTATCTGTGATAATTCAGCTTTAAAGAGAACCCGAGGTGGCTTTGTATAACGTTAGTGGGGCACAGAGGCTGGTTGGGCACACTAACACCAGCCTCTGTTGCCCCATGGTGTGTGTCAAAGACCCCCCTGCTCGCCGCTATACCCCCGCAATGCTGGCGACACGCAGCGTGTCGCCAGCACAATGTTTACCCTAGCGCTGTCTGTCAGCGCCGCTCCGCCGCCTCCTCCGCATCGCCGCTACCCGCCCTCGTCCCTTCCCTCACGCTGATTGGAGGGAAGGGACGAGGGCGGGTAGCGGCGATGCGGAGGAGGCGGGGGAGCGGCGCTGACAGACAGCGCTAGGGTAAACATTGTGCTGGCGACGCGCTGCGTGTCGCCAGCACTGCGGGAAGGATAGCGGCGAGCAGGGGGGTCTTTGACACACACCATGGGGCAACAGAGGCTGGTGTTAGTGTGCCCAACCAGCCTCTGTGCCCCACTAACGTTATACAAAGCCACCTCGGGTTCTCTTTAAGTGAACATCTGGGGTTACCCACAATGCATCACTATTGAATATGCAAATGATCTCTTTATGCCCCTGAAGCCAGGCTTACATCCTGAACCACTGGTGTATAGTAAGCCTATGGCTTATAAATTATACAGAGCCACATCAACCCAACATAATGCAGACAGCCTGTTTCAGACCTTTGGTCCTTATTAATACATGGCAGGGATTAATATGGCTCTATGTGAACCAGGATAATAGAATATCTAAACAGCTCTGGGTGACCCAAAACTACAATGGATTTCCGCAAGATCCAAATTTTGCAAAAATTATAACTTTTTTGTAGACGTATTTCTTCATGTCCATTGACTTTGATGCATTTTGGTTAAAATGTGTTTTTGCATGCCTGTCCATATTTTTTAGCACCTATTCTCATCTGTGTGAAAATGTATTTTCTCATAACTATAGACTTCAGGGTATTTGGCAAAAATGAGTTTCCTCATATCCCCATATTTTTTCAAAAATTCCTAGCTGTGCGAAATATTTTTTGCTCATGTTCTTACAATTTTGGGAAAATTCTTATGTGTGCAAAAACAGGATATTTGCATGAACATTATGGTGAAAGGAAAATGACCATACTTGGTCATAAATAATGAAAAGCCATGCAAGCATAGGAGCAGCTACTAGGGCAGCAACCCATGCAAGGGAAGGGAAGCCCTCTACTTACACTTCCCTTTCCAATACAGGTGCCCACTTCCTATGGTCACTAAGTGAGTGCCCAGTGACAAGGTCATGCAGAGGAGTAAAGGGAATCAGATAGCTTTTGATTGTTACCGGCTACGGCACACACTGCAGTTGATCTTTCCTACCTTTCTTACTCTCTGACTGTCCTTACTTTGCATTCATCACCTGTCAGTGCTCTTAAGGCATCACATGAGCATTGGCTGTGGGATGAGGATGTGAATGTGAGGAGTGCTGGCCAGAGCAGAGAGTGAGGTAGATGCGAGAAGAGGGTATGCAGCATTTGCCAATACACCCAACTATGAGGATTATACAGTTGCAGTCATTTGCTTTTATCTGCCACACAAGGTATTATTTCAGTGTAATTCAACTTGGATTTGTTAGGTTAATATTTTCTCTCCCTATACCTCTTCAATACAGTAACTGTTTATTGAGTAGCATTAACACGAAGCCCCCTGTGGTAGGATTTGCAGGGTAACACTGAAGCCACCCCTGGCATGCCCAGCAGCATAATGACTGCTGGGAAACAAATTGTAAATTCAAAATGTACCTTTTCACTCTGGCCTAACTAGTGCTCTAAACCCACACAGCTGAGCTCTGGTCCCCTACCTTTTGTGTCCCTCCCTCTCCTTCTAGATTGGAAGCCTCTGGCAGGGTCCTCTATCTTGTGTCTCTTACCTGTTCGTGCACCTCCTTTACTGTACACCCATGGATCTGAGTGAACCCTTGAGTGAAGTCAACTTGCCTAATCTCCATGCTCCCATCCAGTGACTGACTAAGCATTACCTGGTACTCATACTGTAATATGTGATTATTTCTGTATGTCACCCTTAAATATTGTCTGTAACCTTAACTAATGCCCAGCGCTGCATAATATTTTGGCTCTTTATAAATACAATAAATAAATACATTCCTGAACTGCCATCTTTTCTTGTTAAATTTGACCTTTGATATGTAAAAAGAAGTACGAAGAAAATATAGTTTACACAGAACATCTTGTGGGGTGCTTTAAAACATTGTCCTGAGTACAAGCAACTACTTTAGGATTCTGTAAGTGAGGATCAATGCAGGGTGAAGAACAGGACTTTGAACTTTACATACACTTCAAGTAGAAGAGATACAGTTTTAAGATTTGTGAGGTGAACATTTTGGAGACAGAAGAACATTAGTCGGCAAGAAGAGTGAAAGCAGAAAGCTTAGTCTAATTATATCATTTGAAACATGAGAGGGTGGCCTGCATAGGATTTATCGTCAATAAAAAGTAAATATTTAAAGTCAGGGGCGTAGCAATAGCCATAGCAGCCATAGCAGCTGCTATGGGGCCCTGTTGCCCAGGTGGTACTTGATGGATTTACTATTTACTTTCATCTTTTCCTCCTCCATCACTTGAGCTTAGTGTCTATGTACTATAAGCAGTGTAGATTGCATGAGAATGTAAATAGCCCAGTTAATGCATATCCATAGGGTAGGAGCAGGTAACGTTGCTCAAGAATGCCTGCATCTTCTGGCCCCATGAAAGTTTTGCTATGGGGCCCTATAATCTCTAGCTATGCCACTGTTTACAGTAAACCTGTAGGGTAAAAAAGTGCCCCGGGTGATACTTACCTCAAAGGGGGGAAGCCTCTGGATCCTATTGAGGCTTGGAATTTAAGGCTATCTCCCTCCAAAAATGAAAAGAACTTAACATCACAGGAACAATTAGCTTTGGAGGAACTCCAAAAGGCCCCCCATTTAGTAATTAAACCCAGTGATAAAGGGGGAAACGTTGTCCTCATGGATGAGGAAAAATATGTGCAGGAGATTCAAAGACAACTAAATGATATTAATACATATCGGAAACTTCGTGACAATCCCTTTCCGTCAATTAAGGAACAGGTCAATAGCCTTATTGATGAAGGTCTATGTGAAAAAATATTGACTAAAAAAGAGTTTGATTATTTGACTGTGACTACCTTTAATGTGCCAACCCTGTACATTATCCCTAAGGTGCATAAATCCATGGAAAATCCTCCAGGACGACCAATCGTGTCGGCGATTGGGAGTCCTACTCAGCGTTTGGGACAGTACATAGACAGAAAGGTCTGCCCACTGGTCCAAGCGCTACCCTCTTACATACAGGACACACGTGACGTTTTGAGCGTCCTGGCCGGTTTCGAGGTGCCCCCGGGGTCCGTCCTTGTCGGGATCGACGTGGAGTCTCTCTACACGTCGATCCCACACGAGGAGGGGCTCCGGGCAATGTCCTTCTTCCTCCGTGAGCGGCATCCCTCTGCAGCAGCCCACAATGCGTTTATTGTGGAGGCTATGAAACTAATTCTTACCAGGAATTGTTTCATATTTGAAGGCCAATTCTATCAACAATTACGCGGAACATTGATGGGGGCATCGTGTGCACCAGCCTATGCGTGTTTGCACCTGGGACTCTGGGAACGGGAACAGGTCTATCCCAGTCCGGAGTTTGGTGCACACGTCGCCCTCTGGATTAGATTTATTGACGACGTGTTAATGGTCTGGAGAGGTACCACTGAGGAATTGGAACAATTCATATCCAAATTGAATATCAATACTAAGAACATTCGCTTGACTTTCTCCTTTGGGACGGAGATCCCATTTTTGGATCTCTTGTTGAAGGTGGAGGGTCAGGCGATTGTAACAACATCGTATCATAAGCCTACGGCTGGCAATACGGTATTACATGCAACCAGCCACCACCCATCCTCTCTAAAGAAGGGAATCCCATAAGGGCAGTTCCTCCGTTTGAGGAGGAATTGCTGCAGGGATGAAGACTTCAGAAATGAAGCACGTAATATGTATCAGCGGTTCCGTGAGGGTGGATATCCGCATTCGGTATTACGGAATGCTTTGCGGCGGGCTTGGGATCTGGACCGGCAGAAACTGCTGGCCCCCAGGGGGATGCCGCACAGAACGGAGGGAGATGGACATATGCGCCTCGTGACCGGCTACGGGGCCCATTGGAATAATTTACGTGAATTATTGAGCAGATTTTGGCCAATACTCACCTCTGACAAAGAAATTGAAAAAATAGTGGGTCCAAGACAACTTCTAACTGCCAGAAGAGCGCCCAATTTGAAAGACCGGCTGGTACATAGTGAACTGCAAAAGAATCCCTTGACATGGCTTGACAGTAGGAAGCCTACAGGGATGTTCAAGTGTTCCAAGTGCAAGCTATGTCCTTATGTTGATTATGCCAGTGTATTTTTTGATAGTAGTGGCAACAAAGAGGTTGCCATTAGATCCTTTATAAATTGTGACACCAAAAAGGTGGTGTACATGATACAATGTCCCTGTGAACTAAAGTATATTGGCAAGACCAAAAGGGCACTAAAGGAGAGGATTCTCGAGCATTTTGGAAAGATAACCAAGGGGAAATCGACAGGGGTCATCTATGACCACTATAGAGAATGTCATCAGAATAACTTGAGGGGAACCACAGTCAAGGGATTTACAATTTAAAAATATCAAATAGACGTGGTGACTTTGATGAAATACTCTACTGCAAGGAGGCGATGTGGATCTTCAAACTTGGCACAGTGACACCTAGAGGGTTAAACGCCGAATTAGACCTGTCCCCTTTCCTTAGAGCCAATAGATATTGACACATTGAACCAATAATACCCTTTGGAGTAAAATTAGTGCTCATTGAGGGATGTGCCCATGATCAGTCTGTATATACTCTAATTAATTCCGGGAAAAAATGGGTAAAGCATGTGTATGGAAGGATCCGCAATGAATGATAACTGTGCCTTTAAGGACAATATGTGCCCTAATGATGATTAATCAGGTTTGGAACCGTCATGTAAATGTACAGCGTGAAATGACCTGTCTGATAAAGCACGACATTCTTTGATGATGAACTATACCATGAACTGCATGCATGGACTCTCTTTCTTCATGGTCTTACTCTGCTATGGACATTCAATGTGCAGATGTGGCATGCCCACCAAATCTAATTGTTATAAGTGGAAAGTTTATGAGAATGGGGTATAGGTATGGACTCAAAACATCAAGTATAGATATGGTTTGCTTGTGACATAACAGTATAAAAGAGGCTGTCTTACAGAGTGCTTTATATACGGGCCGCACCGCATACATTCTATGCAGCGAAAAACGAATGGTGAGCATGGCAACGGAGATGCAGTGGGCGGAGCCTGAACCACTACATAGGTGGTGACGTTTGCTAGCAAAACCACACCCTAATGAAACGTCCAATTAGGACGTGAAACGCGTCGGTGGGCGGAGCTGACGCGGCTGCGTGTACTGCAGCATCATCCACACACGTGGGGCACGGATTTCCGGGCTGGCGTCTTCCGTGTAAGAGAGTTGTGGCATGGTGGAGCCAACAGCATTACGCTCCCAGGCCAATCAAAAGGCTCTGCCACACGGATCAGCGGAAGCTTCCTGGATGAGATACCTTTATTGGATATGGGTGAGATCTACCCCTCTTTGCTTTGACCAAGTGGCTGTTATTCAAGTTCTGGTGATATCTTGACAAACTCAACCATTTGGAGGAATCCAAGTTAATTCAAAGGGGGCCCCCCATACCTAATATCTAGGCACATGCATGTGTGGTGAATGAATGCGCGGACGCGGATAAGTGCAGCAAAATTAATGTTTCTGGCCAGACACAGTTTTGTTTCTATGCTTAAGATATTGAATTGTTACCATTTGGTACGCAGGCAGCGTCATATATGTCATCTGCAGTAACTGTTTTTATGGGGATTGTTTGGGGAACATACTGACCTATGGCTAATATGTCTGAGGATTGGTGTCTTTTAACAATTTTGATATAATAAACGTAACTTGGTATACTTTATGAGGCTGTGCGACCATTTTAAATTGTTTAGTATATGTTTACAGTCTAGGTTGGCCTCATCTCCATATCAAAGGGAGTGATAAGTCTCAAGTAGTTTATGACACCGCTTATGCATAGAACTGATTAGTGCTTACCCTCCTCAGCCAGCTTGTTTCAGCACTGGCTACCCCGCAGCGGCACTGGCCATAATATTTACTTTCAGTGATGTGGGCTGTAGCGGCTTCCCATTTAGGCTCTTGGGCAAATAGCCAAGCTCGATTGGGTCCGTGGTGCTGCTTAGATGCAAATTGTCTGCGCCTACGCAGTAGAGCAGACACGTTCCAGCTTGGTTATTTCCACCGGAGCCTATCTAAAAGCCACTGTGTGCCTGCGTGCAATGCAGACAAGCTGCAGTATCGGAATTTTCAGGAGAGTCAGCGCTGGATCCCCTCTGGTGAAGAGGAAGGGGGGAAGCCTCTTTAGAATCCAGACACTTCTCCTTCCCGAGGTAAGTAGGGACACTTTTTTTCCTTCAGGTACACTTTAACAAAACTACTGTCACTGCTATAGAGAGTAAGAGGGATAGCTGGATGTAAGTTTTCATTGCTGGCATATGAGTTGGGAAAGATGGATTATTAGGATGTCTAATTGTTGTGTTTCTATAATCTGTCCATAAAGACCCTGCCAGTTCTAATCCTTCTGATTCTGCTTCCAGCAGCCTTGAACTAACTACAGCATTTGTCCAAGGCCTGTTCTGGCTTTTGTAGTCCTGTCTGCTGCCTTCTGTTGCTTCACTCATTCATAGCCCCCTCGGTGACAAAGTGGATCCATGGCCCCAGTGGATTCATGGCCCCACTGACACACCCTGCATTTTTCAGAGTGTATATATATCAGTGGCGGACATACGGCCGTGCAGGCCGTGCCGCCGCACGAGGGCCCCTGAAGTTCTGCTGCTTCAGGGGCCCATTAAGTATTGCAGGTTTTTATTTTTTATTTTTTTATTTTTTTTTTAACCTGGGGGGCCCAACTCCTGTCCTCCCCCCTCACCTCGCCCCCCCCCCCTCATGCGGCGGGAGAGTGGAAAATACAAGAAGTCTCCGGCCGGGGCGGCAGCTGCCGCTTGGTCTCCAACTTTGGAGACATATCGGAAACTAAGCAGCAGCTGCCTCTAGCGTCTGCTGCAGCCCCGGCCGGAGACTTCCTGTATTTTCTGCTCTCCCGCCGGCTGCAGCGCATACCGGGAGGGGGGCCCCGAGGTGAGTGAGGGAGGATAGGAGTCGGGCCCCCCACCCGGATAGCTACCCACCCGGCTACCTTACCCACCCACCCGGCTACCTACCCCGCTACCTAACCATCCACCCGGCTACCTACCCGGCTACCTAACCAGGCTACCTACCCACCCACCCGGCTACCTAGCTACCCACCCGGCTACCTAACCACCCTGCCGGCTATCTACCTGGCTACCTACCCACCCGGCTACCTAACCACCCTGCCGGCTATCTACCTGGCTACCTACCCACCCGGCTACCTAGCTACCCACCCGGCTACCTAACCACCCTGCCGGCTACCTACCTGGCTACCTACCCACCCGGCTACCTAGCTACCCACCCGGCTACCTGACCACCCTGCCGGCTATCTACCTGGCTACCTACCCACCCGGCTACCTAGCTACCCACCCGGCTACCTAACCACCCTGCCGGCTATCTACCTGGCTACCTACCCACCCGGCTACCTAGCTACCCACCCGGCTACCTAACCACCCTGCCGGCTATCTACCTGGCTACCTACCCACCCGGCTACCTACCCACCCGGCTACCTAGCTACCCACCCGGCTACCTAACCACCCTGCCGGCTACCTACCCACCCGGCTACCTAGCTACCCACCCGGCTACCTAACCACCCTGCCGGCTATCTACCTGGCTACCTACCCACCCTGCTGGCTACCTACCCACCCTGCTGGCTACCTACCCACCCTGCCGGCTATCTACCTGGCTACCTACCCACCCTGCTGGCTACCTACCCACCCTGCTGGCTACCTACCCACCCGGCTACCTACCCACCCACCCGGCTACCTACCCACCCACCCGGCTACCTACCCACCCGGCTACCTACCCACCCACCCGGCTACCTACACACCCACCCGGCTACCTACCTACCCACCAGGCTACCTATCCACCCAACCACCCATGGGAGCTGCGCGCCGGATGGAGGCTGGGACAGGAGGTCTGCTGCTGCAGGTGAGTAAATGTTTTTTTTTTATTATTTATTTTAGCAGGTGTATGTTCTGGGCAGGTCTGCCACATGATTGCGTGTATGTTCTGGGCAGGTCTGCCACATGATTGCGTGTATGTTCTGGGCAGGTCTGCCACATGATTGCATGTATGTTCTGGGCAAATTTGCTACATGATTGCATGTGTTTTCTGGGCAAATCTGCCGACATGATTGCACGTATTTTCTGGGCATATCTGCCGACATGATTGCAGGTATTTTCTGGGCATATCTGCCGACATGATTGCAGGTATTTTCTGGGCATATCTGCCGACATGATTGCAGGTATTTTCTGGGCATATCTGCCGACATGATTGCACGTATTTTCTGGGCATATCTGCCGACATGATTGCAGGTATTTTCTGGGCATATCTGCCGACATGATTGCACGTATTTTCTGGGCATATCTGCCGACATGATTGCACGTATTTTCTGGGCATATCTGCCGACATGATTGCACGTATTTTCTGGGCATATCTGCCGACATGATTGCACGTATTTTCTGGGCATATCTGCCGACATGATTGCACGTATTTTCTGGGCATATCTGCCGACATGATTGCACGTATTTTCTGGGCATATCTGCCGACATGATTGCACGTATTTTCTGGGCATATCTGCCGACATCATTGCACGTATTTTCTGGGCATATCTGCCGACATCATTGCACGTATTTTCTGGGCATATCTGCCGACATCATTGCACGTATTTTCTGGGCAAATCTGCCGACATGATTGAATGTATTTTCTGGGCAAATCTGCTCACATTATGTGTATTTTCTTGAGAAAACCTGCACAATTATGTGAATTTTCTGGGGAAAGGGTCACCAAAACTTGGGCCCACTGTCTTTGCGTTGCACTTTTCAAGGGAACCTGAGGTGAGAATAATATTGAGGCTGCCATATTTCTCTCCTTTTAAGCAATACCAGTTGCCTGGTTGCCGTTCTGGTCCTCTGCCTCTTATTCTTTCAACCATAGACCCTGAACAAGCATGCAGCAGGTCAGGGGTTTCTGACAATATTGTCAGAACTGAGAAGATTAAGCTGCATGCTTGTTGCTGGTGTAATTCAGTTTATTACTGCAGCCAAATAGATCAGCAGGGCCGCCAGGCAACTAGTATTGTTTAAAAGGAAATAAATATGGCAGCCTCCATATCACTCTCACCCCGGGATCACTTTAAATTAGTTAGCTCCGCCCTTATCCGGTCATTGCCACGCCCATTTTTTGCCGCGGCGCTACGCGCCGCAGGTTCTATCCACGCCCATTTTTGCCGCGGCGCGCTTTGCGCGCCGCAGGTTATAGCTGCACCCATTATTGGGCGCGGCGCGCGAAGGTCAGGGGGGCCCACAATTGATATTTTGCACAGGGGCCCACTGCTGCCTGTGTCCGCCACTGATATATATATATATATATATATATATATATATAATCTGATTACAATTTTTCCAGAAAAATAAGTGACAAATTAAGCTTATAGGTACTGGCTTCCACAAGTTTTGGGAAAGTGCTGCGTTTTGACCAGTGTTGCATGCAGATTTTCGTCAAAGTCCTTTTTCACATTAAAAATGCTATCTTCGATGAGAAAATATTCACGAAAATACATTGCATTTTTGCAATATGGTCAAAGGAAACAAATTTTTCTTTCCGATGCGAAAATTCACTATAAAGTGAAAAAAAACCTGTATTCTTTCTAAAAGTGTGGAAATTGTTTATTTTTAATGTGAAAATTCACAAAAAAAGTGAGATATCGCAAACATATTATAAAATGATTTTTGATGACATTTTCGCTCAAAAGTTGAATTTTATATTATTTTCACGAAAGTGAATGCGAAAAGCATATCAGCATTTTCCCTCATCACTGGTTTTGACCATTCACTCTTTCAAAAACAAAACAAAATTGAAAGTTAACCTAGTTAATGCTTAATTTTACATACTGACTAATACTCATGCATACACCCAGAACAAGCTTGCAGATCAGGTCTGACTGCATGCTTGTTTCAGGTGAGTGATTCAGACACTACTGCAGACAAAGAGATAAGCAGGACTGTCAGGCAACTGGTATTGTTTAAAAGGAAATACCTGTAACTATGGCAGCCACCACATGCCTCTCACTTTCAGGTTTCACTTTAAGGTTAGTACACTGAAAGGAATATAGATGGTGTTAGATTTAGCATGAAGTTTATTGTTAAATGATATTTGAGTTGGACACCGCTCTGGCCATGTTCCGAGCAGCATCCTGATCACAGAGCATGCCACAGCACTATTGTTAGGGATAGCGGAGACAACGCCGCCACGCCGGGCAACATGGCGACGGTTTCCGTTTCCCAGCAGGCAGGCTCTGCCGATCACGCGGAGATGCCGGCGCAGGCTGACGAGGCCGCCGCCGCCGCGTCTGGTGACATGGCGGCGGGTCCTGCATTGCGACTGGCGGACTTTAGTCCGCGTGCGGACGCGGATCCTGGGCCTGGCCTCTCCAACGTCCAGAGGCAAAGGGTCTGTCGCGCGCGCGCAAGGAGGCAGGATTTTTACCTCCTACGTAGGAGGGTCAGCTGACTCTCCAGTCAGCTGACCTCCAGAGGTCTCCTGATTGGCTGGGGCTCTGGGGCGGTGCTGAGTAGTCCTCCAGCTACATGAGGACTTGCTGGGCAGTAGCAAGTTGTCTGCTGTCGTGAATACACTTAGTGTGAACGCTCAGACCTTAGTTCAGTTCCCTGGTGTTGATGCTAAGGATTTCACACCTTAGTTAGGATTGTATTTGATATTTACCTGTGTCTTGACTCTGGCTATCCCTGACTACTCTCTCTTTTAACGAATGTGTACCTTGCCTATCTGATTCCTGTTGCCAACTTTTGCCTGATTACCGATTACTCTTCTGTCTACTGCTCCTGTACTGCTGCCGCCTTCTCTGTTGCCGAACCCTTGCTAGTCTGACCTTTCTCCCTTCAGTGGAACGTCTCTCACTGGAGGGTTTTCTCAGAGGCTTGCCTCTCCGAGACGCCTGCCCCAAGCAGACGATTGCTGCTCGGGTCCGAGATCCCTCTCTCGGCCTGGTTAGAGGATCTCACACACAGAGTTCCCATTCAGAGGTAACCACACCTCTGAGGAATTGCCGTGTGGTGGATAGTTCCACGGTATTGTAACGTTACTGTTTATATTTGTTATCCTTGTCCTAGTGTTCAGAGGTTAGTGATATATCTGTATTATTGATGATTCTGCAGATCATCCATAATCAGGTATATATCTGCATTGCTGGTGATACTGCAGATCATCAACAATCATATTCTCTCTGTGTGTTGACCCCGAACGTTACACTAATGTTACAGAACAGCAGACCATCGTTATGGAAGCTTTACGCGAACAGATTGAGACTTTAGCCACCTCACTTAATAACCTTATTGAGGTGGTTAATACGCAACAGACTCAGATCGCTCAATTGTCTGGATCTGTGCAGGCCTTACAAACCACTGTCGCGACAATGCAATCCCCTTCGGTCACAGATCTTCGCATGTCAGTTCCTGAGAAGTTTTCAGGGTAGAGATCTGACTTCCAGAACTTCCGTAACCGGGTCTTGTCCTATTTAGAGCTACGGCCGACCCTATCTGGTTCTCAGCAGCAAAGGGTCACCTTTATCAAGACCTTATTGTCCGGGGACTCCCAAACCTGGGCATACGGTCTCCCTCCCGAAGACACGGCTGTGACCTCTGTTGAGGAATTTTTTAAAGCCATGGCCATAATTTATGATGATCCGGATGCTTCTATCACTGCGGAAAGGAAGCTTAAGACTCTCCGGAAGGGTAGAGATTCGGTTGAGGTTTATGCAGCGGAGTTTAGGAGGTGGGCTGTGTCATCTAGGCGGGGGTCCTATGCTTTATTAGACTGTTTTCTTTCAGGCCTATCAGACGCAGTCTCTGAATTAATGCTAGGTCACCCGGAACCAAAATCGGTGGGTGACGCCATTTCACTGGCAGTGCGAGTGGACCGCCGCTTGCGTTACCAGCATCAATCCAGAGGAAGGAATGCCGTAAGTGCACTGTCTTACTCATCCTCCTTGTCTACCCCACCTACCAATGAACCGATGCAAATCGGACATTCTTGGTTAACTCGGGCCGAGAAAGAGCGCAGGAAGGCCGAGAAATTGTGTTTATATTGTGCAGAGGAGGGCCACATTGCTCAAAATTTCCCCAAGAAGTCGGGAAACGCTGCCGTCTAGGTGTAGTTAGAGGTAATACCCTAGACGAGCAGAAGTTACCTCTTAATCAGAATAATCGGTTGCTCCTCCCGTGTTCCATTTCTTGGGGAAATTTGACCATGAGCACTTTCTTGGGGAAATTTGACCATGAGCACTGGGCGTTCATAGACTCGGGGTCAGCAGCCAACTTTATAGACTACGAGTTTGTGAAGGGCTTGGGAACCCCAATGCATCCTTTGGATCGACAAATAGTGGTCACGGCAATTGACGATTCCCCATTACAGTACAGACAACCTCTCTCTCAGACTCCGATGTTGTCTTGCACTGTAGGTATTTTACACAAAGAAAAGTTACAGTTCCTTGTTCTGCGTATATGTACCTCCACCATTGTCCTCGGAATGCCCTGGTTACAACTTCATTCCCCACAGATAGACTGGGCATCAGGCCAGTTGCTCGCTTGGTCACCTTTTTGTCACAGCCATTGTCTAGGAAAAATTGCTATCTGTACCACTAAGCTAGAGGTAAAAGGGGTCCCGACCCAATACGCCGAGTTTTCCGACGTATGCTGTCCTAAGTCAGCTGACAAACTCCCACCTCATCGGAGTTTTGACTGCCCCATAGACTTACGATCAGGTTGTATGCCCCCTAGAGGGCATCTTTATAATCTATCGGGGCCGGAGAAAATAGCTATGCGAGAGTACATTAAGGAAAATTTGGCAAAGGGTTTTATCCGTCCCTCCCGATCTCCGGCTGGGGCCGGATTCTTTTTTGTACAAAAGAAGGACGGTGGTCTTAGACCATGTATTGATTATAGAGGTCTAAACAAAATCACTGTAAAAAATCGCTACCCTCTACCTCTGATAGATGATCTCTTCGCTCAGATAACCAATGCTAGTATCTTCTCAAAGTTAGACTTGCGGGGGGCATACAACCTGGTGCGCATCAGAGATGGTGATGAGTGGAAGACGGCCTTCAATACACCCGACGAGCATTATGAGTATCTGGTGATGCCCTTCGGGTTGTGTAACGCGCCGGCCGTCTTCCAAGAATTAATCAATGAGGTTTTCAGAGAGGTATTGGGGAAATTCGTCTTGGTCTACCTTGACGATATATTGATTTTCTCTCCGAACCTTGGAGAGCACCGTAAGCATGTCAGATATGTACTGAAAAAGCTAAGACAGATCTCACTCTATGCAAAACTAGAGAAGTGTCTCTTTGAGGTCACTCATGTTCCCTTTTTGGGCTATATCATTTCGACGACAGGTCTCCTGATGGATCCAGAAAAGGTTTCGGCTGTCTTAGAGTGGCCACAACCAGTGGGTTTGAAAGCACTTCAAAGGTTCCTTGGTTTTGCTAACTACTACCTGAGATTTATCAAGGGATTCTCTTCGGTAGTAGCCCCTCTGACTAGCCTTACCAAGAAGGGGGCTGACCCATACCATTGGTCATTGGAAGCTCAGTCAGCCTTCAGTACCCTGAAAAAGATGTTTTGCTCTGCACCTATACTGAGGCATGTTGATGTTTCCCTTCCCTTCATGGTGTAGGTGGATGCCTCAGAGATTGGGGTAGGGGCGGTCCTGTCTCAACGTTCAGGTCCGCAGGGCAAGACACACCCCTGTGCCTACTTCTCACGTAGGTTTTCTCCTGCTGAAAGAAACTACGATGTGTGCAACAGGGAACTCCTTGCCATTAAATTGGCTTTCCAAGAATAAAGTCATTGGCTAGAGGGGGCAGAACACACTATTGTGGTATACACTGACCATAAGAACTTGGAATACATTAAGGGTGTCAAAAGGCTGACTCCCAGACAGGCCCGCTGGTCTTTATTCTTTTCTAGGTTCAGATTCGTAATTACGTATACCCCTGGTAGTAAAAATGTGAAGGCAGATGCTCTCTCCAGGTGTTTCGAGCCCGAAACAGCTCAGCCTACACTCCCAGAGGGTATTATATCCCGTAAAGTAGTGCTAGCTGCCACCGAAACTTGGGAGGATTGGGCTGCTACCTTAGGCTCCTACCATTTAGATATCCCGGAAGGGAAACAAGAAGGGGTTCTTTTCGTGCCACTTCCCTTCCGGTTACAAATCCTGCAGCTATTTCACGCCCATAAGAATGCAGGTCACCCTGGGGCCGCTCGCACTATGGATTTGCTCACAAGGTGTGTGCGGTGGCCCTCCTCGGCCTCGGACTGTAAGGAGTTTGTCAGAGAGTGTGTGGTGTGTGCCAGGAGCAAGCCTTCCCGCCTGGCTCCAGTGGGTACCCTACAACCCTTGCCAGTACCAAGTGAACCATGAACCCATCTGTCCATGGACTTCATTGGTGAGCTCCCCAGGTCGGAAGGCATGACTGTCATTTGGGTAATCGTGGATAGATTCAGTAAAATGGCCCATTTTGTTCCCCTAAAGGGTTTTCCCTCGGCCCAGGAGTTGGCCGATCTCTTCGTGCAACACATCTTCCGCTTGCATGGAATCCCGGAGGATGTGGTTTCTGATAGGGGAGTCCAGTTTGTGTCAAAGTTTTGAAGGGCCTTTTGTCACACATTGGATATGAACCTGTCGTTTTCATCGGGGTATCACCCACAGTCCAACGGGCAGACCGAAAGGGTTAACCAGGCTCTGGAACAATTCCTTAGATGCTACGTCGCCTATGTGCAGACCCAGTGGGTCAAATTTTTGCCTTTTGCGGAGTTCGCGCACAACAACCTGAAGAACTCATCAACAGGGTTGTCGCCTTTTCAAGTTGTGTCAAGAAAGTCCCCTAAGTTTTCCCCATTGCCCTTGTGTTCCTCCTCCCTCCCAGCCCTGGAAGATGGGCAGGAGGCTTTAAGGGAACTTTGGGGACAGGTAAAGGAAAATTTGGGAGTAGCTTTCCAAAAACAAAAGAAACAGGCTGACAAGAGACGGTCGGTGGAGTGGCACTTTGCCCCAGGAGACAAGGTGTGGGTGTCAACCAAACATTTGGCACTTCAACAACCGTCTTCCAAGTTAGGTCCCCGGTTCATAGGACCTTACCCGGTGGTCAGGAAAATCAATAATGTGTCTTATGTAATTGATCTCCCAACCAGCATGAGATGTGGGAGATCATTCCATGTCTCCTTACTGAAACCGGCAATTTATGTGGATTCCTCTCCCCCCTCCCTCCAGTGGTAGTAGAGGGTCAGAAGGAGTATGAAGTTGAAAGGATTCTAGACTCTCGGTTGGTGCAGAATTCGGTGCAGTATCTGGTCCATTGGAAGGGGTATGGTGTAGAGGACAGGTCCTGGATGCCGGAGAATCATATGCATGCTGAGAGATTGAGGAAGAGGTTTCATCACTTACATCCCGAGATACCGGGTAGGAGGTGTCCGGAGTCCACTCCTCAAGGGGGGAGTACTGTTAGGGATAGCGGAGACAACGCCGCCACGCCGGGCAGCATGGCGACGGTCTCCGCTTCCCAGCCGGCAGGCTCCGCCGATCACGCGGAGATGCCGGCGCAGGCTGACGAGGACGCCGCCGCCGCGTCTGGTGACATGGCGGTGGGTCCTGCATTGCGACAGGCGGACTTTAGTCCGCGTGCGGACGCGGATCCTGGGCCTGGCCTCTCCAACGTCTAGAGGCAAAGGGTCTCTCGCGCGCGCGCAAGGAGGCAGGATTTTTACCTCCTACGTAGGAGGGTCAGCTGACTCTCCAGTCAGCTGACCTCCAGAGGTCTCCTGATTGGCTGGGGCTGTGGGGCGGTGCTGAGTAGTCCTCCACCTACATGAGGACTTGCTGGGCAGTAGCAAGTTGTCTGCTGTCGTGAATACACTCTGTGTGAACACTCAGACCTTAGTTCAGTTCCCTGGTGTTGATGCTAAGAATTTCACACCTTAGTTAGGATTGTATTTGATATTTACCTGTGTCTTGACTCTGGCTATCCCTGACTACTCTCTCTTTTAACGAATGTGTACCTTGCCTATCTGATTCCTGTTGCCAACTTTTGCCTGATTACCGATTACTCTTCTGCCTACTGCTCCTGTACTGCTGCCGCCTTCTCTGTTGCCGAACCCTTGCTAGTCTGACCTTTCTCCCTTCAGTGGAACGTCTCTCACTGGAGGGTTTTCTCTGAGGCTTGCCTCTCCGAGACGCCTGCCCCAAGCAGACGATTGCTGCTCGGGGCCGAGATCCCTCTCTCGGACTGGTTAGAGGATCTCACACACAGAGTTCCCATTCAGAGGTAACCACACCTCTGAGGAATTGCCGTGTGGTGGATATTTCCACGGTATTGTAACGTTACTGTTTATATTTGTTATCCTTTTCCTAGTGTTCAGAGGTTAGTGATATATCTGTATTATTGATGATTCTGCAGATCATCCATAATCAGGTATATATCTGCATTGCTGGTGATACTGCAGATCATCAACAATCAGATTCTCTCTGTGTGTTGACACCGAACGTTACACGAACGTTACAACTATCAGCAGTGCTGTGGGCGCACACGCCACAAACACAAAGGCAACAGGAGCGCGGCCAGTGTGGTATCCAAGAGCCAACTGCACATGGCCAGAGCCTACTCCAGGACTTGTGGAAAAATGAAGCCTTGCGAGGCAAACGAAGGAAAGATTCCCCATGTGGATACCAATGTATATATTCTTTTGACCACAGTTTGTTTTGGGTTTCTTTGTACTGGGATATGCTTTAAGCTGCTGCTCAGGCTTAAATCTGTTGTATAAAGTGTTGTATTGCATGGCCAAAATAAAAGCTCTGAAGGCAGATAAAGAAGAATAGAAAAAATACAAACTGGAAGTGATTTATTTGCTTGCTTACTTTTGCATGACCCTTCTAGCCTGGCCAGGGATGTATTTAAAAGAATTTGCTATTAGGTGATAATAGCTTATTCACTAACTCTGGGTCATAATAGATCACAGATAGGGGTTGTGAAAGGCTAGTAGCTTGGTGGATATTACATACAGTAAATGCCTTGGTAGTGAGCAAGCTTTTAACCACTTGGGGACCGGCCACTTAACCCCCTTCGGGACCAGAGCCATTTGCCTGGCTCAGTTACCTCTAGTTTAGATAGCCAGGGATAGGTATTCCCTTTATAGATAGTCAGGCATGGTTCTTCCCCAGGTTAGGTAGGTGTCCCCAGTGCAGGCAGCCTCCATTTCTCACCTCTTTAGGTCCTGCGATGAGCAGCTCTCCCCACCTTCTCTCTCCCCAACCTGCAGCCTCGCACTGCAACATCATCAACCCGGGACCCAGAATTATGTGACAGAATGAGGATGTATACCAGGCAGAGTGGAGAGGGAGTGAAGAGCAACGGAGGAGTGTCAGGAAGTTGAGTGGATCCTCTTCTTCCTTCAGCCTCTGCCACTGCACTTCAGTGATCACTACAATTGGCGGCAATCATATTGATCACGTGATCAGGAGCCAATCGCCATATGTTGATATGTCATGACAGCTGATTCTCCCCCCCAGGTGCGTGCGATCGTGTCAGGAGCAGGGGGACTTCAAGGACGTTAGAGTAACGTCCTATCAGCCACAGGCTGCTGCACAGAGGACGTAACTCTAATGTCCCTGGTCCCAAAGAGGTTCTAAATGTATTTTGTATGCACACTATTCCTTGATAGTTGTTAGTGACCCTTTCTTCAGACCACTATTATTCGGGTGAGGATTGAGTACTCTCACCATGCTGCACTAAGCACAGACTCATGAATGCATTTCAAAAATTCCCCCATTATTATAGCTACTGTGACTTGTTCTTTTAAAATTCAGAGCATATGTGAAGGCTTAAAAGAGAAGGATTTCTGAGTAACATTGTGATAAATACTATAATTTTAAACTGTAGCTCGTAAAAAAAGGGAACGTGAGTATGAGAAGTGTCACCAGATGTCTGAGACAAACTAATAAAGTTGCCAAAGACTTTTTCTTTGAGTTGTGACAGCTCTGACATTTGTATAAATCTTACCGTGACACAGTTCATAACTTTTCTAGTATGCTGCAGTTCATAACTTTGTGTAATATCTATAAAGTTGGCTGTTTGAAGTAAAATGTCTTTCCCCCACAATTACAGTACAAAAATAAATACCTTTCTTCATGATAGGGTTCTGAAACTTCTACAAATGTTTATATTGGATTGGATGTTCATACAAGCAGATTTTTTGTTGAAGTAGCCTCCAGTCCAGAAAGAGTGTGTTGACTTCTAGAGCAGAGAGTGTTGCTTCTGAGATTTGGGCAAAAAGTCTTGGGGTGACAATATTGTCTTGAGTTGAAGATTCCAGCTCCCCCCATTGCAACACGCCCTGAACTTGTGCCTAACTCTGACCACATACCCATTCTAGTACATAAACTCTTGGTTACTATTGTCTATTATTCAATTAAAGTAAAACTGAAGCCAACCTGGAAAAAAATATAGATATGCACCTATGTAGAGGGAAGGGTCTGGATCCCATAGAGCCTTTCCAGTCCTCTGTCCATGTCCTCGGTCCACTGTCCTCCCCTAAAAAAGCTATTCAATGTATTGTTTCATACCATTCTGTGTGTATAGTCCTGAGCATCATTGCTTGTTTTTAAAGACACAGTTATTGACCTGAGGAAGCGACTCTAGCCGTGAAACACACTGTAGAAAGTGCATAATAACATTTTGAACTTTTTATTCAGACTTCTACATTCTTTGTGATCGAAGCATCAGAAAGGTAGGAGAGTATTCACTACTTTTATTATGTTTCTCCCCACACTTCTATGAGCAGATATACTACTTTTTACACATCAGGCGCCTCCAGCTACCTCTAGTTTACCCTCACCACCCCTTACTAGGGGATGGGCTCTAGGAGTAATCCCAGAGCAAACTTTATTTTTTTGGAGCTTTGACCACTATCTCATTTTTATACAAGGACGAGTGGGGACAGTACTTTCTCATATGTCCTAACGAGTGGTTGCCTCGTACAGCAACCCAACCTCGTGAGTATATCTAGCTTTCTTTACATCCTTATCCTTGTGTCCCTGTTTTTTTCCCCCCACAAGTTCAAACTCAATTATCATTGTAATTTAGAATACATCTATTTGTTTTTATATTTTAAGAATGATAAACTTTGTAGCCATGTGAATAATCTATAAAGTTAGATATCCGAAGGAACATGACTTCTCCATAACTTTAATGGAAGCAAAGTATGTTTTTTTATGTTTTTTTCCCTAATGTTGCATTTACAGTATACAGAAAATTAATTTGAAAATGGATTAATTCGAAGGCTTTAAGATAGTTTTCAAAAAATTAATCCAAAGTAGTGACTTTAAAACTGTGGTGGTGAATTCCATCTGCCCTCATCCTGACACTGAAGGAGGCAGATTAATGATGTAGCACCCATTAACCTATATCAAGCCACAGGAAGAATCATATTTTACAATACAGATGATAAATAAGATGCAATTAATTCCTCCTAACACTCAAATTTCATGTACATTGCATGCAGCTTGAAATTGGACCAATAAGAATTACTTTCTGTCACTTTTTATTGGTCCAAGCTCAAGCTACATAACATTTACATAAAATTTGAATGCCAAGAGAAATGATTTGCATCTCATTGATCTCATTGATCATCTTAATTCCACTGCATGAAATTATAAGACCGATGGGAAGATGCCTACAGTGGTCATATGACCATCACAGATTAGTATCTAAGGTTTTTCCATGTACTCGATTTCAAATTAAGCATAAAATAAAAATTGTAAGGACTGTGACACATTAAGACTTTTTTTTTCCTGTTTTCTTTTTAATTTTAAATCCTTACTTTTGATTGGCTATGGAAATTTCTATTAAAATAGTGATTTCAGGGGCTTATTTTATAGGATTGAGATCTCTTTAATTTTTTTTATTTCTGTCATTCCCTCCTTTTGCTTGTCCGTGATTTATTTTGGCACATCAATGAGAGTTTTCATTACAATATGTCATGCCCCAATTCACTCTTGTATTTCCTTTTCATTCTTCTTCTCTTTTCCCACTTCAGCAAGTTAACTTTTTGCCTCCCAAATTAATTCAAGCGTTTAGTGCTCGTGGTTTGCCTTTTCTTTCTGAGATTTCATTTCCTCTCTTCTCGTACATGATCAGAAAATGCTCAGGGAGCAGAAAGCACATTGATTTCTGCTTGTTCTGTCCACAGACAGGCCCTGACAAGGTTGTTAGAACAGTTGGAGAGGTCTCTACAATCACTTAATTACCAAAGCTGTCAGTCAGCAGGGACACGGCAAGCTCCAGCCATGGCTGCAAGGAGCATTCCACTACTGGGCTTCGTCTTGATTGATCTGTGCTGATGGCATTGCAAAATAATTATGGTGAATTTTCTGATGTGTGATTTTATACCAAGTTCATGCTTCAGAAAGGTAATCGTAAGGATGAGAAGGGTCAATGCCATTTCTTATTACCTGAAGTCCTGGCGAAAGGGTAACATCTAGAGGAGGCTGCAAGGAAAGGGGATGGAGGAAGGAGAAGAGAGACAGGGAGAGAGAGATTAAGGATTGCTGAAGGGTACTGCAAGCAATTCGTCAACTGTGCAAGTGATTTCCTTCCGAGCCAACAAATGGCAGATTGATTTTGTCCAACGCGGCTTTAGCCACATTTACAATGATCCAGTGGTTATTATTGCGATTGGTTTGGGAAGTGACAGGCAGTTGTAGGCTAAAGGAGGGGAGATCCTGTTTACAGCAGACGCGATTTTAACTGCTGTCAGATGCACTTAAGGAGACGGCGAGGGGAGCAGCCCTGTTAGATAAATGGCAATTGAATAAATATGTTTTCCTTTCATTTCTGACTGACTTCACTTTTTATCCTGTTCTTGCAATCAGAACAGACTAAATACATTGTGCTAATTTGCGCTGTGTGTGCAAACAGACTTAAACTACACAAAAATTCACTGTAGTAGTGTAAATATTATTTGGTAGAAAAAGAGATAGATAGATAGATAGATAGATAGATAGATAGATTAGATAATAATATTTTTTTTATAAGATATTTATACAGCACTGACACATTTTTTCTAAGCAAAATATTGAATATCTAACATCAAGTTAGTTAGGCCTTATGCTATTCTCAGAGAAATGTTCACTTTATCTCTTATGTCTTCAAACAGCCAATCAGACTCCTACAAAAGTCTGTTTTTGTTTTTTGTTTTTTTCTTTTGTTTTTTTATTCTCTTGGATCTCATTGGGTACTTTAATGAAAACAGTCAATTTAAAAAATGTCACTCTTTATAGCCTCTACATCAGGGGTCCTCAAACTAAGGCCCACGGGCCGAATGTGGCCCCCTGAGGCTTTTTTACTGGCCCTCCACACACAAAATGTATTATAGATGCGGCCAGCTACATCTTTAAATATTGGTGGTCCGCATATACTGTAAAATGAAGCCAGAAAGCAGTAATTCACTGGTTTCCAATCAAATTCCACATCAGATGACACTGCTGTCCAATTGGACTGAAGGTTGTCATCTTAGTATGCATCACTGTCTGGCCCGCAAAGACTTCTATGTACACTCCGGCCCCCCAGCAGTCTGAAGTATGTTGACCCGGCCCTCGACCCAAAAGGTTTGGGGACCCTTCCTCTAGATAGATAGATAGATAGATAGATAGATAGATAGATAGATAGATAGATAGATAGATAGTAAGATATGGTAGTGGTGGTGATGATGATGATGAGTATAATTAGTAACAGTATTTTATTATTATGTATCACTTTTTCTATAGTGCATTAGAGAGAACGGTGAATACTTCACATAATGGTAGACAGGTAGAAATATGTGAATATCTGTCAATAATAACAACTAACATTGATAGCACCGCCCCACGCAAAAAAAATCATATTCACCACTATCTTGCCTTAACTTACTGTAGATATATGACCCCATTGTTATGCTATTGCTAACATAAAATAATCATTTTTTAACTTAGTGAAGTCCCCTGTAAGTTGTAATGCCCCTTTCCCGCACTCTCCCAAGGAGTCCCCATATGCTATACAGAAATCTCCAATAGTCTTTGTCCCACAGATGCCTTATCAAATCAGAGCCTCTGAGCTACTCATCTGGAACAAGTATGTAAATCAGCTGGCCTGACTTTTCAGATCTCCATACTAGGAAAAGGGATTTAGAGAATAATCTAACCAGAGGATCAGCGTTAAAAGCAGGTGAATATCTCATTAGAGTCAGCTTTCATATGCTTAGGATGTCAAATGTACTTTAACATTTGTTTTGTGGGGTGTTGCTCATATCAATTTAAATGACATGTGTTTTGGCCACAAGTACAGTATATCTTTGCGGAATGCATACTGTGTTGTTTTTATGGAAATAAAAATCCTAGAGATGTTGGCAAATAGAAAAGGCCAAGGCCTGGATTTTTAAGGTTAAAAGGGATGCTTTATAGGTTCAGGGAATGCCCCACTGCTCCTACTACTTTTTCTTTCATGGTATATCAAAAACCTTAAAAGGGAACTTTTTTTGTGTTTTTACATTCTAGCAAAATGCATTGTATATTAATGCAAATACATTTGTCAATATAGTGTTTAAACCATACATTATACCTTCTAAGATCATCAAGCCTAATATGCATTGCTGTTCTGCCCTATTGCCCCAATACCCATTTTACATAATCCTTGCAACATCCATTTTAATGCAGTATCACGCTATCTGGAAATAACATTTTGAAATGCATTAAAAGGGAATTAAAAGATGAAAAACTTGGGAAGGAAGTACAATACTGCCCCTGGTTAGCTCTCTATTTAGCTCTGTTGTAAGGCCGCACCTGGAATATGGAATTTAGTTCTAGGCACCACATTTCAGGAGGGACACTGCAGTAGAGCAGGTGCAGAAACAAGCAACCAAATTGATCCGAGGGTTGGAAGGTCTCACTTACCAGAAAAGGTTAGATAATCTGGGATTATTTAATCTGGAGAAAAATGCCTTATGCTGGGAATACACTGTTCATTTTTGAGGTAATTAGATGGTTAGATAGATAATTTCCGACATGTCTGATCTCCCGTTCGAGCGTTTTGCCGTTCGATTCCTGAACAGAAAAAGATAAGAAAAATGAGCGGAAGATAAGGGAATCCAGTGGAGAATCGAGCTGCAAAATCGGTTGAGCGGAGAATCGAGCGGTAAAAGAACCGTGTATGGCCACCATTAGAGGAGATCTAATTAACACATATAAATACATCAGAGGGCAATATAAAAGCTTGTCAGATGAGCTTATTGTCTCTAGGTATTTGCAAAGGACTAGGGGACATGATCTGCACATGGAAGAAAAAAGTTTTTGCCATTTATTTAGGAAAGGGTTCTTTACAGTAAGAGTGGTTAAAATGTGGAATATACAGTATAGTCTTAATTGGAAAAGGTTTGACTGTACAACCCAGCAAGTTCTGTGGCTAATATGTCAAAATTGATCAGTGACCTATGGGTGTTTTTGAGTCATTTTCAAGAAACATGCAAGGAAGGTTTCAAGGTTAGGTTTACTATTTAGAGAGTAACCAGTGAGATACTTTGACACAATTGGACCCAATTATGTCACAAATACTCCGTCTCATTGTCTAGTGACAGACCTTATAAAGTTAGTCCTTAGTCTAGGAGAGTTATCTGTGTGCCATATACATAGTGAACCCAGAGTTAGAAAGTTCGGAGTATGGAGTAAAATCCCTATAAAGAGAGGGCTATGAAGGTCCAAGGCACGACAATTTCCATCTAGCAACAAGACTGTCACCATTCTGGTCTAGTATTCATTTCCATCTTTTGGCAATCATTTTTTTGTAAGCATAAATATTTTGACATTGATTCATACAATCGTACTATGCATTTTTGTTTTACTCTCATATTTTGTTGCTGTAATATTTTTGTGAAGTCTAATAAAGTAGGGACACTCATTGAGATTCCGTGGAAATTGGCATTTCCAATTGGAACTTGGAAAATGGAAATCAGAAATTGGATTTCTGCAGAAATACTGCATTATCACAACTCAGAAATTTAGCCCAATCACAGGACTCAGAAGTATTGGACCAATCAGAGAATGCAGAGTCAACTGGGAAGTATTTGGCAAATCAGAGAATGCAAAAAAAGACTCCTTGGAAATCAGAAATCAGAAATCGTAAATTGGGTAATCAGTATTGGTGGAAATCGGAATTTTGGCAAAATTGGAAATCGGTGTTGTTGACCATCCCTATAATAAACAAATCTTTGTTCATTGTACCAGCTGAAGTTCTGCTGTGTTTAAGTCTACTATTGGTTCAAGTGTCTTCTAACGACAGCTACACCCTCACCAATATTCTCTCTTGATTACATATTCCAAGCCTTGTAAGGGTTTTTGCCTTCCTCTGGATCAACTGGGATATGTATGGATGCAGGCTAATGTTGTATCAAATTTTCTAGTTGAACTTGATAGATGTCTTTTTTCAACCCAACTATGTAACTATGTAAAATTTGATATAATGTTTCCAAAATCCTTGTAATGTATACATCTGAATGAAGAAGATGTTTTTTCTTGTCTACATTTTCCTATCTGCTTAGGATTAATGCATTGTGTATGATTATTGCTCTTGAAATAGTTTTATTTTATTGTATGTTGTGTTTACAACAAGAAATGTACACTTCATTTTTTTTCCTTTTTTGTGCCATGTGTCCTCTTGGAAAACTGGTGAAGCCTATGAATCCTTTAATCCTTATTGTGGAGAGGAAGACTAAAGCAGTGCTGAGGTTAAATAATATTTCAAGATACTTGTAAGTAGAGATGGCTCAAACCTCCGATTTTCGGTTCGCGAACCTCGAACGTGAGCTTCCGCAAAAGTTTGGTTTGCGCAAACTTTCGTGAACCGCAATAGACTTCAATGGGGATGTGAACTTTGAAAACTAGAAACATTTATGCTGGCTACAAAAGTGATGGAAAAGATGTTTCAAGAGGTCTAACACCTGGAGGGGGGCATGGTGGAGTGGGATACACACCAAAAGTCCCAGGGAAAAAATCTGGATTTGACGCAAAGCAGCGTTTTAAGGGCAGAAACCAGATTGCATGCTAAATTGGAGGCCTAAAGTGCTTTAAAACATCTTGCATGTGTATACATCAGGGAGTGCAATTAGAGTACTGGTTCACACTGATACAGAAAACTTACTGTGTAACGCACCACAAACAGCTGTTTGTGTAGTGATGGCCGTGCTGGACTGCTGCGCACCATGACGAGAGTGCAGGCCGTGGCGGTTTTCAAGCCCATATGGTCGCCGGGCTGTGATAGCTCAATGATAGAAAAACAGTGACTGTCCAGCTGATCGATCTTGGTCTGTCCACAATGAAGCAGCGACCTTATTATCTTGGGTGTGCCCCCCCCCCCCGAGACACTCATATAGCCATCGGTCAGTGCTTCATTGTGATACGCAAGCCCCTTCACCGCGGCAAGGTAACAATCACGAAGGGGAATTGACACATGTACATGCCTTTTGTTTTGTTGTTGCAGCCGCAGTGCAGCCAGAAAAATTAGGCAGGCATGTACAAAAAAATTATTATAGCGGCCGCTGCTAGCAGCGGCCTTAAAAATTCAGCAATCCGCCAGGAGTCCTGGACCCTGTTGGTGGTGGCAGAGTAGGCAGTCAAGAGGCCTGCAGGCAGAGATGCTGTGTTGGAAGTGACTTAGTCATGGGGCAGGCAGTCACACGGCGTGCAGGCAGAGATGCTGTGTGCAGGGACTGACTTAGTCTTCGGGCGGGCAGTAGCCCTCCGGGATCCATGCCTCATTCATTTTTGATAAAGGTTAGGTACTAAACACTTTTTGTTACTTAACCCTCTGGGCGATACAATTATATCGCCCAGGAGGTGGCGCAGCACTATTTTTTAAATTTTTTTATTTTTTAAATCATGTAGCGAGCCCAGGGCTCGCTACATGATAGCCGCAGCGCAGCGGCATCCCCCCACCCACTCCGATCGCCTTCGGCGATCAGAGTAAGCAGGAAATCCCGTTCAGAACGGGATTTCCTGCTGGGCTTCCCCGGTCGCCATGGCGACGGGGCGGGATGACGTCACCGACGTCATGGACGTCGTGACGTCAGAGGGAGTCCCGATCCACCCCTCAGCGCTGCCTGGCACTGATTGGCCAGGCTGCGCAAGGGGTCGGTAGGGGGGGGGGCTGCACGGCACGGCGAGCGGCGGCGGATCGGCGGCGAGCGGCGGCGATCGGAAGTTACACGCAGCTAGCAAAGTGCTAGCTGCGTGTAACAAAAAAAAAATTATGCAAATCGGCCCACCAGGGCCTGAGAAATCCTCCTGCGCGTTATACCCCGAGCTCAGCTCGGGATTATCGCTCAGGAGGTTAAGCAATGCTGAAGGTCCTTTCTGACAGGACGCTTGAGGCAGGGCAAGACAGAAGTTGGATGGCAAATTGGGACAGCTCTGGCCACAGGTCAAGCCTGCGCACCCAGTAGTCCAAGGGTTCATCGCTGCTCACAGTGTCTACATCCACACTTAAGGCCAGGTAGCTGGCTACCTGCCGGTCCAGGCGTTGGTGGAGGGTAGATCTGGAAGGGCTAAGGCAAGGCATTGTACTAAAGAATGTCCGCATGTCCAACATCACCATGAGATCGCTGGAGCGTCCTCTCCTTGCCTGCGTGGATATGGGAGAAGGATTACTGGCAGTGGTACCTTTATTGCATTGTTCTGTGACATCACCCTTAAACGTATTGTAAAGCATAGTTGCCAGCTTTTTCTGCAAGTGCTGCATCCTTTCTGCCTTCATGTGATTTGGAAACATCTCTGCCACTTTGTGCCTATACCGAGGGTCTAGTAGTGTGGCCACCCAGTACAGCTCATTCCCCTTGAGTTTTTTTTATATGGGGGTCCCTCAACAGGCTGGACAACATGAAAGACACTATCTGCACAAATGTGGATGCAGACGTACTATCCATCTCCTCTTGCTCTTCCTCAGTGACGTCAGGTAAGTTCTCCTCCTCCTCCCAGCCACAAACAATACCACAGGAACGCTGAGCAGCACAAGCCCCCTGCGATGCCTGCTGCAGTTTTTTTTCTGCTGCCGCCTCCTCCTCCAAAAAAAAAAACCCTTCCTCATCATCCGAGTCTGACTCCTCTTCCCCACACGACTCTTCCTCCTCCTTCTCCTCCCCCCTCTGTGCTACCGCAGGTGTTGAGGAAACATGTTGTTTTGATGAGAATTGATCCCACACATCTTCCTCCTGTTCCTGTTCCTGTTCACGCTCCTCCACAGCTTGATCCACCACTCTACGCATGGCACGCTCCAGGAAGAAAGCGTACAGGATCAAGTCACTGATGGCACCTTCACTGTGTGTTGGTCACCTACTCAGTGCCATGTAAGACCGCCTAAAATGCCCACACAACTTCCTGGCCCGCTTCAGGATGTCCTGTAAGCCTGGGTACTTCGACACAAATCTCTGAATTATAAGATTCAGCACATGTGCCATGCAGGGTACATGTGTCAGCTTTCCCAAATTCAAAGCGGAAATGAGATTGCTGCCGTTGTCACACACTCTCTGAGAAGATCTGTGCTTCAAGCATACACACAGTTCAGAACAGCTCACTAGAATATTTTAATATATAATAAAAAGAAGCTGGAATAAAATGCAAAGGGAGCTTTCAGGGCAAGATAAACTGCACTTTGGAAACTTGTAATTTGTAGACAGACCATATTACTTGTTCACAAAAGCAAATATTATAACTGTATGAGTAACAAAAAATATGAAAACACATTTTTATTGAATGTTATGTCAGAGTTTCAGACCACTTTAAAGAATGATGGCTATATCTAAGGCCCGGAGTGGATGCCCTTTCATCGTTCACATTGACCGCTGCGTTTGTGTCGGCACCACCCCACCGGTACTTTTGCCCCTTCTCCCACTGTCCACACTGTCATCCCTGCTCACAATGGAGCTTCCTGTTGGTTTGTAAAAAAAAAATCAATGTGAATCCTACCTAGCAACAGGGAGGATTATCATTGGTCCACATGAACCAATGAGAATTGTCCGCTTGCAGGAAGAATCCCATTGTTTTTTTGCACACCAATGAGATGTCCCATGCTTACGATGGGTTTGGATCCCCTGCAGTGGACTGAACGGTGGTGGTGGAACCAAAAATCCAATGCACAGGTGAGAAATCTAAATCCAGTGACCATCCATGACTAGCTCATACTGGGAAAACACACCATTCCCATAGGCTTCCATTGCTTCCAATTTGTGACGTGTGTGGTATGCTCGCAGTCCCGCTGAAGAAAAATGCAGTAGGTCAGAACTTTGCATTTGCAGTCCAGTCCATGCACATTGCATTTTGCATTCCGATTGGCTGTGTGAACGCATCCTATTAATAACATAAGATGCATTCACTGAACTATTTTGTGTTTTCCTATGTTCCGGGAAATGCATCGCTTTCCTTGTAGTGTGAAAAAGGCCTTACTGCTACATGCACTGAAAATACTTTAAATTCAATAGTTCGAATCAGTTGCTTGAATATGCAACTCTAGTTTGATTATTTGATCTAACTCTTTCTGGACAATGAAAGGGGGAAAAAAGAAAACATGGCACTAGAAAGACTTTGCACTAAAAAAAAGGCTATAAACAATATATGAAGCATTCCGTCTATTCTCCCTGCCAAAGTATTTGCAAGATTGTCTGCAAGGGAAACATTCAGAATATAAAAATAACTGGCAGCCAGCAGTTCTGATCTATCTCACTAACCTTGTTTCTTTTACCTAAAGCAAAGGGAATACCATTCATAATTTAAAGCATCCAATTATGCAGTCAGTTAAGTTTTAAGATATGAAGCATATGTTCCACTGTAAGACTGTATTTCAAAGTTTAAAAAAAATCCTGTACTGGAGTGAAAGTTTGGGGTTGTTATCTAGACAGCAGATTCTTTTTTCACAGCTATAATGTATTCATTTGTGACAGTGAGAGTCTACCTGTTATAGAGGTAGAACCTTGTAGGTTTGCTCATGACTATGGGCAGGATATACGTGTATATATATATATATATATATATATATATATATATATATATATATATATGTATATATATATATATATATATATATATATATATATATATATATATATATATACATATATATACATATAATCAAGGCTCCGGTTAAAAAAGGCACCAGATATAAACAATATTAAAGTTATTGTTTAGTAAAATGGGTGCCAGGATACGACGTAAAATTTTGTTCATTGATGCAAAGAGAAAAAAAAAAGCAATTCCAGGAGCAGCTCATCCAGTGTAAAAAATGTTTCAACTTTTAATTATCTTCATTTAAAAAAAAACATATCAATGACATAAAAGATTGCATGTGAAAGAGACAATGGTACTTATCAGATCACTGCAGCAGCATGGAGGTGCGGAGGTATAGTCGACGGCCGTTTCGCCCCCAAATCAGGGCTTTCTCGATACTGATATTCGACTATTCCCCACTGTAACCTCTATTTTTATGTTTACTAAAATGAGAACCAATAAAAGTGATAAAATAGTATTTAATTTACTGATATTGTACTACTTCTTTCACTGTAGTAAAATATCTTTAATACTTACCAATATTTTGCTATTACCTAACCTCTCCCTGCTCTAACACAGAACCCTCCCCTGGCGGTGCCTAACCCTAAGATCCCCTGGTGGTGCCTAACCCTATGACCTCCTTGGTGATGCCTAACTCTAAGACTCCCCTGGTGGCGCCTAACCCTAAGACTGCTCTGGAGGGAACCTAACCTTAATCCCCCATTTTGTTTGTGTAATATAAATTAGTATATGATTGTTTATGGTTTTATTTAACATGGAATAAAAACATTATAATTTGAGGATTCAAAATGTAAAAATATATTTTTTTATACATAAGTTGATTTGTTGAAAAATTTTATACATAATTTGATTTGTTGAAAAATTATAATTTGTAACATAGGTCAGTAAATTGGAAGCTGCACTTTGTGGTGCAAAAAGTTGAAATGTAAATGATTTGTTTCTGAGAAAGCATAGGGAACAGTTTAAGAAACAATTATAAAGTTTAAGAAAATATTATTTGTTAAATAATGGGTTGTTGTAATCAATGAAAAGATTTGCATTGATGTGACAGTATACAGGATAATATATATAGATAAATAGATAGATAGATAGATAGATAGATAGATAGATAGATAGATAGATAGATAGATAGATAGATAGATACAGGGGAAAACACAGGATTTTTAAGGGGGGATTCCTGAAAGGTCCAGAAGCACTTATGTCCCCATGTGCTTCCGAAGACAGGTGGCTCCTTACTGCCCATTCACAAAAGTGCGCTGGCGTATTACGGAGCTGCCTATCTTTGGAAGTACTGAAGGACAAGGAGTGTTTCTGAGGGCTTCTGGTAGCAGCAAATTTGAACAGGGACAGCGCTGGAACAACTCCCCGAGAGAGGAACAGGAGATAGACTTAGTTTGGACAATTCAGTGGAATATGCCACATAGTGTCACATAGTGCAAGCGTTAGCCATATGATGTAGGGATATATGCATCTGCGGAAGATGGCGGCGCTACATAAATACTAAATAATAATAATTTGCCAGGATTGCACTTTTATTTATCTTTCCTGTGTGACAAGAAGACACAGCCAGCTGGCACTAGGGGAAGAGGGAAACAAAGGTGAATGAGGGAGGGCTGGTGCACACCAAGAGTGCTTCTGAGCATTTTTCAAATCAACAGTGATTTGAAAAGCACTTGGCAAATGTTACCCTATGACGGTGTTCTCACAGCAGAGTTGTGATTTTTTTCAAACTCACAAACACACTGCATGCCCTGAAAATTGCTTCACAAATTGCTAGTGATTGCTATTGTGATTTTGGCGTGCACTAGCCCAGAGAGGGGAGGAGTGGAGAGAAATTGAGAATAGCCTGAGATGGAGCAGAGAGCTTATCTGTATTGCAGTCCCACATCACACAGAGGCTACTTGCCTGTAATAGGACTCCTGTCGCTGTCAATCTCTCACACAAGTCAGAAAGCAGCCCTCCTGGAGTCTAGGGACTGTCAAAAACTTTTCAACTTGTTTAACACCTTATCCACACATGCAGTCATTATAACATAGGGTAGAGACCAGACAGATATTTTCCCATGGACCTTCCAGGCAAGCTCTGCATCATGCTGTGTATGTTTACCAGCTTGCCTGTCCTCTAATTGCACTTTTATCAGCTAGCCTTGTGTTTCACATTGCCTTACAACAACAAACCTCAATACACCGGGCACCTGACCGGCCCTAAATCACTGAATGAAAGGCGGCCTGGGGGTAGATTGCCCCCTTTCCCCCTGGCACATCCAGCCAGCACTTGGGGAAAGGGGAAAACAAGGGTGAATGAGGGAGAGAGGAGGAGTGGAGAGACTGAGATAGAGCAGAGAGTGTACCTGTATTGCAGTCCCACATCACACAGAGGCTACTTGCCTGTAATGTGTCTCCTGTCCCTGCCAGCCTCTCACACAAGCTGCAGGCTTACGTAGCTGTCCACATGCAGTCCTTACAATAGTGAAAGAGCTGAGTTTTTCCCACAGACCCTGCAGGAAGCAAGCCTCTGTATAGTTACCAGCTTGCCCGCTTCAACGATTTCAGGGAATTTTTTTAAAGGTACAGGAATCTCAAGGGGGTATTCCAGATAAATGCGCCGGTGAGATAGATAGATAGACAGATAGATATGCACTGGAAAAACTCGTCTTCCCCAGTAAAGAAGAAATTCAAATGACAGCCCTCCACACATTAATCTTATTTTGCTACATAGAAGAACCAATTCAATTACCTCGCCTTAGCTGAAGGCAAATACTCCATTCTCCTCCTCCTTTACTTTTCAGAAGCTTTTGACAAAGTGGACCATCCCTTACTCCTCCAGTCCAGTAGTGTAGCTTAGGAGCTGTGGGCCCCGATGCAAGTTTTACATGGGGCCCCTCAAGCACTCTGTACATAACAAATGATATGGCGTGCCAAAACCTGCCAATGGCAACTACAGTGTCAGCGGTGCAATAAGGGGATGGGGAACAGTTTGTTAATGATTACCACTATTCGAAGTATCTATAGAACTGATTATTATGAGCACAGGACCAATAGAGAGCTAATTCTGAAGGTAAGGGAGGGCCCTACAGGGCCCCTCTGGCCCAGGGGCCCCGATGCGGTCGCTACCTCTGCACCCCCTATTGCTACGCCCCTGCTCCAGTCCCTCCAGTCTATGGGCATTCATGAACTCGCCCTGGCCTAGCTCTCATTAGAGATGTCGCGAACCTCTGATTTTCGGTTCACGAACCCCGTTCGCGAACCTTTGCGGAAGGTTCGGTTTGCGTAAAAGTTTGCGAACCGCAATAGACTTCAATGGGGAGGCAAACTTTGAAAAATAGGAAAAATTATGCTGGCCACAAAAGTGATGGAAAAGATGTTTCAAGGGGTCTAACACCTGGAGGGGGGCATGGCGGAGTGGGTTACATGCCCAAAGTCCTGGGGAGAAATCTGGATTTGACGCAAAGCAGCATTTTAAGGGCAGAAATCACATTGAATGCTGAATTGCAGGCCTAACGTGCTTTCAAACATCTTGCATGGGTATACATCAATCAGGGAGTGTAATTAGAGTTCTGCTTCACACTGACACACCAAACTCACTGTGTAACACACCGCAAACAGCAAACAGCTGTTTGCGTAGTGACGACCGTGCTGGACTGCAACAGGTAGTAAGATGCAGTGAGCTGGGTTCACTGAACAGTAAAGGTACTTAAGATGCAGTGAGGTGGGTTCTCACTCAACACAACAGGTAGTAAGATGCAGTGAGCTGGGTTCACTGAACAGTAAAGGTACTTAAGATGCAGTGAGGTGGGTTCTCACTCAACACAACAGGTAGTTAGATGCAGTGAGCTGGGTTCACTGAACAGTAAAGGTACTTAAGATGCAGTGAGGTGGGTTCTCACTCAACACAACAGGTAGTTAGATGCAGTGAGCAGTGGTGCTCAACAGAGCTCGAATATTCGAGTAGCTCGAATATTCGAGCTCTTTTTCAGCTATTCGAGCTCAGTATTCGAGCTCCGAATAGCTGGAGATATTTGAATGGGCTATTCGAGTAAACTCGAATAGCACATTCACTATTCGCGCTATTCGAGCTAACAACGCTATTCGAGCTCGAATACCGAGCTCGAATAGCGTCATAGCCCAGATTGATGTTCTCAGAGCCAATCAGAGGGCTCCCAGGCCCTCTGACGGCAGCCAATCACAGAGGGGGACCCTGGCCAGCCCCTACCCTATAAATAGCGGGCGCCATGTTAGGTTTTTCCGTCCTTGCCTGACTTTGTACAGAGAGAGATCTGCTCCTTTGTGCTTTGGCTTAGCAAGAGCTTTATTGTGGTCATTCACCTAGCGTTTTTGCTCACATACACCTCCTATATACACCTATATTGTTGTTAGTTAGATAGACATTGTATTTTAGTTAGTAGCTTGTGTGTTACTAGAGAGCCAGCTGCTGCAGACAAGCTTACACAACTTTAGGCCTCAGGGCCTGCCTGTGTGGGCAGCTCAGCTGTTCTCTCCTGTCCTCTGTTAGTTTATTTCTCATCTATACCATTATTTCTGCTGTCCTTTACTAGTACTGAGTGATTGTATTTTGTATTGCAGTTATGTAACTGTACTAGGACACTCACTGTCACTGTTTGTTCATAGCTCCTGCGTGTGACCGTGTGTGTGTGCCTACACTGTCTGTAGTGTACACACACTCTATTTCCTTCTGATTACTGATTATTGTAATTTCTAGTTGTACTTACTGTTACTACTTACTGTACTAGGGAGGGACACTCAGTCACTGTTCATAGGCTAGCTCCTGCGTGTGTGTGCGCGTGCACTGTCTGTAGTGTACACACACTCTATTTCCTTGTGATTACTACTGAATCTGATTATTGTAATTTCTAGTTGTACTTCCTGACTGTTACTACTTACTTACTGTACTAGGGTAGGGACACTCACTCAGTCACTGTTCATAGGCTAGCTCCTGCGCGTGTGTGCGCGTGCGTGCACTCACTGTCTGTAGTGTACACACACTCTATTTCCTTGTGATTACTACTGAATCTGATTATTGTAATTTCTAGTTGTACTTCCTGACTGTTACTACTTACTTACTGTACTAGGGTAGGGACACTCACTCAGTCACTGTTCATAGGCTAGCTCCTGCGCGTGTGTGCGCGTGCGTGCACTCACTGTCTGTAGTGTACACACACTCTATTTCCTTGTGATTACTACTGATTATTGTAATTTCTAGTTGTACTTCCTGACTGTTACTACTTACTTACTGTACTAGGGACACTCACTCAGTCACTGTTCATAGGCTAGCTCCTGCGCGTGTGTGCGCGTGCGTGCACTCACTGTCTGTAGTGTACACACACTCTATTTCCTTCTACTGAATCTGAGTGATTACTACTGATTATTGTATTTTCTAGTTAGTGTACTAGGGGACATACTCACTGTTCACTGTTCACACTTACTGATTACCGATTATTGTATTTTGTATTTGTACTGTACTAATCAGTTAGCGATCTAATCACTTAGTGATTAGTGTCACCTCACCCACCAACCCACTCCATTAAAGTACCCCACTTTTCACCCGCCCTTTTTAAAAACTTTTGTGTTTACGCCCAAAACATCTAAGATGTCTGGAAGTGGCAGCCAGCATGGTTTGGGCAAGGGGAAGGGCAGCAAGGGAATCAGGAGGAGAGGGAGCAGCATTGTGGCAAGCCACGGCCGCGCCACCATGCACAGTTCCACAGCAGCAGCAGCGTCAGTGGCTAACATTCCTCCTATAGCCACTGGCCGTGGACACCTTGGGCGCCGCCCAGCAGGAGCATCTGCAACTCACGCTGCAGAGACACAGCAGCAGCAGCGTGTAGCACCTGCTCCGATTTTCCTCCAGCCAGGTCGGAAACGTCCCATTGAGGAAAAGGATGCAGCCACTGTGGTGCAACTGATGACGGAGGATGAGCAGCCCGCCATCAGCTCTGCATCCGAGGCCTCCACCCTCACCACCACCACCACTACCACCCCTGTTTGCAGCAGCCGCCCAGCAGGGCCTGGGGAGGAGGCCAGTTCACCGTCAGTCGCCGACCTGTCACTCAGCAGTCTTTTGACCCCAGGCACCATCAGGGTATTGTCTGCTGTTGTTGGAGATTTTGAGGAGGAGATGCTGATGGGCACTTTGGGGGAGGAGGGATTGGACAGCAAGACTGTGGCGACAGTCAAGCAGCCCATCCATGCATCAGGAGAGGAGTTTGGGGGGTCATCATCCCAGCAGGACATGTTTCAGGAGGGGGAGGATGATGATGACACGGTGACAGACAAAGACTGGGTGCCACCAGCTCCAGGGGATGTCGTCATCAGCAGCTCTGAGGAGGAGGAGGATGCGCTTGTGGGCCTTGCAAGGAGGCGCATCATTGCAAGCATTGGCAGCAGTAGGCAGGTCCCACAGCCTGCTGGTGTCTCAGGCTCAGCAGCAGCAGCAGCATCTGCCAGTACCACCACCAGCTGCACCCAAGCCCCCGCCCCAACCACCACAGGGAGACAGGCAGCAGCGGCTCCAGGCCGTAGGGGGCTGTTTTTGTCACCAATTTGGCGATCTTTCACCATGCCCACAGTGTACAGCAAGTACGCCACTTGCAACCACTGTCAGCGGAAGTTGAGCAGAGGTGCAGACCCCTTAAAGTTCAGCACCAGCTCGCTCATCAACCACCTTGCTGCGAAACATTTCCACCAGCATGAGGAGTTCCAGAGGCTCAAGGCATCTGGTGCTGGCAGTGGCACCACACCCATCACTGCACAGCCTTCAGCAGCAGCAGCAACAGCAGCCACCCGCCCTCCTGCTCCTCCAGCAGCACCAGCAGGAGTGCGGAAACGCACTGCTCCTCCCCCCTCTGCAACTCCTGCCGCCGACACTGAGGCCTGTTCTGTCAGCCAGTCCTCAGTGGCCTCCTGGCCTGCTGTGTCTTCTGATTCCCGTGCAAGCAAAAGGCCACGCCAGAGCCTTTTGAGCGAGTCCTTCCAGGGGTGGTTAGGGCTCTGCCTCCCAGCAGCCATCGCGTGCGTCAGCTGAACGGCTTGCTGGCACGGGCCATGTGCTCCCAACTCCTGCCGTACACGCTTGTGCAGGAGGGGAGCGACATGCGTGCGTTGCTTGCTTGTGCAGCCCCAGACTGGCAGCTCCCCAGCAGACACTTCTTCGCCCGCAAGGCCATTCCTGCACTGCACCGCTTTGTGATGGCAAATGTGGAGCGAGGGCTGGAGCACGCGGTTGGTGAAAGGGTCCACGTCACCATGGACTCCTGGAGCAGCCGCTTCGGGACTGGCCGCTACCTGTCCTTCACTGTCCACTGGGTCAGCTTGGTGGAAGGGGGTGAGGATGGGAGAGCAGCAGCGGGCACAGCAGCAGCAGCAACACAGTGGGTGGTGCCACCCCGCAGGGTCAGGGGAACTGCAGCAGGTTCCTCCGATCCTCTGCCATCCTCCGGCACACCTGGCCAAACCACCCGCCTCAGCAGCAGCGTGAAGGCCCGCCACTGCCAAGCGCTGCTGCACTTGGTCAGCCTTGGGAAGACCAAACTGACGGCAACCCATGTGTTGGCCAAACTCCAGGAGCAGGAGAGGATTTGGCTGACCCCCAGAGGCCTCAGAGTCGGAGAGGTGGTGGCCGACAATGGGGCCAATCTGGTTGCCGCAATAGACAGGGGAAACCTGACCCACATCCCCTGTCTTGCCCACGTGCTGAACCTGGAGGTGCAGAAGTTCTTGCGCACCTACCAGGGGATGGGCGAACTGCTGGAAACGGCAAGGAACGTTGTGCATCACTTCCAGCGCTCGGCTGCAGCCTGTGCGAGCCTGGAAGACGTGCAAAAGGAGCTGGAGCTGCCATGCCATCGGCTGATCCTTGACGTTCCGACTCGCTGGAACTCCACCCTGGCGATGTTGGAGCGTCTGGTTGAACAGAAGCACGCTGTCAACCAGTACCTTGCCCTGGCCACTGTGTCCGCCGCTCAGAGAAGGGACAGGACCAGCAACATCCCGTCCATCGTCCCCGATGATGACTGGAGGCACATGCAGCAGGTGTGCTTAGTGCTGGCTCCCTTTCTGCAGGCCACTAACATGGTGAGCAGGGACCATGCTATGGTCTGCGAGTGGGTGCCCCTGGTTTGTCTGCTGAACAGGGCCCTCGATGCTTTGCTGGAACAGGGAGCGGCAGCCTTGGACCAGCAGGAGCGTCATGCAGCTGCACAGTCCACCTCTGAGGGGGAGGAGGAGGACTTGGTGGAGGTCCCTGACCTTGCTGCTGATGAGGGGGATCAGCACAGCGCAGCTGAGTTGGTGCGGGGGTGGAGAGAGGATGAGGCTGAGGAGGCAGAGGAGGAGGATGAGGACAGCACTGCCGTCGATGTGCCAGTACACGTGGCCCGCCTCTTCCCAATGGCAGCGCACATGCTGACGTTCCTGCGCAAGGACCCCAGGGTGATCCAGATGAAGCAGAGGGAGGACATCTGGATCAGCATGATGTTGGACCCACGCCTCAAGGGGAAGTTGAGCCAGTTCCTGCCGCCTGCAGGAGGAGACCCAGCGCAACAAATAAGGAGCTTGCAGCAGGCCCTTGTTGAGCGCTTGGAGGAAGCCTTCCCCCAGCCTTCCACCCCCACTGTCCAGCCAGCACAGAGGCAGCAGCAGGTGCCTGCATCCAGCAGCAAGTGCCCCACAGACCTGCTGTCTCTCAGCAACGAGCTCTACAGGACTGTAGAGGCTCCGGCAGCAGTGACTAGAGAGGAGGTGCATGCAGCAGCATCCTCCTCCGGTCACAGCCAGCGCCTGACCCGAATGGTGGCTGACTACATGGGGTCCTACAGCGGGCTTGACAGCGATGCCCCTGTTGATCCCATGAAGTATTGGGTCAAGCGCCTGGAGATCTGGAGCGAGCTGGCGCAGTACGCCCTGGAAGTGCTGTCCTGTCCCCCTTCCAGCGTGCTGTCCGAGCGCTGCTTCAGTGCAGCTGGTGGCGTGGTCACCGAGAAACGCTCATGTCTGTCTCACAAGTCTGTGGACAGACTGATGTTTCTCAAGATGAACCAGGCGTGGGTGGAAGGCGAGTTCCTGGCCCCTGTTGTCGGCGAGAGGGGGACATGAACTGGCTACCGGAAGAACCATCGTTAATGTGCCTTACCACCCTTTACCACCTCCTGGCTCCTGCTCACTAAGCCAGCCTGGTTCACTTTGACTATTACGTCGCCTGCAGCCACACATTTTACACCTACAGTGGGCTGCTGTGTACTGCCCTTCTGCTGTCTGTCTGTGTTTCCCACTGCCAGGGTACACAGATTTACCTTCTGCTGCCACTCTGCCACCAGCTATTACGTCAAACAATAGCTATATCTGTCTGTGTAATTTTCTGTAAAAAACAAAACAAATAAACCACCACCACTAGGTACCAGGGCTATTATGTCACGCTGCCTGCCTGGCCTGCTGCCACACTCACACTACTCCTCCATTCCTCCTGCTGCTGCTGCTGTATGTCTGTGTTTCCCACTGCCAGGGTACATAGAATTTCCTTCTGCTGCCACTCTGCCACCAGCTATTACATCAAACAATAGTTGCTCACATTACTCCTCCATTCCTCCTGCTGCTGCTGCTGTCTGTCTGTGTTTCCCACTGCCAGGGTACACAGAATTACCTTCTGCTGCCACTCTGCCACCAGCTATTACGTCAAACAATAGCTATATCTGTCTGTGTAATTTGTTGTAAAAACAAAACAAATAAACCATAAAAAAAAAAAAAGGTTTAATTTTTCTGAGGTGCCCGGGTTGAAAACTGTGTTGTCCCAGTTGTGTATTGGACACGATGTGGGCTGCACGACCGCTGTCTGGGACCTCCTGCTGTGTTTATTTACAGCCCTGGTATCACCGCTAGGTACCAGGGCTATTATGTCACGCTGCCTGCCTCATTGACTGCCTGCTGCCACACACTCATCCTCCTCCTCCTGCTGCTGAATTTACCTCCTGCTGTCTGTGTGTTTCCACTGCCAGGGAGCACATACAATGGCACTTCCAACATGCGTGCGCCACCAGCTATTTGTTACGCTCAAAAATAGCTGCATTTCTTTAAAAAAACCAAAAAATTATATATACTTTTTATTAATACTGTGTGATATTATTTTTAGAGGTGTCTGGGTTGAAAACTGTGTTGTCCCAGTTGTGTATTGGACATGATGTGGGCTTCACGACCGCTGTCTGGAACCTCATGCTGTGTATTTACGGCCTGGTACCACCGCTAGGTACCACAGCCTATTATGTCTCATCTCGCTGCCTGCCTCATTGACTGCCTGCTGCCACACAATCATCCTCCTCCTCCTGCTGCTGAATTTACCTCCTGCTGTCTGTGTGTTTCCACTGCCAGGGAGCACATACAATGGCGCTTCCAACATGCGTGCGCAACCAGCTATTTATTACGCTCAAAAATAGCTGCATTTCTTTAAAAAAAAATATAAAAGAGAAATAAGTGAAGAAGAAGAAGACGATATAGAAAAAGAAGGAGAAGAAGAAGAAGGAGAAGAAGAAGAAGGAGAAGAAGAAGATGAAGAAGAAGAAGATGAAGAAGATGAAGAAAATGAAGAAGATGGAGAAGAAGAAGATGAAGAAGAAGAAGATGAAGAAGATGAAGAAGAAGAAGATGAAGAAGATGAAGAAGAAGAAGATGAAGAAGAAGATGAAGAAGATGAAGAAGAAGATGAAGAAGATGAAGAAGAAGAAGATGAAGAAGATGAAGAAGATGAAGATGAAGAAGATGATGAAGAAGAAGATAAAGAAGAAGAAGATGAAGAAGAAGATGAAGAAGATGAAGAAGAAGAAGAAGATAAAGAAGATGAAGAAGAAGAAGATGATGAGGAAGAAGAAGATGAAGAAGAAGATGATGATGAAGAAGATGAAGAAGAAGAAGAAGAAGAAGATATAGAAGAAGAAGAAGAAGATATAGAAGATAAAGAAGAAGAAGAAGTATATACAGTACTGAACAACATTTTGGACACAACTTCTCTTTCCACCTTTTATTTTTTTAAAGGAACATCCCCACATAATCACTTGCTGTTGTTACTTGGAAAAAAAGATGTTTCTTGCATCATTCACCCTCAAAACAAGTGTTGGAAGCTATTTAAGGCCAATTCGAATAGTCAGCTCGAATAATGAGCTCGAATACCGACTCGAATAGTGAGCTCGAAGTCCGAGGTCGAATCGAATAGTAAAAAAAATTCGATTCGAATATTCGACCGAACGCGAATAATTTACTATTCGAATTCGACCAAACTCGAATAATAAAAAGGGGTATCCGAGCATCACTAGCAGTGAGGTGGCCAGGTGGGTTCACTCAACACAACAGGTAGTTAGATGCAGTGAGCTGAGTTCACTCAACACAAAGCTAGGTATATGCAGTGATGAGGTGGGTTAAGTAAACACAACAGGTACTGGGGTATATGCAGTACTAGGTAGTACAATGTGCAGCTCCCTGTCACACACACAGGTAGTCACTGAATGTGCTGGGCTGCTGGCAGTGGCACACACACTATCAATTAGCAAGGCTGTGCATGCAACAAACGTGTCAGTTTGACACACAGAAAAAAAAAAGTACAGGATGAGCTCTGAAAAGAGCTATTGAGGGGTGCTATAAAAGCAATAACAATCAGCCAGGAGCAAGCAAAGCAGCCTAGAACCTAACTAATCTGTCCCTAGAAGAACAAGTCTGCAGCAGCTGTCCCTACTCTGTCTCTAGCAGGCACACGAGTGAGGCTAATGGCCACCGCAGCCTGCCTTATATAAAGGGGGGGGGGTGGGGCTCCAGGGCTTAGTGTAGCCTGAATGGCTACAATGTGCCTGCTGACTGTGATGCAGAGGGTCAAAGTTGACCCTCATAGTGCATTATGGGGCGAATCAAACTTCCGCAAAAGTTCACCTGGTGCAGGCGAACGCGAACCCCCGAAGTTTGCCTGGAACCGTTCGCCGGCGAACCGTTCGCTACATCTCTAGCTCTCATCCTACCTCTCCAACCACTCCTTAACGACCTCCTTCAATGAGTCCTCATCCACCCCCAACCACCTCTCGGTGGGAGTCCCCCAAGGCTCGGTCCTTGGCCCCCTACTGTTCTCCCTATACACATCCTCCATTGGCAAGGTTATCTCCTTCATGGGTTTTAACAATCATCTGTATGCAGATGACACCCAGATCTACCTCCAAACCCCTGACCTATCCACCACTACCATGGACAAGGTCTCCTCCTGCCTATCAGCCATCTCTTCCTGGATGTCCACTAGGTTCCTGAAACTAAACCTGGACAAAACGGAATTTATGATCTTCCCACTCCAGCCATCCCTGAACGCGCTGTCTGGGTGTCACCCTGGACTCCAAACTCTCCTTCACCCCCACATCCAAAACCTTACAAAGTCCTGCAACTTCCATCTCCTTAACATCTGCAAGATCCGTCCTTTCCTGACCTCTGTCATCACAAAACTCCTCATCCATGCCCTCATAATTTCCAGCCTTGACTACTGCAATGCCCTTCTGTCTGGTCTCCCTATGACCCAAATTTCCCCGCTGTAGTCCATCATGTATGCAGCAGCCAGAATTATCCACTCCTCCCATCGCTGCTCCAACACTATGGAACTCCCTACCTCCCCCCATTAAGGTTCCCCCCTCCTTCAACATCTTCAAGAAGGCCCTCAAAACTCACCTTTTCACCCTGGCTTACCCACCCCCCCCTCACTGGAGCTTTAAACCTGCAGCGGAACTCTGGTCCGCTACATTTCGTGTCCCTACCTCTCCAGCTAGATCGTAAGCCTTTGGGCAGGGTCCTCCTCCTTATGTCTCCTACCTGTTTATGCATCTCCATTACCATACACCCATCCTATGGATCTGAGTGAACTCTTGTGTGAACTCGACTTGCCTAATCTCCATGCTCCCATCCAGTGACTGACTAAGAATTACTTTGTACTGAACCTGTGCTGCGTGATCTGGTTTGCATGTATTCCTGTATTGTCTTATTGCTGTATGTCACCCCTAAATATTTTCTGTAACCTGAACTAATGTCCAATGCTGCATAATATGTTGGCGCATTATAAATACAATAAATAAATAAATAATTCTTGCACATTTTCAGAAACATGGACAAACTGTGACCAGAGCAATATACTGTGCCAAGCTGTGGTAGAATATTATGCCTACAATTCACAGCGCAAGAAGGCTTACATGAAAAATGGCTAGTAGAATATCAGTAAAATGAATGATATTCTACTATTGTGCAGAGGTAATTCCACTAGTAAGATATCAGTTAATTTTACCAATATTTTACTACGACTAAGCCTAACCCTATTCTCATACAGCACCCACCCTGTAACAATGCCTAACCGTAACCGATCCACCCTGCCAATGCCTAACCCTAATCAACACCCTACTGATGCCTAACCCTAATAACCCCTACTGCCAATGTCTAGCCATATCCAATCCCCCTGCCATTGCCTAACCAATCCCTTACTGATGCCTAACCCTAACCAAGCCACCCTTCATTCCTAACCCTAACCAACTCCCCCCCCCCCAGTGATGCCTAACCTTAAAAGACCTTCCACCAATGCCTAACCTTAACTGTCCCCCACCACAAATCCACTGATATATGCAAAACAATGAAAAATATTGGGTGCCAAAGAAGTCTGGGTGATGTTATAGATGTCTATACAGGTTGCAGCTAAAATATGAAATTATGGCACTGGACTGGAGGCTCTTAATAAAATAGCATGCAGTGGGACTGCCCACCATGCAAACTGTGCCTACCAATAGTGCAAGTGCCCACTATTTGTAGCCACAGTTTGCAAAGCAGGTAGCCCCAGCACCTTATCTTATCGGTTATTTTCTTTAGTACCAGAATTTCCTGGCTCCCACAAGAAGAGGAATGCTACACCATGGCTGTGCATGTCCCATATAGCAGGTCACCTCTGATGGTAATATTAAAGGGACCCTGTAGTGACCACAAAGTGGTAATCACTATGTTGCCCCAAGTTGACTGTTGAGGTAAGTGCCTACAATCAGTGACATCCATTCTTGTTGTCATTGTGTTGATATCTCCTCAAGAATTCTGCACTTTTATCCAACCATCTGGCTGAAAAAGCTAACCTGGATCCAACACCAGCTTCCTTCTCCTTACCAGAGAGACATAAATCCTATACACCTTTCCTCACTGTGGGGTTTTGAGCAACTGAAAGGAAGGTGACCAAGATTTATGGGTAAGCTGTGGTCCAGAGCCCCGGAGAGGATGCTACCTCAAAGCTTGTGAGCACGAGTACCTTCTCCCACTACCTGGAGCCACCTGTATTACCACTTTCACTAGCGCATCTCTTTTAAGGAAATGGTAAAGGCTTGGAACCAGGAAAAAAGCTTCTTTTGCCACCAAATGGAAAAGCCAGTGAAATGTGTAAATGAAAGATTTAACTTTAAGAGGTTTATGAGAAGAAGTGATATATATACCTTCTGTGTAATATTTTTTTCGAATATGATTGATGATCAGTAACAACCCCACTGTAATTCACATAAACAGTCCTTCACCACACACAATCACACGACACTCACCGGCCGCTATGGTACACCACAAAGGTCTAATTGCACATTGGAGATATTCCCGGGTCACCCCTGACCCACACGTTCAAATCAGGCCAAGCCAATATGACCAGTGTAAGACTGATCCTGTGCCTTGATCTCAGATCAGTATTTCAATCCTTATATAATGTTTCAGCATTTCATATTACCGATATACTAGATAATACGTCACAGGACAGCAAATAAAAAAAACCCTTTTCATACTGTTTTATTTTAAAAAGTATAGAAAAAAACGATTGCACTCACAAATGCAAAAGTCAAAAGCAGCTCAGAGTGTTTTCCATGGGCTCTCCCCCATTTTGGTGGCCATGGCTGGCTCTGCCCGGTATCTTGTCCTTCTCAAGCTTTGAGTGCCATGGGAGAAACGCGCTATAGAAATGTTATTGTTTTCATAGCATCCTGTATCAGACTCTTCCTGTTTTCACATGCCTCACCACATCCGTGGCCTGCCCTACATTATAAATGACTCATAAAGCGCTGCAGACCCGGATGGGGCATTGGCTACATTGACTTCCACATATTAGAGCAGGAGGTGCACCTTTTTGCATTGTTTAGGAGTTGCATTGCTAGCAGTGAAACAGAGGGGGAGATTTATCAACGCATTACCGACTTTTTTTTCTTCTTAATCTGTTCTAACCAGCAGGGAGAACAGTTCTGCATGATAGTAAGAACCTTCTTAAATCCTAGGTAATAGTGGCAATTTAGCATGAATTTGTAGAGCTGTACTACAGTTAAGAAAAGTGCAAATCTATCCCTAAACTTGTGCAGATTAAGAAGTGCTTAATAGCAGTTCTACAGGTGTAGAACTGCAGGCTAGACTTGATTGCAGTGTGCAGGCTAGGCATGATTTGTGAAGGGCTCCTCCCACCTGCTGAATTCCTCCTCAGAGCCTGCAATTCCCCTCACACACTGCACTGTCTGAGAGACTTTCCTAGCGCCTCCTATTCTACAACAATTTTAGAAGGAATCTGCACTATGTAATGATTTCTTAAGATGCCTGAGACAATTCTTCATGGATTTTTAAATCCTACCGATATTTTGTTTCAGACACTCTTGATAAATCTGGCCCACAGAGCCAGTGCACACTGCATTTGATAAAAAGTAATATTTTTTTTTCGAACCAATTGCTTCTGTTCTCCTTAAAGTGTACCTAAGACAAGAAGCGTCTCATGTAACATACTTACCCAGGGCTTTCTTAAGCCCCCTTAGGGCCGCTCATCTCTCGTTGTCTCCCCAGGTGACTCCAGTCTCCAGCAATTCAGCCTGAAAGCCTGGCTAAGTCACACTTCGTTGCACATGCACGGCCTGGCCAGGCACGCTCCCCCATCGCGCTCCTGTCCCTGGGAGCAATCTGCATGGGCATTGAATGCTCCCAGATGTAGGGAGACGCAATGTGGGAGCACACCTGGCCGGGCCACACATGCACGATGAGAAGCGACTTGGCCAAGCTTTTGGGCTGATTTGCCGGAGATGGATGTGTTGGAAACATGTACAGTATATATGAGTATAAAAATCCAACATCTAAACCCTTAAAATTATGTGAAACAGTGAAAAATGTCTACTGAGTGTGCTCAAGGGTCATGACTTAAAAAAATTCTAGGTGAAAAAGCAAAAATTCTATGAAAAAATTCATAGAGAATTTATAACCTCTTGTGAATATAATGTATTTTTTTCAAATGCGCACTAACCATATTAAACCTTATAGTTACTACAAAAATAAATGTGCACCAAATTACAATTTTGTAATGTACTGGAAATTAATTAAATTTGGAACTCTTTTGGAATTCTGTGTAGAATTTTGGTGGGTACAGAATTTGGCAATAACGACCATCTCTAATCTCTAATCTTACAATTGAAATCATCATTTAAAACATTTTTGGGGTCATAATTTAGATCATTTTCTTTCTTTCTTTTAGCATGATTTGTTTCACTAAATGAGAATGATCTTGGTATTATCTGGATGGCCTGGTAAACTCACTCAGTGGAACAATGTCAGATTTTGCAGGGTGATTTCTAACCCCAGGAGGAATGCATGTACAAGTGAGGATCACTGCTAATGTCTCATTAGTGGTTTCTGGGGTTTGTGGGTTTATAAATCAGTTATATCCTAACCACAACCGTGACTCCCTGAGAACTTTCATCATTGAATATCACTTGTGCAATCTGGGAAAACACTGAAGTTATTTAATTTCCAGGATAATGTATTGACATAGCTACATGCCCACATTCAAACAAATGTACATATTTATTTGTGTGTTTTTGTACTTATATGCTACACATATGTGTAGAGTTTGTGTGTGTATGTTAGTTTTTGAGTTTGTGTAATGGATCCTGGCACTTCTGAGCTGGCACTGGTCTCAGTGAAGGTTCTTTGATTGCACCTTTCAAGAAGGAGTATTCAAAAAGTGCACGATAGCTGAACCATACTGCTATTATTACTATGCATTTATATAGCGCTGACAACTACCTCAGCACTTTAAACCTGTTCACCACTGAGGGTTTTTCTCCCTTGTTGACCACAGCAATTTTTACTTTTCAGCATTCTTTCAATTAATTTACCAACAACTTGATCACTACTTATCC